>NC_088691.1:66385563-67585563 GCF_028017835.1 Emys orbicularis
CAGGCGCCGGGTCCTTCCCTCCTCCCGCGGAGAGAACAGCTGCTGCTGAATCCTCCGGCGACGGCGACCATCCGCAGCAAAGCCAGTGCCCCCACAGGCCTTCGCTTATGAATATGAAACTAGGCCCAACATAAACAGATCCTGCCATTGGACCACGGGAGGATGTGACATCACCGCCCAGGCCCAGCTCCAGCAGCTCCTTTCACGTGACTCGCAAATTCTCAATGAAAGAGCTAAGGGTGGTGGGGAGGAGGCTGGGCTGTCTGGAGAGAGAAGAAGTGAGGGATGTGTGAGGCTATAGTGTATAACTAATGTACAGCTAGCAGCTTAATGCAATTGCACAATCCTGTAAAGCAGGGGTCGGCAACCTTTCAGAAGTGGTGTGCCGAGTCTTCATTTATTCACTTTAATTTAAGGTTTCGTGTGCCGGTAATACATTTTAACGTTTTTTAGAAGGTCTCTCTCTATAAGTCTATATATAATATAACTAAACTACTGTTAAAAGAACAGGAGTACTTGTGGCACCTTAGAGACTAACAAATTTATTTGAGCATAAGCTTTCATGGGCTACAGCCCAATTCTTCGGATGCATAGAATGGAACATATATTGAGGAGATATATATACACATATAGAGAGCATGAAAAGGTGGGAGTTGTCTTACCAACTCTGAGAGGCCAATTAAGTAAGAGAAAAAAACTTTTGAAGTGATAATCAAGATAGCCCAGTACAGACAGTTTGATAAGAAGTGTGCTACTCTGTAAACTACTGTTGTATGTAAAGTAAACAAGGTTTTCAAAATATTTAAGAAGCTTCATTTAAAATTACATTAAAATGCTGATCTTAAGCCGCCAGCCTGCTCAGCCCACTGCCGACCTGGTGCTCAGGGTGGGGGGTGCAAGAATCAGGGCGTGGGGGGGCCTGGGTATGCATGGGGAGTGCAGGAGTCAGGGCAGGGGGGGTGTGGGGAGTGCAGGAGTCGGGGCTGGGGGCATGTGAGGGGGTGCAGGAGTCAGGGCATGTGGTGTGGGGGGGCTGGGTATGTGTGGAGAGTGCAGGAGTCAGGGATGGGGTTGTGGGGGGGCATACAGGGGGCTGGGGTGCAGGGGTCAGGGTAGAGAGCTGGGTGGGTGGGCTGGGATCAGGGGGGTGCTCCCAGCCCCCTGAGCGGCTCACGGCAGGGGGCTGGAGGGATATGCCCCGCTCCTAGCCCCCTTCCCCCTGCCTCTTCTCCGCCTCCTTACCGGTTTGAACAGTGAGGGCGCTGGGGCTGCTCTTCTCCCCTCCCTCCCAAGGGCCATCGGTGGCAGGGAGGGAGAGGAGGCGGGGCTCGACGCAGCACGCTGGGGGAAGAGATGGGGGAGGGGGAAGCTTGGCTGCCGGCGGAGCCTGCCGTACAGCAGCAGCCGGCAGGACCAAGCTTGCTTCTGCCCCCTTCCCCCACCAGAGAGAGTGGTAGGCGGGGGGGCGGAGAAGAGCGGTCTGGGTCGGGCAGGATTTTTAATGGCACACTGCTGCCTGCCGGGGTCCTGCTCAGCCCGCTGCCGGGGTTCGGCAGCGGGCTGAGCGGGACCCCGGCAGGCAGCAGCGTGCCATTAAAAATTGGCTCGCGTGCTGTCTTTGGCACGCGTGCCATAGGTTGCCGACCCCAGCTGTAAAGCATACAAGATACCATAGGACACCATACGGCATAGGGGATAGCATATTGCTATCATGTGGTGTTTTACAGCATGCAATATAGTACATCAGTATACCATTCATCATGGGAAATACTGCATCCCTATAGTACAGGGGTCGGCAACGTTTGGCATGCGGCTCGCCAGGGTAAGCACCCTGGCGGGCCGGGCCAGTTTATTTACCTGTTGACGCGGCAGGTTTGGCCAATCACGGCCCCCACTCACCGCAGTTCGCCGTCCCGGGCCAATGGGGGCAGCGAGAAGCGGCGCGGGCGAGGGATGTGCTGGCCGCGGCTTCCCGCTGCCCCCATTGGCCCGGGACGGCGAACCACAGCCAGTGGGGGCCACGATCGGCCGAACCTGCCGCGTCAGCAGGTAAATAAACTGGCCCAGCCCGCTAGGGTGCTTACCCTGGCGAGCCGCGTGCCAAACATTGCCGACCCCTGCTATAGTATGTTACCTACAGTATGGGAGAAGGCATATCACTATTGTATAGTACTATCTGTGGTGTGTGAGACAGTATTATCACTATTATATGGTATCCTTCTGATGTATAAGATAATGTATCACTGTCTTGTGGTACCATATGGCATACAAGACAGCATATTATTATTATTATACAGTAGCCTATGGCATGCATAATAACATGACTGCATGATAACATTTGGCATGTGATATAATGTCTCACTCAACCGTGAAGAAGCACAAGCTGAAGTGGTATGACCATGTAACAAGATCATGTGGCCTATCCAAGATCATCCTCCAAGGGACAATACAAGGGAAGAGGAGAAGAGGTAGATAGAAGAAGAGATGGAGTGACAACATAAAAGAGTGGACAGGAATGGTCTTCATGGAGAATTGAGCAGTGACATACAATCGTCCGGGGTGGAGACAATTGGTTGATTGCTCATCAATGTTGGTGCCCCAATGACCAATGCAGTTATGAGAGTGATGATGATGATCACATAATCATAGAACTGGAAGGGACCTTGAGAGGTCATGTAGTCCAGGCCCCTGCACTCAAGGCAGGACCAAGTATTATCTAGACCATCCCTGACAGGTGTTTGTTCAACCTGCTCTTAAAAATCCCCAATGATGGAGATTCCACAACCTCCCTAGGCAATTTATTCCAGCGCTTAACCACTCTGACAGTTAGGAAGTTTTTCCTAATGTCCAACCTAAACTGCCCTTGCTGCAATTTAAGCCCATTGCTTCTTGTCCTATCCTGAGGGGTTAAGAAGAACAATTTTTCTCCCTCCTCCTTGTAACCTTTTATGTACCTGAAAACTGTTATCATGTCCCCTCTCAGTCTTCCCTTCTCCAGACTAAACAAACCACAAACCCAATTTTTTTCAATCTTCCCTCATAGGTGATGTTTTCTAGACCTTTAATCATTTTTGTTGCTCTTCTCTGGACTTTCTCCAATTTGTCCACATCTTTCCTGAAATGTGGTGCCCAGAACTGGACACAGTACTCCATTTGAGGCCTAATCAGCGTGAAGTAGAGCAGAAGAATTTTCATGTCTTTCTTACAATACTCCTGCTAATACATCCCAGAATGATGGGGAGGGGGGGGGTTGTTGTTGTTGTTGTTTTTTTATTTTTTTTGCAACAGTGTTACACTGTTGACTCATATTTAGCTTGTGATCCACTATGACTCCCAGATCCCTTTCTGCAGTACTCCTTCCTATGCAGTCATTTCCCATTTTGTATGTGTGCAACTGGTTGTTCCTTCCTAAGTGGAGTACTTTGCATTTGTCCTTATTGAATTTCATCCTATTTACTTCAGACCATTTCTCCAGTTTGTCCAGACCATTTTGAATTTTAATCCTATCCTCCAAAACACTTGCAACCCCTTCCAGCTTGGTATTGTCCGCAAACTTTATAAGTGTACTCTCTATACCATTATTTAAATAATTGATATTGACATTGAACAGAACCAGACCCAGAACAGATCCCTGTGGGACCCCACTCATTATGCCTTTCCAGCATGACTGTGAACCACAGATAACTACTCTCAGGCAATGATTTTCCAACCAGTTATGCACCCACCTTATAGTAGCTCCATCTAGGTTGTATTTCCCTAGTTTGGTTATGAGAAGGTCATGCAAGACATGATGATAATGTTTCATTGCCAGATGGCATTCTGGGGTGTGCAAGGCAGAGTATAAGTTTGTTTTGCATGTATTGTATTCCTCTCCTTGCCTCCTGTCTTCTGGCAAAGCCAGATAACTGATCATACTTTTTGTGTTCTTCCATCCTTGCCTACATGTCTTCTTCCATGAAGCCAGGTATTTGGCTGGTGGGTCTTGTCCACATGCTCCGGGTCTAACTGATCTTATTTAGGGTCAGAAAGGAATTTTGGCTTAGGTCAGACTGGCAGACACCCTAGGGGATTTTCAGTCTCCTCAGCAAGTGCTGCAGGTTTGAACTAGAGTAAATAGTGAATTCTCTGCAATGTGAAGTCTTTTAAATCAGAATTTGAGGACATGAATAACTCAGTTATAGACCTATTACAAGAGTGTGGGAGGTCAGACTAGATGATCATGATGGTCCCTTCTGCCCTTAAAGTCTATAATTTATACTAGTTGAGGGTCTAGACCTGTATATTAAGAATGCACGGATCAGCTTAATTAAGTTAGTAACGTGCAGTACACAGCACCAGTACATTTCAAGTGGACCCATCTGATTCTGCAGAATCTAAACTTTAATTCGTTTTTTTTTTTTTAAATATTCCTTATGGTTGGAAAAACTTCCAAATGTGAACCAAACATAAACTAGTGCAATGGTGTCTTCCCAAGTCTGTGGAAAGATTGAAATAATAGTACGGAGAGATGATAGTCTCTCCATATATTAAGGTAGTGAACAGCTCTATGATAAAACTTTATTCTAGCACATCTATAACTTTGGTTATGAAAATGTGTTATGCCTGAAAATTGCCACATTTAGTCTGAAGGCAAAAGGGTGTTTTTCTGCAAAGCATGAAGAAAATTAACAAATTAGGTTTTGAATTATAGGCCATTTAAAATTACCCTGATTTTATTTTTTTACTTATAGCTAATGTAGCTCAAAATATTTTACTAATACCCATACAGATTTTCAGGATTCAAACTGAACGTAGGCTGTGCTATGCATGCATGCCTTGCTCATGATCCTGCTAAGATTGGGCTTCAATAGAATTAACCATATGCATAATATTAAGTATATGCATAAATCTTTGCAGGATCAGGGCCTTATGAATCAATGCATCATGTCAACTGTGCATTGAAAGAAGCAGGGCTCCATAGGAGGTTCGTTAGCTTCAATAGTGCTGCTCGCTTTGTTGATTTAATAATCAGATGAACTTTCCATTGCATTAATTGAAAATTTTAAAATCTATTTCTGTATTTTCTTATACAAAAGAAAAAAATTAGTTTAAAAAAATAAAATACCTTTGATAAATTCCCAAATCCAAAATTTTTGCTTCAAAAACCCATTAAGGTTGCTAACTGATAATGAAATTGTGCCATAACTCAACATTTTCAGAACCCAGGCACTTGAAAGCAAGGAAAAGAATAGTTAAGGACATCATAAATTTTATGCTGCCTATATAATAAGCAAATTCTATCCATATCAACTATAAAGGAAATGCATATAATTATGACAATGGTACAACATTGAGATGCACATTTATCACAATAGTAGATCCAAAGTAAATACTGTTCGCCTATGAGTAATCTCAAAATATAAACACAACACAAAATCCTTCTGAAAAAGCAACATTAAGGTACACACAAATTACACATATTCATCAGTTTAAAATGCAAGGCTACACATATATAATTTCCCATATTTGATAGTTATACACTTTTCCTATTAAACTACATGGACAACATATGATGAGGATGAGAAGTTTGAGTTTGATGTGGAAGGCATGAGTAAGCCAGTGGAATGATTCGAAGAGGAAAGTGAAATGGTTAGACGGGTGGGAAATGAAGATGGTTGAAGCAATAGCATTTAAGATGCAGAAAGACAGAAGTTACAGTAGTTGAGACGAAAGATGACATGGACAATGTTTTTTACAAATTATATAACACATGATATAATATATTTTTACTGTATGCAGCATATAGGGGAAATAGAACAATGTCTCTCAAGATGGGACAGCATGAAAATGAGGGAGATTTGAAATTTCTTTTTGAAACATACAGCTAAATCTTTCATAACAAAATGGCAAGACTTTCAAAAATACCTTAAAATGAAACCCATTGAGAGAGCTTTTCTTCTCCAGATGAGTAAGACTTGGCAGGTCTAGAGGCAGGAGGGGATCATGTGCAGTTTGGCATCAGGTGTCAAACAAGAAAAGATCATTACATTTGCTGAAGGTAATAACAGTTAAATTAATTTGGGATTGTTCGAAAAGTGTTTTCATTAACCAGTGATTTCATTAAATGCTGCATGAAGGATGCATATGTCAGATGCATACTCCAAGGTCACATGAGTTCAAGTTTTTCCATCTACAGTTAGTTAGGAGGAACAGAAGATGGTTTTCAAAGGGCCACGTGACATTGACCATTAAGCACATATCCCAAGGAACTCAAAAGAAAATTAAAAATCTAGGAAGACAAGACAAAGACTCTTTTGCTCAATACTGCCTCTTCTTAGATGAACTCCTAAACTGGAAACGGATAGCTGCATGTGGTACTTTTGGCTTAGACACTGACAAATTAAAAATGACATTAGGTGATGTGGATGTTTGTTGAAAGGATTGAAAGTAGGGGTAGTCAACATTTTTCCATTGAAACTCTTTGACAGAAAAATTGGGTCTTTGACTAAACATTTTTCCATATAAAGTGTCTATGTTACACAGAAATTTCTGATATTTTATCAAAAAAATCGAATGCCCCAAAATTGAAAAAAAATTGGTTTTCATCCAAAACCTGAATATTTTGAGTCAAAATGGTGCTGCATGCCTTAGGTTCCCATTCTCCTCGATGGGCAGGGTTGTCTGGCTGGACTGTATCTCTCATAATACACCACAACAATGGATTCTTATGATGCACTACCACCCCTCATAACAAAGGTAAGAGTGGTGCATCCTGGGAGATGTAATCTAGTCAGAGAGAACAGCACACAGAGGAGAATGATAGCATAAGACACCAGAACTACAACTCCAGTGAGGCACTGCAGCACCATTTTGGATTGAACTATTTTGGTTTTCAATTGAATATTTTTGTTTTTGCTATTTCACCAAAAAGCTAAAGTTTTCCACATTAAATTTTAAATGAAAAAAAAAAATCTTTTTATGTTGAAATTTTCTGTGGGGAAAAAACACTATTTTTCAACCAGCTCTATTTGTAAATTTATTTTAAGATATATTCAGGTAAAATATTTACGACTATTTGATCCTAACACTTGCTAAAGCCCATTAACTGGCTCACAGTCCTAATCTGTCCTTATTTTTGATGCAGGCTGCATCTCACCCACACTCCTACCAGTACCTAACTAGCAGGTTTTTACTTCTGGGTCCTTTAAGAGTAATCTGTATATAGCTAGCCCCTTCCTATCCTCCTATGTATAATGAAAATCCTGGGTATGGGAGGAGAGCAGTATCCTAGTCTCTATGGCCATATGCATGCATGGAACTGAAGGTGGAGGCAAAGGGAAAGGAGAAGGCAGACTATGTCTTTCTAGTACTTACTTATAGGCCCCTGCTCACCATAGTAACACAGTGAATTACATAAGACAGGGAAATAAAGTAACTTCCCTGCAAGTAAACCTGAAGTCAGCGTGAGACCAGAAAGTCTAACAGAGGCAGTTCATTCAGGTTTACCATACCCCCTCACTAACCTGCCAGCCTTTGTAAGGTGCGTTCTTCCCCACACTTACTATTAAACCTGGCTAACCCTCCTGCTGAGTCTTATATCTGGATATCAGGATTCTCGAGCAATTGCAGTAGGTGATGGTCTTTCTTGTTTGTATTACTAGGACTCTTTGGGACTTATTCTTCTCTTGCAGTCAGGGCCGGCTCTAGGTTTTCTTCCGCCCCAAGCAAAAAAATTTTTGGCCGTCTCCCCACCCCACCCCTGTGCTCTTCCCCCCACCCCACCCACACCCCCTGCTGCCCCAGCCCTGAGCTCTCCCCCCCCCACCCCAGCCGCACCTCCTGCCACCCCAGCGCTGGGCTCGCTCCCCCACCCCACCCGCACCCCCTGCCGCCCTAGCCCTGAGCTCCCCCCCACCAGTGCTGACTCCGCCCGTTCCCCCCTCGCCTCCGGCTGGTCCGGCGCTGGCAGGGTCGGGGTAAGCAGTGGGGCTCACTGGCCGCACCTCAGCCCAGGGTCCCTCCAGCCAGGGTTCCCGCCTCCAGGACCGGCTGGGACCCGGGAGGGCAGAGTCAGGGACCGCCCCGGCAGGGGGCTGAGGAGCCGGGGCAAGGTAGCCCCAGATGGAGCAGAACCCCGGAGAGCGGGACGCGGGGCCCGCATGGCAGCGCCCCGCCCTCTATGGCCCTGCTGCTGCTTCTGGCTGCCCTGCCGCAGTCCCTGGACAGCTTGGGCCGCTTCGCCCAGCCCCGGCTGCGGCGCTGGGGGGGAGGGGCGGCCCGAGTGTCCCCCGCTAGGAGCCTGCCTGGCCCGGCCATAAGGTGCGGGCACTGCTCCCCCGCGGCACGAACCGCAGCGGCCCCAGGGCAACGCACTGCTGCTGCCAGGGCCGGCTCTAGGCTTTTACCGCCCGAAGCAAAAAAAGAAAAAAAAAAAAAAGACGGCCAGAATGCCGCCCTTGAAAATGTGCCGCCCCAAGCACGTGCTTGGTTTGCTGATGCCTAGAGCCGGCCTTTCTTGCAGTGGAGTAAATGAGGAGTTAGGTAATTGAAGCCAGAAAAGTTTAATTGGTGTAAAAAATTGTGAGAGAAAACTAGTCCCTTTGTTCCCATGTTCTCTAGGTTGGAAGCTCTCAGGATTCCACCTGATTCTCCTCTTTGTTGGACTTTTCTCTTGCATCCTCTGACCGGAAACCACTTTTGTCTCTGTCCCTAACTTAATCAGCAGCTTTTCTGTCCTGCTAACTGCTTTTCATGTCAGAAGGAGTAGCAGAAACACTCTTTCAGTTGCTTCCATCTTTCTCATGGCCCTAGGTAGAGCTGGCTAGTTTTTCTTGCTCTTCTCTGGCAGTTATAGACTTTAAGGTCAGAAGGGACCATCATGATCATCTTTCTAGTCTGACCTCCTACACATAGGAGGCCACAGTACCTCATCCACCCAGTGTGGGATAATAGCATGTTTCTCCATTCAGCAAAATTCATGTTGCTCTTGTCTACAGACTCTCTTTTATTTTATTTGGGCTCCTAAAGACTGTGTGGGCCCATGGCATTCTGCGCTGGTGCTTCATAATCTTTCTCTCTATGTGGTTACAGAGCATCCACACTTGCTGATTGGGTAGTGGTTTCAGATGTGCCAACTCACGCAAATTTATCACAAAAGACATGATTTCTAAGTAAAACTAAACCTCACTCATGACCTCGGGATAGAATTCTCAAATGTCAGAATTTTTTTTTTTCCCCAGCAAGTGGCTGAAAAAAAAAATCCTGACATTTGAGAGTTCTTTCACAAGATAATGACTGAGGCCTAATTTTACTTAGGGCTTGTCTAAACTGGGAAGTTTCTGCACAGTAAAGCAGTTTTTTGCACTCAAACTGCAGAAGTGTACACACTGCAAAGCCACTTTGTGCGCAGAAACTCCTCAGTTGCAGTGCTGCAAAAAAACCACCTCAACGAGACTCGTAAGGGTATTTGGACAGAGGCTCCAGCGCTCTATTGCCAGTGTAGACACTTGATTGCTTTCTGAGCTGTAATTGGCCTCCGGAGCAGTCCCATTATGCCTCAAGTGACCGCTCTGCTCATTGTTTTGAACTTGGCTGCCCTGGAGACATGTGCCCCGCCCCTTTCAAAGCACCGTTTCTGACAGCCCTTGCGTGCTGTGCTGATCTGCTCCGGGACACAAAGCAAACCATTAATGTGGAATGCTCGTGCTATTGAACACAAAGACAGGGTGTGTGTGTGTGGGGGGGGGGGGTGCAGAGAGCCCAGGGAGGGAGGCAGGGGCTGATAGAGTTTCCCCCTGCCTCAGGACTGGTTGCTTTCTGCTGTTGTCTGAATTTACAAGACAGCATGCTGACACACTTTCTGTCACACACTTCCTCTCCCCTCCCCCCACCCCACTTCAGTTGAAAAGCAGCTGGCAATGTAGTAGGATGCCCATGGTACAATGGGATTGGGAAACTTGCATCGTGTGATGCTGTGCCTGCCCCATGAGGCATTGCAAACCCTTCTCAAAGCACCCTGCGTCCAGTTACACAGTGGGATAGCTACCACAACACACTGCTGTCATTGCCGTGGCAAGAGCTGCTAATGTGGATGCACTCCAGTGTTACAAGGAGCACAGTGTGGACACGCAACAGCAGTTTAATTCTAGTGTTTTAATAAAAGTGGTATAACTTGTGGCACAGAAACTTGCCAGTGTAGACATACCCTTAGAAATCAGTCAGTCGGCCCTGGGGTTGCTGGGGCTTCCCCTGTCAGCCAGCCCCAGGGTGGCCGGGGCTCCCGCTGTACTAGAAAGGTAAGTTTCTAGCCTGTGTGGTTGCAGAGGAAAGGTTGAAAATGTGACCTGAGAACACATTAAAGGCTCAGAAACCAGAAGGGAAATAAAGAGAACCCATATTTAATTTAAAAAAAACCCTCATGATTTTTAGGCCAATCTTGTTATTTTTAGGGTCTGACTTATGGTTTTCCAATGGAAAGGGTTGGCAACATTGCTTGCACAAACTAAAAAAAGACCACACTAGGTGGAAAAGAGGGGAGAAGAAGCCTCCAAATGTGAAGCATGGACTTATTGTTAATCATGGCTTTGCTTACCATTGCACGAAACATTCTTTCCAAAATATCTTTGCTATCTTTTGCCAGCCCCCAAGGTTAGCTGTTTCCCTTTGTAATAATATTTATATTAAATCTATTTAAAAAGAGAAATATTTAACATTCTCAGACAACCCACTTATTTAAGTGACACATTATTCCTTTCCCTGGTCAGACCCACACAAACGTTATAGAACAGATTACAGTTTCAGTTTACTGAAAGTTTGATTCTGAACTATTTTAATCCATTTCTCTTTGCATCTACAAAATTCCTCTGTTTCTGGGATAAAATTGTTTATCCCTGTCAGGTTTAGGGGTGAGGGGAGTTTAAATTCTCCATTAGTGTTAAATTCTGATGTGGGGTGGGTGGGTAAATTCCTGTCTCTGTATGGGGGGGGGGCAGGTATAGAATTAAACTTTCAGTCTCTGACAAACCCTTGGGAGTGCTGGAGTTAACCTCAGACTCTGGGGAATGCTGGGGTTAATCCCTCAATTCCTGCCAGGATAAGATATTGGAGGACTAATCCCTATCTTTGAAAGGCTCTTGGGGTCAATGGGGTTATCCCTTCAATCTCTAACAGACTCTTAAGAACATAAGAATGGCCATACAGAGTCAAACCAAAGGTCCATCTAGGCCAGTATTCTGTCTTCTGGCAGTGGCCAATGCCAGGTGCTTCTGAGGGAATGAACAGAACAGGTAATCATCGAGTGATCCATCGCCTGTCGCCCATTCCCACCTTCTTGTGAGGGGGTCTTCTTTATGTACAGATTGCTGTTTCCACTAAATTAATAAACTCACTCCCTTTACTGTTCACAGCCCCTGGGATGAAATCCAGGCCCCAATGAAGCCAATGGCAAAACTCCCAGTGACTTCCGTGGGGCCAGGATGTCACCAATGGTTTTTCCTCCCTTCTCACAAGATTGCTGATTCCCTGCCCTCATTAGCTCTTAGTGGCAGGGGCTGTGGTAAGGAAGCCCGTAATTACTCCATTTCCCTGGTTCTCCTTTATCTCTTTCCAACTGCCATGGAGTCTTTAGGACTCAGCATTCTGTCCATCTCTTAACAAGGCTTCGCTTTCTTTTTAAATTTATTAAAATGCTGTTTATTGGAGATTATTACAAATAAATGCATCATACACATATTCTCTAGCTCCTTCTCTTCTTCCCCCTCTTCAGATGACCCTCACCTGTACCTTGCCTCTTGCTCTCTCTCTTCCTAGTACCAGTGCCAATCAACAAGCAGATGAGATCTTATAAAATGGTCCATTTTGAAACCAGTTTATTCAGGACTGAATAATGTATGTGTGGAATTAAGATTTATGAAGACTTATGATTCAAGTCTAAGAAGATATTTTTAAAAATAATGAGAAGAGTAAAGAAAGTGTTTTAAGATAATTTGGAAGAAGAATGGATGAAAGGAAACTATTCATGAAATTATGGGCTATAACTTAATTTTCTCCCCTGTTGAAATTATTTTTATTTCTAGAAATCCAGCCATTTGACTTGGAATGTCACCAGATTGTTTTTCAATCCATGTATTAACTGCTCAGGACATGGTTTCTCAACCCATATATAAACCAATCCTTGAGTATGGACAGATTGCACACTATGGGGGCTATCCTATCCCAAAATGTATGTGATCTCCCCTATTCCCTGCAGAGCTGGGGCTCTGTAACTCAGTTTCATACAGATACCACGGAGGCTTCAATGCTGCATGCCACGGAGGCCTCAATGCTGCATGGAGACAGGAAGGATTGGGTGAGAGAGGGGAACAATTAACAAGTTGGAGTGAGAGATGCATATCAAGTGGAGTTTACAAAAGAAAGCTTATCCATCAGTTGAGGTAGGGGGGGCAGAATTTGTAAGGGCACAGATGCATGGGACTTCTGTGCAATTGACCCTGACCTTCTGAAAATCATCAGAGAGTTTGGGAGGTTAGTTTTCTCAGCCTGTTCGGCAGGGGATCAAAGCTCACTCCCTGCAACAGAGCAATAGGAGAGACATTCCATAAGGGTATCATCACAGTTTTCCTTTCTCTAAATTCCCTCATATGTTTTATTGCAGATTGAGGCAATCCATCCCCATTATTGCAACCACCCACAGTATTTAGCAATAGTGTTTTCATGCATGTTATTGCTATTACACCCACTTCTTGTCTGAATGAGACAGATTTTAGTTGCAAGATGTCATGCAGTAACATGAAGTTATCACAATATCCTAGAACAAGAATCACTCTTCCCACTCACTTCTCCATTATTTATAGTATTTGAGCAGACATGCCCAAAGGGTATACCCTACATCACAGTTAACTGTTGACTTCTCCAATCACCCGTTGGATAACCTGGCCAGAGACCAATGAATCGGATGTCATCATCATCATGTTCCCATTACGCCTCTGGCATTTAGGACAGTGACAAACCTCCTCCACTCCTGTCTGTTTCTGGCAAGTCTTTCAATGGTTCCCCAGCTGTGCCCCAGGTTTTTCAGCTAGACTTCCACAACTCTTCACCAAGTTGTTTTTGGGCAGCCTCATTTTCGCTTCCCTTCAGGTGTCCATCTTATTGCTCCTCCGGTGATGGAATCAGTTTCCATCCGAAGCACATGGCCAATCCATCTCCAACGCGTCCTGGCAATGATGGTGCTCATATCCTCTTGGCTGCACTGTGTCAATAGATCTTGGTTTGAGATTGTCCTGGGCCAAAAGATATGGAGGATTTTTCTGAGGCAGGTTGTATGGAATGAAGACAGTTTGGACATGTCATACTTTCTCATTCCCCACCATTCTGACTATAAAGTAATGTTGAAAGTATGCAGCTCTGATAAATCTTGAGTTTGGTTTTGGTTTTGTATGTTGATAATTTCCAGACTGTATTTAAGCTCCTGAAGGTGTTCCTGGCTTTATTGATTTTGTTCCGGATGTCCTGGCTTGTTCCACCGTCCTGGCTGATAGTGCTGCCCAAGTCTGTGAATGTTTCTACATTGGTGAGAACATAATCCTCTACCCATACTTGTGATGGTGAGGCAATATTAAAGATCATGATATCTGTCTTATTGTGGTTGATTTTCAGTCCAATTTGCAGGCTGAATGCATTGTCGAGTTGTTTTTTCTTGTATGTGGTGTTGGGTATGTGATAGGAGAGTGAGATCATCTGCGAAGTCCAGGTCTTCAAGGGATGAGAAAGGTGTCCATTTAATGCCTCTTGGGATGTCTTCTGTTGTATGCTGCATTACCCTGTCAATGGCAATGTTGAAGAGGATGGCAGACTTGACACACCCCGACGTACTCCTGTTTTGACTTCAAAACTAAGCTCACTGTGATCAACACCGCATGTAAAGTTGAAATAAAAGCTTTTGATGATGTTGATTATATGGAGAGGAACTCCATATGGCCACAGAATGCGCCATAGGCTGGTCCTGTGAATGCTATCAAAAGTCTTCTCAAAGTCTATGAAATTTATGTAGAGTTGCCGTTGCCATTCTAAGTATTGTTCTATTACGTTTCATAGAGTGAAGATCTGATCTGTGCATCCATGCCCTTTCCGAAAACCGGCTTGCTGTTTTCTGAGAACGCTATTGACTGCCTCTGGTATGTGCTGGACTATGATCTTACACAATACTGTGCTTGGCACAGATAAAAGTGTGATACCATGCCAGTTATTACAATCACTGAGAGTTCCTTTCTTTGGTATCAAGTATCAGAGGGGTAGCCGTGTTAGTCTGAATCTGTAAAAAGTAACGGAGGGTCCTGTGGCACCTTTAAGACTAACTGTTAATCTTAAAGGTGCCACAGGACCCTCTGTTGCTTTTTTCTTTGGTATCTTCACTATAACTCCATTGGTCCACTCATCTGACACTTTTTCCCTTTCCCACACTGATGTAAATAGAGGGGCCAGGATAGATGCTGCTAACACAGGATTTACTTTGAACAATTCTGCATTCAAGTTATCCTTGCCAGGAGCTTTCCCATTTTTTAAGGATTTGATGACTTGAATGATTTCTTCCTTAGTTGGGGTGTCTGTATTGATATCAAGATCTTCTTCTGCCTCCTGGATGTTTGCTTACTCTTTAGGTGGCTCCCTGTTCAGCAATTCTTTGAAATGCTCTGTCCAGCACATTTCTTGTTCTTTTCTGGTTGTTAGTAGGTTGCCTTCTTTGTCCCTGATGAGAGTGTTTATTGGTGTCTGCTGTTTACCACTGATAAGCCGCATCATTTTGTAGATGGTTCCTTGTTCACCACGAGCAGCTGCATCCTCTGCTTGTGTTGCCAGATTATCAATATAATGCTGTTTGTCCCCTCTCACAAGGTGTTTGACCTCCTTGCTATACTCAAGTGTATAGTGTGCCTTGCTATACTACTTGTGGTATTTTTCCTTTAGCTTCTGGGATTTTATATCTACAACTTTTTTCTTCGGGGCTTGTCTGGTTTCTATGGCATTCTATGTGCTGGGTGTAATCCACTCCTTCCTTCTCTTCTGCCTGCAGCCTAGACAGGTTTCACTGCTCTGTTTATAAATTGCTGCTACTTTGTCCCACTTCTTGTTGATCTCCTCATCTGCATTCTCCTCCTCTTCATCAAGGTCTGCAAGTGCATGAAATCTGTTCTTTAACTGCAGAACGAAGGCTTTCTGTATTTCAGAGGACTTTAGTTTTTCAATGTCATAACGTCTATGTTCCTTGTTTGGTGGACCCACATTCCTCAGGTTTAGCTTGATGGAGGCTGTTACAAAGTGGTGGTCACTGCCAACATCTGCATCCCTTCTCACTTTCACATCCGTCAGTGAGCGTTGCCATTTGCCATTGATCATGATATGGTCAATCTGGTTCTTATCTCTGCCATTTGGAGAACACCATGTCAACTTGTGAATTTCATGATGTTGAATAGGGTTCCGCTGATGATTAGGTCATTCATATTACAGAAATCAACAAGCCTCTCTCCGTTTTCATTCATGGTGCCACACACATGTCCTCCCATTGCTCTGTCGTTGTTTGTGTTATCCTTACCAACCTTGGCATTCAGGTCTCCCATGATGAGAGTTAGGTCATGGCGTGGTACTCTCTCTAACTCTGCCTGTAGTGTAAGGTAGAATTTGTCCTTTACTTCTTCATCACAGTCATTTGTCAGAACATAGCACTGAATCAGGGTGATATTATTATGTTTCCCTTTCAGTCTGGCTCTCATAAGTCTGCTGCTGATGGACTTCCACTTGGAATGGGATGGAATGCTCCACTCCCTTCTTCAAATAGCATCAGATTACTATACTTTAAATGTATAAAATATAATTATATGTCATTTAGAATGATGAAGGGGCTTGAAGGCTTCTGCCCTACTGCTTATTGGTGAAATTAACTTCTACAGCTCATTCCCACCTGAACTGAGTATTATATTAGTTAATAATTGGATTGGCTATATTAATGGTAGAATTGAAAAGCACTGAGTGAACACTCATTTGTAATTTATAAATTTAACTAACTGAATTGCTTAAATATGTTCTTCTGCAATTAGGTATAGTATATTGTTACTATTAAAAGAAGGGTTATCCTGTGGTTATGGACTGGTACTCAGGTGACTTGAGTTCTGTTCCCAGCTCTACCACAAACTTCCTTTGTGACTTCAGGCAAATCACTTAATCCCAGAGCCTCAATGGACGTTAGGAGCCTAAATACCTTTCAGGAGCTGAGCCTTAATCTCTTTAGCTCAGATCCTTAAAGGTACTGAGGTGCTTAACTCCCATTACCACAATTCCCTACCTATATTTGGGAAATAATAATACATCCTTTCTCTTATTTCTTGTTTGTCTTATGTATTTAAATTGTAAAATCTTGGGGGCAGGGACTGCCTCTTTCTATGTATACATTCAGGGACAATGTGAATTTGAAGATATTGCTGTTGACTTTAAGGGCTTGTCTGCACTACTGCTTGAGTCAATGTAACTTACGTCGCTCTGTGGTGTGAAAAAGCCACCCCCCTGAGCGACGCAAGTTCCATCAACTTAAAGCAGGGTTCTGTTGGCATAGCACGTCTTCATCAGATGCACTACCGCGGCGTGCCAATGTAGTGCAGTAGTGTAGACTAGCCCTAAGTATGTGTTATACATATACAAGTATGTTAAACTACTTTGAGTTTGAGTAATAAGCATACATTCAGGAGCGCCGCCAGCTTTTTTGCCGCCCTAGGCGGCGGAAGGTCCCACTCCCGAAATACCACCCCCGACAGAGGCAGCGGAAGGTCCCGCCCCCGAAATACCGACGACGACCGGGGCGGCCGAAGATCCTAATGGGTTGCACCGGCCGTGCATACATTTATCCATTCCTTTGAAGAGATTGTCAGTTTCTTGCCAGAATAGTCAAAAATAGGGGTTTTCTTCATTTTTTAGGTGTAAATGAGGCCATCTGGAGGGAGGTGATATTATCTTCGTAGGCATAGTAAATTTGATCCAGACATTTTTTTGTCTTTAAAAAAATATTTTGCTGCTGTTTCAATCAAAAGGGGTCCTGACAGTGAGAACGGTGCATTGAACTCTATAACATATAGTCTTACATGTCCCTTCTGTCCACTAATGTGAACACGGAGCTCTGTAATGAGGGTGAAACCAAGAAGAGTTTTAGATATGTAAGTATAACAGTCCGGAGGAGGTTGGTCTGTAAATAAGAGCCCTTCTCCTTGCTTGGTGTGCCTCTGCCTTGGATGATAAATCCAGATTTCTGGGGAAGTGTTGGGATTATACATCTATAATTATATCAACATGGGTGACTCGGCAGGGCTGTTTTCTGTTGCTAGGAGTTTGACATATTTTAAGCTACTGATTTGGAGACATAGCAAAACTGTTATAAATAATGACTTTTAGCTGATATATCAAGTGTATGTGTGTGTACATGTATGTGTACTATACTAGATATACAGTATATCAAGACTAGAAATGAGCCAAATGAAAGTTTGTGCCACTCAGGGATAAAACATATTTTGTAATGCATGCTTAAGTAAATCTAAATAGGTCCAGGAATAATTTAGCCCAGTGTGTGATGATGTTTTCAAAACTTAATCTGAGGCTCAACAGTAGTTCATGGAGCTCTTCCTAGTGGACCATAGAATTTAACATTTTGATGAACAAGGATTGAGGATTTTGGAGGGAAGAAGAGGATCTTTTTTCATGTGGTGCATGAAATACTTGGAGAACCACTGGTTTAACCTAACTAAAGGCTTCCATTTATCTCAGAACTCACTCTCTGAGACATGATATGATCTCTATGATTTTCTGACACTGTTTTACAAAAGTTGGTAAATGTTTTTATCCCCCTTTTACAGATAGGTAAACTAAAGCACACCAATTTTAAAAGGTAATCAGACAAGTCAATGGCAGAGACAGGAACAAAACCTGATTCCCTGCCTGGAACCCTGTCTGCACTGCCTTCCTGGGTATGTCTCCCTGATGTCTGCTGGGGAGGAAAGGAAGCTCCTCAAAAAATGTGTTAAATCTTTTCAAAAAATGTTTGGAGTGTTTTTACTTGTGAACTATATTAAAGGGCTTTGCTTTTATCTCTGTGTGTAGAAGTCTCTCATATGTTCCAACATTCTGACTGCCTGGGGGATGGGAGAGGAGGACTACAAGTTATTTAAACAGAATATAAGGTAGATGGAAAGTAGCCCACAGTAATGGAAACATTCACAAGACTAGTAAATAACTAAACCAAAGTTATTAAACTGGCGTTTAAAATCAAGGTAGTGTGAGGATCTGGTTATCAACTGTCTCAGGTCAAGAATAACAGAATCCTTTCTCAGATCAGGGTAGTGTAAATTACAAATGTTTCTTAGAGGACTAACATTGTCATTAGGACTCTCTGGAATTCTGCAACTTGTGAGACTTGCATTCTGTATGAATAAACAAACTAATTTTGTTTGTGATGGTGTTCCTCAGAAAAATTCTGGGTATTTGACAACTATTCCCAACTTTGCCCTTCCTCCCCCTCCCCCCCCCCCCATTTCATCAATTTGTTTTCTTTTTTCAACTGGCAGTAGTGAGCAGATTAAGTGTGTGTGATCAGGGTTAGAATTAACCTATAAGCTTACATAACCAAACACTGGTCATACCTAAAGATAGGATTTTGTCTGGAGGTCACAGATTCTGTGACTTTTAGAGACTGTCTGTGACATTTTCTTCTTCAGCTTCAGTCTGGGGCAGTGGGGCCAAAGCTGCCAACCACCGCAAGTGGCAGAGGCCCTGGAGATCCAAGCAGCCATGGCCAGGTCACAGGCTTCCATTATTTTTTGTTTATTGCCCGTCACCTGTCAGTGACTTTTACTAAAAATAACCGTGACAAAATCTTAACCTTAGTCATACCCTAGGCTCACTTGCTTCAGAAATGTTCTTTGATCAATGGTACATCTAATTTGTATTAGGGCTAAAACCATGCTTGCCAAACTCAATTTGAATATGGATTTGGCCCCATCCATAATAACTAGATCTTAAAGCATGTTTTAGCCTCAGTGTAAGCCATACCAGAGTTCCCAAACTGTGGCTCATGAAGCACTTGATGGTAGTCCGCATGAAAATTTCACATAATCCTGGCTCTTCCTCCTTATTTCCACCTACTAAATTACATTAAAAGACAACTAAAAACACATTAAGTGCTGTTGCCCCTTGACCCAAGCGGTTAGCCATTATTTGGGGCCTTGCCAGGTTGCTTTTGCTAAGAGGAGAAATTGATGATAGAGTCAGATGTTTCTTTATGCATCCCTGTTTATTTATATAAATGTACACAAAGTCCTGTTTCGCTTAAACAGTAGGTACTAACACCAGCACAGCAGACATTTTCTTTGCTCACGATTTTCAAGCCTGCTTTTCCAGCCAGTCCTGTGCCCCAAGGAGCTCTGTCTTTGCTACCTCTCAGAACCATTATGCCAGTTGTTTCTCTGGCTGTCTCATTGCTTTCTGCTTCTAGCAAACACAGACACACACAGCTGCAATCCAAACAATGCTTCAGTCTCTGCATTTTCAATCAATCAATAACCCTCTGGAGTTCGTTCTTGCTCAGGCCTTCCCATGTGGTCTAGTGCCTTTGGCAGTGGCTTCTCGCATTGGCCTACTAAACCTAGGGTTGTGAGTTCAATCCTTGAGGGGGCCACTTGGGGATCTGGGGCAAAATCAGTACTTGGTCCTGCTAGTGAAGGCAGGGGGCTGGACTCGATGACCTTTCAAGGTCCCTTCCAGTTCTAGGAGATGGGATATCTCCATTTCTGTTGTTTCAAGGATCTTACTCCATAAAGGAGCTTAATTACTTATTCAGTTTCTCCCTGAATTAAGGATGGCTAGCACAGCCATCAGCTTTAAAGAGGACTGTAACTACAGAAAAAAGATCCACTTGATGACAGCCATTAAATCTTCCACCGTAGCAGCACTTTCCTAATGTTCCTTTTCCATGTCAGCAATTGTAGTTGCAAGAGGAATGTTATGTGATCATGAATGGGAGAACAGGCAGTCTGGGTATTTATAAATGGGAGGTGATCTGTGAAACCATGGATGTCCACAAGACACTTAACATTACTGAAAAGTTTAAGAAACCGTTCTGTATGAAGGTTATGCTTCCTGCCTTAGAGTCAGCCTTTACTGTAATACTAACAAACCTATGGAAGGGCTAAGAATGGCTTCACTGTAAATATTTTTGATTACACAGTTCAGAATTATTGGCCGCTCTGCCCTCCCCATTTCAGTTCAACCATGAATAGTCTCTGTATGCTATTTATTTTAAATATTGTGCTATTAAGTGGACACCAGCTTTTCTAGGGCCCCACTTATTTACTTTGTAGGTCTCAAGATAGGAATTACCCTGACATTGAACAACTCTATACATGAACTGCCCTGAATTTGGATGGCCAATCAGAAAATTGAAATGTGAAGCTTGGTGGGCCTATCTAATCACTAACATTAAGTTTTTCAGGGAAAAAGTTTCATACCATATTTTCCAGACCCACCATTACAAATAAAAATGACTTTACTGTAAATAGTAATGATTCCAGTAATATTAGTGTTAGTACAAATTAACATTAGACCAGCAAATACTAAAAAGGGAATCCTTCTCACCTTCTACCCCAGGGATCAGCAACCTTTCAGAAGTGGTGTGCCGAGTCTTCATTTATTCACTCTAATTTAAGGTTTCGCGTGCCAGTAATACATTTTAACCTTTTTAGAAGGTCTCTTTCTATAAGTCTATAATATATAACTAAACTATTGTTGTATGTAAAGTAAATAAGGTTTCAAAATGTTTAAGAAGATTCATTTAAAATTAAATTAAAATGCAGAGCCCCCCAGACCAGTGGCCAGGACCCGGGCAGTGTGAGTGCCACTAAAAATCAGCTCGCGTGCCGCCTTCGGCATGCGTGCCATAGGTTGCCTACCCCTGCTCTACCCACTCCTGAGTACAGGTTACAGCTGCTAATACCTTGCTGATCCCATGGTGCACTAAATGTGTGGGTTAATATTAACTTCCAGTGCAGGTCTTGTGATTCCCTGGGAGAGGAACTCCTGAGTTGGGGGGTGGGGCTGGAGTTCCTTCTTCTGTAGCATGTCTGAGAGGAGAGAAAGTAGCTTGCTGACTCTGTTGTAGGCTGGGAAGGTGATCCTTATTCTTAATGAGTGAACTAATGGCATGTATAAAAGAGGCTTTGCTCCTCTCAAGAGAACTAGCTAGGAGGATCTGTCATCTATTATACAAGTTTTTGATACTCAGATGTGTGGCTTGAAAGCTCTGGGAGATGAGTAAAACTGTGTGTGTGTGTGTGTGTGTGTGTGTGAGAGAGAGAGAGAGAGAGAAACTGCTAATTTTTCTTCAAGATAAATGTACAAAAATGCAGTGAGAAAACAAGTTCAGCACAATTTATGGATCTGAATTTCAGAAAAACTAAACCCTACTGTGAGGTGAGTCATCTCTCCTTAAATCTTATTGACAGCAGTTTTTGGTAGAAGAGAGAGCCTTAGAATTCCCTGCTAAGAATGCACTCTTTATCCTTTCAAAACAATGAACTTTCAGTCATATCTGGATATTATCTTAATTTTACCCTATCATGTGAGCAGAAGCAGCAATCTATTATCGGATAACAGATCAGAGTCTATGTCTGATTGTATAACTTGCATGTGCTTCAAATATCTCCAGATAGAATACAAATGTTCTTAAAGTGCAGCCAGAATTCAACAATATACTGCAGTATGCATACTATATTAATTTAGTTTATTCAGTTATGTACTGAGTTATGTTATACAAAGGATAATAGGAGAAGAGCTTGATTCATTGTTTGCTATAATATTTTACTTGTAGTAGAATACAAGTCAGAAATTATTAAATGTACATGGATACAGCTTTACATGAAGTGTAGGGCAAAAGAGAATGATTGCTCTATTGTAACTTCTGGTCTCTTTTACTTCTGCCATATTAGTTTTTTTATTTAAGAAAAGTAACAATTCATATAAATCGGATTCTGATTAGAGCGTTCCATCCATTCATCCTTACAAGGGAAAGAAGACACTGTAAAATAAAGACGTGACATACAGCAGTACAGGTAGGAGACTGGGCCAAGATTTTCAGAAGTGACTTGTGATTTCGAGTGTCACAATTAGCGGTTGCCTAACTGGAGATTCCTTAGAGGGGCCTAATTTTCAGAAACTTATGTCTATCCACCCTCTGCAAAATAGTTTCCTAAAAGGTGTGTCCAGTCAGGCACCCAAAATATTGAGGCACTCTAAATTACTAATTATATAATCCTTGTTCCTGGCCCCAGTCAACTGACATGGCTGAGGGCAGGAGCAGCGCCAGGGTTTTTGGCGCCCTAGGCAGGGGTGCTTCCACGCTCCCGGTCCCGGAGTGAGTGAAGCACCCGCCGCAGAATTGCCGCTGAAGACCCGGAGCGTGGAAGGACCCCCCTGCCGCCGAATTGCCACCCCCCCAAGTCGCCTAAATGGAAGTGCCGGCCCTGGCTGAGGGCTACAAAACATTACCCTCTTGTCACATGAAAGGTGTGAGTATCCACTGACTTCAGAGGCTATTATTTGTGACAGACCCAGACCAGTGGGGTACAGGAGTCTGGTCCTATTGGGATCCAGGAAGTGGGCAGGCTTCACCCGCCCACTGCTAAAGGATCCCCCCAGCCTAAGGGGGGGTCCACAGGACCTGGAGACCAAAAAATTATGGGGGACAACTAATAAAAGAACAGGGACAGGAGTGAGGTCAAAGGGTCAAACGAAGGGAACCAGATGGGGACACCGAGCAGAGAACCCCGGACAGCGCCCACTGCTCCTCGAAGGCGTCAAGGGAGCCAGTGGACGCCGCCCAGAGGAACTCTGCCTGGATACGTGAAAGAACGGAGGACCTGAAATAGGCCCCACAGTCACAGGAGACTCCATCGGCCAACCTCCTCACTCTGGTTTTATAGATGGCCAGTTTCGCTAGGGCCAGGAGGAGGTTGACCAGGAGGTCCCGCGACTTTGTGGGGCGATGGATAGGGAGTGCATAAATAAAAAGGTGAGGAGAAAAGTGCAACCAAAATCTTAACAAAATATCCATGAGGAGCCGGAATAGGGGCTGCAGCCTGGCGCACTCCAGGTAAACATGCGCCAGGGTCTCCCTCACGCCGCAAAAGGGGCAGGTGTCTGGGATGGGGTAAACTGCGCCAAGTACATGCCCGTGCTCACGGCTCCGTGAAGGAGCCGCCAACTGATGTCCCCGGTGGGCTTCGGGATCAGAGCAGAATAAAGGCTGGCCCACCGGGGCTCCTCACCCTCCAGAGGTGGCAGAAGGTCCCGCCACTTCGTATCGGGGCGGGACGCGAGGGTGAGGACATGAAGAACATGGAGCATGAGCGTGTATAGATGTTTCCTTGGCGCGGTCCGGAACAGAACCGGCTGCAGATCGTGCAGCCGGCTCATGGCGAAGGGACGGGGAGGGGGCCGGGTGGGTCCACGGGGCAGGGGCCCGATGAAAAAGTCTGGAGGGCTCGGAGTGGAGGGTGGGCGGGGCGTGCCCTCTCGCAGGACCCGGTCGAGATAGTCCCGAGCAGCGGGCGGCAAAGCGGCCCTCACCTCCTGAAGTACGCGCTGGGGAGTACAAGGTCTGGAGAGCCCCATGCGCTGAGCGAGCGTCAGGGGATCCAGCCAGTCTCCACGGTTGTAGTCCAGGAGGTCTCCGACTTTGGTGACTTCTGCCAGGACCAACTTCTGGGGCACCATGGGGGACTCCGCCACCTGCACACGAAGCTGGGGGTTGTGTAGCAGGGGCTCCGCGAGGAGATCCGCCCCCACGGTGGCCGCCACGGACCTGGTCACTGAGAACAGTTTCCAGGTCCGGAGGAGGTCCTGGTAGAAGACTGGCAGCCCGGAGAGGTCTCGCGGAAGACCTCTCAGATGGAGACCAAGGAGCTGCCGGTCATATCGGAGCCCTCGGAAGCGGCGCAGGAAGGCGTGCGCCAATACGCTCCACGCCGGACTACCTGCACCATAAAGGAGCCTCTGCAGGGCCTGGAGGCGGAAGACGTGGACCTGAGCGTGCAGACACTTCAGGCCCTGCCCTCCCTCCTCCAGGGGTAGATGGAGAACCCCTGCAGAGCCCCAGTGCAGTCCTGACCAAAAGAACTCCAGAATCGACATCCGGAGGTTGGCCAGGAAACCCGGGGCCGGGACCAGGGTGTTGAGCCGGTACCAGAGCATGGACAGGACTAGTTGATTGAGCACCAGTGCTCTCCCTAAAGGAGTCTGGTAGAGGGCAAATATACTGGTCACTGGATGAGTAGTTTTCTGTTCCCTGAGTGACCAGAGCAGGGGCTGCACTAGTGTAATCAGGAACCTGCTAGAACCAGTTAAGGCAGGCAGGCTAATTAGGACACCTGGAGCCAATTAAGAAGAAGCTGCTAGAATCAATTAAGGCAGGTTAATCAGGGCACCTGGGTTTTAAAAGGAGCTCACTTCAGTTTGTGGTGGGAGTGTGAGGAGCTGGGAGCAAGAGGCGCAAGGAGCTGAGAGGGTGTGCTGCTGGAGGACTGAGGAGCACAAGCGTTATCAGACACCAGGAGGAAGGTCCTGTGGTGAGAATAAGGAAGGTGTTTGGAGGAGGCCATGGGGAAGTAGCCCAGGGAGTTGTAGCTGTCATGCAGCTGTTACAGGAGGCACTATAGACAGCTGCAGTCCACAGGGCCCTGGGCTGGAACCTGGAGTAGAGGGCGGGCCCAGGTTCCCCCAAAACCTCCCAATTGACCTGGACTGTGGGTTCTTCCAGAGGGGAAGGTCTCTGGGCTGTTCCCCAACCCACATGGTGAATCTCTGAGGCAAGAAAATCTGCCAATAAGCGCAGGACCCACCAAGATAGAGGAGGAACTTTGTCACATATTATACTCAAAGAATAAAAAGGAATATTTTCAAATACAGCTCCAGTATGTCAGCCCATGTACACCGCAATTCTAACCCGCGTTTCAAGTTCTTTTGAGTAGAGCTGGTTGGAAAGTTTCCAGTGGAACAATTTTCCAATCAGAAAGTATTTGTTTTGTGGAAATCTTTTGCTTTTGAGGAATCTTCCATCAAAACATAGGTTGGGGGATGACAGAAGCCTGTCTGTCTGCCAGGCAGGTTTCAAAACTTGCCTGCTCACTAGCCTGGCTCCTCAGCAGCCTGCCTGAACTACTGCTCTGGAGTCAGTATCCTGCAGCTTCCAGATTTGCTGCTACACAGCCAAGAGCCTGGAAGTACCAACTCCGAGGCTCTCGCCTTAGCTGTGGCTTCCAGGCTCCCTGCTGAAGAGCTAGGAGCCTAGAAATCCTAGGACAGACTTCCAGGGTCCATGATTCATGGGCAACCCTGCTATGTGGATTACCCCAGAGCTTCCAGAGCCTGCAGCTCTGTAGTAGTCCCACCAGGTGGGCTGAACTCAGTTTCAGGACTGCTATTCAGTGGTGGGCAACAGTGATTGACAAGAATCATGTCAATTTCAGCCAGCAGCTACTGCGGATTCCAGGGAGCATGATTTGCAAATACTATGTGTTTGTGTATCGGGAACAATATTTTACTGAAATTCAGTTTTGTGGAAAATTTCAGTGTCAAAAGTTTCCCACAAAATGGAATTTCCGTGTTTTGATCTGCTCTAGTTTTGTGTAGGGCTATTATAACACAAAGCTTTATTTTATATTAACATTGGATACAGTAATTCGTAATTAAAGTGATACAAATTTTAATGTCCTTTTCAGGACAAAAGTTAATACAACTCCACTATATCATTGTGGCTTTGAGCTTGCCAGATCTCACAAGAAGATTAGGAGACCTTTAAAAGAAACATTTCGGTGATGCTGAGGATACAAAAGTTTTCTGGGTCTTCTTTACTCAACTAGTTCCTTAGCATAGGGTTATACATATAAAACCATTATGTAACAAAATAGCAGTAACAAGCTTGAATGTTCAAAAACTTATCCCATTAAACAATTCTATATCACCCTCTAACACAGGGGTGGGCAAACTTTTTGGCCTGAGGGCCACATTGGGGTTGCAAAACTGTATGGAGGGCCGGGTAGGGAAGGCTGTGCCTCCCCAACCAGCCTGGCTCCCGCCCCCTATCAGCCCCCTCCCACTTCCTGCCCCCTGACTGCCCCCCTCAGAACCTCTGACCCATCCACCCCCCCACTCCTTGTCCCCTAACTGCCCCCTCCCAGGACCTCACCCCCATCCAACCCCCCTGCTCCCAGTCCCCTGACTGCTCTGACCCCTAGCAGGGCCAGCTCCAGGGTTTTGGCCGCCCCAAGCAGCCAAAAAAAAAAAAAAAAGCCACAATCGCGATCTGTGGCGGCAATTCAGCGGGAGGTCCTTCGCTCCAAGCAGGAGTGAGGGACCGTCCGCCGAATTGCCGCTGAATAGCTGGACGCGCCGCCCCTCTCCGAAGTGGCCGCCCCAAGCACCTGCTTGGTAAGCTGGTGCCTGGAGCCGGTCCTGCCCCTAGCCACACCCCCACCCTTGACAGGCCCCCCGTGACCTCATGCCTATCCAAACCACCCTGTTCCCCATCCCTTGACCCCTATGCACACCCCTGCTCCCTGCAGGGCCTCCCCCCGGGACTCCCACACTTATCCAACCCACCCCCCCCCGTTCCCTGACCACCCCCCAGAACCTCCACCCCATCCAACCACCCCATGTCCCCTGACTGCCCCCCCGGGACTCCCCGCCCCTTATCCAACCCCCCGGTCCCCTTACCATGCCGCTCAGAGCAGCATGTCTAGCAGCTGTGCCACCCGGCCAGAGCCAGACACACTGCCGCGCTGCTCGGCAGGAGCACACAACCCCGCCACCCAGAGTGCTGCTCGTGTGGCTGTGGGGGAGGGGAGGCAGCAGGGTAGGGACCGGGGCCTAGCCTTCTCGGCCAGGAGCTCACAGACCAGGCAGGACAGTCCCACGGGCTGGATGCGGGCCGTAGTTTGCCCACCTCTGCTCTAGCACAATGCATATATGATCAATGAACTAATAAGGAGCTGCTGATACTTCATGGCAAACTTTGAGAGCTATAGAAACTATCCTACTTATATACTTTCCAAATTTTTCATCCCTCTGCATTTTTAATTATAAGTGATATTTGTAAAACAAGGGCCTAAATTTTCAGAAGTGACTAGTGATATTTGATTACTTAATTTTTGGGTGCCTGTCTTACAGAGGGTGGGACTCATTAGAGTCTCAGGATTTAGATTTTTATTTCTGAATAATTCTCCTGCATAATCTGCTGCTTATTTCTCACCAGAAATATATATAATCTTATGTCTGTGGTATCAGTACTGGCCAATATGGAAATTACTGTGATGGTAAAAACGGAGGATAAAGGATAATTCAGGAAAGGTATAAGTAACAGAAACAGAGGAATCCTTCAGAAATATAGATCTGAACTTCATTCATATGTCACTACTAGAAAAAGTGAAAAGAAATATAGAAATTAGGATATATATTAGAATTGTTGCTAAACAGTATATTTATATTTTATTAGAAATCAGTGGCTTTTTAAGCGAAGTGTATACCATCTCAAAGGAACATATACCATGATATAAACCTTATGCAATTGCATAGCAATCAATACAAGAAAATAATTAGCTGATTAAATGACATTCTCCCAAATGTTTGTTTGATCTTGATGAAAGAAAAATAATCCATTACGCTGACTGTAATTTCTGAGATCTAACTTCTAGCAATTGAGTTTCAGGTTGCAAAACACACTAGGGGCCTGACTTCTATTGATTTTCATGGGCTTGGGACCAGGCCTTATGTTCAAAGTTAGACTATATACACAACTTCCCACATTGAATTTAATCAGAGTTCAGTGTCAATAAACCAGTGTGACTAGGAAGAGATTAGGAAAATCACAAATGTGTACTGTGGTGTTTGCCTTGGTCTTTTTGAGAGGTCAAATAACTGAGATATCAGTTGAAAGCAGGGTAAACATCTGGGTTTTTTTCCCCCAGTCTGATAGTGTGATGTCCTTTTCCTTTCTAAAATGGAATAGTGAATTTAGCACTGGTATTAAGTGCCAGACTGATAGTTCTAGCAGTCATTGAAGCCCCCCATTTATGCATAGAACCAGTTCAGCACAAGCACTGGCAATGCAAACTTCCTCACAAAGTCCTGCCAATGTGCTCTAGCCCTAGAGGAACCAGAGGGGTAATAGGGCAGTTCAGACTTCAATCTCATTTACTCTTTGGGGTCTCTGCCAAGATTCACATGCCCAAGATTTTTTTTTTTTTTTTTTTTTTGGTGATGCATGCATTACTAGGTGGACTGAGACCATTTCTTTTCACATACAGTAGAACCTCAAAGATACGAACACCGGAGTTACGTATTTACCAGTCAACTGGACACCCTCTGGAATGGGAAGTAATCAGGCAGCAGCGGAGGCACAGGGTTAAAAAAACCCAGCAAATACTTTACTGCCTCAGGGCTTTAGCCCTGGGGCTCAGAGCTTCAGTGGGGAGGGAGGGGTTAGGGCTGCAGCCGCAAGGTGAGGGGTGTCAGGGCTCTGGGCAGGGGAGGAGAGTCAGGGCTTCAGCCCCGTAGGGAGCACCGGGGCTCAGGGCTTCCCACGGCTGCAGCCCCAAGCCCCCCACCCCCCCAGTCCCCCACCTGTGGCTGAAGTCCATAACCTCTTGTTCAGAGTTACAAACATTTCACAGTTATGGACAACCTCCATTCCCGAGGTGTCTGTAACTCTGAGGTTCTACTGTAAACCTTTAAACAGTCATCCGTGTGATGTTATTTTCAGTTCTTTGGAATTTAAATCTGAAATGGGACATAAATACATTTTCTCCTCAGCGTCGTTCTCAACAACATCAATTCCTTCCATAGGCCTAATAGGCAGCATTTAGCCACGGCCCTTTCTTGGGGATGGTGCAGAGACAGCCCATCTCTATTAGAGCTCCAAGAAAAATTCTGTTTCATGAGCTAAAGATCCCTGCTGTGCAGCTGCATTTAGAACGGTGCACTCCAAGTCTACTGCCTGATGCGGAAGGAGAAAGGGAACTTGGTTCTATCCTTCTCCCCTACTCCCCTCACTCCCATAGTTTTCTAGTGTTTTTTCCATCCTAGGAATCTCAAGTGATAAGGCCTACAGTACTATGATGTGATTGTGCTGTTTGGGGTGGCATCAGTGTAAATCAGTAAAGTTTAATAAGTAATTCATCCACTGAAAACCAGAATGTCCAATGACAAGGGAAGCAGGTTGGCAGAAGGATTGTTCAGGAGACTGAGAGTGGTGGCTGGCTCTTGCACATTTCAGTATTCCTAAAGGCAAACACTTCTGTCTGATCTGTGATGGAGAAACTTACAGGGAGCTCTAACACTGCATCGGTACTGAAAGATGTGTTTCTGAAACAGCATATATGTCTGTGCTGAAGCAGATGTCCACAAGATATAGGTGGGCACCAGACCACAAAACTAGGCAAAAATATTAATCTGTCAACTAGATGAGTGATCACTGATTTCTGCAACACTTATGATACAAAGCGTACCCAAGAGGTCACAGCCAGATGCAAGACAAATTAGTCAGAGCTACCATGTGTGGCCACACCTCAATATAAGATTGCAATAAAGATCTAGAGCTCAATGAATACTTAAAAAAAGTTATCCACAAAAGAGGTGTTTGGATTTTTAAATGAATTCACTTTGACTGTATTAGTATTAGTGTCTCATTTTGTGTTTCCTTTCTGCATATTGCCTAGTGAACCAGTTTACTGGCAGGAATGTTCACAGAACAGCAAATGCTAAATGAATATTGGAGGATGTTTATGGAAAGCAAGTTCTGAATTCAGAAATCTGGGTTCCCTTCTTCTCAGTGTCCCATTTCTGTGTCCTTTCTCTTCTAAACAATGATGGCTTTGCCACCCCCACATCCCCAAGAACCGATGGTGGCTCTGCCTCCCAGTTCCTGGGAAGTGTCAGTGTGGAAAGATATGCTACCTTCTCTTTCACACATTGCAATAGGGGTGTGCACGGGACTGGGGCTGCTTCTCTGCTGAGCAGGCAAGCTGAAGTAAGTGCTAACTGTTTCATCTCCTGCTTCTGAGCCACGCACATCTCTACATTGGGACAACTGACTGGAGCACAGAAGAGTAGCTGAGGAAGGGAGAGCATTGAGCAATCACTAGCTATCCTCCTGCCTGCTCAATAGAATGGAATCAAGTAGCAGCTGTCTGGCAATGATTCTAATAACCCTCAGGCACCAGCCAGCAATAGACAGGGCATTGGGCAAGTCTATAGGGCAATGGGACAGTCCTGAGAGTGAGACCATCTATCCCTATGTGATGTTTAAAAGGGACAGTAGTCATTAGGGTTGGATTGAAAGTTTAACCGCTGCTCAGATTTTTCAGTTGTAACTTTATTTTTTGGTCCCTCTCCCCACCTAAGCTAAGGCATAACTCCCTCTCAAGGATGCTGTCTGATTCACCACCATGTCACTCCAACTTCATCTTGGTGTAACTCCACTGAAATCAGTTGAATTATACCAGCATAAAACTGGAATAGTACAATAGTGAATCAGCATCTCAAAGATCTTTTTAAGTTATTTGTAAATCTGTCCCCAACCCCTAAAATTGGTGGTCAGAATATAGAAACGGTTGCCAGATATTTCCTCAAAATGTCCAAAAACCCCTGTGCTAAAACCAAGCATGGAAATTTTGTCTAATGGGAGAAATCTAGGAAGTTAATTTGTGTCTGAAAACAGGGGTTTATAGTGGAAAATAGTGTTTACAACCTTAATTATAGAGCTTTCCTTCCCAAGGAGCACTACAATAATTTAATAGTGGTTTTTAGAATGAATATTTATAAGATCATTGGGGGACATAAAATAAAATTTTATTAACATCCAGGCAAGGTGCAAAATTATACTCATTTAGAATGAATCATGTGTTATTCAAACTTTGTTTTTTAGCTCTCCAATATAATTCACAGCAATTGCCTGGAAGCTGTGCAGAGTTTGAACATACGCTCAATAGGGGTTTGATCTTCAGAAATGTCGAACTCCCACCACTCCAGCTGAAGTCAGGAAGGGCTGCAGATGCTCAACCCCATTAGACTATCAACATTTCTGTAGTTTTTTTCAAGATACTGCAGTGGAGTGGGTTCTGCCACTGGGAATGGCAGAGATAGAAATTGGTACAACTCAGAAATAAATAAATAATTATTGAAAATATGGGAACCTGAATGCTGAAGAAGCCTGATCTATTGTCAGCACTTAGAGTTTACAAGAGGTCTTCAATAGTAGCCCAATATAAAGTGTAATATAGGAATTCAATCTTGAGTCCAAGTGCATTGATAATCATGTCTAGATCCAGATCAGAAACAAACACTTCCAGTCACCTAAATACAGAGGATACAAAGCAGTTTTGACAAGCTCTCTCAATCAAAGGGACCAGAAACCACACCTGCCTTTCTCTCTAGAGTTTTCCCTAATACAGACTTTGTAACATGCATCTTCTCTGAATTGAGTCTCAGCTAGCTTGTTGCCACTTGAGTCCCTATTTTAATCACAAAAATAAGACACTCAAGCATCCAGATTCAATTAAAGAGAGACACACAACTGGTGTTGGCATTATAACAAAATCATCTCACAATCTCTGCCATTGAGAAAGTAATTTCCTAGCACCACCTTCTGGGATATCTCTTAAAAATAGGAACCATGTGAGTCAACTGTGATACTATCCATCCTTACCAATGATTTTAGTCAAGTCAATAACACTTAATGGGACAAAGTATTAAAGGTTGCTGACTGGCCTCAGATAACTTGCATGCACAGTTATTCTTTGTCCCATCACTAGGAGATAATCAACCAAGACAACCAGTGTAGTCTTTGTACCATTATCACAGCCTGAAAATCTGATAGATAGGGTTCAAGGAAATCTACGGACTCCCATAAATGCCAAACTTGTCATCTTCTCAGTAATGTTGCACAAAAATGGCAGGCAGCGTGAGAGAGAGGAGAGAGAGAGAGAGAGAGAATTAATGAGATTGTTCAAGAAACCACTTCTGTAGAGTAACAAGAGCCAGTTATGAGGGAAGCTTGCAGCAGGCCTTTAGGAAGAATTAATAATATTGACAAACACTGAATTCAGCACCTTTACACTTGATTTTACTAAGCATAAAGTGCATGGGTCCAGCTCACATATAGCAGTTCAAAGTTCCTCACACACATCCAGGAACTCATTACGTGAAATGGGCCAAAACTTAACTTGAAATGTGATATTTATTCCCTCCAGATATGGATCTGCCCCTGGAGATTCAACCACTCTAATTCACAGCCGATCAGTCTTATCCACAAGAAAGAACCACAACAACAAATATTTGCCCTTCCTCCCAGATGATGGCAGCCCATACTCTCCAAGCTGTCTGCCATCTGGAACAGTTCTGCTAGACAAGACTTTGTGCATGCGGTTATGGAGAGGAAGAAAAATTCCTTAAAATCTTTGGCCTCAGCGTACGATTGCCACCAACTTCCTCTCGTGGATTTAGTTTGTCAAAGGTCTTCTATATACCAAGGTGACCTGGAAGCATAACATTTATGAACCTCTGTACTGATGGTTGAGGGAGAGACTCGACCGTAGGCGCCGACTTCCTCTATACCCGGGGTGCGCTCGACCCCAACTCTGCCCCAGGCACCGCCCCCACTCCAACCCTTCCCCCAAGTGCCTACCCCCACCCTGCCTCTTCCTGCCCTCGCTCTGCCCCTGGCCCCACCCCCATTCCACCCGCCCTGCCTCTTCCCGCCCCCTTCCCCAAGCACGCCCTGTCCCCGCTCCTCCTTTTTCCTCCCAGTGCCTCCTGCATGCCATGGAACAGCTGCTCCGCAGCGGGAGGGAGGGGGAGAAGTTGATCAGTTGGGTTACTGGGTGGGAGCGGGGGAGGCACTGGTGGGTGGGTGGGAGGGAGATTGGCTGCCGGTGGGTGCTAAGCACCCCCTAATTTTATCCTGGGTACTGCAGCCCTGGAACACCCACAGAGTCAGCACCTGTGGACTCAACTGTATGCAGGGACACTATATTAGATTTTTTTTAAAAAATCTAAAAGCCTTTTTGAGTTCTAGGGTGGAAAAAAATAAGGTTCTACAGTCTTATGCAGGAGAGAGGCTAGCCGTTTGTTTGGTTTTATACTGAAGTTAACTGGAGCCCCTGGCTGCATTTTGATCATTATTAATCCTGGTCCCTAAAGTGTTGATAAGTGGATTGGACAGCTTTTCAGAGATTCTGAGCTTATATAAAATGTTCAGTGCTCTCATGCTGCAGTACAGAATGAAACACAGGAGCCCAGGTTTAGCATCACTTCTCCAACTTAATTTCAGTTTAATCTCATAAATGAAGCTTTCTGGCCTTAAAAAGGCACTACAGTTCTGAATGAATCTCTGACCTATAGAATACTCCTGGATCTGACAATGTTTCCCTTTTCTCAGCTAATAAAAAACATGTCCTAGCACCTTGATAAGGGAAACTATTTTCCCTTTAATATGTGTGTTTAATTTCTTCAACTCCAAGTATTTTGTTTTACTGAGTATTAGTCACTGTCACTCAATCTCAGTTTCAGCCCTTTTGACTGCAGCAATCCAATTCACACGGTGCTAGCGAGTTCCTGCTTCTGAAGGCAGAAATGCAAGTTTCATGCTGCTAAAGAATGGAAATTTACTGACTGTGCAGAGTGGCAGCAAATGCTAGCCGCAGCTGCTCTTGTGCCAGCCTCTCATGGCAAAAGCAGAGAAACAGGCTGCATTATTGTAAGTTCCTGGTTTATCTACAGATTTACATGTCTTATTTCCCAAATTCCTTACTCGACATGTGGCCAAACATGCAAAAATGTAAAACAGTAATGTTGGATGGCACTACCAATCCTGCAAGCCTTTGCTCATTGTCCTTTTAGTGACCCTGGGGATGAGGGAAGAAGACAAATGGAGTCCCATTGTAATATGTTTTCCACTAGAGCTCTGCAAATGGAAGTGCTTATGACAAGTATGCAAATTTCACACACACACACACACACACACACACACACAGCCAGCCCCGGTGAGAAGGTTCCCAATGAAATACCACTATGAATTTAGTCTTCCAACAGCTGGGGGGACCATCAAATTTTAATTGTATGATAACCCCCAACATAGGTAGAGAAATTGAGAAATTTACTGTAACCCCAGAAAGCAAGAGCTACAGGCAGTACAGTCCAATAACCACATGATACAGTATTATTAAATCAATATACAATGTAGAAAATAGATATCAAGTCTAATTCTGACTTTTGGCTGGAAATACGTGTAATGTATTCCCAAGTGAGTGTACACATATGCTGCAAAAGCATCAATGTCTGTATCTAGTCTGGAAGAGATCAGCCCCTGTGCAGCCTACTTGGGAAATATATTCCTACAGAGGCCATTGTTAAGTCAGCAAGCACATGGGCACAAGCATGTCGTTTATGTCCCCTGACCTGTAGGCCACAACCATAACACCCCTCAACAATTGCTATTGTGGAGGGCTTCTCCATGGCATTTCAGAAGGGCCAGAGGAAGTCAACTACTCTCTGTGCTGCTACTGCTGGAGGTAGTGCTTTGATACATGCCTGTGAACTGTGCCTGCTTGAATTTCACCATTATATGACAACAAAATGATTGCAGAAAAATATACATGAAAATATAATGAACATATCACACAAAAACGTCATTAAAATATGTAGAGTCTGTTTTTTAGCCAGATTTCAACCTAGCCTTTACTTTTACCGATACAATTTTGCATCCCCATTTGATTGCATTCACAAAAATATAGACAAAGCAGACTCATGGTATAGGTGTATAATTACCAATTTGTATCCAAAAGTCAAGTAGTTGGACGTCTAACTGCTAATATTTGTACTCACTACTCACTGTGGTTGCAAAAAATCAGTCCCAAAAACATAATTACCTGAAAAAAGTGTAGACTGCCATTGGCATTGCATAAAGATAATCCCAAACCATAATTTATATTATTCCATATAATTAGAAAGAAAGAAATGTGATCTCTCTCTTGATTCTCAATCCCTGTTTCTACTGTGTATTCCTGAGTCCATCTGTATTTCCCCATCACCACAGTATCTAGTCATCAGCTGCTTCCCTCTTCCTTGTGCTGTGCTTTATTCTTTATACAATTAAAATATTCTGTAAAGTTTTGGTCCCACAGAAGTCACTGGGATGTTATGATTTTTATATGGACAGTTTCATCCTCTCCTCTTAATAAAAAAAATAATGGCACGCTTTGCATTTGACTAACAGTACTACACAGGGTAGTTGTTTTAAAAGAGATACAATATATTCTAAATTCTATTGCTCCAAGTTCAAAGTTTCACAGGCAACAGAATCTTGCGTTAGAGATTTTTATGTACTTGAAATTTCATTTTCAATTGCAGTGCATGCAGCATGTGAATTGTCATTTGATTAATTTCTTTGTAAATAATTTATGATAGCTAGAATTTAAAAGCTATTTTAAAAAAACATTTTCAGGCAGTTTTTATTGGTGAATCTATGAAAAAAAAAAAAACTACAAATGGTTTACAACAGTGGTTCTCAACCAGGGGTATGCATACCCCTGGGGGGTCACAGAAGTCTTACAAGGGGTATATCAACTCATCTAGATATTTGCCTAGTTTTACAACAGACTACATAAAAAACACTAGCGAAGTCAGTATAAACTAAAATTTCATACGACTTGTTTATACTGCTCTATATACTATACACTGAAATGTAAGTACAATAATTATTACAGTTGATTTATTTTATAATTATATAGTAAAAATAAGAAAGTAAGCAATTTTTCGGTAATAGTGTGCTGTGACACTTTTGTATTTTTATGTTTGATTTTGTAAGCAAGTGGTTTTTAAGTGAGATGAAACTTGGGGTACACAAGACAAATCAGACTCCTGAAAGGGGTACAGTAGTCTGGAAAGGTTGAGAGCCACTGGTCTAGAATGCAGCAACTCCTATGCTCAGAGGTTACTGGAAACGTATCACCTTTTTTTGCTGCTCCCTACACTGACTCCTCATTCAGCGCAAAGTCCAGTTCAAGGTCAATGTACTGATTTTCAAAGCCCTGCTTGGTATGGACCATTGCTACATGAGAAGCACCCTGTCCTTCTGTGATTATGACCTCATACAATAGCTTCACTCCACTGGAAAAAAGAAGTGGTTAACAAAACTGGAGAAGACTTGTATCCTCGGATGACAGAACTTTCAAAGCATCCAAACCAAGTCTCTAGAACTCGCTTCTAGACAAAATAAGAGTGAGCCCTTGGTGCAATCCAAATTAAATGCAACATTCATCTCAGACTGAGTTTCCACACAATAACCCTCTGAAACACAACATACTTGCAGTTTGTATACTTGTATCAACTTAAACAAGGCTGGAAGTGGGAGATATTTGTGTTTATTTTTCATGGAAGATGCTCAGATACAATGATGATAAAAACCTATTAGGTTGCTTATCTTGAGGAATGTATTTATACAGAGCACAAGTGTATTTTGGCCAGCATGTATTTATTGTGATGCTAGATCTCACTTTGGATATGTCTATACAAAAAAGAAACTTCAGAACTGTTTTTTGCAAATATTGAAGAAAACAAATTAAAGAGAAAAGAAGATTGTGATTGTGTTCTTTTAGATTCTTTATAGTGTATTTAACAGGTGGTCATGATTTGGGTTTGTTTTATTTTCAAGTCTGCTTTCTACGTGAGAAATACCAGTCTGTTTTTGCCGGCGGATTCACTGGACGTCTGGAAAAGTAGTGATATTACCAACACTACAAGGAGCAAGTCTGAAACATAAGCTATGGTTGATTAACTTTTTGGTTGGCTTTACCATTGGTTGCTGGCCAGGTGGGAGACTCATTCTCCAATCCCCTCCACGTCCACACATGTTGCTGATCCTTGAGCCTGTGGAGGAACTCCTCAGTAGCCCTAGGACAAGAAGGAATGGTTCCATGGAGGTGGCTGACCCTCTTTTGCAAGGGATGGGGGTGAGCTGCTCATGAAGGGAGCCTCTGTATACAGATCCTGCGGGGAGGCCCCTGAATACTTAACAACCAAAAGGATACTCATTAACAAGGGTGTAACAGATGTCACTATACAAACCAAAGCCTAAACTGGGGAAGCACTTGTGAGCTTTAAAGACTGGCATCCTAGTTCTGTTAAGACCTGCTATAATAGCAATAGAAATTAAAAATAGTATGTATAGCTTAGCCATGACTAATGGTGCAGAAATTCACAGGTGTAAATATATTGTCTATACATATTTGAAGGGTATAAATGCCCAATTATAGAGAGAATAATTATTTAGGGTTGTATAAGTGGCTATATCCAGAAGCAATTTGATGAGATGAAGAACATGAAAAGCTTGTCGTTATAGCAGAAAACTGCCCGATAGCGAGATCTGTAATGTTGTGGCATAGTCTTCCATGAGAAATGGTGGCGACCCCATGCTCAAATGCATTAAAAACTAGACTTGAGCAAAACAATATTTAGTATAGGATGCAAATTTTCACTCACAGGCAGATAAAGTAGATGAACTAAAAAGTCTTCTCCACCTCTAAGTTCTAGAGAAGTGAAATGTGAAAGAGCATGCTATGGAACAGAACAACTTTTCTCACGTTGGTAATAATGAAGTCATTATCATACAGTGTCTGATTTTAGGTTAAGCAGTAATGATTCATTTGGCAATAGGTCAAGTAACCAGAATGAACACTCTGCACACGGGTTCCAGGTGTACCCAAGTCTTAATGCAAGCCTTTAATTAGAACAGTCACAGACACTGGTCAGGTGTATATTAATAAAGATTTTTGCTTTAAACATTTTTTAAGGAGATACAGTCAAAATGGTTCTGATTCTTCATTGTCTTGCACCTTCTGTAGTCATTTACAGCTGTGCAAAGTGGGTATAAAATGCAACCAATCAGAATGACTATTTATGATGACTCTCACTTCGCTTATCAGCAGGGTTTGAACTTCAGCTCTTCAGTGCTATAAGCCAATGAGCTTCTAGTGCTTGAGCTAAAATAGTAACTCCATTAGATGGTAGCAGTAGTAGGCCAGTATCCTCTTATGTGGACCAGCCTTATAGGGAGTTCCACCCTAAGTGGTGGAGAGTAAGCCCCTTTCTTACTTCCCTGCTCAGATGGTGACTCCAGAAATACAGATGAGAATAGGGGCTACTCACCTGCTTTTTCCCCATTGTGAACAAGGGGGCAGACAGAGGCTGCAGATGGAGGCAGGTGGTGTGATAAGGCCCAACTCCATGACTAGATTTACCAGCCAAAGTAGTTTGTGGACACATCAGGAGGAATAAGCTGCTCACAAAAAGTGGTGAAATAACTTACTTCTCCCCCAGAGCAAAGAGGAGCCAGGGAGGAATTGTCAGTCTGAGTCAGAATTTGTTCCTTGGGCTACTCCCTCGGGTAGTGCAGCTGTGCACTTAGAGTAGACTATAAGGTTAGAATCTAGTCCTATATTACTTTGGCAAGACTGAGCAGGACCCAGATGAAGGATTCTCATGTTTCTTTTTTAATTTCCTCCACCCCATTCTTCTGGGCTCTGATTTCCCCCTTTTCTTCCAAGCTACGCACAACAATTGCCAGGATGACACAAAAGAAATGTAGTCTGCCATCTATGCTGCAACATCATTTAGAAAAAAAGAGACCACTGTCATAAACAACATTTCTTCCTACACTCCCATAACTTGAATGCACCACCTCTACAAAGGAACTGAATGCTGACAGTCCCTAAGCGGCAGAGTAATGCAATACAACTAAGTAACCAACTTGGGAAACTTCTCTTACAGACGGTTATAACCTCTGCAGCACCAGCAGAAAGAGAGAAAATGTCAAGGCTACATTTTAGCAGAGAGATTACATACAAGGTTACAGGCTTCAAATCACAGGAACTCTATTTAAGGGTTTATTTTGTTCATGGGAAGCAAGAACATCCATTTGCTTTCAGAATGGTGTATTTTTGTATGCAAATAACTCCTGGTCGGATCTTTTAATAGGTGATTAAACATTTTTATGGAAAGTATCTGAAAAAATTTAAAATAATAAAACAAAGGAGCTAGGACCAATATGTAGAAAGGTCTTATGTATTACATAACTCATCTATCATATGTTCACAAAATAAATCAGTTAAAGAAAAAGTTTGGAAGCCAATATACATAGAGAAGAATAAACTGGAGATCTCCTCATTGCCCAGATGAGTTACTAAGCACTAAAGCAGAGATTTTATTGTCACAGGCCTCAGTCTGGAAGGCTGCATAGATTTTCAGTATCAAAAGTATATTTAAAAGTAATGTAATAGTTAGGAGAAGACTGTTTAAACTTTAGACTTGCCAACATGGGTGATATGCTGGGACCTTTGAGAGCAAAACCTATTGGTACTAGTGTAAAATAGATCCAGTGATCCAAGGAAGTGGTGATCAGATCCAAATCTGGAGCCTCAGGCTTGGATATGATGGGACTGAAATCTTGTGAGCTGTTCTCAGGAGATTTTGGCCCCAATTTAGTGGAAATCTTGTGTCACTTCTGAAATTAGATTGCAAGCTTCTGGGCAGCCACCCTCTCTTTGAATAGGTCTATCAAAGCGCCTCGCACCTTTGGGGACCATACAAATAATTAATTGTTGGCTTGCCTCAGAAGATTAGAAACCAGAACCAGTAGTTAGGTCTCTTCTGGTTTTGGATCAGACATAAAATCAAAACCATAGGAGCAGGTTTGGATCCAGGGATTGCAGTGTCACCTCCCTCCATCTAAAGTGGTAAGGGGTTTGGATTAGGTCTCCCTGTTTTGGCCCATCTCTCCTGTGTTGTAATTCTCCGAATGAAATTGTTACCTAGTTACAACAGTGTCAATGAGGCACTTCAGGACTTGCACTGAAACTGCCCACCCTTTCCACTCAGTTATCAAAGTTCTTACCGTTCCCCTGTCAAGGCAAGCAACTCTACAACATGTACTGAGTGAGCTCAGAAAATTAATCTGAATCCTGAGCACTTAAACATAAACATAAAACATCCACATAATCCTACAGGCTATCATCAACCCTTACTGAATGAGGATGTGCATTTCCCACCCTTTTGCCCTATTTCATTTCCCTGTCTTGTCTTGCTGCCATTTTGTCACTGACCAAGAGTAACTTGGAGTTCTTTGAAATGTGAACAAGAATTCTTTCTGAGCACAACTTGCAGCTAGGATGATTCTGCTTCCAGTGTGGTAAAGACCTAAAAATGTCTAATTTCCTGCAGGAGAGATGCACTTCATTAGAAGGAGTAGGGGGATATACTTTATCATGCTTTCATGCCTTCGTGTTTTCTTGCCACAAAACAGAACGGAAAATTGGAACCCTTTAAAAAGCGCAAATATAATTACTTGTTTTATAAATACTTTAAAAAAATCATGTAGTAAAAGACAGGTGGCTCTGCTATTAGCAACAATGCTTGGGGTAAGAGCACAGTCTGTTAAATTCCAAGGCTTGGTCAGTAAAAGCAGCATTTCAGTTTAATTTAAATTCCCTTGAAAAATAATTGTTTGTTGGCTCTCTCCTCTTGGTCAGAATTGAAGGCTGTAACACTGAGGTGCACTCAGATCCTTTTTACTCTAACCCTATATACTTGAAATGGGCAGAATCTGTCTGGAAACCTCAAAGATCAAATCTGGATCTGAACCACCCCAAAGTTTATTGGTATTTGTATCCTGTCCAGATTTTGGTTTGGCTTGATTGGAGAGATGGAGCATAGCTGCAACATTTCAGACGCATATCCAAACTTCCTGAAAGTTCAGGGGGGTTGGATTTGTAGCTGCGGTTCACATTGATTTCTATTGAGAACCAGGAACACACCAGTAGGTAAAGGGCTGCTGCATCTTGCATCGTTTTAGTATTAGCACTATTAAGTGTGGTGTAGCACCCAGGAGCACTAGTCCTGGGCACAGACCTGGGATTCATCTAATTTCCTAAAATTCTTCCCAAAAGTTTTGATATTATCTTTCCGAATTTCTTGTACTGGTGTGAAACTTTTTTGATGCTACTCTGCAGGCTATTTCACACACATACTCCACATAGAAACAAACATATGACATATTTTCCACGTATCTCTTATATACTACATCAGGGATCGGCAACTTTTGGCATGCATCCCATCAGGGAAATCCGCTGTTTACCTGCAGCGTCCACAGGTTCAGCCGATCTCAGCTCCCACTGGCCGCGGTTCACCGTGCTAGCCCAATGGGGGCTGCAGGAAGCAGCAGCCAGCACATCCCTTGGTCCATGCCACTACCCGCAGCCCCCATTGGCCTGGAACGGAGAACTGTGACCAGTGGGAGCTGCAATCGGCCGAACCTGTGGACGCTGCAGGTAAACAAACCGTCCCGGCCCATCAGTGGATTTCCCTGATGGGCCGCATGCCAAAGGTTGCTGATCCCTGCACTACATGAATGTATTTAACACTTATGTCAGAGTATATGAAACATTTAAAATATTATTAAAATACCATATATGTTGTTATAAAATCAATTTCCGTGAAGTCCTACATTTCTATACCGGTATGATTCTAAAACTGTATACTACATATTATTTCAAATATTATCACTGAGGCAAATTCATAAAATTCATAGATTCCAAGGACAGAAGGGACAATTGTGATCATCTAGTCTAACCTCCAAGCATAGTTTCATTCTGAATTTAAACTAGGAGATGCATTTGTTGACTAATTTCATAACCTTGCTAGGGTAACTTTAGGGTTCTTCCTTTCCCTGTCACACTCAATGGTTTTGTTTTCCCCTTTATTACATCTTGTCTACAGCTGTGTTTTCAGTGAACAGGAAAAGGTTTATAAGCATTCCAAAAACATTTTCATTTTTAAATTAAAAAAAAAAAAAGATGCAAAGTTTTTTTTTAAAGGGGTCTATTTCAAAACACTTTGAAACGAGCATAATTTTGAAATTATGAACTTTTTCATGAATACGTTTTCATTTTTCAACCAGCTCTAATTGTAAGGATCATGGGTAAAATTTCAAAAGCACCTTGGCAATGAAGGCACCTAGGTCACATTTTCAAAAGTGACTTGGGCACTTAGGGTATGTTTACACAGTCCCCACAGCCCAGGTTGATAGACTTGGGTTTCCAGGACTCACTTCAGTGCTCCAAAAATGGCAGTGTAGACAGTTTTGAAGTGCAGTTTGGCCTGGAGCTCAGGCTCTGAAGCCCAGGAGGTGGGTGAGCTTCAGAGTTCCAGGCAGAGTCACAACTTCAAAGCACTGCCCATACAGCTACATTTAAAACACTAGAGTGAGCCTGAGTCTATCATTCTGGGCTAGGAGACTTGCTGCTACGGAGCTGTGTAGACATACCCTTAGGGGCCTTGGTTGACTTCCCTAAGGCCCAGATCCTCAAAGGTATATGGGCACCTGAATACATCTGAAGATCTGAACCTATGTCACTTTTGAAAATAGCACTTTGGCTCCTATGTCACTTAGGATATGTCTGCACTGGAGCTGGGCGTGACCTCCTAGCCCAGGTAGAGAGACTTGCACTAGAGGGCTCAAGGTAGTGCATGAAAACTAGCAGTATGGATGTTGCAGCTCAGGATCTCTAGTTTAGGGGGTCAGGCTCAGGTGTATTTGAGTGCCTGAGAAGCAGCCTGAGCTACAACATCCACACTGCTATTTTTAGCATGGTAGCTTGAGCTCCACTAGTGAGCATCTGTCTAAGCAGGCTGGGAGGCTCACTCCCAGCTGCAGTGTAGACATACCCTTAGACACTTCTGCATTTTATTTCATGTGTGATTTCTTTGTATTGTGCGACACAGAAATCACCTTTAGATGCTGCAAAACAAGAATATTAAAACAGTTCCAACCATTATGATTAATTCAAAATCATGTGACTTTGGGGCCAAATGTCCATGAAGCACTCTAGTATTATCATGAATTTGCTTCAACAAATAAATAATAAAGTAAACATGTTCCATGATGTGCACTAGCTGATTTATAATAGGGTTACCATACGTCCGGATTTTCCCGGACATGTCCGGCTTTTTGGTCCTCAAATCCCCGTCCGGGGGGAATTGCCAAAAAGTCAGACATGTCCGGGAAAATAGGGACGGAGGGGTCATGGGGCTTGGGTCCGGGCTGGAGCTGCTGGGGCTGGAGCCGGAGCTGCTGGGGCCGGCGGGTGCTCGGCTGCCGGCCGGCGCCGCTCGCTCTGCCAGGGCCGGGGCCAGGGCCGGGCCGGAGCTGCTCGGCCAGAACCGGGGCCTGAGCCGAGCTGGCCGGAGCTGCTGGGACCGGGGCTGCTCGGCCGCCGGCCGGCGCCGCTCGCCCAGGGCCAGGGCCCGAGCCGAGCCGGGCCGGAGACGCTGGGGCCAGAGCCTCTTGGCCCGGACCGGACGCCGGAGGGAGCCGCTCGGCTGGGGGGGCCGGACTGGGCCGCGCCTCCTCGTGCCCGCCCCCCCCCCCCAGCCCCAGCCCCAGCTTACCTGCTGCCTGCCTGCTTCAGGCTTCCCGTGAATCAAATGTTCGCGGGAAGCAGGGAAGGGGGAGGAGCAGGGGGGCGAAGTGTTCAGGGGAGGTGGCGGAGTTGGGGCGGGGACTTTGGGGAAGGGGCGGAGTTGGGGCGGGGCCGGGGCCCCGTGGAGTGTCCTCTTTTTGGACACTTAAAATATGGTAACTCTAATTTATAAGTACTATTAGTGCTAACCCAAATCTTATCTCTCTTGGGTATCTGATAGCAGCCACTGCAATATGTATCCATCAGGAGTCTAACAACTTGCGTACACTAATTGTTGTGTAAATAGACACAAAGTATTCTACAGTATACTTCATGAAACATAAATCTGGAAGAAATATATTAAGACAACAAAGATTTCATCCACAGTCCTTACTCAGGCAAAACTCCCAGTTTTCTTGGGAAATGAGCAATATAGGTATACCCAAAGGCCATTGAGGTCAGTTGGAAGGTTTCTATTGATTTCACCGGGCTTTGTACCAAGTTTTATATGTAATAATAGGTATATTTTCTAAGCGCTAAAGACTGGTTTTTATTGCAGGCCCTAGAATCGCACAATGCCCCTTGCCTTGGGTTAGAGAGGAGTTGTGCTTCCTCACAATCTGGGATAAAACCTGCACTGACAGGGATTATTGTTTATGTAAAACTGGAAACAACTAGGCAGATTTTTTTTAAAAAATAATCCCACCGTTCATCATTTCTAATGTTAGTAACACAGTTACATAACTCCAGCTGTGGGAGTCATAGGAAATCTGGATCGGAGATGGCAGACTTTTCTGCAGAATGGCTGTTCAAGAGGCTTCGGTTCATATGTTGCTAAATGTTTTTGTGGGTGTGTTTGCTCTTTTTTACATAGTGAGACTTCTTTGAACTTTTTACAAATAGTACATTACTGCTAAAATAAAAATATTACTAGCTACACAATCATGTTAAGTGGTTCTGGTACTATGAACAAAGTTTAATACTGTCAGCAAATTTAAGAGGCAAGAAAAATTACAATTATAGTCACTGGATTAAAAAAATACTAAATTAAATTACTTTCTAATAAATCTATTTAGAATTAAAATGAAGGTATTTGTTGCCAATACTAAGTAGTACAATAACTGGTAATTAAACATTTGTAATTTTAGTGGTCTCACAGTAGTAATATGGTATATTAGTGTCATGATGCTAAATGCACATTTTAGTGATTAGTTTAGCATTTTAAAAAGAATCCCATCTACTATCTTTTGCACAGTCTCAGCTGCCATATAGGCCCTGATTCAGCAAGTTACTTAAGCAAAATTTAAACATGTGAATAGTCCTACAGACTTCAATGGGATTTGTGGGTGCTCAGTACCTATTGGGCTTCTTAAAGTGCCTAAATCCAAATTTAGGCACCTAACGTCAGGTACCCACATTTGAAATTTTGGAACTTTACCACTATATATTTCTATTACCAGATAGTAATTTACATCATACATGTTTGTTAACATAATTTTAGTCAGATTATTACAAAGCACGTATATATGTGTGTGGGGGGGGGGGGGGGGGAAGGGATATGAGCACGTTAGACTAATTGGGTGCTATAGAAGGTATTCTTTTCAATCTGAAGGCCCCTTATAATCTAATAAATTGCATAGAGGCCAGGATGGGATGAAACTTGTTATTCAGTTGTCCTCTTATTTTTCTTGCAGAAAGATAAATGCAACTTTGTGGATACTTTTCTCGTGCCTAAGGCTGAACTAATGTTTCCAGGAGTTGGAAACAGGTGCTGGGTCTCACTCTAGTCCCCATTTTGTCAGTCACCACACAATTCAGCATGTCTCTCCTTCCACACAGGGAAGGCACAGGGTGAGAAGAGCAGGCTTACTGCACTCCAGTAATGAAATGCCTTGGTACAGCTAGATCTAGAAGCCTGTAGAATTATCAGTGCTCTCTTCCATGAACACTAAATTCACCACACCACTGAATAGAAGGTGGTGGAAAATGTTCAATTAAACCTCGAGTCCATGTTTCTTGAATGCTTCTCAGATGTACAAACCAGAAATGTAAAGGACAACACAGGAAATAGAAGCATATCCACTCAAATGACCTAGCTTATCTTAGTCATTAGGGGGAGAAAAAAAAAAAAGAGAACATTTTCTGAAAGGCCAATTCATAAACTGGACATGCCTCAGGCAAGCACAAGTTTCAAGATGGGCATGTATGTACCTTTTGTCTTGTTGTAGTGCCTCTTTACAAGAGAAGGGTTGCTATAGCTGTCACTGCATCTCATGATGTACTGTGCATGCAACCAGCATCTGAACGGTATCATTTGCTACTTAAAGAGCTTCTTTGATCTCTTCCCTTTTCTCTCCTTTATCAACTGCATTCCCGACCTAAGAGCCCTCATGATGAGTTAACTATCCTGCTGGCATGGAAAGAATTGGATGGGGCTCCCCTGTACACTGCTTCTCAGCTGGTCAGAGAGTTGCTACAGAGTGCCAAGGCACACATACAAACCCCACCACAAAGGGCAGAGTGTATTCTCCTTGCAGCGCTCCCAGTCTCAGCTAGCCTTAAGAACAAGTAGGAGAGCTCAAGCATTGAATTCAGATCCCGGTGTAGTGGCACATACTGCTCAATCGGTGATGAAAACCTTTCTAATTAGCAGAGATAGTTATATACACACACATCTCTATCTGTTAGAGCTCACCTCTTTTGTAAACATTTTGAGATCTCTGGATGAAAGTATCATATACACACACGTTCACAATTCTGATACTATTCCTGTGGAAGGGTTTACACGGGTTACAGAGAAAGGGATGTAGGAATGTAGGAAGCAGAAAAAATTGTTAGTCTCTGGCTAAGTGTGGATTGTGTGAGTGCTAGGCAAAATTACAGTGCCTGCATTTAGTGGAGTGCAGAGACTGACCACTTTCGATGCCCTGAGGGGAGCATGGTGCCCCACAGGAGTCGGGGGAATTGAGTGCAGGTGAAACTCTGTGATCAGCTCCTACTACAGCCCAATCAGCAGAAATGGGGGCAAATATCTGGCATCCCTTTAATCGGGTGTAGCAGAGTGTGCACACAAGCACACTAGAATACCTCAAGGTACTCCCTTTGGGGCAGTGCAGCTCCACCCCACCCCAACACAACACAGTGAATGGCTCAGTCAAGCCCACAACAGGAAATATTGTATTATAAATATATTTGCGAGGTAGAGTCGGCTCAGACAGAGTGAACAGGATTGTAGCTATCAGTTAAACTGGATTATTTTTTACCACTTACATAAACTGAGGTTGACTTTGCCTTCTGTAATAGTGACAATCTATCACAAAGGTAGGTAGTCAAGAGTCGTATGGTCATTTTTATACATACTGCAGTTGCTAACTTCTTTGACTGAAATAGAGCCTCACAGCTGTAAAAATCTCAGACTTGTCTTCCAGAAGTTAAATGCAAAACTACATAATCCACAAACAAATTGTTTTAAATCAGCCTGTAAGGGAAGCATTATAAACCCCATTTTACAGATGGGGAAACCGAGGCACTAAGACTAAGAGCACAATTCAAACCCCACTGAAGTAGACTCCTTCCTTGGCTTTCATAATGTCACCTTAACTGACTTGCTCAAGGTCACCCAGCACGTCAACAGCAGAGCAAGGACTGGAACCCATTTCTGTTGGCTCAAAGTCTCGTGTCTTAGACACTGGATCAAGTTTCCTGCCTATTCCAATATCAACAGGCCAGAAAAGCGATATGCATATAGTGTAATTAATTTATGTGGACAATAATATCAATAGCATACACAAAGAAAGGAATTGAAGCAGTATAGCTGCATTTCCAAGTGATAATAATTGATGCTTTGCTGATTCTGCAAGCTCATTAGAGTTGTCCAGACAACAGCAGTTCTGTTAAGCAGTGCTTAATCTACTCCCAAGGCTGTACAATTTCATTCACATCTCAAAAGTACTTTGGCTTAGATCCTCAAAGGCCTAACTCCTATGGAAGTTAGGCATCTAACTACCTTTGAAAATCTGGGCCTTTGTCCATAAATATTCCCCCAGTGAGATAGCATTACCTGGCCACCAGTTTCAAATGTCACCTTTGTGTAGAAAGAATATTTTGTAAGCACGGCATTCTCTTCTCTATAAAATGTAACACGGCTAAAACTTTTCCTCTTTGCTTCCTTGTTCTGTTTTGGTGCAAAGTCACCAAGAAGCCCATTCGCTGATGGTGGGTTTTACTTTATTTGGGGGCCTGATTCTCTTTTCACTCACACTGGACTAAATCTAATTACACTGATGTAAATGATAAGAGAAAAAAAATCAAGCTGTGTCATTAAAATGACACAATCGAAGCATACATGAACTCCTACACTGATTTCATTTTTAATAATTACCAGGTGCCCCATTAGGGCAGTATCTGAGTGCCTCACAAAACAATGAATTTAGCCACACAATACCCCTGTGAAGCAGAGAAGTTTTAGCCTCATTTTACATGTGGGGAAACTGAGACAAAGACATGTAGTCTGTGACAGCCTTCGGTGCAGGGGTGAATTTCACCTTGCTGAAGTTGCCCAACTCGGATTTTATGTCCAGTCTTAGGCTAGGTCTACACTACGGGGGGGGGGGGAGGGGGTCGACCTAAGATACGCAACTTCAGCTATGTGAATAGCGTAGCTGAAGTTGCGTGTTTTAGGTCGACTTACCTGGCTGTGAGGACGGCAGCGAGTCGACCGCTGCCGCGCCGCCGTCGACTCTGCTTCCGCCTCTTGCCGCGGTGGATTTCCGGAGTTGACGGCAGAGCCATCGGGGATCGATTTTATCGCATCTTCACTAGACGCGATAAGTCGATCCCCAATAGATCGATTGCTACCCACCGATCTGGCGGGTAGTGAAGACGTGCCCTTATACGTTAACCACAAAGCCAATTCTTCCTTTTATAACACTGTCACTACTTACAGATATTTGACTGCACTTTGACAAAGGCGGCTGCACTGAAATGTTGATTTTTCCACCAACTCTTTCATGCTATTTCATCTGAAAGGAAGGAAGAACATAATATTGTACTTGTGCAGCACCATTCCCTCTGCAAGCTGTGCCCCACAGGAGATAGGAAACGCCAAACATTTACACTCTGAAAGTTTCCAATGTATTCTCCCATTGAGGGGAGGGGCATAGTTCCCCCCTGCCCCATAGAACTAACAAGGGTTCACTACCTAAAACCAGTGGATCCTTGAAATCCACAGACACACAGGCCACCCTCATGAAGTCTGTGTCTTTTTACAGGTTCCAGATCTCCCTGAATCCCATCAAGCCCCTTGGAAGCATGGTTTCTACAAAGAGCCATTCTACCAGCAACTCCCATCACTGGGTCAGGAATCTCTCTTCATATGTGAGGGGAGCTTTACAGCACTGCGTGGCCTATTCTGTAGAGAATGGTAGTCCTCCTGGGCTGGTGCTCAGCCTCCCCTATCCCTAACCATGCAGTTTGAGTTGTATGGAGGAGTTTCCATGGGGTTGGGGGAAGGAGAGAATGATACAGGGAAGACTGTGCTCCCTCTTGTGAGCTTCACCCCAGCTGGGATCCAAAAGGTTTGCATCCACCCTGGGCAGAGAGGGACAACATTTTGTTTTAATCCCTACCGAGTTAGACTTTGGTGTAGTGTTGTGCACTACATGTCAGTGTGACATCCAAAATGTAACCCAGTTCCATTCTGAGTACATGCACACTACAGCAGTGCACTCCATGCATGGCATAGAACACTTCTATTCTCGTTTGGCTTCGATTACAGATTTGAAAGTGACTGTCACATTACAGACTTCTGGATGAAGATTGAATCGGTTTTCAAAGCCAGATAGTAGAAATGCAAGTTTCATGGGAACAGAGGAGACCGCTGGCCTGTCAAGTTTGGTATCTGGCATCAAACACTTGCCTACGCCTTCATGCTCAGAGCAAAGCAAAGCCTTTCCCTCTCTCCACATCGTAGCATCTCGCTGGTGTGGTTCTGTCCGAGCTGGTAGGTTCCATCTGAATGCTTTTCTGTAGCAATATGCTGTTTGCTGAAGTCAGAATGTTTTGAAAAGATGTATTGATTTTGACAATGTTTTTGATGGCAAGGTGTCTGAGGTCCAAGGTGGATTCTCTGGACACTTCTCATTAGAGAGAGAGAGACAGAGAGAGAGAGAGAGAGAGAGCGCATAACTCCATGTTGTGAAAAATGTTCAGAAAGTTTTGATTTTGTTTCAGTGTGGAATGAAAAGTTTTTGAAACCTCAAAAGTTCTCAACAAATGGCATTTTTGCCTTCCAGCCAAACTTAGATTCTGTACATTGAGGGGAAAAACCCTCCTTGACCCCTTCAGGAAACCTGCTTACATGCTGGATCTGAAGCATGAAATCTGATTAACCTTAACTTGCATAAGAACACATTATTTTTGGTCATAAAATTATCCTGCCTCTTTAAATATCTAGCCATGGTGTTTGACAGGATTATCTCCTTTGGCTCAAACTATTAAACAAAAAGCACAGTTGAAACTCATTTATAGTAGCCGACTGCATAATAAAGGATATGTGAAAACAGCTGGGTCAGATCTACAACTGATATCAACTGGGTATAGCTCTTTTGAAGTCAGTGGCAATTTACAGCAGATGAAGATTTGGCTCTGATTCTTTCTTACATTAATTTAAACCAAATATGCTAATAGACATGGGCAGTGTGTGAACTGCCGGCTGGGGGAGGCTAGCCCCAGCCCCGCCCCTTCTGCCCGAGGCCCTGCCCTTTCCATGACCCCCCCCCCCCGCCAGAACCCAGAAGCCCCCCCCCATGGCCACCAGCCCCTGCCCTAAGCTAGTGTCCCCAGCCCTGAGTGCCACGTGGCACAATCCCAACCCCCTCACCCCGGAGTGCTGGGAAGGCAGATTGCGTGGCCCCAGCTTGAGCTGGGGCCACCTCACAGTGTGAGCTGCAGAGTGGGAAGCAGGAGGGGCCCTGGTGGTGGAGCATAAGTGGGGCCATGCCTGGCTGTTTGGGGAGGCACAGCCTCCCTCAGCCTATGATATCCGCCACCCATGCTAATAGAGTTATCAGGAAAAGAAACTGAGCACCAACAGGTCAAATTCAGTCTCAGCTGACGATGGTGCAGAAAAAAAAATCTATTAAAAAGAAAACATCTTTCTATGCAACTAAAGCACAGGATGATGTAGTAAAATGTTCAGAAATCAATAAATTAAAGAAGGTGAAGTGCCCTAGTTAAAGCTTAGGTGCCTCTTTCAACATCTCTTGTACATTTAATACAATGAACTCCAAATGTGTTAAACTTAGTTCAGTAAAGTTTAATTTAATTCAATGAAGTTTATTCAGGATATTGCAGGAAGTGATCGGTCTGTCACAAACATGTATGAGGACTATTATGCTTCCACTTTCCTAGCAGAAAACTATAGCATACACAGGACTCCCAATGGCAATAGATATGCCTCTTGATAATGGGATTCACTTCTGTATGTTTTTCCATTATACAAAGGACATTTCACATAAAAGGGGTGCTCACAAATAATCAGACATGACTGACAACAACACTGCCTGAGAATGAGAAAAATATTACTCGGGGTGCGACACAGTTGCCCCTCTGTTTCAGAAGCAAGGTGGGTGAGCAAAGTAAAGGAGCAAAGAGGTGTCATTTATAATAATCTTACACAGTGGCAGGAATTCAGTGTTTAATATGGAAATGCTGCCTTTAACAAAATGTTTAGTGTCTTGAAAACTACGACCTAGATCCTGTGTTGTGTTGTAGGAGGACTTGTAGCAGCTCAGGGTCAGGAGAGGTTCAAAGGTGGCTTTAAGATATTTTTGCACTCCCCCATTCATGGAGTCATCAGGGCATACCAACTAGCAATGGTCCCAGTCTGAGGGCTTTTCCAGTGGCCAGGGATCCACCAGGGTTAATGAGGCAGCAATTACACAGTCTGTATCCTTAAATCCAGCTGTGTCCCCTACACGGAGGAGGAAGACTGGAACAGCTACAGTGGCTTTATAACACTAGAAGTTTCTCCTGAACAGGGGAAGTCCTCCACTGGTCAGCTAAATCATGTCTAGGTCTGCCTTATGCGCTGGTGTGCCACTAAGGAGCCCTAATGCATCAGAGAACTGGGCCCTGGGTACTTAAACCTGTAGGTAATCTCTGCTTTCAGAGTCTGTCCCTATGTTTTGATGGAAGTGAGGATCAAATACTTCCCTGTTGCATGTACCAAAAGGAGCTTGTTGCCAGCAGAGTTACTGAAGAGTCTAGTGATCAATTATACAAACAGTAAGAGCTTTAAAGAGAGATTTGTTCAATCTCATAAGCAGGAAAGACACGAGTATTCCTTGTGAACTAGCTAGAACCTGTTTAAACCAGCCTTTACAGAGCTACACCAACAAAAGCATGAGCAAGGATATTATGTTAAGGATCACTGCTTCATCAGGAAAAAAAAATCCCATTAGCTCCGATTAGTGTGCATACTGTTGTCTAGCAACTTACAAGAACTGGTTAACCTCTTCATGGGGGTAGCATAATCATAACTTCATGGTACAGCTTTAAGTTTTGTTGGCAATTACTCCAGGAAACCAGTGTTAATGAAAATATACTTTCGTAGTGAATCCTATTAAGGACTTTCATGTAGGGCCCCCAACCCTACTTCACCTACAGCGCATGCACTTAAAAGTTCATTCTGGCTTTAGTTATGTTACTGGTTCCAGTAACATTCCCTACATTTAAAATCATGGTTACTGCTACATCTGGTAATATCACCAGACCTGGAATGAACTTTTAAAGTGCACCCACTGAAAGTCAGTGGGAGTTTTGCCATTGACTCGACTTTACCAGGAGCAGAACTGAGCAATCATGTAAGCTAATCACTAATACAAGGTAGAGTATTCACTTTTCCTTCTGTTCAATTATGCTATTAAATATAACTAACTGAAATGTTACAGTATCAAAACTTTGTTTACTGTGTTCCTCTGCCAGGCATCATCCTCTCCCCTCCTTCAAACACACTTGTTCAGGAAATCCCCTCTTCCCTTATACTTAACAATAACCTCCTGGCCTTCCCTATCCTGATTCATTGTCTTATGTTTGTTGACATATATATAAAATATATATTAGCCAGCATATATCAATCATATTATGTATTATCCTCTCATATATTTTTATATTATGTATATATATATATATAGAGAGAGAGAGAGAGAGAGATGTATTAAGCACAAATATTATAATATAGCCTAAAATGGCCTATACCATAATCCTGTTCATTTATGCTAAATATCCCATAACTCCTTGCATTGGCTGATGTAAGCATTGGAATAAGTAGATAGGAAACTTATCAGAGTCAAGATGTATTAAGTTCTACAACAAATGTAAGTTAGAACCAGTACCTGGAATGCTAGTATCCAAAACAAAAAGACAAGGAACAGAACAAGTTAGGAAATTGGGACAAACTGATGGGTTGGATTTCAGTGACATGTAAAGAGATGTGTAACTTGTAAAATCATCATATAAATAATACCTTCTGAAATGTGTAACTTTGGGATCATGCCTTCCTCACAAGATGAATATAACATCGCTGCACAAGATGGCTTCTCAGAGAGACTGGTATCATATAGAACCATTTTCCTGTACTATATTATTATTGGCTTAGAGCAATAAACCTGACTGACACTTGTTATTTGATCTCTTGAATATATTTCATAATGAACCAAACTGTGATCAAGCAATTGCCTGTACAATTTACCAAGAGGTCTGTCTGTCTTGTCATATTTTAATTTAGAAATATAGTCACCTTTTTCAAGATATACCTAACTCCCATTAATGCTAGTGTAACCCCTTTGGGGTTTAGAAAGCATGGCCCCTTTAAATCTTTTTCCTAGGGGGGAGGGAGAGAGTAAGAAAAAAGGAGGGAAACTCCAGGGGGTGGCGCTGGAGCGCCGAGGGAGAGAGAGGGGCAGCCCGCAGGCCCTCGCAAAGTGAAGCAGAGAGAACCTGCCTGAAGCCTGAGAAGGACAGGGCGGCCGTTCGGGGACAGCCCAGGACAGGAGCCAGGAGGAGCACTATGCCAGGGAGGAATCGCCCGAGAAGGACAGGCCGGAGCTGGACCCAGTATCACGGCTGCCCAGAGCTGCATGGGGCTATGAGTACTGGGGCTTGTGACTCTGCATTGGGAACAAGGAGGGAGGTTGCTAGATAGTTAAGTGGGGAGGTGGTCGCTCTGTGTGGCTTTGCAGAGAGCGGCAGAAGAGGGCACCGGAGGGGTTTGTTGGGGGAAAGTTCACTGGCGCCGAAGACGACCAGGAGCACTCAAGACTCACCACTGGACTGGAACTTTGCTCAGGACTCCTGAACTCTGTGTGCAGACACATTGCTCAGTGTCTGACCTCCCAGACTGTGCTACCACTGGGCCCGTGGGGCCTTGGCTTGGATGCAGCCCTGTTTTACTGTTCCCCCTATATTTCCCCTTGTTATTTTTCTCCTCTCAACCCTCTGTAAATAAATATTTCCCTTTCTTATATCCACTGTACTTTTCCTGTGGGTTTGGGTGTTCACTCTGGGGGGTTTGGAACAGGTGCCCCTGGGGTGGAAGGGATTTTTCCTGCTGCATTCCTGCGCGCGCCTTCTCTTGGCCAGAGTTGCCTGCAGAGCAGACTCCATCTTGGCCACGAGGGCGCTAAAGTTACACTAGCAAGAGATGTGTGTACCCATATGCTCCTTGAGGTATATATACACATTGGCTCAGACTATTAATATTCACAGATTATAAAGCCAGAGAGGACCACCATGATCATCCTATCTGACCTCCAAGATAACACTTACCTAATTTAATTCCTTTTTGCAATAGGGCTTTTTTTTTTTTTTAGCAAGACATCCAACCTCGATTTTAAAATGTCCAGCAATGGAGAATCCAACACAACTCTTTGGTAGGTTGTTCCATTAGTTAATTATCCACATGTTAAAATTATGAATTTTATTTTTAGTCTATCTTCAGCTTCCAGCTATAGGATCTTGTTATACCTTTGTCTGCTAAATTGAAGAACCTTCTATATCAAATTTCTGTTCCCATGTAGGTAGTCTAAACTGTGATCAAGTCATCCCTTAACCCAGTTAAATTAAACAAGATTGAGCTCCTTGAGTCTCTTACTACAAGGCAAGCTTTCAAAACCTTTAATCATTCTCACAGATCTTCTCTGAACCCTATCAATTTATCAACATACTTCTTGAATTATTGGCACCACAATAAATAAAACGAAGAACCGGAGTCTCCACTGCCTACTGTTTGTTTAGTCACTTATGCTTTTGCAAAGTTGGTATAAAATGGTACCATTCTGATTTGCTAAGTCTGATTCCTCTTTGCACTAAAGTTCCTTTACATAACTCTGGCAATGTAAATGGCCCTTAAGCCTGATGTAAATTATTTTTACACCAATTTTAAGGTTGCTTTACACTGGCAGAATGATCAGGCCCATAATGCCTTATATTCACTTTGCAGAGGTGTGACTCTACAAAATACAAGGCAGTGGTGAATCAGACACTGAAATTTCTTTAGTGTATCACATTTGCATTTGTTGAACATTCTTATTTTTTTCAGTCCACTGTCTACGTTGCATAGAATCATAGTAATGTATGATTGGAAGGAACTCTAAGAGGTCATCGAGTCTAGTCCCCTGGGCTGAGCCAGGACCAAGGCCACGTCTACACTACCCGCCGGATTGGCGGGTAGTAATCACTCTATCGGGGATCGATTTATCACGCCTCGTCTAGACATGATAAATCGATCCCCGAATCAACGCCCGTACTCCACCTCGGCAGGAGGAGTAAGCGGAGTCGAGGGGGGAGCTGCGGCGGTCAACTTGCCGCCATGAGGACGGCCAGGTAAGTCGAACTAAGATACTTTGACTTCAGCTACGCGAATAGTGTAGCTGAAGTTGGGTATCTTAGATCGATTCCCCCCCCCCCCCCCCAGTGTAGACCAGCACCAAGTAAACTTAGGCCTTCCCTGACAGGTGTTTTCCCAACCTTTCTTAAAAACCTCCAACAGGAATTCCACACCTCCCTTGGGAAGCCTATTCCAGAACTTAACTCCTTTATAGTAGCAAGATGTTTCCTAATATCTAATCTATATCGGCCTCGCTGCAGATAAAGCCAATTACTTCTTGTCCTACTTCTAGTGGACAGGATCAGTTCTTCTCCACAGTCCTCTTTATAACAGCTCTTAACATATTTGAAGACTTATCAAGTCCCCCCCTCCATTTTCTTTTCCTAAGACTAAGCATACCAAGTTTTTTGTTTGTTTGTTTTGTTTTAAACCCTTTCTCCTAGGTCTAAACCTTTTATCATTTTCATTGCTTTCCTCTGGACTCTTTCCGATTTGTTCACATCTTTGCTGAAATGTGGCACCCAGAGTTGGACACAGTAGTCAGCTAAAGCCTCACCTGTGCTGAGTGAGCAGGACAATTACCTCCCATGCCTTACATACAACACTCCTGTTAATACAACCCAGAATGATAGTAGCCTTTTTCACAACTGCATCATGCTGTAGACTCACGTTCAATCTGTGATCCACTATAATCCCCAGATCCTTTTCAGCAATGCTACCACCTAGTCAGTTATTCTCCATTTTGTAGTTGTACATTTGATTTTCCTTCCTAAGTGTAGTACTCTGCAATTGTCTTGATTGAATTTCAGTTTGTTGAATTCAGACCAATTCTCCAGTCTGTCATGGCCATGAATTCTAATCCTGTCCTTCAAAGTGCTGGCAACCCCTCCCAGCCTGGTGTCACATCAGCAAATTTTTGAAGCATGCTCTCCACTCAGTTATACAAACAGTTAATGAAAATATTGAATAGTACCAGACTCAAGACTCTGCAGGATCCCTTGATACCTTCCTCCAGTTTGACAGCAAGCCATTGATAACTACTCTTGTTAAAGTTGACATGCAAATTCAATCAGGTTCTGTATTTTGTCTTGGAGAAGGTCAGGACAATATTATGTCTACCTACAGTAGCTCAGCTAGAACATCTCTGAGCAGGACAACTTTTGTTTCTCTGACCAGGTTTTGAGATCTGAAGGGGATGGCTCATTTCACACACTCCTTTTTTCAGTTCTAATTAGAACTGAGTGAAAAACTGTAGTTCAGGGGGAACAAAAACAACACAAATAACTACATTTAAAAAAAATAAAACAAGCAAATTTTCAAACAAAAATTTTTAGTCAAAAACTGAAATATTTCTGATTTTTTTATAATTTTGTTCCCCACCCCACTGAAACAATTTGGTGAAGATGTGAAGTGTTTCAGTCAAACCAAATATACATATTTTTTTTGCTGAAAAGAGCTTTCATCAAAAAATTTCACACAGCTAATGTTCTTATCTTTTGAACTCCTTTGTAACCTTAACTATGCTTCAGAGGTCAAAGTCTTCTGGCTGAGTGAGTCTTGAAATCTTCTCCTTATTCATAAGTGTTTCCTGAGGAAATACTCATTATACATTTTCTTCTCCACTGGAATTTATACCACCTGCAGATGGACATTCATAGAATCATAGAAATGTAGGACTGGAAGGGACCTCGATTGTGACATCCTTCCTCACCAAAACTGGCAAAAACTCCCCCTTTCCAATTTCCAGTGGAAATTCCCTATGTCCAGAACCAATGCAGATTGTGTACTAGAAATCCACAAAATACGTAAGAAAGGAAAAAATTCCCCCTGAAGTATATCCCCAGCTTACCTGTTGACTTCCTTAAAAATCACTCAAGGCTGGAGAACCTGTTAAGCACACCCCAGGGTAAAGGGTACCGTGGAGCCAAACACAGAACACTGTTATATATTCCATCTCTGGTAGGCTGAATGCCTCTCAACTTCTTGATACACAAGGGGAGCATGCCTGCTACTACAGTCCTTTATGCTTCACACACCCTGGAGTGGGAACTCTATTCTAGTCAGGTTCTTCACTGTTCCCAGCTTCATGGTATCAGAGCACCTTCACCACCTGAGCACCTGGCAATTCCCTTCCAGGCCAAATTGGGGAAAAGTTCCTTGTAACCTATCACACATTAGGCCTAGGCACATTCTGGACTTTAGTGAGGATGCTTGGCCTGGCTCTCTATAATCATTCCTGCAAATATACTGGAAAACCCCTGCCTCGCCCCATAGTGCTATCTTTTTTCTACGTTCCATCATTGTCCTTGATATAATTATAAATATTCTATTGCCCTGTCACCAATAACTCCTTCATCTCATCTCTCCTGCTTTCCTTCAGAGAAGCTTGGATCATGGACTTTCTTGTTGCTGACTTTTTCTATTATCTTTACTTTCAAATAGCTCACAGTGTATTCAACCACTTTTCATGTCTTGCTGTTTTTCCCCTTACCCATACTCTTATTGGGCTCTGCATTCCATATTGCTTGCTGTGGAAAGTCTGTGGAGCTCACCCTTATGTATGAATACTTTGTAATTCTCATTTGACTCACACATCCCTTCCACCACAGCTTGGAATTTATTATGTATCTCAGAAGGCTTTTAAAAATTATTTCTCCTTTCAGCTGCAGCTAGGAAGATCTTAAATTTCTGTTCTAATCTGACTCAAAGTAGATGATTATTCTCATCAGCATTTCTCCATGTCTGGTTTTTGAGCTCCTATTTCTTGTTGTCAGGCTCTGGTTCCAGGCAGGTAGGCCTGGAGGTTGGAGCAGCAGTCGAAGCTGGATGTAGGGTCAGGACTGGGCTGTGTGTGGAGGGATGTCCTGAAAGTGGGGTCCAGGGACAGGCACTGAGTCAGAATTGAGGTCAGAGTCTGTAGGCAAGCAGGGCGCACAGTCCCATCCACTTGCCTTGCCTGACAGAGCCTGAGTGGGGAGCCTGTGCTGGGGGGATTTTGGGGGTGGGGGCAGTCTGGTAGAGAGGGATTTTTTGGGAGTTGGAGAAGCTGGGGTCAGGGGAACAGCAGAGGTGCAACTGGAAATTTTCCTCCTCCCTTCCTCTGCATCTGGCTTGCAGGCGGTGGGGGTTGCTATTTTGCAGTGGGGAGTGTCGAGGACTCCCCCATGCACTGAGCAGTCCCCTCCATTTTGGTTGCCAGCATAGGGGTGTGGATGTGCTGTTTTGCACTGGGGCCTAGGGGAACCCTCTCCCGAGGGCATTGACCTGTCCCCTTCCATCTCTGCTGTCTGTGGTAGGAGCCACTCCCACTTCCATTGCAGGCTGCACACAGTGCCCTCCCCAGCCAACCAGTCCTTGCCAGGATGGAGCATGAAGCTGCCAGCAGGAGCATCCTGAAGCTGTCCCCAGCAGCTGGGCTCGCTCAGCCATTTTGCTGAGTGGGGGCTCCCCACCAAACCCAGGATTCCCCTGCCTCATTCTCCCCCAAGCCTGGGGTTCCCTCACCCCAATTCTCCTCCCACAGCATGGCTGCCCCACCCCTTCCAAAACATCCTTAACTCTTCATATGCTTTGGTCAGACGACACTCCCCATAACAGCAACAACCACTTAGGGTATGTCTACACTATGAGAGTAGTTTGATTTTACTTAAAGCGAATTTGTGGAACCGATATTACAAAGTCGAACGTGTGTATCCACACTAAGGACAGTAATTCGACTTTGTGAGTCCACACTAATGGGGCAAGCATCGACATTGGAAGCGGTGCACTGTGGGCAGCTATCCCACAGTTCCTGCAGTCCCTGCTGCCCATTGGAATTCTGGGTCGAGCCCCCAATGCCTGCTGGGGCAAAAAAATGTGTCGAGGGTGGTTTTGGCTAACTGTCGTCATTCAACCATCACTCCCGCCCTCCCTCCGTGAAAGCGCCGGCGGGCAATCAGTTCACGCACTTTTCTGGTGATTGACAGCGCAGACACCACAGCACTACGAGCATGGAGCCCGCTGCGATCATCGCTGCAGTTATGGCCGTTGTCAACACCTCGCACCTTATCATCCACCTTTTTCAGAAGCAGATGTTGAGAAATCGGGCAAGGAGGCTACGGCAGCGCGGTGAGGACATTAAGTCTGAGAGGGGCACAGACCTCTCACAAAGCACGGGACCCCGCGCCGTGGACATCATGGTGGCAATGGGTCATGTTGATGCTGTGGAACGGCGATTCTGGGCCCGGGAAACAAGCACGGACTGGTGGGACCGCATAGTGCTGCAGGTCTGGGATGAATCACGGTGGCTGCGAAACTTTCGGATGCGGAAGGGAACTTTCCTGGAACTTTGTGAGTTGCTGTCCCCTGCCCTGAAGCGCAAGGACACCCGGATGCGAGCAGCCCTGACTGTCCAGAAGCGAGTGGCCATAGCCCTCTGGAAGCTTGCAACGCCAGACAGCTACCGGTCAGTCGCGAATCACTTTGGAGTGGGCAAATCTACCGTGGGGGTTGCTGTGATGCAAGTAGCCAACGCAATCGTTGAGCTACTGCTGTCAAAGGTAGTGACCCTGGGAAACGTGCAGGTTATCATAGATGGCTTCGCCGCGATGGGATTCCCAAACTGCGGTGGGGCTATAGATGGAACTCACATCCCTATCCTGGGACCGGCCCACCAGGCCAGCCAGTACATTAACCGAAAGGGCTACTTTTCAATGGTGCTGCAAGCACTGGTGGACCATAGGGGACGTTTTACCAACATCAACGTCGGATGGCCGGACAAGGTTCATGATGCTCGCGTTTTCAAGAACTCTGGTCTGTTTAGACGGCTGCAGGAAGGTATTTACTTCCTTGATCACAAAATAACTGTTGGGGATATGGAGATGCCTATAGTCATCCTCGGGGACCCAGCCTACCCGCTAATGCTCTGGCTCATGAAGCCCTATACAGGCGCCCTGGACACTGAAAAAGAACTCTTCAACTACCGGCTGAGCAAGTGCAGAATGGTGGTGGAGTGTGCTTTTGGACATCTGAAGGGGAGATGGAGAAGCTTACTGACTCGCTCTGATCTCAGCGAAACCAATATCCCCATTGTTATTGCAGCTTGCTGTGTGCTCCACAATCTCTGTGAGAGCAAGGGGGAAGACGTTTATGGCGGGGTGGGAGGTTGAGGCAAATCGCCTGGCTGCTGATTATGCCCAGCCAGACAGCCGGGCGATTAGAAGAGCCCAGCGGGACTCGCTGTGCATCCGGGAAGCTTTGAAAGCTAGGTTCCAGAGTGAGCAGGGTAACCTGTGACTATTAAGTTTGTTTATTCAGAAGCTGAACCTGCCCCCGTTTCTTTACCCAGTTAATGTTGACTATCCTCTCCAGTTACCAACCCCCTTCCCCCCCCTTCCAACACACCTTTAAAAATAAAATAAATGAAACTTTGTTCATTAACACCGTTTTCTTTATTAAGGATTTCGTGGTAAAGTGTTGAAACTGGGACGCAGACTGTGGTGGGGAGCGGGTGTAGTGATGGAAAGGACACTTCTAAACTCGAGGAATGACAGTCTCCTGCTCCTAGAGCGGTCCGCAGTGGTGGACTGGTTGTTTCAACGGAGCCTGCCACCCCTCCTTTTCGGGACTCTGTGTGTGGGGGCTATGTGACTTTGTGGCGGGGGAGGGCGGTTACAGATCCCCTGCTGCGTGGCTCTGTCATCAAGGCTAAGGACCGCTGCATAAGATCTGTAACCGCCCTCCCCCGCCACAAACTCACATAGCCCCCCCACACAGAACATGAAAACCACCTCCCAGACTGACCAGGGTGCCTAGTGACTGCAATGTGTGTGTGACCTTCTGCTGAACCTGCCCCCGTGTCTGTACCCTGGTAAAGGTGACTGTCCTCTCCAATTACCAACCCCCTTCCCCCCCTTCAAACACACTCTCCTCTAAAAGAGCATGACGGAAACAGTAATTAACAGAAACATATTTTTTATTAACAACTACACAGTTAGGGGATGAAACTGGGACGGGGGCTTGGGTGAGGTGCTTTTGGAGTGAAGGAAAGGACTTATCAAATCTTTGGGAATGAGAGCCTTCTGTTACTTGAGCAGTCTCCAGGGGTGGAGTGACTGTTTTCACGGCCCCTGCCGCCCCTCCTTCTTGGGACTTTGGGTGAGGGGGGGATGGGACTTTGTGGTGGGGGAGGGCGGTTAGAGATAGAATGCAGCGGGGCTCTGTCCTCCTGCCTCCGGTCCTGCAGAACATCTACAAGGCGCCGGAGCGTGTCCGTTTGCTCCCTCATTAGTCCAAGCAGCGTTTGAGTCGCCTGCTGGTCTTCCTGCCGCCACCTGTCCTCTCGTTCGCTGTGTGATCGCTGGTATTGCGACATGTTCTCCCTCCACTGGGTCTGCTGTGCCGCCTCGGCTCGGGAGCAGCCCATAAGTTCTGAGAACATCTCGTCCCGTGTCCTTCTCTTTCGTCGCCTGATCTGCGCCAGCCTCTGGGAGGGGGATGCTGGGGTAGCTCGGGAGACAGTCGCAGCTGTGGGATGGGAAAAAGGGAGTGAATTCCTCCGAAAGATACAGTTTTGCGAACAATGAATGTAGTCTTTCTCTGTGAACAAGACCATGCACAGCACCTATCACATGCGCACTCAGTATAAGGTCGAATTTTCGGCCTTCCCATTGAGTGCCTGGGGTCTTGCTGTACAGATCACACAAGCGGGGCCGGACAACGGAATTCGGCTAGCAGGCAGACATGGTAAGCCGTAGACTTTTGGCTGCTTAAAGCTTAATTTATAGCAGTGCCCTCCTTTCATGTTCCAAGCAATGCTCCTAGCGTTGCCCAGTTCCTGCTGCCGGCAATCCAGCCAGCATGAACTCTGCCCCTGTCCCACCCCCCTCGCGGCTGTCCCCGGGAAAGATCCCTGCATGCTGCCCCTGTCACGCCTCCACCGCGTGGCTGTAAACGGCCGGTTACAGTTATGTAAAGGAACAGGCAATCAGTCCCAATACTAACATTCCCCTAATTCAAAGCAGGTCACCATGAGTGATATCACTCTGATGAGGATTTCGGAGACAGAGAAAGACCGCATGCTGCGTGAATGCCAGCAAGCACCGGGGCCGTATGCTGCCATGCTTTGCGAGGCAATGATCCCGGAGTACTTGCTGCTAGCCTGGCGCGGAAAAGTTTCCTACCATGGAGGACGCAATAAGGCCGCTCTCCCCAGGAACCTGATGCAAAGGCTTTCACAATACTCCAGGAGACCTTCATGGAGATGTCCCAGGAGGATTTCTGCTCTATCCCCAGACATATTGACAGAATTTTCCAGTAGCTGCACTGGCAAGGACTAGAAACTAAAGCGCCTAGGGCAAACTAATCATGAAAAACCCATTGTTAAGATACCATTCCTATTCTGTTCAAAATAAATGTTTAAAACACTTACCTACTGATGTTTCCCCTGATTCATGGCCTGGGTTACTGCCTTGGGAGGGCATCTCCGTGAGGGTGATGAAGAAATCCTGGCTGTCGGGGAAATCAGCGTTGAAAGTGCTGTCGACTGCCTCGTCCTCCTCATCTCCTTCCTCATCTTCCCCGTCCGTGAACATCTCCGAGGAAGCGGCCATCGACAATACCCCATCGTCAGAGTCCACGGACAGTGGTGGAGTAGTGGTGGCGGCCGCACCCAGAATGGAATGCAGTGCCTCGTAGAAACGGCATGTCTGGGGCTGGGATCCAGAGTGTCCGTTTGACTCTTTGGTCTTCTGGTACCCTTGTCTCAGCTCCTTGATTTTCATGCGGCACTGCGTTGCATCCCGGATGTATCCTCTCTCTGTCATGGCTTTTGAGATCTTCTCGTAGATCTTCGCATTCCGTTTTTTCGATCGCAGCTCCGAAAGCACGGACTCATCGCCCCACACAGCGATCAGATCCAAGACTTCCCGCTTAGTCCATGCTGGGGCCCTCTTTCTATTCTGCGATTGCATGGTCACCTCTGCTGGAGAGCTCTGCATCGTTGCCAGTGCTGCTGAGCTCACCACGATGTCCAAACAGGAAATGAGATTCAAACTGGCCAGACAGGAAAAGGAATTCAAATTTTCCCGGGGCTTTTCCTGTGTGGCTGGTCAGAGCATCCGAGCTCGGACTGCTGTCCAGAGCATCAACAGAGTGGTGCACTGTGGGATAGCTCCCGGAGCTATTAGCGTCGAATTCCATCCACACCTACCCTAATTCGACATGGCCATGTCGAATTTAGCGCTACTCCCCTCGTCGGGGAGGAGTACAGAAATCGATTTAAAGAGACCTTTATGTCGAAATAAATAGCTTCGTTGTGTGGACGGGTGCAGGGTTAATTCGAGTTAACGCTGCTAAATTCGACATGACCTCCTAGTGTAGACCAGGCCTTAGTAGCAACATAGCAAAAGGACACCCATGTGTTGCTACTAACAAGCGTCCATTGTTTTTTCCTTCCTGTTTACACTGTCCTACTTGGACCTGGAGAGGTCTCCTTTTGAGGTGAGACTATAGGTCAGATCCCAGGCCAAGGGTTGAATGGGCATATCTGTTGAGACTGCCAAAGGGTTACAAATTAGTACCAGTTGTGGAGGTGGCCACTTATTCACTGAGAACTGGACTGAGAAGGTAGACATTAAACCCTAAGTTTGTCTCAGCACCCAATTGCCTATTTGATCTTTAAGTCAGACCCTTAATGTTATCTGCAAACAGATATTGTTGTTACATTTCCCTGTCCCTCTCTTTCTCCTCTTACAGAAGTGGAAACTTATGGAAGTGATGAGCCTTTTAAATATAGCAAGTAACTAAGATACACATAAAACCACACTTACCTGGATGAAAGGCTGTTGTGCATGTTATCTCAGAGTGCTTTACAAATCCCAAATAAGCCCTACCACATCTCTGAGAGATAGTTACTTATTATAAAACCCCGTTGTACAGATGGGTAAACTGAAGCATAACAATATTAAATGAACTATACAAGGTCACATAATGAGTTAGATTAAGACCCAGGAAGAGAACCAAGAAGTCTTGGCTCCCAATTTGTCTGTGTGCTAATCAGTACACCACATTTCCTCTCACTCTGTTAAGCCCTGTCTAGTTTTAAGTTAATAGCTACAAATGCTTGTAAAAATCATGGGTCAGTTTCTCTATTGCTATAACCTCAAAGGTTTCAAAGGAGTTATGGCACCAGAAAATTTGGCCCAATATATTTTTCAGCAGCTAGGTTATTAATTTGATGGGATGTTGCTGCACAGTTAGAGGAACCAAATTAAACAGTTGGCAGAACATGAGAAAAAAGGCAACAAAAGGAGCAGTTAATTGCTGTATAAGTTATACAAACTGCGGGGAAACATGAGGAGATGCATCAATGAACCACATGTCCCTGGAATATGCTAAGAGCAGAAGCACAAAAGCGGAATCAAAATGTTGTAACTCAGATTTTTTTAAAGGAAATGTTAAAATCTTTTTAGGGGGGAAAAAATAAGGCTTCTTCAGGGGTCAAATGAAGAACACACACAGCAGCGTTCAGGGTGTGGTGCAAAGTCACTCTGTTCCAGCAGAGCTAAGGGAAGGATTGTATGTCCAAGAGGCCCATCCCTCTCTGAGCAATCTGGTGTACAAGACGACTGCACTGCCCCACCACATTCCCCCACCCACTCTGGGGTGTATGAAATACCTGAGTGCAATGGACTGATTCATCTTGGTCTTTTATGAGGCATGCGAGGGAGGGAAAGACTCCTTGCACCCTGGGCAACCATGCAAGGACCAGGGACAATATGGACCTTCTTAAAACTAATAGCTGCATATGCATTTGTAGTTTAAAAGCTCTCCCTGCTCTCTCCAGGTGTTTGCGTTTACAAATATCAAGGATGTACAGTATTTGCTCTCACACGTGCCCAATGACAATATAATGTTTGTATAGGTTGTTATCTAACTTTGCATTCTCAGCATGGGGGGCCTTTTCCCCTCTTGATCGGGATACTTCTGCTAACAAGGGTTATGTATGCACATTAAGAAGAGCGCTCTTAAGAATTTAACTGTGTTTTGTGGAGACACCTCTGTAGAGAAACATTTTGAGGCCTACATTCTATCTATCCTTATGGTCTAATTCCACATGGAGTTGTTTCTCTCCTTTTCCATATCAAGTTTGTCCTAATTGGTATGATCATTTAGCAAAAGATTACAATAATTGTATTCGGATTATGTTTATATTTCCTAAACCCAAATCCTGAGATACATAACAGGGATTTTTATTGTACAAATTCAGGAGGCAAACCTGTTTAGGAAACGGATGAACAATTTGCAAATTGTTCACTAATAACTCCTGAGGGCAGGTGGTGACCATTTAAAATGACCCACCCTACTCAAAAGCACATTCAATACCTCTGACTCATCTTTATAAACACTCAGTGAGCGGATGACTGCTGGATACACTGCAGATGATTAAATGCTTTCATTACCTGGATGAAAAGTTGTCAGCTATTGTGGTTGCCATTCTTTGTTCTTCATCAGTTGTTCCTCTTTCATCCTCCAAACCTCTCTGCTGAAGGTCTCAACCCAAGTACATTTGCTGATTTTAGTAGGTGAATGTCACAGCTCACTGAATGGTGAGGCATCAAAGGACATTTTTTACTATTTATATCCTTACATATTCCAGATTATAAACCAGTTTCATCTGTGTAAATCCAAAGTAAGTCTACTAAAGTTATATGAAATTAAGAATTTTAGCAGCTGTATAAATATGGATGACTGACACTCAGGCTGACATTTTGAAACCTGGGTGTCAGTAGTTAGATGCCTAAATCCATTTTTAGGGATCTACATTACTGCCCTGACTTTCAGATGTGCTGACAGCCACAAGCTCTCACTGATTACAGAATGGGTTGTTTAGAGAATACTTCATGAAACAGTGACCCAGCATGTTTTGTACCATCTTAAGGCCTAAACTACAGGCTTTTATGCTGTACTGCTGTCACTCAAACATTGCTCCCCTCTGCTCCCTGTCACTCCTCAAAGTACATGGAGGTTGTTATTACTGACTCTGGCCCTAATCTTTCCACTGATATTGCATAGCCAGACTGCGGTTGGGGCTCTGTGTGAGCACAACACTCTGCCCATATTATCAAATGCATGAGCAGGGCCTATAATCGTAACTCATATTACAAGTTAGTTGGGATTATTGCATAAGACTGTCTTTTTATTTTAGATATTGTCACTCAGGGTCTCAGGACAGAGTCTGGAGGAATTACAGAAGTGATGGGCTCTATTATTTGGTGGATGGTTCCTGTTGTCTGAAGCCAACTGGAAAGCCACTTGTTGTCTGACTCACTGGCGACACATCCACCCATCTTCAGTGAAGGGGATCAAGGAGCAGTCTGTCGTTACAACTGTGTGAAAGTGCCATGTTTCAGTTTGGGAGTATTTGCCTGGAAGATCAGTCATTGCATGTTTTCATGAGAATGTCTGGATTTCTCCAATAGGGAGACTGCAGCATTTCTGTCAGCTTTTGCAATGAAAAATAGCATAGTTCTGTCTCTGGGAATACCCAAGTTTCCCTTGAAAAACTTCCTCCTCTGTAATTTTATTAAAGGCTGCCCCTTCAAACTGTAACAAGTCCATATCTCAATCCATTCACTTTTGAATGGGTTTGCATCAGTGGCTTCCAGAAAAAGATGGTGGGGCAAGTCTTAGGCAAACAGAGGTAATATTTTTTTAATTAACATGGCCACATCTGATACCTAGACATCCCATTGTGTTTTGACAAGCAACGACAGAGGGGAAGGGGATTGGAAGGTGGACAAAATGTCACCTTACTGCTGCCAAAAGCTTTGCATTTTTATTGGACCTAGTTCATAGGACCTGCCACAGCAGTTTCTCTAGCCTAATATCCTGTTACTGTCAACGACAAGTACCAGCAGCTTCAGAGAAAGGTGCAAGAAATGCTAAAGTGAGTAGTTACAGGGTAACCTGTCCCAGGGAAAGTTTCCCCCAAACCCTCGTAGTTGGTGTTGGCTTATGTCTTGGAGAATGAAGATTTAGATCCCTTCCAAACTCTTTGTTATTTTCTTAATATTTTGCAGTAGGCATTTTACACTGCAGAAAAAGATCTACTGTTATCCCAAATCTGAGGTGAATTTGCCAATGAGAATTTTGGACCATTTTGCTTGGCCTGATAACTTTTCACATTGTTCTCTTCTAATCTGGTTCTAATGCTGGTTTTTAAGCACTGTAGCTGTCGTCAGTTTGGAAGGTTGTTTTTCAGCCCTAGATTGAAAAATAGTCGCTCCTTACACCTTTTGCCAAAGCAAGTCTATAGCTGATCACACTGGTAGTAATAAAGTGCATGGATCCGCAGGAGTATAAGCCTCTTCTGTTTCACCAGTTCCTGAATACCAGTAATGCAGTCAGACAAACCAGTCAGACAAACCCAAATGTGATCATGTAGAGAAGAATTGTGCTAAGAGAAGGAAATGGTTTTTCCAAAAGCTTCCCACAAATAAGATTTCCACTATATTTACAGCAGTTTTGCAACTGTAAGATCTCACTTTTTTGGCAAGATTTCAGGGCAATAGTCAAAATTCAAGATGGAATTATGTGAAAGCAAAAAAAAAAAAAGAAAAGAAAAGTTGTTTTTGGTTGTTTGGGGGTGGAGAGGCCTGCAAATTTCAGCTTGAAAACAGTTCAGCTGTTTTTCAGAACAAGGTTGGGGAATAATATGTAGTTCTGACCATGTTAAGGACATTTTTTATAACTATTTAACTGAAAAGCAGTAGCACATCCATGTTTTGGAGCAGGGACTTTAAATTTGGCACAGGGGTTGCCCTGGTGTCGCCCTGGCTGTGCCTTTTGCTCTCCTCATGAAAATTTGCCAGCATTTGGCCAAGTTAAGCTTCTCAAATCTCTCTATTCACACAGGGTTGCTAGAGACTAGTTAGAATTTGGCACCTAAATCCTCTGAGGGTTCTGTTTGTCCTGACTTTGCTCCTTCCCCTCACAGCTCCTACATCCTGAATGGATTGTGCACGCACCATCCCCACAGAGCGACTGAGAATATTTCACCCGAGAGCCAGAGCAGGACGTTCCCTGTAATTGTTCCCCTGGATGTTGGGGGTTGCTGTGTGTTCTCGTAGACGAAGGGCTCTTTCACACTATATGAATTTATGATTATTATTAAATCTATCTCAAGACACATGGATTATGGGGCCCAACTTTCTAGTTCCTTAAATGGAGATTGGGCTATCCATTGGAAAATTATGATCAGTCACCACACACACACACCTGCAGCTTCACTGCTAACTATTTTGCATTGTCTTATAATTAAAGACATTTTATATTTCTATTTTCATTTGGCTTTAATGACTAAAGTGTCACTAAAAATGTATGTCCTTTTAATGCAAGCAGCTTGGATAAATTTTTCATTTTTGTAAACGTGGCTCCATATGTAGTTATATTGTAGTAATCTGCCCTCTAGTGGTTTAAAAATAATAAAACTTAATTATAAAATATATTAAAAAAAAAAAAAAACAGAAGAAAAATACTAACATGTTCAGAATGACTATTTGAGCCAGTGTAGGACATCTATGTTTCATATATACTATATCATTAACAAATACAAAGGTGCAATGTACCTATACTTAAAATGGGGAATTACTGAGGCCAGTAATACCTCTTAACCCAGAACAGACTTTTTAAATGAACCCTCTGTCAAATGTTTATCATATGCAAAGAATAAGAACCTCTCTCTCTCTCAAAAAAAACAACAAAAAACATCTGACTCAGATAATGAAAATTAATGTGTATCGGTCCACACCATTTTGGATCATTATCGAGCAGACCCAGTCATCAGCATGAACTGATTTCCTCTGGAATGGTGGTTGAAGCATGAAGGGACATATGAATCTTTAGTGCAGCTGGCACATAAATATCTTGTGAAGCCTGCTACAACAGTACCATGTGAATGCCTGTTCTTATTTTCAGGTGACATTGTAAAGAAGAAGCAGGTAGCATTATCTCCTGCAACAAACTTGTTTGAGTGATTGGCTGAACAAGAAGTAGGACTGAGTGGACTTGTAGGCTCTAAAGTTTTACATTGTTTTGGTTTTGAGTGCATTTATGTAACCAATAAATAAATAAATAAAATCTACAGTTGTAAGTTGCGCTTTCATGATAAAGAGATTGCACTACAGTACTTGTATGAGGTGAATTGAAAAATACTGTTTCTTTTGTTTATCATTTTAGTGTAAATATTTTTAATAAAAATAATAATCTAAAGTGAGCACTGTACACTTTGTATTCTGTGTTGTAATTGAAATCAATATATTTGAAAATGTAGAAAAACATTCAAAAATATTTAATACATTTCAATTGGTATCCTATTGTTTAACAGTGTGATTAAAAGTGTGATTAATGTTTTTAATCACGATTAATTTTTTTTAGTTAATCGCGTGACTTAACTGCGATTATTAGACAACCCTATTTATAACCCATGTTTCTAGGGCTAAATACAAAAATTCTTCTTCTGTAAATAACAGTAAGTTGCACACATATCATCTGGAAAGATGCTTTATATCTGGATTGTGTCTAATAGCCAGGAGTGACAGTGTCTCCACTTCTCTCTCTTAGGCCTGGTCCCCACTAAGCCCCCACTTCGGACTAAGGTACGCAAATTCAGCTACGTTAATAACGTAGCTGAATTCGAAGTACCTTAGTCTGAACTTATCGTGGGTCCAGACGCGGCAGGCAGGCTCCCCCGTCGATGCCGCGTACTCCTCTCGCCGAGCTGGAGTACCGGCGTCGACGGCGAGCACTTCCGGGATCGATCCCAGAACATCGATTGCCTGCCGCCGGACCCTCCGGTAAGTGTAGACGTACCCATAAATGCAAATAGGATTGTGAAGTGTTAGCTTCAGGCAAAGAGCACTCACTCACTTTGCGTGGTATTTGTTGGGTAGTATTTTTATTTATCATTATAGACATTCTTTTAAAGATAGCATTGGAGGAGTTGATACTGAAACATTTGCACTTTCCCCCCCATACATGCATACAAAAATGTAAAGAGTAATCCATTCTATCTAGATCCTCTCCAGTACGGGGTTGCATACTATCAGTTAGATCTCCTAACAGAGGAGAAATTGAGTGTTCCATGTGATAACCAAATCAACAACTCTTTTTTGTAGTAAAGAGAATTTGCTTGAACATCAAGTTATACACTGGATGCTGTTCCTCATCCATGGCCTGAATCTATCCCTCCCACATACTTTATACTGTTTCATGTCAATGGGGGTTTTACCATTGATTCCAGTGGAGGCAGGATTTTACCTAAAGTGTGAGACAAATATTCAGACATGAAGGAAACAAAGATATATAATATTGACTTCACCCATGCCCTTAGTGTTATCTTCCATATTTAATCTACAGTATTTCTCATTCCCATTTCTATTGCAACAGGAGTAGCATGGTAACTGAGAGAAAGAAAACTACCTTCTCAGTTTCAACTCCCAACAGAGATTTACAAATGCTGATTTTCAAAAGTCACTACTAGAATTAGGGAGCTAAAAATCTCCTAGAGTCTGTAGGTCTTCAGCAGAATTTAATGATTTTTAAAGCCCCTGGTATCTCTACCTGGACCACATCTTTGCTTTTTAAATAATTTGTATAACTATTTTTAATAAAAATATTTTTCAGTTTGGATGGCTTAGACTGGTAAAGATATTTGGAGTCTTCACCTCTAGACTGGTTACTACATAAACATGGTTTGGTGGGCCAGCATCCATGGGGCCAATTAATGATTAATATCCATGATAAGTGTTATCATCTTATAAGAAACTTACATCGTAACACACACTTTGGTTACTTAATTCAATTAATTAGTTTACTCTGCTAGTTTATCACTGTTCTTTGGCTCTCTATTCCTTAGCTAAAGTGCAGACTGAAGAATTATAACAAATTCATGAGTTATTAGTCAAGGCTACAATTAAAAAGCTGTTTTTTCCTGTAATTTACCATTAAAGATAAGATGACCATGTTTACAATGTCAAAAACTAAACTGTAACATTCCGTGTGGAATTCATCAAGAAATAATAAAACCAGTTCAATTCATTTGGGTCTTATCACGGTCTTATTACAGAGGCAAACATTTTTCCTTGTTCTGTAATCTTCTGCCCAGGTGATTTTGGTACTATCCTAGTGCAGGCCTGTCCCTAGTGTGACCCCTTGTAGTTGGATGTGGTGCACCTGAGGAGACCAGCATCGATTTTCCTTCAATCTGAAGTACACCAAAAAAAAAATTCAAAAAATCCAAACAAGCTTCAGATAACTCAGAGCACCCTCCCCTGAGGGTCTCATTTATTTATGAAAAAGACCTGCACAACAAATCCCTTTGTCTCAGATTCCCCACTCAGAGACTCAGTCAGGCCCATTCTGTTTGCCCTCACCTGAGTCCTCTCTTTACCTCTCTTCAGGCTTCTTCTAGGCTTTCTATCCTAGGAGCATACCTTCTGCTTAAGTCAGGCTCCCCAGCTCCAAGAGCACAACTTCTAGCCAATTCAAGCCCTCTAGGGGCTCCTCCAGAGCTTCCTTCCTCCTCAGGGGCCCCTCCCTAACAGCTGTCAAAAGCCTTTTATTGGTCCCAGTGCTTCTTTGCTTAATAAACTGCCTTCCAATAACCTACGCTGTTAACTGTCCCCAGGTTGGCTCAGTCCCCTGGCAGAGCTGTCAGAGGTAGGCTGGGCCTCTAACCCCTCCAATGTAGCACTATGGATCCTTAAAAATATACATCCTTATTCATTTCCAATCAATCTTATAAACCAGTAGAATTATGGGACTGCCTGGGCAGTTCAACCAAACAACTCAAGTTCCAATTTAGACAATTTGTTAACAAAGAATGTCAATTCAGTTCAAAGTCACTTTGCTTAGGTGATACTAATAGCTATGTGTTGCCACTTACACACACACATATACTATCAAATATTAAACTCTCAATATAATATGCAGGTTATAGTTTTGAAATTCTAGTTTTATCAATACTGGAGGCCCTTATGCCACTTTAACCAAAGGTTCAAAAGGTGGAAAAATGTGTAGCTTGCAAGCCAACTCAAAGCATCTTACTCATTTTGTCTGCTGAAAATCAGTCTTACTCTAGGGACTTTTCCATATGTGGTTTGTGCTATCTAAATCACCCAAATCCACCAGAGGCTGATAGCAACTGAATCTACTTATTATCTGGGAGATTTGAGTCCTGTGCAAAAGAAGGGGCGAGGCCATTCCAGGTTTGTGGATCACTATGGCTCCTTTGTTGGCTGCCTCAAAAGGGGGACTGAATGGGCATGCAGAATGATGTACCCTCACCCCAAAGGAAGCCATTCCAGGAGTAGAGTGGGCAACGTAGAAGAGCTTGTAGAGCAGCTGTGCAGCCAACATCTGTCCCAAAGCTAAATAATTGACTTTGTCATCCAGATCTGTCACCCCAGCAACTTTCACCAGCACTACATTCAGTTTCAATACTGTTATTACAATGTAGGAACCATAATTTCAACATTTTAATAGAGGTTATTTCTAACTCCCAATAAAAAGCAAGAATAATAAAGAAGATAGCAAGTGAGTGAGCAAAATTCTTGTAACCATCTGTTTAAAAAAACACCACTCTCTTATCTAGTAATTCCCTCCCCCCCACCCCCCGCCCCAATGTTCAAAGCCTCACTGCTTCACTTCTTTAGGCCAAAATGCTCTGGGTACGAAGCTGTAGTAGGAGGTGGAGATTGTCAAGTTTTTATGAGCTGGGCTTTTGTGGAGCAAACATGCCCAGTCCTCTCTTGCGAATGTGGCTGCAGAGAAATGCATGCATCCTAGGGTGCGCTGGACAGCAGCAAAAACTGAGAAATATTCTCTCCTCTTGGATATTCTCCCTTCCCTGTGTTGCAAACAAGAGGATTACCATTTTATTTTTGTTTATAAATAGAGTAAAAGACTTGTTTGTTGCATGTTCATAAATTGTATCATTAATTTTTTCCTTCTCTTTAAATTCAGGTCAGGATTAAAATCAACTAAAGAGACCTAACATTTTTTTCTATCTTACATCCTGAGAGGAAAGTCGTTGTTCTGTTAGGAAGAACTCACTTTATGTGTCATCCTAACAATTCCATTAATTTCCCTTGAGTTTCTCGAAAATTCTTTTGGTAGTTGTGCTTTATTAACACTCTCATGTCCTAATAGTGTAGCAACCCTAAGACATTGCTCCCAATTACTCTGATATCACTGCCTATGCATGATGAATTGCATCTGAAATACGAGGAGCAAGTACAGATAGATTCTACAAAAAGGATCTCCTCAAGCTATCAAAAATATTTTAAATATTCACAAAGTAAAATAAGGAAGAAAACATAAAACCTCAGGAGAAACAAGACTGCTTAACTAATATGACTACTTGCCATGGGAAATGGCAATTCTACAATGTTGGTTTCAGAGTAGCAGCCGTGTTAGTCTGTATCCGCAAAAATAACAGGAGTACTTGTGGCACCTTAGAGACTAACAAATTTATTAGAGCATAAGCTTTCGTGGGCTACAACCCACTTCTTCGGATGCATGCATCCGAAGAAGTGGGTTGTAGCCCACGAAAGCTTATGCTCTAATAAATTTGTTAGTCTCTAAGGTGCCACAAGTACTCCTGTTAATTCTACAATGTTGATACTCATTTAAATCCCATAACCAATATCGAACATGTTCCTAAGATCAGCCACTCATTAGTGATAAAATTATTGGACTTGTAATTGTCAGAAGCTCCTGAAAACTCTCTAGAATAACCCTGTAATGAGAAGTTGCCAGGATGCTGTCATGAGAGTTATGAATACTACAAAGCACAATCATTGTGCATTCTTTCTAATCCAATGTGTCCTACAGAGACATCACCACTAGGTGGCAGGAGAGACACTAAATTATCTCAAGGCTCTGTGATGCATTGAAATGCTAAGTATTAGTATTAGACTTAAAGAATATTAATTAAGAATTGAATAAGATCCATCCAGCAGGAATAATCTTTTGCTCCATGATAAGTTCTCTTTTTAAAGATACTGCAAAAGTGTAAGAAGTCAGAGAAGGGCAACCAAACTGGTTAGAGTTTTGTGGATGTAGTGAAGAGGTTGGAGACAGGAACTTTTAAAATGATTTGTACTAATTTATGTGGAAAAGGAAAGAAGATGAGATAAAATAGTGTTAAATAAAGCAAGAAATGATTTACAGAAGGCCAAATTTGCAGTCTTGCTTAGTTGTTCCTATAACAAAAGTACAAGAGGATATTCAAAAGATGATTTAACTTACATTAAAAGGCAGAATCCAAACAGGCAGAGGGAAACAGAACATCATTTGTGGAACTCACTGTTCCAGGGTATTATTGAAACAAATAGCTTAGTATGCATGGAAGAGCAACAGCTGTTCTTATACAAACAGAACTACCATCTTCAATTACATTAGTTAAATTAACATTTTAAATCCGTGACATAATTTTGCCATCAAGTGATGCCTTGGAATAATACCAGTCAGACTCACTGATTTTTTTTTAATCTTTCAACGCTATTGAGTCATGCTCATTTGGAACCCTTCTCTCATATCCACCTAGATGTTTATATTGCACTTGTCACCATGGTATCCAAACACCTATAGTATCAGAAAAAGCACCTCAGATGTATCTGAATACACTTTTGCCTGCCCAGGAAACTGCTGAGCAAAATTTTTCAAAACGTGGAATTAAGATAACTTTAGACATCCAGTTATGAACATTCTGGCTGCAATATTTTCAACCTGCAATGGCATGACTCACTCTCTCTCTCTCTCTCTCTCACACACACACACACACACACAAAACTAAACAGTCTCTAGATCAACGAGAAGGCATGGACTGGTTTTCATTTTATGACATCAAGGATTAAATTCCCCCTTTTACATTAGTTTTCCCCATACGAATAGATTATTTTTATTTGTATTGCAGTAGCTCTGAGAGGCTCTAATCAGGGACAAACATTTTACACATATACTGAAAAGAAAGTTCCTGCCCCAAAGAGTTTACAGTCAAAGTAAGAGATTGCTACAGTAAGAGATTGAGAGAAACTTTAGAAAGACACTGTCTATGCCCAGCCTAGAACCAAGTTAGGAAACCCAGGGCTTGGTGACACTTTAAAACACTGCAGCTACACTGTAGCACTTCAGTGAAGACACTACATATGTTGATGGGAGGGCTTCTCCCATCAAGGGTGTGGATTTTTCACATCTTCGAGCAATGTAGTTACAATGACCTAATTTCCTTGTGTAGACCAGGCCCCAGTTAACCCACTATAACTATCAAATGGTCATGGGTCCAAGGGATTTAAATCAGTTCCTATAAGGAACACTCCCGGTGATTTTAATGGGAGTTGGATCAAATATGACTCAGTAGCTCCCTTCTGGCTAATACTCAGCCTGCTAAAACCCAAGCTAAATGTGTCCCTATTGGTGTTGAGTGTGGTTTTCAATCAAGTAAAACTAGCTTGATTGAGCTAAATACACACATGCATGTGCACACACACACACACACACACACACTCATTGTGTGTGCCAGACCTGGCTCCAGCAAAGTTATTGGATTAGATCCCCTGCTGCAAGTTTCAGTAGATGACCTCTTGCCCCAGGTTACTCCAACATGCCAGCTAGGCAGTAGTGGTGAGGGAGAAATAAGGAACTTTATAGAACTAGTGTGAGTGCCTTTGGAAATGGAGGGGCACTGGATGGAGGTTTCTTGTTAAACAGAAGATATAATGGAATCTGTGATGTTCCCCATGAGACTGAGCCTAAAGAGAGAGAGTCTGATTCCTCCCAGGGGGCTTAAGTTATTACTCTAGTGCTGTTAGCTGGCATGAAGCAGCTTACCCGACATAATAGAGCACGGGAGAGGAGTGATAAGTTTCACGCTGGCATTTCCAACTTGTGCCTACACAGGTGGCATAAGTGTCTCCTGAGGCTAAAGGTTTGGCAGCATCTGCTCCCGCCTACATCTCTTCTCATTTCCTTATGCTCTCCCGAAAGCCCACTGCACTACGCTCTCTCTCTTCAGATCTTGTTGTTCCCTGTTTCTTACTTCCACTGTCTTCAGTGCTTGATTTGTAATGAAAGAGGTGCCGGGGCGCAAGCAATTTTTTTACTTTCATAACTGACACGGCAAGTCCAGAGCTGCCAGGACTATGAACTGCCAAGCCTAGAAGTGCTGGGGCTCAGCCCTGGCACAAATTAAGCACTGACTGTCTTCCTCTCAATCTTGTCTTCATGCCATTCCCTGCATGCCAAATATCCTCCATCTCCTTCAATCCTACTAATTTCACCTTGCTCTCTAAACCTCTTCTGGCTTCTTGCCCTGCCTCCCCTCTTTTTAAAGATATCAGGTCTTGTTTTGTACATATAATGGCAAGATTTGATCCCTTATCCCTCCTTTCCTTACCCATTCCTTAGTATGTTATCTTCATTTTCTCTGTTTCTTATTTCAGTTGTAAACTCTTCAGGGCAGGAGCTTGCCTTTTATTTTATTTGTTAAATCTCTAAAATGTCATGCAAAGTTATAGTACTATATAAAGTGTTCTATGTGCATATATCTAGGGGACTCTTCTGAGACTTCTACAGGGAAAGAAAAGAGAGCCACTATCCCATTGCAGCCAGAGGGAGCTCGTTCTCCTCTGATAATCTGTCTAGTAGTAAATGAGATTCTCTCTAGAATGAGTTAACAATGCACTTGAAAAATGAAGTTCGAAACATTCAGTGAGTAGAAAAGGCGGGGGGGGGGGGGGGGGGAAGGAAGAGAATGAGAAGAGTTAATCCAAGGGCCTGATGAGGCTTGTCACATTTATTTTGCTGCATATCCTTCAGCTCTGCTGCTCCTCAGATTTGAGCCACACTGCAGCATTGAATGAGTTGTTTTGTGTAGTTTTACCCCTGCTGAGTCCTGAATAATACAAACATCACAACTTAAATGCCAATAAAACACTTATCCCTAGTCCAAGCATGTTTGTTTAGTGACTAGTCTGAGCATTGGAGAGGCCTCAGCTTCTAGTGATGTCACTTAAGCATTAGGTATCACTGAACATGTGCAGTTCTTACAATCAAGCAAATACAGAGCCCAGTCCTTCCGCACGTGAGCAAACCTTGCTTTTCTGAGTCGTTCATGACTTCGATAGGACTGTTCGTGTGAGTAAGCGTTGTTGGATTAGGCTCATAAATCATTTCACTTCTTAACTCAAGTAAAAGCCAGGCCTGGTGTTTTGCATCAATATATTGTGGAGTCAGAATGTCAGTCAAAAAGTTTGGATCCTGAATGACAAAGGGCTTGTTTACACTACAGGCACTATGGGGGCACGATTATGGTGCTGTAGCGCCATAGATTAGGAACTTCCAACAGTTTTCTGTTGCTGTAGGTAATCCACCTCTCCAAGCAGCAGTACCTAGGTTGACAGAATCATGTTTCTGTTGACCTAGCCCTGTCTATACCAAGGTTAGGATGGCATAGCTACGGCACACAGAGGTGTGAAAAATTGGCACTCCTGATTTTTCAGACCCCCAAGCAAAGCAGCTATGTCAATCAAAATTTTAAGTGTAGACCTTAGCAGTCTTAAAGGATGTCAGCATATGCCAGTCTCACTGCCATGGGTCTGCAAGAAGTCTACAGGCTTTGGGGGAAATGGTGCACCCTGTGGGTGCTCTCTCAACCACACTAAAAGTGACACTGTTTCAGACCTGCTGTATTTCAGTAGACTACTTGCAAAAATAGCATTCGGTGTTTCAGGCCTGGCAGCAGTGCAAAATCAGGGGGAGGGGGACAACTTTTACAGATACTTTTTCCTGGCTTTTGTAGCAAGAAAGACTAGGAAAGTTCAAGAAAAGCTCATAAGGAATGTGGGCTAGGTTTCACAGTGGAAGAGATTAAACAGATAAGAACATAACGGCCCTTCTGGGTCAGATCAGTTTGTCAGCTTAGCACCTCCTACAGAATACATGTTCAGCATCTTCATTTTCTATTATAAATAGGTGCTTAAACTGAATCTGGGATTTACCTGTGTCAGGGTATCTTATATGAAGTGCTACCTAAAGAACTCCACAGCATTGGTATAGTTGTGGGAGTGCAGTGTGAATAACATGGAGGTTTTTTGTTTTTAAAAAAAATCTGGTTACAGCTTTGGCTGTTACTGTCATAGCAGCGAACCAAAGAACTTACCAGTTGGAGTCCCATCACTGTGTGTTATTGAAAATGCATGATTTTATTCTTACTACTTTCCTGCTTCTCTCACACCTTCTGCTTCACTGGTTTTTAATCAATCTTTCTCCCACTCATTTTTTGCATTTTCACGTTACTCCATGTACTGGCTCCGTCCTTGGTTGTTAAGGGCCTAATCCTACATCTATTGAAATCAATGGGAGTCCTGCTCTTGAATTCAATGGATGCAGGACTATGCCCTAAGAAAACCACCCGCCCCCATCCCCAAGCCACATTCTATTCTCTCTTAGAAACATACTTCTGCCACACTCCTCAAACACTGGAGAGAATAAAGGAGGAACATAGTCTGATTATGTGGAATCAAATATTACTAGCAGACAGACTGGGCCAATCCTGAAGCCAATCCTTTCCTCATGTTGACTTCCGTGGGAGTTTTGCCTGAATAAAGAAGAAAGGCTAGATTTTCAGAGGTGATGAGCATCCATCGTAGCTCCAATGACCGCTCAAGGGAACTGTGCAAGCTCAGAACCCCCTCAAAAACCAGGCAGTAGGAGCTCAATCCTGTGGCCTTGACTCCCATTGAACTCAGTGGAAGCACTCAGTTGAGTAAGGACTTCAGGACTGGGGTCTCTCTCTAAAACACTTTACTTGGATGTTGACCAGAGAAAACATTAAAATATCTTGATGGGGGTTGTGGGCCTGGCCCCTTTTTAAAAGGATTTATAAATCACTGTTTCTTAGTGGGAAGTGGGGATGTTCAGTGCCTCTGAAAATCAGGATACGTCATCTAGAGTTCTGCTCCTGCTGAAGTCAGTGGCAAAGCTTCTGTTGACATCAGTGGTACAGGATTGGGTTTAAAGTGCCTAAGTGTGCCCCTATGTTTAAAAATGTGAGCCAGATTTTTTCCCTTTTTGATTGTTCATGTGTGTGAATGGAAGAACAGAGTCAATCCCCTAGTAGTTAGCTGCTAAACCACAGTATTTAGCTTGTAATCAAGCCCCTAATGTTTAGTTAACCTAAATTTTTACTATACATTATGCAAAAAACAGTGCTTGAAATGTCATAGGTGTATCTGTTTTTGCCCCATAACCTCAGCCATGCAGAACACAATGCCATCCACAGCCTCAGAAACAACTCTGACATCATAATCAAAAAGGCTGAAAAAGGAGGTGCTGTAGTCATCATGAATAGGTTGGAATATGAACGAGAGGCTACTAGGCAACTCTCTGACACCACATTCTACAGGCCATTACCCTCTGATCTCACTGAGGGTTACAAAAGAAACTACACCATCTGCTCAAGAAACTCCGTGAAGAAGCACAGGGACAAATCGACACAGACACACCCCTAGAGTCCCGACCAGGGTTATTCTATCTGCTACCCAATCCATAAACCTGGGAATCCTGGATGCCCCATCATCTCAGGAATTGGCACCCTGACAGCAGGACTGTCTGGCTATGTAGACTCTCTCCTCAGGCCCTACGCTACCAGCACTCTCAGCTATCTTCAAGACACCACTGACTTCCTGAGGAAACTACAATCCATTGGTGATCTTCCAGAAAACACCATTCTAGCCACTATGGATGTAGAAGCCCTCTACACCAACATTCCACACAAAGATGGACTACAAGCTGTCAGGAACACTATCCCTGATAATGTCATGGCAAACCTGGTGGCTGAACTTTGTCCTCACCCACAACTATTTCAGATTTGGGGACAATTTATACCTTCAAGTCAGCGGCACTACTATGGGTACCTGCATGGCCCCACAGTATGCCAACATTTTTATGGCTGACTTAGCTGAGGAAGCGTTGTTCTTTTGTCCCTTAACGCCCCTACTCTACTTTCGCTACATTGATGACATCTTCATCTGGACCCATGGGAAGGAGGCCTTTGAGGAATTCCACCAGGATTTCAACAATTTCCACCCCACCATCAACCTCAGCCTGGACCAGTCCACACAAGAAATCCACTTTCTAGACACTACAGTGCAAATAAGCGATGGTTACATAAACACCACCGTATACCAGAAACCTACTGACCGCTATACTTACCTACATGCCTCCAGCTTTCATCCAGACCACATCACACGATCCATTGTCTCCAGCCAATCTCTAAAATACAACCGCACTTGCTCCAATCCCTCAGACAGGACAAACACCTACAAAATCTCTATCAAGCATTCTTAAAACTACAATACCTACCTGCTGAAGTGAAGAAACAGATTGACAGAGCCAGAAGGGTACCCAGAAGTCACCTACTCAGGACAGGCCCAACAAAGAAAGTAACAGAATGCCACTAGCCATCACCTACAGCCTGCAACGAAAATTTCTCTAGCGCATCATCGAGGATCTACAACCTATCCTGAAGGACGATCCCTCACTCTCACAGACCTTGGGAGACAGGCCAGTCCTCGCTTACAGACAGCTCCCGAACCTTAAGCAAATACTCACCAGCAACTACACACCACACAACAAAAACACTAACCCAGGAACCAAAACCTGCAACAAACCCAGGTGCCAACTCTGTCCGCATATCTATTCAAGGGACAGCATCATAGACCTAACCATCAGGGGCTCATTCACCTGCACATCTACCAATGTGATATATGCCATCATGTGCCAGCAATGCCCCTCTGCCATGTACATTGGCCAAACTGGACAGTCTCTACTCAAAAGAATAAATGGACACAAATCTGACATCAAGAATTATAACATTCAAAAACCAGTAGGAGAAAACTTCTATCTCCCTGGACCCTCAATAACAGACTTAAAAGTGGCACTTCTTCAACAACAACAAAAAACACTTCAAAAACAGACTCCAATGAGAAACTGCAGAACTGGAATTAATTTGCAAACTGGATGCCATCAAATTAGACCTGAATAAAGACTGGGAGTGGATGGGTCACTAGAAAAACTAATTTCTCCCTGCTGATACTCACACCTTCTTGTTAACTGTTTGAAATGGGCCACCTTGATTACATTGAACTCATTAGCACTACAACAGTGATTTTCCTCCCTTCTTGTGAACTGTTGAGAATAGCCCACTTCCACCTTAATTGAATTGGCTCATTAGCACTGACTCCCCACTTGGTAAGGCCACTCCCATCTTTTCATGTGATGTGTATTTATACCTGCCTCTGTATTTTCCACTCCATTAATCTATGAAGTATGTTTTAGCCCATGAAAGCTTATGCCCAAATAAATGTGCTAGTCTCTAAGATGCCACAAGGACTCCTCATTGTTTTTTCAGTTTTTAATGTCCTCTCTATAACTGCTATTTTAGCTACTTTACAGTAAGTGTTAAATACTAAGGGGTGACAATGAACAATTTATAATGCTGAACTGATCACCCCCTTATGGGCCTGATACTGTGAGGTGCTGAGCACTCTCATCTTAAGAAGACTACTAGGTAAGAACTACTGTCAGAAGGATTGCAAGATCCAGATATATATCTGGAGTTGTAGCAGTTTATTTTCTATGATCGTCTTATAAACACTGAAAAGTAAATTTCTATATAATGTTTTGTTCTATATCCATAATGCTGCTGGGAAAGTCTGTAAAAGGACTATCACTTCATTCTAAGACTGGCTATAGATGAATAGTTTCCTTACAACACAACTCAGAAAACTGCCCTAGACATAATAATCTTATGAAAACTGTGTGTTATTTACTTCAATGCAGTCACACAGTATTACCAAAGCTTTATTCTTGCTTGGTCTTGCATTGTCTGAAGAACATAAATAACTTACTAGAAGAGCTAGGGATTTAGCAATACTTTAGACATAAGTAACATTAGCTCTGCATATAGCAGTGAAGCTAGACTCAGACTGTTTAGTGAGAGAGAGCCAGGTTTCTGCCTTACTTCCTTTTCTAAATTCATAACTATCCAACATGACCTCATTAAGAGGGAGTATGCTAGACTGGCTTCCCTTTCATCCAGCCTATTACAATAATATTTTCAGAGGATGGATAACAATTATGTATAACAAATACTGACATAGATCTCAGTTTATTTAAACCTCATTCACTTCAAAAAGTGCCACGGGGATTTAAAAAAATCCAGAGAGCATTAGGACTATAAAGACCACCAGATGATCTTCTAAAAGAAACTTTGACAATCTTGTCAAACCATATTAAGGTCCAAGTAGGTATGAGAAATACCAGCTAATTGAAGCCTGTTATTCTCTTACAGTGCAGCCCACACTAACCCCCCCCTCCAATAAGCAGTCAACTCTTGAGTGATCACTTTAAAGCATCAAAATTACCAGTGTAATTTTATTCAAACTTTAGGTAGAAATTAAGCTGTCTGAGGCAACTGATTTTTGCTGGTCTCCCAAGTAGCTGCTTAAGACAGCAAGCTATAACTGCATCATCACTATATGATGTCCATCACCCTGCCCCCCAACCCCCAAAATGAAAACAAACATAAAACAAAAAAAATACTTTAAAGGAATTTAAGGTCTCTAAAATGTTTTTATTTAATATATACAGTGGCCTTAACCTTAGTAATTGCTATTCTTCTTAAAGCTAGTAACATTCTGTATTCTTTATTATTATTTTTACTCTTTCATGAGCAGCCAAAAGTACTGTAACTATGATCCATTAAGAACCAGAGACTGCACTTTGCTGTGGTGGGACAAATTATCTCTCTCAATTGGTCATTGCTCCATCTATTCTCTTTCTACAAAGAGAAAGGCCAGTCAGTCCTTCATGTTCATAAAAAAGGAAGAACTTGTATGCTTCATCTCCCATTTCATTCTGTCCTGATTTTTATAGGTGTATGATATCATTAAAGTGTCCACAATATTATACAGTATGTTTCTGCAACTGTCTTCCAAAAAAAGGCTGGTTCAGGAAGATCTGCCAGTCCCCTCACAGCCAATGAGGTTCAATAATCCATTCTGCATAGTACTTGCTGGGTGCCTGGTGGTAATACACCTCTACCCCGATATAACGTGACCCGATATAACACGAATTCGGATAAAACGCGCTAAAGCAGTGCTCGGGGGGGAGGGGCTGCGCACTCTGGCGGATCAAAGCAAGTTCGATATAACGCAGTTTCACCTATAACACGGTAAGATTTTTTTGGCTCCCGAGGACAGCATTATATCGAGGTAGAGGTGTATTACCTCAGGAAGAGATTGTGTAAATCAGAGATTCCTGCACCTTTTCACTGGAATGTTATAAAAGCAGACTGTTTCTCTCATGCCAGCAACTGGGCTTGAGAGAGAGAGAAACCTAAATCTCCATCTACACCCTCTTAAGAAACCTAGTTTTGTTCTGCTGGGAAAAAAAAAATCAAATCCTCAGCCCACCTTTAAAAAAAGTTAATATATTTTAGATTTTATTAGGAAATAATAAAATACATATTATTATTATTATTAACGTTCTACAGACATAATAAGCTATCAAAATTAGAGTGGGCACTAGTTATTCACCCTGAATGGACCAAGTGTGTCTTAACTGATTCTATTAATTATCTCAATTTTGTTGGTACTGTTATTTAATAGCTTAAATAAACATTTAATCAAATAATAAAGATACCTTATTAATTGAAATAAAGAGCTCTGGTACATTAACAATAACAATCTGATAACAATAGTGCTTTGCACTACACTTTGCACTGTAGCATGTTTCACATGAGGATCTTATAATGCACTACCAGGAGTGACACCATCCTCAGCTCAGCTCTGGATTTTCATGCAGAAAGTCTTTGGGTCCCCTCCACAGCTGGGTGTGGGGGAAGAGTAGTGAAGCAGCATAGAAGCAGGGGTCAACCATGTGGATCTAGGCTCCTGCCTCTATGCATCTGGAGTTGGCCATCCCTGCAGATGCCCAGGAGCTATACATTAGCAATGTCAACCCCTGTGAGCCCTTCAGGGCCACAAACTCCTCCTCCTTCAGAAGAAACTTAGCAATAAACTCCTTAAGGGAAACCTTACAGGGTTTTCCTGCCTCTCTGGCTCCCCTTTGAGGGTTTTTCCAATGGAAGGAGCAATGTGACCAAAATTTGTATTCCTGTTTTATACATTGCTATTCCTCTGTCGTGGGGGAATCAGTGCTAAGATAAAACATAACTAAAATAGGTCATTTCCTACTTAAGCTAACAGGTTCTTTGAGTTTCAGTGTTCACATTTGCCTAAAGTCATTACTGTGTCTGCTAAGTGCTGAATGATGAGGTTGCCAGTGGAGCAGCGCTACTATATTAATTTCATGAAGAAAATATGCACTAACACTTAGCAGAGAGAGTGTATTTTGAATTTTTCTCTGATTATTGATCTACACTCTGAAATGTACCTCAGACCTACTGTCTCTTGAACTGATCATAAGTTTTAATCACTCGCTTACCATGAATTAAAAGGATCATTTCCAGTAAAACCAAGTACTACCCCCAGCAAATTAGGCAATGTTCCAGTAAAGTACTGGAACTGACATTTTCAGAAATGCATTAACACTTTTAACCTCCTTCAAACAGTCTTAGGGCCAAATGCTGATTTCATTTACACCAGCGAAGGAAGCAGGTGCTTGGGGCAGCCAATGGAAAGGGGCGGCACGTCCGGGTCTTCGGTGGCAATTCGGCGGCGGGTCCTTCAGTCCCTCTCTTCCTCTTTGAGCTGCCGCCAAAGTGCCACCAAAGAGGAAGAGAGGGAGTGAAGGACCCGCCGCCGAATTGCGGAAGAATGAAGTGGCGTGATTGAGCTGCCGCCGATTGGCTTTATCTTTTTTTTTTTTTTTGCTTCGCCGCTTGGGGTGGCAAAAAAGCTGGAGCCGGCCCTGACACCAGTGGAAATCAAGAGCAACTCCTCTGAGTTTGGTGGTGTCCCTAGTCCATGATTTACAGAACATTGTTAGGAGAAGTATATAAGACCTTCCCATAGAAATACCCACAGGAGAGGGTTGGTGAGCAGCAAACTCCATGAGGTTTTTCTAGACCATTCTGTTAGAGGAGTTGGGCCTTAATCTCCACCACAGAATGTGCTGTGGTTTAGTCCTACAGACATCCCAGGCTCTATAGGAGGTAAGCACCTTTTGTACAAAGGTCTTATGCCTCCCAATCATTTCTTGGGCCCTTTGGTTCTGTCTGACTCCCTTAGGCCTCTCTAGAAGTTTTACCTTTAAAGCATTCATAAGAAACATTCTTATTCCTGTATATTAAAGAGTGTATGTCTATTCAGTATATCAATACACACATTTCTTAATGTACATCCTTAGTATATATGAAAACCCTTGTTCCTACTTTATTTGTATCAGTGTTACAGGATCATTTAACAAACAGCTCTTTACCACTATAGATCCCCCCTCAGTTTGGCATACGGTCTTTTTAAAAGTTATATAACTTACTACAATATTCCCTTTAGATGAAATCCACTTCATCCATAAAAGCCTGAGTAACAAGGCTCTATGTAGGTGACTTGCACTTTACAGACAGTGCCTCGATAGCAGCGACAGTCCCTTGTGCTGTATGTCCAAAATAAATATGATTCGCATGGCTCCTCCCCTGGTCTGCCCCAAAGTGTTCCAAGCACATTGTTCATTGTAGACTGCTCATCCTAATACATTTACGCCCTCTATAAAACAATTACAAGTTGTAAGTTTAATACGGCAAACCCTTACTCAGGGAAGTAGTTCAGTTGAATTCAAGGATGACTCACTGAAGAGTTTGTAAGATTATGCTTTATTGGACAAGTTTTGGCAAGTGCACAGAATAGAATGTACTCACTACCAAGCGGTACACATATATTGTGCAAGTCAGTTTTATTACAGCTCTGGTATTCTGGCTGTGATCCACATCTACAGCCTAATCCTATGAAAAGTAATTAGGTTTAGTGTGGGGAAGGAGAAAAGGAGGCCAAGACTGTACACAGAGGGCATTGATAAGTCAACATGTTCATTAATATTTAGAACAAACCCTGGTCCAGCCCTGTCTGGGTTTAAGATTTTATTTTTTCTGTTGAAAGCTCCAGTGTAACCAAATCACTTCTGCCAAGTTTTTACAGCCCCCAGTACTGCCTCAAGTTTGTCAGACACACAAAAACCATTGGATGGTCTTAAAAAAAAGAGATTTTAGATGACAAAACCTGTTGGGGGGGGGGGAGGGCTTTTTTTGCTTACCTTTTGGGTTTTGAGGCTTCAGCATTCACTCAGGTCACATTTTCAAACTTTTCTCAGCAGCCATAAGGACTAGAAGCTTGCTTCACAAAAAAGCTGATATTCTCACATATTCACGACTCCAGCAGATTGGTCATTAAGAAAATAAACCACACCAAATATGAGACTATGAGACCATTGAGAGAGGGAGTTGGCACACTGTTTCCCATGTGACATTTCTTCCTGGTGAAAACAGTTACTAATTTCTCCTTTGGGTGCATCCAATCTTGCCCAGTTGTGGGAAAGACCCATTCCCTTCAGAAACAGGGAGCCAGACAGAGCAGAGGGTATTAGAGAGCCATCAGGGAACAGGTTATAGAGGCTTACAATATTGCTGGTGGGGAGAACAGCATGAAGGGTGTTTGAAGCAAGGAGGTGGGGTGGGGGATTGAGCACTACCTGTGGAGGTTGTGATGGTGGAGAAACTTGAGGATATGGAAGAACCTGGGGCAGCCTCCCCTCATGGTTTCCACTTGCCTCCGCTTCATCCCCTTTTGCTCCTTACCAGTTGCTTCCATCACCCCCACCTCCTGCAGGGGCTCCACACTGGCCTGGCAAGAGCAAGAGAGGTAGAGACAAAGTCTTCTTAAACTCACCATTGCTGCAGCTGACAGTGGCTGGTAGAAGGACAGCGGCTGGCTGTCTACAATACAGCAATCTCAGTGGTGCAACAGGAAGGCACTTCAGGGTTGGGAGATGCAACTTGGCAGCCCTGACAAAACTGGCAACAATGTGTCTGGCTCAGTTCTGGTCAGGCAGTCTACAAAAAAATAAAGGCCACATACAAAACAGACCACACAGAACCACTCTTACTTCCCCAGAGCTCCCGGGACTGCTGTTAAACACCTCAGCCCCTCTTCAATATACTGAATCTAATGAGGACCAGCTGCACTTAGTTGGCTCCCATATGGGAGTTCCTGTGTGAACAAATTCCCTGAAACTTCGCTAGGAATTAACTCACCAAAACTCAGGCTACTCTGTGGCTCTTCATGGGGGCAGGGTGTTGTAGTGGTGGGGCCCTATCCAGGGAACCTCTTCAATGAGCGATACTCTTTGCTTGGTGTCGGCCTTGAGGAAAATGTTTTTGGGAAGGTTGAAGAAAATCCCTTTGGCCATTTTGGAGGGGGGGGAGAAAAAGAAAAGAAACAGACCTGATGAAGAGAGAACATTTGATTCATCTGAGTAACTTAAACAACTGAACTTTACCATTTGGAACAAAGGAAATAACAGTTACAAGCATCTAAACACTCAGAGCACACACTTTTGCCTATTTTGGGACTACAGTACTAAGCAGCACTCAGGCTCAGATCCTCAAAGGTATTTGGGTGCCTTGCAGTTAGGTCCCTAAATACCTTTGAGGATCTGGCCTAAGTGTCTGACTGCTCCTGGCCCTCACCAGGATGAGAGGACATAAGGAGCAGTTACCCTTTTCCCCGCATCTATGCAACCCAAATAAGGCCTAGGCACAATTGCAGTACATTGGCTCAAGAGACTGCTTTCTCTTTATTCTCCTTAAGGCATACAGCCTCCCAGAAGAGGTACTAAAAGTGGTGGAGAGGGAGGGACATAGCCCCTTTGTGCCATCCCATAGATATCATGACTACCCTGGGAAAACAGGTCATATTTTAAAAAGATTTTAGCTAACATGTTGTAAATAATAGAGCTGGGTGAGATTTTTTTCAATGAAATGGTCTTTCATCAGAAAATACCAGTTTGGCAAAATTGGAATTTTTCACAGGGATGTATCAGCTTAGACCAGTGGTTCTCAAACTTCTTTTCTGCGGACCACTTGAACATTGCTGAGGGTCTCGGCGGACCACTTAATGATCTTTCCAAATGTTGTTTGCACCGTTAGCTAACTATTGTAAAGCTTTGGCTAAGGGTGCTATATAAAAAAAATTAATAATAATTAACTTGTTTTGTTCTACAAATAAAAGCACAAAACTCATATTTTAATATCAGTAGTCTTACCTTTCTAATGCGATGGATGTGCCCTCTCTCCCCCTCCACAGCAGCCACAGAGCTGAGATTGGGAAGGAGGGCCATCTCTCCCCAGCAGCCGCAGCCCTGGAGCTGGAGAAAATCTCCTCTTTCTCTGGCTGCCGCAACCCTGCACATCCCAAATTCCCCCCACCTCCTCTTCTCACCTCACTGCCCCCTCCGACCTACCCCCTATTCCCCCCAAGGCCACCACATCACCTTACATGTGCATCTTCTCCAGGGTCCAGGCAACTAATTAGTGGAGCCCCACTCCTGTGCAGATTCATTCTCTTGTGTGCGACTGCCCAGGCATGCACCTTAGAGGGAATTATCCAAGGACCACAGTTTGAGAACCTCTGGCTTAGACCAAACTTTCATTGGGAAGTTGTTTCCAGTCCAGGATGGAATTTCTGGTCAAAATAAGATAGGGAGTGACCCATCCAAGAATAGCCAATAGCCTAGTGGTTAAGGCACTCACCTGGCATATAGAAGATGTAGGGACTTGAACTTGGGTCTATGGGTTATTGACTATTCTGGGGTGGATCTTTTTTTAATGAAAGGTTTTGGTTTCAGCCTGATGTAGACCAGGAATTTTTTTTTTGAAATGGGGGGGAAAAAAATTCTGAGATGGGAAAACTCTTTCCCACCCAGTTCTAATTACTAACCCAATTTCATAGAATCATAGAATATCAGGGTTGGAAAGGGACCTCAGGAGGTCATCTAATCCAACCCCCTGCTCAAAGCAGGACCAATCTCCAACTAAATCATCCCAGCCAGGGCTTTGTCAAGCCTGACCTTAAAAACCTCTAAGGAAGGAGATTCCACCACCTCCTTAGGTAACCCATTCCAGTGCTTCACCACCCTCCTAGTGAAAAAGTTTTTTCTAATATCCAACCTAAACCTCCCCCACTGCAACTTGAGACCAGAACTCCTTGTTCTATCATCTGGTATCACTGAGAACAGTCTAGATCCATCCTCTTTGGAACCCCCTTTCAGGTACACCTCTACCCCAATATAACGCTGTCCTCGGGAGCCAAAAAATCTTACAGCGTTATAGGTGAAACCGCGTTATATCGAACTTGCTTTGATCTGCGGGAGAATGCAGCCCCACCCCCCGGGAGCGCTGCTTTACCGCGTTATATCCGAATTCGTGTTATATCGAGGTAGAGGTGTAGTTGAAAGCAGCTATCAAATCCCCCCTCATTCTTCTCTTCTGCAGACTAAATAATCCCAGTTCCCTCAGCCTCTCCTCATAAATCAAGTGCTCCAGCGCTCTAATCATTTTTGTTGCCCTCCGCTGGACTCTTTCCAATTTTTCCACATCCTTCTTGTAGTGTGGGGCCCAAAACTGGACATAGTACTCCAGATGAGGCCTCACCAATGTCGAATAGAGGGGTATGATCACGTCCCTCGATCTGCTGGCAATGCCCCTACTTATGCAGCCCAAAATGCCATTAGCCTTCTTGGCAACAAGGGCACACTGTTGACTCATATCCAGCTTCTCGTCCACTGTAACCTCTAGGTCCTTTTCTGCAGAACTGCTGCCTAGCCACTCGGTCCCTAGTCTGTAGCAGTGCATGGGATTCTTCCATCCTAAGTGCAGGAATCTGCACTTGTCCTTGCTGAACCTCATCAGATTTCTTTTGGCCCAATCCTCTAATTTGTCTAGGTCCCTCTGTATCCTATCCCTACCCTCCAGCGTATCTACCACTCCTCCCAGTTTAGTGTCATCTGCAAACTTGCTGAGGGTGCAGTCCATGCCATCCTCCAGATCATTAATGAAGATATTGAACAAAACTGGCCCCAGGACTGACCCTTGGGGCATTCTGCTTGATACCGGCTGCCAACTAGACATGGAGCCATTGATCACTACCCATTGAGCCCGACGATCTAGCCAGCTTTCTATCCACCTTATAGTCCATTCATCCAGCCCATACTTCTTTAACTTGCCGGCGAGAATACTGTGGGAGACCGTATCAAAAGCTTTGCTGAAATCCAGGAATAACACGTCCAGTGCTTTCCCCTCATCCACAGAGCCAGTTATCTCATCATAGAGGGAAATTAGGTTAGTCAGGCATGACTTGCCCTTGATGAATCCATGCTGACTGTTCCTGATCACTTTCCTCTCCTCTAAGTGCTTCAGAATTGATTCCTTGAGGACCTGCTCCATGATTTTTCCAGGGACTGAGGAGAGGCTGGCTGGCCTGTAGTTTCCCGGATCCTCCTTCTTCCATTTTTTAAAGATGGGCATTACATTAGCCTTTTTCCAGTCATCCGGGACCTCCCCCGATCGCCATGAGTTTTCAAAGATAATGGCCAATGGCTCTGCAATCACATCCGCCAACTCCTTCAGCACCCTCGGATGCAGTGCATCCGGCCTCATGGACTTGTGCTTGTCCAGCTTTTCTAAATAGTCCCAAACCACTTCATTCTCCACAGAGGGCTGGTCACCTCCTCCCCATACAGAAGTCTGAGAGCTGACCTTGTTCATGAAGCCAGAGGCAAAAAAAGCATTGAGAACATTATCTTTTTCCACATCCTCTGTCATTCCCTCATTCAGTAAGGGGCCCACACTTTCCCTGACCTTCTTCTTATTTCTAACATACCTGTAGAAACCCTTCTTGTTACTCTTAACATCTCTTGCTAGCTGCAACTCCAAGTGTGGTTTGGCCTTCCTGATTTCACTCTTGCATGCCTGAGCAATATTTTTATACTCCTTCCTGGTCATTTGTCCAATCTTCCACTTCTTGTAAAGCTTCTTTTTTGTGTTTAAGATCAGCAAGGATTTCACTGTTAAGCCAAGCTGGTCGCCTGCCATATTTACTATTCTTTCTACACATTGGGATGGTTTGTTCCTGCAACCTCAATAAGGATTCTTTAAAATGCACCCAGCTCTCCTGGACTCCTTTCCCCCTCATGTTATTCTCCCAGGGGATCCTGCCCATCAGTTCCCTGAGGGAGTCAAAGTCTGCTTTTCCGAAGTCCAGAGTCCATATTTTGCTGCTGTCCTTTCTTCCTTGTGTCAGGATCCTGAACTCGACCATCTCATAGTCACTGCCTCCCAGGTTCCCATCCACTTTTGCTTCCCCTACTAATTCTTCCCTGTTTGTGAGCAGCAGGTCAAGAAGACTCTGCCTCTCGTTGGTTCCTCTAGCACTTGTACCAGGAAATTGTCCCCTACACTTTTTTTTTAAAGTAGGACTTTGCACCTATCATAGACAAGAAGTGGGGTATAAAATGTGTTAGTGATGGTTAACCCTACTCCCTCCCAAATTTTCTGTGCTACATTACTTTTGTCTCTGTGCTTTTTAAAATCTTTTTGTTTTTTAAAAAAAGGATCAGTGCAGTTTTGTGATGCAAGAATATATAGTTACATCTGGCACTCAAAAGGAAGGAGAGGAATGGAGCAGAGTACGAAAGAAAGCCAGAGTTTGATTGTCATATTCTTTAGTGCCTTCATTATGTTGTTTTTGTGGAGATTGCAGCACAATTGTGCTTATCACTTGTTTATTGAGTAAGATCCAGCTGGGAAAAAGCAGTCACTTCTTCTATGAATAAAAATGGAGAGTGTCTCCATGTCCATATTTGATTTGATTCTGTTTTGTTCATACAGTCATGAAGCTCTAAAATTTCATCTTTCCTGCAGGGAGTATGCTGCCTCACAGGGTGAGTTATGTTGAATTATACTGAATTCTTGCTAAAGAAACTCTGCCTCCCTTCAGAAAAGGTGGAATTTTAAAGATCCTGGGCTCCGCATTACCTGAACCCTGATCTCCTGCTGCCTGCTACTGAAACATATAACCCAGAAGTGCTTCCTTATGAATTAGACACTCATCATGCATTTTAACCCCCTTGGAGAAAATTATGCAGGGCTCTGAATTGCCTACATGAGTTATCTTTTATTCATTAGAATCCTAAATATTATTGAAATGTATTCTTAATTATTCCCTGCTGAAAACAGTGGTGATCTTGAACAAGTATTTTGCATTTGTTATATCCTGCTGCTAGCATAGTTAAAAATAAAAATAAAAAATCTTTGGAGAAGTAATAGAACTTATTAATATGATTCAATTCAAAGAAATTGTTATTACTGGCTTTCATGGCCTGTTAACAATGCTCTCTGAATATTTCAAGCATGTAGAATCTATGCTTGCAGGACTGCACACTAATACCAACATTTGCCAGAATGGTGACTAGCAAGAATCTCCCACCAGTACATTCCCATTCTCTAGATCAATTCTAGACCAGCACTATAACTATATACTGGTTACTAGAACTGGTCAACATTTTGGTTTGAGATTTAAAAAAAAAAAAAAAAAAAAATTAACCTTTTTTTCCCCCCTTCCAAAAATAAATGTTTTCAATGGAACTTTACGTTTTCTGATTTTAAACAAAAAAAAGTTCATTTTCAGTCTTCCATGTTTCAGGTTTTTCTTTTAGTTTTCTTTATCTTTTTTCCCCTTCATCTTCTCCCTCCTCCCCACACCCCTTCTGAAAAAAGATGGCAAAAGAAAGGACAAAAAAGGAGAGGGGAGAACCAAACACTGAAAACTGTTCTGAAAACCATAAAGTTTTCAGGCTCCCTCCTCTTCCTCCAAATCAAAAATCTGAGTTTCAGAAGCTTGTACAGAGAATTTTTTTTTGCACTAAACATAACACTTCTCTCTGCTAGATACTCTTATGTAATGCTTAAAGAATCCACTTCGGTGTCTCTTGACCAAATCAAATGTTGTTTTGTGTAGTCTGAGGCCTTGTCTATGCTACATTTTTCTCTCTAAAACTTCCCCATTGCTACCACCACTTTGGTTACACCAGTGCCCATTTATGTATTATTCTTAAATTAAATTATTCTACTATGGGTGTCACCACTTCTTTGGAGGAGTTCCTCTATCCCTCCCGGATAGAAACAGCACAGGTGTTTTACGCACCTGCTATTGTGACTTGTCAGCTGTTGATCTGTTGCGTTAACAGAGCTCCTGACAAGTTATAGATCTGTTCTAATGATATCCAAGGACACTACTGCCTGTGTGACCACTGCTGTTGGATGGTTGTATGACTTACAACATGGCTCTGAATACCTAATTCAGTTTTGTTTCATTGTATTCTATGTGTGGCATATTTCCCAGTAGAATCCAGGGAATCTAAGGCTTCTGGTTTGGCTTATTTATTATGTTCCTGACAACAGAAAAAATGATTTTTCACGGTTTTCTTACTTTTTGCCTAGCAGACATCCCTTTGGAAAAATAATTTCTTTAATATTCAAAACATAGGCCTTGTTTATCAAAAATGTTCACAAAACTCAAATTTGCTTTGAGTTTGTAAATTATTTGAAATAAAGGAGTAGTCCACTACAATAAACCTCTTAAAAAACAATGGGCCCAATTCTCAATTGCTTTGCTCCTTGTGTAACCACTTGCACCTCTTCTATATGCTTCTACTACATGTGCTTGGTGGGTCCACTTTGGGGAATTACAGCTCCACACTGGTACAAGTAAGCCGGTATGGTCAGGTACGCCAGACCATTAAGACATTTATTGCCGGTACGCCATACCGTAAAGACACATTTTCAAGAATGAATTGTGGAGCCCTGCACGGATACAAATTTATACCCGCGGATGCGGATATCCGCGGACAGCAATTGGTATCCACTGAACTGCAGGGCTCTCCCAGGAACTTCAGTGGTGAAAGGAGCAGAATGTGGGGCCGCTGCTTCCAGGAGCCAGCGCCCCAGGCCGACAGCTCCTTGGGCGCAGCTGTACAGCCACCAACCCTGCCCTCAGGCAGGACTGTACAGACCCCAGACAGGAGACGCAGTTGCCTGGAAGGGCTAGGGGCGGGGCTGGGAGCAGTACAGCTTTACTCAAAAACTCCATTCACTGGACCTTCTGTCCCTCTTCCATAGACTTTACTGAGGGATGATATGAGATAGATTCTCATTTATTAGGTTAGCCCTTTTCTTCTTTTGTAAGGAGAAAGTGTTTGAAAGCACAAAGGCTACTCTCTGTCCTCTCTAACAAACCTGCCTCCCATACAAACTACTTTCTGCAATGCTTGAAAAAAAGAGTACACCTCTACCTCGATATAACGCTGTCCTCGGGAGCCAAAAAATCTTACTGCGTTATAGGTGAAACCGCGTTATATTGAACTTGCTTTGATCCACCAGAGTGTGCAGCCCCACCCCTCTGGAGCACTGCTTTACCGCGTTATATCCGAATTCGTGTTATATCGGGTCGCGTTATATCAAGGTAGCGGTGTATATCCCACAAAGGCTGCTTAGAGGTGAAAAATTGTAGTGTGAACAACGGCTCCTATCCGGAGTGTTGTGAATGGGAATACTAAAAAATGACTACCCCAACCACTGTTTTTACAGGTAGTAATAAAAGCACAGACAACAAGCTATAAAGTAAAACCTCTCCTTTATGTGCAGGGCCTTGATCTTTAAGAACTGGGAGGCTGCTGTACTTCTGCCAGGTACAAGGAGGAATTAGATATGAAATGCTGACACTCCTGCCACACAACTGAATGGACGGGGGATGTAAGATGGTGGTTTTAGTGATTGAATGTTACATCTTAGACTGTCTGGGCCAAGTTTTATCACTGGGGTAACTCAACTGACTTGAAACAAATCACAGTAGGGCTTAAGCGGTCTCTAATTTGTGTTTGTCATTGGGAGGAGGAGATGTCTTTTGACAATGGGGAACATTTTATTTCCTCCATGCCAATGAATTGCCTTGGTTAAAGAAAAAAAAATTAAAATCAGATACCACAGCCACCTCTGATAGATTCAACAATTAGACTCAGCAGAGATCAAATAGTTTAGCTCGGAGAGCTGTCTGAAGAGGCTCTACTCTGTGTGAAAGAGGTGGGGGTTTTGTTTTGTTTTTTAATGTTCATATAGTGCCTTTCAGCCTATACAGCACCACTGATGTGCAACCACACATGGGGGGCAGTAGGGCAAAAGCAGGGTTACCAAGAGGTGCACAGCACAATGAACAGGGACAAGGGGGCGAGGGGAAAGTCTCCAAGGACACCAGAGCAAACCAGTGCTTTCACAGAGAGTGCACGGGATCTTTATTATCCATGCACAAGAGACAAGATCTGAATTTTTAGAGGTTCCATTGGAATTGCACAGAGCAGACAGAAGAGGATTCAGTCTATCTGCCCTGGAAAGATTAAAATTAGAGTAAGCCTTATTAGGAATTTGAACTAGTGATGTCAATGAATGGGTATTTCAAACCTTAGACAACTAAGCCAACCCTCTCGTTCACTTATGGTGTTAATATTCCTTTTTGTCTTTGAGAAATCACATTAAAAATTTGAAAATATTAAATTTTGATTATACAGAATTTTACAGGACTGAAGGTTTAAACTGTTTTCTTTCTAAAAAAGAACACAGTAATTGGTATTACCTGCTTACTTCTTCCCAGAACCCATTGTAGCAAACCCAGGGCAAACAGCTACAAAGGGGGGAGGGTAGTAATCAGTCCCAGGGGGTTAAAAAGGCCTCTCCCAAGCCACTGAGGAGAGAGAACCATGGGGAAATAGGGTTCAGCTGGACAAGGGGTTACCAGGGAACTAATTAGGTTCAGCTGGCTCCAACTGCTTGGGACCTTTTTAAACCCTCCCCGGCGTGGAAGGGGAGGGAGAGAGAGGGAGAGAACCAGGGAAGCTGCCAGTAAGCTAGGAGCAGCAAGGCTCTGAACCCTTCCTGCAAGGAAAGCTAACCAAGCACAAGGGGCTGACTGAGAAAAGGAATAGCCAAACCCTGTGCTACCTGCAAGGTTTTGCCTTGCCCAAGCCTGTGTCTCCAAGGCTAAAAAGGACTGAGCCTGCTGAGGAGAAGAAGGTACTTTGCCACACCATTCACAACCAAGACACAATCTACAAGCTACCATATGCCCTACTGTGCATGTTATATGGCTCCACTGTCATTGAAATGTTACTGTGTTGCATGAGTTGGTGACACATCCAATGAGGATTTTAAATTAAACCAAGTTCAGGACCATTGGCTCATTAGTATTTTAATCCTTTGAGATCTCTACCCTTAAAAATCCCAGTTAATGGTTCTAGTTTTAGATTATAAACAACACATTAGTATAAATGGCTGGGGCTCATCTCAAGGAAGACCAATTTATTTTAGAAACATTAACAGGGGAACTTTATGGGCTACTACCAAGGCTAGGCTCAAAGTGACTAGAATTAGATGGGATAGCTATGGTACAAATGTCAAAGCTGCATTAAAAAACCTTTTACTAGAAGAAAACACCACTAAATCACATTGTTCTTTATTCTCCACTTCTTTACTGGGCCTTCTATCTAGTTATTTTCACCTGCGCAGCATGAGTGCAGAGTGGGTATAAAACAGTACTCCTATTTGGAAGGGTCTCGTATTCACTTTGCACAGATATAAATGACAATTTGGGCACTAAGCACTTTAGTACCAACAGCAACAAACAGTGTTGTCAGTCTCAGGGTATGTCTACACTACGGGATTAATCCGAATTTACATAATTAGAATTTGGGAAACAGATTGTATAAATTCAATTGTATGCGGCCACACTAAGCACATTAATTCGGCGCTGTGCGTCCATGTACCGGGGCTAGCGTCGATTTCTGGAGCATTGCACTGTGGGTAGCTATCCCATAGCTATCCCATAGTTCCCGCAGTCTCCTCCGCCCATTGGAATTCTGGGTTGAGATCCCAATGCCTGATGGGGCCAAAAACATTGTCGCGGGTGGTTCTGGGTATATCCTCCCCCCTCTCCAGGAAGCAACGGCAGACAACCGTTTCGCGCCTTTTTCCTGGGTGAACAGTGCAGACGCCATACCACGGCAAGCATGGAGCCCGCTCAGCTCAAGACAGCAGTCATGAACATTGTAAATACCTCGCGCCTTATCGTGCAGTTTATGCTGAACAAGAACCTGGAAAACCAGGCGGCGAGGAGCAGGCTACAGCAGCGCGGCGACGAGAGTGATGAGGATATGGACATGGAATTCTATCGAACCGCGGGACCCGGTGCTTTGGAGATCATGCTGTTAATGGGGCAGGTTATAGGCATGGAACGCTGATTCTGGGCCCGGGAAACAAGCACTGACTGGTGGGACCGCATAGTGTTGCAGGTGTGGGACGATTCCCAGTGGCTGCGGAACTTTCGCATGCGTAAGGGCACTTTCACGGAACTTTGTGACTTGCTTTCCCCTGCCCTGAAGCGCCAGAATACCAAGATGAGAGCAGCCCTCACAGTTGAGAAGCGAGTGGCAATAGCCCTGTGGAAGCTTGCAACGCCAGACAGCTTCCGGTCAGTTGGGAATCAATTTGGAGTGGGCAAATCTACTGTGGGGGCTGCTGTGATGCAAGTAGCCAAAGCAATCACTGAGGTGCTGCTACAAAAGCTAGTGACTCTGGGAGATGTGCAGGTCATAGTGGATGGCTTTGCTGCAATGGGATTCCCTAACTGTGGTGGGGCGATAGATGGAACCCACATCCCTATCTTGGCACCGGAGCACCAGGGTACCCAGTACATAAACCGCAAGGGGTACTTTTCAATGGTGCTGCAAGCACTTGTGGATCACAAGGGACGTTTCACCAACATCAATGCGGGCTGGCCGGGAAGGGTTCATGATGCTCGCGTCTTCAGGAACACTACTCTGTTTAAAGGGCTGCAGCAAGGGACTTACTTCCCGGACCAGAAAATGACCGTTGGGGATGTTGAAATGCCAATAGTTATTCTTGGAAACCCAGCCTACCCCTTAATGCCATGGCTCATGAAGCCATACACAGGCAGCCTGGACAGGAGTCAGGAGCTGTTTAACTACAGGCTGAGCAAGTGCAGAATGGTGGTAGAATGTGCATTTGGCCGTATAAAGGTCGCTGGCGATCGCTACTGACTCGCTCTGACCTCAGCCAAAGAAATCTCCCCATTGTTATTTCTGCTTGCTGTGTGCTCCACAATCTCTGTGAAAGTAAGGGGGAGACCTTTATGGCAGGGTGGGAGGCTGAGGCAAATCGCCTGGCTGCTGATTACGCGCAGCCAGACACCAGGGCGATTAGAAGAGCACACCAGGAAGCGCTGTGCATCAGAGAAGCTTTGAAAACCAGTTTCATGACTGGCCAGGCTACAGTGTGAAATTTCTGTTTGTTTCTCCCTTCTTGAAAACCAGCCCCCTTTATTGACTCATTCATTCTCTGTAAGCAACCCACCCTCCCCGTTCCCCCAGCTTTCTTTCAAAGGAAATAAAGTCACTATCGTTTAAAAATCATGTATTCTTTATTAAGTGATTATAAACATAGGGAGAGAACCAAGAAGGTAATCTGGGTGAGGTTTGGGAGGAGGATAGGAGGGAAGTAAAAGGCTACTGAACAAATTCAATATAATGACAGCCTTTTGGTTGGGCTGTCCACTGGGGTGGAGTGGGAGGGTGCACGGAGCCTCCCCCCCCGCGTTCTTACACGTCTGGGTGAGGGGGATATGGAACATGGTGAGGGGGGAGGGAGGTTATACAGCGGCTGCAGCGGCATTCTGTCATCCTGCTGCCGTTCCTGAAGCTCCACCAGACGCCGGAGCATCTCCGTTTGCTCACGCAGCAGCCCCAGCATTGCAGCCTGCCACCTCTCATCTCGAGCGTCCCTCAAGACCTCACGTTCACTGGCATCTTTCCTAAATTTAGATACAGTGTCCTTCCACTCATTCAAATGAGCTCTTTCATTGCAGGTGGATTCCATTATTTCTGTGAACATGTCGTCTTGCGTCCTCTTTCTACGCCGCCTTATCTGAGATAACCTTCGGGACGGAGGAGGGAGGCTTGAAAAATTTGCAGCTGCTGGAGGGAGGGTTGAAAAAAAGGAGAGAAGTTTTTAAACTGAAACATTTTACAGAACAATGCTTATACTCTTTCATGGTGAAAAACACTATTCACATTACATAGCACATGTGATTTCAGTACAAGGTCGCATTTTCCATCTTAATATTGAGTGCCTGTGGCTTTGGTGTTAGAGATCACAGACGCAGGTCCGGGCAACAGAATTCAGCTTGCAGGCAGCCATGGTAAGCCATTGTCTTTCGGCTTCTGCGCCCTCCTTTCCCACATATCAAGCAAAGCCTGTTGACTGCTGCGGTTTTCCTGTTAACCTTCAGCAGCAGAAAACAAACTAACCCCCCCCCCCCATCCAATTCTCTGGGATGATCGCTTTATCCCTCCCCCCACCGCGTGGCAGGTATCAGGGAAGATCCCTGCAGAAACCAAACTAACCCCGCCGCCCCTCCCTCCCGCCATGAATTCCCTGGGATGATCAATGTACCCCTCCCCCGACCGCGTGGCTGGTAACAGGGAAGATCCCTGCTAGCCAAACGCGAAAAGCTCAGGGCCAATTCGCCCCCCTGTGCTTGGCTAACTGCAGGGAAGGATTTCTTTTCAGCCACAGGCAAACAGCCCAGTAGGAACGGCCACCTCTGTCCCCTTAATTAAGTTCCCGTATTTCAACCAGGTTACCATGAGCGATATCACTCTCCTGAGGATTACACAGCAAGATAAAGAACGGATGTTGCTTGAATGCCAGCAAACACCGGGACCATACGCTGCCAGGCTTTGTCAGGCAATGATACCAGATTACTTGCTGCAAGCATGGCGTGGTCAAGTGTCCTACCATGGAGGACGGAATAAGGCTGCACTGCCCAGAAACCTTGTGGCAAGGCTTTTGGAGTACCTCCAGGAGAGCTTCATGGAGATGTCCCTGGAGGATTTCCGCTCCATCCCCAGACACGTTAACAGACTTTTCCAGTAGCTGTACTGGCCGCGAATGCATCCCAAGTCCTCAGGGCAAATTAATCATTAAAAAACGCTTGCTTTTAAACCATGTTTTATATTTTAAAAGGTAAACTCACCTGAGGTCCCTTCCATGGGGTCAGGGTCTTGGCTACTGGCTTGGGAGGCTTGGGAGGGTACTTCAGTCAGGCTGAGAAAAAGATCCTGGCTGATGGGGAGAACGGAGTGCTGGGTGCTCTCTGCAAGCTCGTCCTCCTCCTCCTCCTCCTCTTCCCCATCCGCAGAATCCTCAGGTGTAGCTGATGAGACTATCCCCGACCCGGAATCCACGGTCACAGGTGGGGTAGTGGTGGCGGCCCCCCCTAGAATTGCATGCAGCTCGGCGTAGAAGCGGCATGTCCGCGGCTCTGACCCGGAGCGACCGTTTGCCTCCTTTGTTTTTTGATAGGCTTGTCTGAGCTCCTTGACTTTCACGCGGCACTGATCTGAGTCCCTATTGTGGCCTCTCTCCATCATGCCCTTGGAGATTTTTTCAAAAGTTTTGGCATTTCGTCTTTTCGAACGAAGTTCTGCTAGCACTGAATCCTCTCCCCATATAGCGATCAGATCCAGTACCTCCCGTACGGTCCATGCTGGTGCTCTTTTTCGATTATCAGCCTGCATGGTTACCTGTGCTGATGAGCTGAGCTATCTGTGGTCACCTGTGCTCTCCACGCTGGGCAAACAGGAAATGAAATTCAAATTTTCCTGGGGCTTTTCCTGTCTACCTGGCCAGTGCATGCGAGTTCAGATTGCTGTCCAGAGCGGTCACAATGGTGCACTCTGGGACAGCTCCCGGAGGCCAATACCATCGAATTGCGGCCACACTAACCCTAATTCGAAATGACAAAATCGATTTTGGCGCTACTCCGCTCGTCGGGGTGGAGTACAGAAATCGATTTTAAGAGCCCTTTATTTCGAAATAAATGGCTCCGTTGTGTGGACGGGTGCAGGGTTAATTCGATTTAACGCTGCTAAATCCGAATTAAAGTCATAGTGTAGACCAGGCCTCAGACACTGATCCAGGATTGGTAGCACTCTGTCCCACCAGGAGCTGTGCTATACTAAGGAAAAAAGAGCCACCAGACACTGATTGCAATTTGTAATGCTCTGAACAGACAATATATACTACAGTCGAATTGTAGCCAATTCAAAATTCTTTAATATGAGCAAATTCTTCCATTGGATGCAGTTGAGAAAACTATTGAAATACTAGACATATTTTTGCATGTAGTGACAACTTCACTGGTCCTTGATAACATTGCCTTATGGAGGAAACAAGAAAACAGAAAATATTGTGAAACAAAGTAAATGGAGAGAGGTTTATTTCCTCATTTAACAAACGGGACAGTTTCTGACTACATCTAAATATTTACCAGAGTTTGGGGGATTGCATGATGACAATATTCTTCATTAACAGAAGGTTAACATTGTGCCTGGAGTAATGGGTGCTGGCAGTACAGCTAAGGGATGTCTGGTGAATAGGAATGACATGAAGATACATATAATTTTGTTTATTTGTAATCTTAGATTGGGGGTAGGCAACCTATGGCACACGTGCCAAAGGCGGTACATGAGCTGATTTTCAGTGGCACTCACACTGCCCGGGTCCTGGCCACTGGTCCGGGGGGGGGGGGGGGGCTCTGCATTTTAATTTAATTTTAAATGAAGCTTCTTAAACATTTTAAAAACCTTACTTACTTTACATACAACAATAGTTTAGTTATATATTATAGACTTAAAGAAAGAGACCTTCTAAAAACATTAAAATGTATTACTGGCACGTGAAACCTTAAATCAGAGTGAATAAATGAAGACTCGGCACACCACTTCTGAAAGGTTGCCGACCCCTGGCTTAGATGGTAGGTAAAGATGTTCCACTGGCCTCTTTGATTCAGCCTTTGAAATAAAAGGCTAGGGGAATGTATTAATTCAGAAACACCTTTTACCTTACGAAATTTTAAGATCAACTAGTATTTGAAGGTTTCCCGTTTTAATTGTCATCTTATTTATCAAAGGCTGGAAATTAAAGACTATTTCCTTAGTACAAAGCTTAAAATGCTTACAGAGGAAGAGAAATCAGACTAAGCGCATTGTTTTGTTGCTCTCGGTGCATTTCTTTCTAAATGATAACATTAGTGCTTCAGATACACCATCTGGTATTCTACTGGGACAGCAGCTTTATGGGAAAATACACATATTTGGGCTGACCACTTCCACGTTTTTAAAAACAGAACAGATTTACTTCAGGCAAGGAAATTCCTAAATACAACTGATGTTTTTGGTCATTTAAGTCAAGTCACATCCCCTTTTATCACAATGTTAAACAACAAATGCCTTTGTGTCTAAGTACTGTTGACTTTGGAGATACGTGAACAGTGCATAATCTTATATGCTATATGGGCTGCACTGTGCAACAGGAGTTGGGCCTGTTTACACCAGTGCTGGATTTGGTCCTGGAAGAACAATAATACATGCTGAGGAGAGGCTGAAGAGTCTTAAATATGAATTTCCCTGCCTCTGGAGGATTTGAGTCTGATCCATCATCCATTTTTCTTAACATAGGTTTTTTGTGCCAAGATTTACCCTAAGCTTTGTAACTAGCCTTCCCAGACTGCTTTTCTAATCTGTATACAGTGCTGCCAACTGAACACATAGCAAGATCTTGTGGGGGGAATAAGATTAGCTACCCCATGAGGCTCCATTTCATTTCAAATGGAAGCTCCATGGGAACACCAGTGAGATTGTTGCTATTTTTCAGCAGTCAGCACTGTTTGATTCTATGTGCCTTTCCTTTGTGAAGTTAGAAAAACAGAACTATTGTGAGTACAATGCAAATACTCCAGTGTCAGTGCATTCATTTTATGGTCCAGCCATCTTTTCCATCAAATCACTGTTTACTCACCTCTTTCTATTGTTGATATCAACAGTAATGTTAAACTAGGAAAATATCACACAAAATGGCAAGCTTTTCCTTTGCTATTGCAAAGCTTGGAAAAATATGCTTTAGAAATGGGTGACATGGAACAAAACCAGATTAGTCACAGATGAGATCCTCTGAGTAACAAGAAAGTTAAATACTTTTCTCCCTTGTATTTAGCATGCTAGAACACCCTTAGAAGGGAATAGACACCCAACCACATTTACTGTTAACATGCCAGGCACCAAGCTCTGCAACAGTGTATTGGTTTCCCTAGTGTGTAAATCACCACAAGATTTGACCCAAAGAACTTAGGAGTGTGTACAATGACGGTCGATGTATCAAGGCCCTGATTCAAAGCCCACTGACTTGAATGGGCTTTGGATCTGGTTCCAAGAGAATTGAATGTATACTACAGGAATCAGTGAAAATATAGTCTAAAAATAGGTAAATATGGTAAAGGGACTCAACCCTGTATGGCATTATATGATTTAGGGTGTGTTCAGGGTGAATGTGCAGTCATTGTTCTATGGTGAGAAGGTAGCCACTCCCTCTGAGAAAGTCAGAGGAGGTGGTGCCCAGGGGAGGGGAAGTGACAGATAGAGAAGAGGGTGGCAGGTGAGGGACCTAGGCAGGCATGGGGAGCCCGAAAGAGAGAGATTAGAAGTGAAGAGAAACAAGGTGAGGGGAGAGGGGAGCCAGAGGGACTGAGGCAAACTGTACCCGAGAGAAACCAAGAGTGAGTGGAAAGGCAGAGGCTGGGCAGGACAGATGTGCAGGAGGATCCTGTCAGTTTAAAGCTGGTTGGTCAAGTGAGTCCATGTTTGATGGCATGTTCTTGAACATCTGTCCCTGTCATTGATTCATGTGGTCCCAGAGATCTGGGACAGGAGAACCAGATGTCCTTTAGATCCCATAGGTCTGGTCTAAAGTGCACCCCCACAAGCCAGCAGCACTGGCATCTCTTCCTGAAAAGATGGACTTGACAAGAGGCACTTCTGAGGCTCAGTGACTGACTTGGGCATTAGACAGAACCCAGTAAGATTTGGGGGAAGGGAACCTTGAACTAAAAATAAAATAATCTGTAAGGTAATAGCCAGTACATATGGAGCTAGATAGAAATATTGTTTATGTAGAGGGTTATATTTAGTTAAGTACACTTTGTAATAAGTTAGTGTGTGTATTTGAATTTATTATTTTTATATATATTTAATGTTATTGTAGGTAGGTGGAATCCAGTTCCCTTTGTTCTGGTTTAAATAAAAACCTGGTTCTGGCTGTAAAAAAAACAAAACAAAACACAAAAACACCTACTTGCATTATCTTGTCTATCATTAGACACCACCTCCCTCACCTGCTGAGTAAGTTATACCACCACTGCGATGGACCATTATTAAATCTTGGTCAGTGGTTTTTGGACAGGGTGAGCTTGGACGCATTTCAAATTATAACACAAAAACTCTACACTGAGAAGTCAGTTTACAAATGTGATAAAGGTAACAAGTGGTGGACTAAAACTTATATATCACTATAGTAATAAACCAGCCTAATGTCGCTGTGCATGAGATGGAATTGGGAGTAATCTTGCATATGCTGTACCCCAGTTTATTGGAAACGTGGTGAATTGAGACAGTGAAGCACAGTCTTTGAGGGAAGGGGCTGACCATTCCTGTTATTACAAACCCTGCCTGCTGTTGAAAGAACACACCAATCCCTAAAATGGCAGCGCTCTTTTTTAAAAAAAAAAATATTTATTATTAATTCTACCTCCTCTCTACTTTAATAAGTGAGAAAGCCATTATAAAGCTGAAAGCTGCTATGTTTGATCAGGGTATGTATTAGCAATGCAAGAATGTGAAGGCTTCTTGGTAAAAGTATGATAATTAGCAATTAAATATATTTGTTTTTTCAAGGGAATTTTTAGCTTGTCAGGGTAAAATGAGCCAGTAACTGCAAAGTGCTCTAAATGCATTAGAAGCATTAGATTTCTGGAGGACTCCCTTATTAAAGATAAATTTAGCATCAAGTTTTCTTACATTCTATTAAAAACCCAAATGTGACAGTACTACTGTGTCATTTTGAAATTACACAGACCACTAAATGATTCAATCACCGCCTGCCCTGTAACCTTGGGTGCCTTAATACTTGTCTGCTATGGCTAAGAGCCCTGACACCAATATCCTGCTCACAGACAGAGGTCTCATCCTGGCTTCCACCAGCCTAGCTGGTCCCTTCAGGGTGACATGAGCCATTCCAGTCCCCACCCCAATCCATCCATCAGCAACCAGACACTGACTTCTCCCCTCTGGTTTGTCACCCTCAAAAGTGTGAAACTAGCCCCCCCCCCCAGTTATCAATTCAGTTTTGCACACTGGAGACCTGCTTGGAGGTAAAAATAAACAAAGGTTTAAATAGAAAAACAACAGATGCCAAGTTGAAATAGTAAGGGTAAGCAAACATACAAGTTAGACAGAAAATTAACGAAGACGCAACCATGGTCTAACTTTTAAATGTGATATGTTCCCTTATCTAGTACAAGTTACCTATTGTTTCCCAGAGGGGATGCTGCATTTCATGGACAGCACCTACCCAATTACTGTTCCTTAGTCTCTGGATCAATTTCAATTCAAACCCCTTCCCTCTTCAAGAGGGTTTGCAGTCTTCAGTCGCGATAGCTATTCAAAGTGGGGAAAATACCCTCCTTTCTTAGTTTCCCAAAACTAGGGTTCTCTTTTCAGTGTCAAGCTCTTTCAGTGTTTTCCCATTAACTTTAGTGGACAATCATTTGTCTTTTCCTGGGTTGTACAATACTAGGTGCTGGGAGCTAGTCTCCTCTGGTTAGGAAGGCAGCCCCTTTTTGCCTGGCTGCCCAATGGCCTGCTATGAGTGGAACTGAATGTTGCCGCTCAGATTAGGAGCGCAGTTTTATATATCCCCACACACTATTCATAACCAGTCTGTATGCACATTTTAGAACATTACAAGCTTTCATAAAGACCTTATTTGATATACTGTTATACTAGTCACATTGTATATGATCAGTTGCTTCCACTGAATATTCTTTGGCATTCCAACTCCATTCTCCCCCTCAAGTGTCTGGACCCTGATTGTCAAGACTACTTACTCTAGTAACAATACAAAGCCGCCTAGGAACACATGGTTTGTGGTGGGGTGAGATAAGTGTTTTAGGGTTCTATTCTGCCAAGCACTCCCATTGTTTTCAGTGATTTTACTTCAGAGTAAGGTCATGCAGAATTGGGCCCTTAGTCCCTTGTAGTAGGGCATACCTGCTCTGGCTTCAGGCCACATTGCTGTCTCAGTTTCCCCTTACCTATAACCCTCCTTCCAGGGCTTGCAGTCCTTTATCAAAACTTTCTCTAGCTAAGGCTTCTCTTTAGCAAGTTCTTGCTTCTTGTAGGTCTCTCACCCAGGCCTTCCCTAGGGAATGCTGGACCCCAACCCCCAAACGACTTCTTATAACTACTTCCTACCCAGGAGCTTTGGAAAGCCTCTGCCTTACAATAGCTCTTTAACACCATTAACTCTTTTCCCCACAGTACTCAGGCTGCCATTTATAACTTCCAGCAGTCTGGTTCTGAGTCACCTGTCCCATCACATGACCCCTCCCCCACACCAACTCATCCCCTTCACCTGGAGAGGTGGGCTAAGCCTTGGATAAGTACGGCTGAACCCCAGCACCCTTAAAGCTCCAGTTTATTCTGTAACAGCCCTAATTCACGAAAGCATCTCTATTCAGGAAGGGCATATAAGCTTAACTTTAAGCACATGCTCAGTGGCTCCCAAGCACATGCTTAAAGTTAAGCATGCATACAAGTACTTTCCTCAATTGAGGTCTTAGCAGGCAAATTGGATGCCTGGGACCTACTACCAAGCCAGTGAGGAAAATCACTGCTATCATACGGGAACTAATTCCCCTCTCATTCACACTGGTGTAGATCTTAAGTCACAAGGGCTGTATCAGATTTATAGTAGTGCAAGTGAAATCAGAACTTGGCCCACAGTGTTTTGTGCTCTGCTGTGGTTTCAGAATAAACATACACATGGACCTGGATCTGCAAAGGAACTTAGACATTGCAATGCTCCATGGCATGGTGCCTAGAAAAATCACAGGCACAATACTTCAATCCCCAAAACCTGAGTTAGGTGCTTAGTCTTCCTATACAGTAAATGCAGAGAAATAGGCACCTCAGAATGCAATCCACAAATACCAACATACTTGGTATGGAGCTACCTAAGCTAGCTAGTGGGAGAGGCTGACCAGAGGGGTATGTACTAAGCCCCACCCCTCTCTGGTACCTATCTCTGCTTAACAATCCACAAATGGAAACCCCTCTTAGACACCTAAGCTGTTTCTTGAGGGGAAGGGGGGAAATGAGTTAGGCACCTGCGTTGCTCCACACAAAAACAGTTGGAGGAGAAGGAGCTGAAGTTGACCTTATACAACTTTTAGCCCACCATTTAGAGGACTCACCTGGGAAGTAGGAGCCCCCTCTTCAAATCCTTTCTCCCCAACAGACAGAGAGGGGAATTGAACTATTTAAGTATTTTGCCCAATTACTGCTCCACTATGGATAGAGAGAAAACAAGTGAGCGGGAATGATTCTCCAGTCCAGTTGTTAGGGCACCCACATGGGATGTGAGAGGCCCAGGGTTTAGTTCTCCTTCTTTCACTCTTCCATTATTTATCCACAGCTTCACCATGAGAGACTGAAGGTGCCCCACATCAGAATAGCTCAGTGGTTAAAGCTCCACATCTGGCCAAGGAGGGAATTGAACCTTGGTTTCCTGCATGTTAGGTGAGTGCTCTAACCACTTAGCTAATAGTTATAAACTGAGCCAGGCTATTACCTGCTGCCACATTTTGCATGAGACCTGACTTGGTAGGCAGCCTCAAAGGCCATCTACCAGATCAGGCCCTGCATATGATGAAAGTAGATGAACGACTATCTTCCCGTGGTTCATGAATTGCTCGGAAGCTTAAGTGGGTATCCAGACACCTAGAGTGAGGCACAGTGCACATGCCCAGAGGCAGAAACATAGGTGCCAAGGGAACTGTTACCCTGAAAACGTAGGTGCCACACAAGTTTAGGTGCCTACAGGGTTACACAGGCGTGGATTGCAATTCAGCCAAAAACTGGTCCTTAGGCACCTAAATCTAGGGTGTAGGCCCCAAAGTACCTTTGTGTTACCCACCATTGCTGCTTCCAAAGCTCTGCTGACCTCAGTGGAAATGGCACTGCAAACATACATGCTATTTTAATTTCAAATCCTATTTTAAGCCTGAAGGAGAAAAAAAAAAGATCAAGGCATGGTAAAAATGAGACAATAGATTCTGAATGGGATATCAAAAACAGTGGATGTGGGGGGAAGGGAGTAAGTCTCAAAGTATTTGACTGTGTCCTCCTGGAGGCTGAGAGATAAATAGCTGCATGGTTGCCTAGAGCGATGATTGTGATGACTGCTTGCTTTAATTAATGTCAAGGAAAATAGTTCCATTTTCTGCACACTGGGTCAGCTGCACACAGCATGCAGTGCTTGGTGCTAGGATACAGATTCAAATCTAATTCTGCCACAGTACAGATATGTGGAAGAGATTCCAAATTAACTAGGGAGTGTTTGTAGTCTGTGTGAATGACTTACTATATGAAGAGCGAACATGCTCTGACTGTGCATTAGTATGTAATGCTATATATGTACGTTATTTGTGTCTTGTTTGCAGAGCTGCACAAACCTGAGCAGTTCCATGGATTTTATTTGGAACCATTCTGTAGTCCCTTCCGCACTGGCCAGACTAGCCTCAGGCTAATATACCCTTTACTCTCATATACCTGAGCCTGAGGCTTTGGTCCTATGGCAGCAAAGAAATTCTCCTTTTCCCCCACTTCCACACATGAGAACACCCATCAAAAGGTCCTACAGCTAGATCACTCTTCTTTGGGGGCTAGAGTGGGATTAATGAATTTCATAATGACAGGTTCATCCATTTCAATGTGTTTGCTTTCAGATGTGGCATTTGGAGCTCAGTTTGGAGTTAAGTGCTTGAGCGTTGCTTGGACACTCCTTTTTATAATGAATACTATGGTATGTCTCTTATGTATTCTGTGACAGATGGGAGACCTTGGAAGTCTAGAAACTTCAAAAGAGATGTGCCAGAGGCTATGGACACATGGGATATTCATAAACTATTGTATCAATAAGTGGTGTATGTATCGTGTTCCTGGCTTGCTGGGTTGGTTTCCTGGGGAATCTGGAATCACTGGGGAGATAGGGTGAGAGGGAAATTACTGCAAGTTTTCAGGGCCAGTTATGCAGATACCCAGCCCTTTGAAGTTCACCCCCTGGGGGCAGTAGCCTTGACTGGCATTATCTGGGTCAGGAGCATAGGCATGAGCAGCCCATTTCATTAGGGTGTGCACCCAGGGAGCCCCGCCGTATACCCGCCCCCATCCTGCCCCCATCCACTCCCTCCTACTTCCCACCCCCTGACTGCCCCCCTCAGAACCCCCAACCCCCCCTGCTCCTTGTCCCCTGACTACCACCTCCTGGGACCCCTGCCACTAACTGCCCCCCAGAACCCCTCCCCCTATCTAAGCCTCCCTGCCCCTTGTCCCCTGACTACCCCCCTAGGACCCTACCCCCTACCTGTCCCCTGACTGCCCCGACCCTTATCCACATCCCTGCCCCTAGACAGACCCTCAGAACTGCCTGCCTATCCAACCGCTCCCCACCCCCTGACAGCCCCCCCCAGAACTCCTGACCCATACAACCCCCTCTGCTCCCTGCCTCCCCTAACCCCTCTCCAACCCCTGCCTCCTGACAGCCCCCCCAGAACTCCTGACTCATCCAACCCCTCCAGCTCCTTGTCCCCTGACCACCACCTCCAAAGACTCCCCCAATTGCTCCCCCAGGACCTTCCTTGCTTCCTGTCCCCTGACTGCCCTGACCCCTATTCACCCCCTGCCCCCTGACAGACCGTGGGACTCCCATGCCCCATCCAACCCCCCCTGCTCCCTGACTGCCCCCTCCAGAGACCCTCTGCCCCTAACCACCCCCCCCGGGATCCCACCCCCTATCCAACCCACCCTGCTCCCTGCTCCCTGCCTGCCCCCACCCCTTATCCAACCCCCCTGGCCCTAGACCCCTTACCATGAGATGAGGGTCCTAGCCTCCCCACGGAGCCAAACACCGCCCCGCAGAAGCATGCAGCCCCAGCTCCACAGGTGGGCTCCCGAGACGGGAACTTCAACCCCACATCTTCTGCCAGGGTCCAGGGCTTCTCCTCCCTGCCCCAGTGTGGGTCCTCCGCCCCGCCCCCAGTGCAGCTCCTGTCAGGGTCCGGGCTTCTCTCCCCTCCCCCCCAGTGCAGCTCCTGCTCGGGTCCAGGCTTCTTCCCTCCCCACCACAGTGCAGCTCCTGCCGGGGTCCGGGCTTCTCCTCCACCCCCACTCCCTCCCCCCACGTGGCTCCAGTCCCGTCTGGGGCTTCTCTTCCCCCACCCCCGCATGGCTCCTGCCGATATCTGGAGCTTCTCCCACTGCACCTAGCCCTAGCTTAGCTGGGCTCCCTTGGGTCACGTGCTGCCTGCTGTGGCCGGAGTGGAGCCTGGCTGGCAGGGAGCAGCCATACACGTGGACGCCATAGCCACCAGCCCAAGAGGCGCAGGGCAGCCCTAGGCAAGCAGGGGCTGTGCTGCTGCCTAAGGCTTGTGTGTGTGTGTGTGAGACTCACTCGGCCCCTGCCGGAAAAGGGAGGCAGGAAGCAGTTGATTTGAGCCTGCCCGGCAAACAGCTGAGGAGGGGAGGGGGAAGGAGCAGCCTTCCCAGCCGGAGCTCAGGGCATTAGGGTGTGCCAGGGCACACCCCATGCGCACGCCTATGGTCAGGAGGCCTGGGAGAGAAAGTTCCCATACTGTAAAAAAAAGTCGGACTGATCTGGCTGAGCAGACTCACTCTGGAATAAAGAACTGAGATGTGTGTTTGGACCTACCAGGATCCCAGGCAGAGGATGGGTGACATCTAGTAAGCTTAGTGTGCGTGTAGACTATTGTTTTATGATGCTTTCTCTGTATTGCTTTTGCCCTAAATACATCTATGGTGCTTTGATTAACGCTGTCATTGTCCCGGAGACAGCAGAACTGCAGGCGTTGAACTAAAATCAGATATACTGTGATAGGCATAGTGGATGACAAGGGGACGGCAGTCCTAAGACTCTGATCTGGAAGGAGAGGAACACAGCTTCCAATCTGGTCACACAGTGCACAATCCAACTCTTTTTCCATTCTAGACTCGAGTCCCTCCCACCTCTCTCCTGAATTTCCCTGCCTTTGAGACATGCTAATAAGCTGTATGCAAAAAACTGAGCATCATCATTATATTTGAAGGAACGATTGGAAATGGATATGTACAGGGAATATTGCCTGATGTCTCTGTCAAGAAAAAAATATACAGTGGAAGTCTAGAAGCAAACTCATTCTCTTTATAAAATGAAAATCTAAGGGAATGTATGCATTAAACGAAGGATGTAATCCCAAATACTAAAGGATTCTTGACTCCTGGACCTCAAAAGACTATGGCTTCTGGGCCTTATTCTGATTTAAATCAGGAATAACTACTGTAGACAATAGAGCTATGCCCTTGTAAAATCAGCATGCCAAACCCTGTTTTTTGTTTTGTTTTTGTCAGAAAAGAGTCTATGTAGGGGTTCTGTGACATCACAATGGGGACATCGAACTGGTGGAAAAGCAGCAACTTTAGGCTGCATGACAAGATAAATTTTTGCCACATACAGACCCAGGTAACATATTACCAGATCCTTGGATCTCTATGATCTGTGCTTGGTGCAGGACCCCAGGCAAAGGTGGCTTCAAGCCACCTTTCCAACAACAGATCTTAGGACCACCCAGCACCTCAGAGCTACTCTCTGTTATGCAGTCAGTAAGTTTCTTAGGCATTGTTCTGTTGGCCAGAGTTGGTCCCCAGTATGTTCCCTGTGCCAGGAAATGGGAGCTGGGAGTGGGCTTTACAGCACTGAGGGATTCTCTTATGCCAGGAGACTCCTCAGCTGCCCCACCAGTTTTCCAGCTCCGTTTTGGTGCCCAAACAGTGCAAATCAGCTAGATGAACAGTCCAGGATCTGGCCCAGAGCTCTAGTTTGTAACTAAGCTCAATGCCAATCTAGAAATGCTTTCTCTATAGTGTTTATTTTTAGCTCTTTTATTTAAATTTTTTTATTCTACATCACTAAAATTAAAGATTTATTCTGATGAAGACCAGGCCTGGATAGCCAAAGTGTTAATGAAAGACACACTTGGAGAAATTAAGTACTCTGGCCTCTCCAGGGCAATGAGGAAAGAAGTAGGCAACTGACGGTACAAAGTCACAGCTGTAGAGGTGACTGAAGATCTTTCCCCAGAAGTGCCACACACGTACTTGTAAGAGCCATCATGAATACAGGGAGACTTGCCTGATCTGAAAGTAGTGAGGCATTGTTACAATTGCCTTTTCCCAATTTGGACCTTTCCAGCGCATTGAACCACTCCTGCTGGTTGCAGCTGTTCACAGTAAACTCACCTAGATTTGATGGGCTGATTGTTTATTTTTATACTGTCTCGTTTGAGATTAAGTTTGGATAGGGCTGGAATGAATGCCCAGTTTTGACTGTATTTGTACAGAATCTGGTCACTGGGCAAATATTCACTCATACAAGTTTCACTCAAAAATAAAGATCAGGCAATGGATAATTAAAATGGCCACCCTATGTGGTGGTGGAAGCCACTACAATGGTAGCCCAGCCCCATTGACAGCTCTTCCTGTCTTCCCTTTGCAGTCTCAGAAAGCTGTGTCTATTCCCTGGCTGCTCTCTACCAACAAACACCCTCCCCACCAGCCCACCCTCTATGACACCCCTCACCAGCCTACCATCTACTATATTCACTACCAAAAAGGGTTCTGTGATTCTTTTTGCTTCCTGGTACCTAATAGCTCTGTTCTGTTACCCTTCCTCTGGGGCACTATTTGTGATAATGAGCACTATTCACTATGAGCAGGTTGAAGAAAGAAAGATACATTCCCAAGCCTGCATAATCCCTGAATACAATTAAGGCAGTAAGATAAATTCAGAGTGTTTGGGTTAAGAGGCTGTTTAGATGCACAGTACTTTAATATTCTATATAGAGAGAACTGGGATGAGTGTATATTGCAGATTCTGCAGAGGCAGACAACGTGTATTGGGCAGAGACCCTGACTGATTTACAGTATCCCTCAGCAGGTGTTAATTTTAAGCAGGGATGAGACATTGGAGGTGAGTGTCACAATGGTGTGCATCTTCACTTAGGTATGACACAGCTCCAGCTTTTACACATCTTACATTCTAGTCACAGAAATGGGGAACAAAGTGGCTTTGGTGTCACAACTATTAAGTCATATTAGTGTTTCCCCAAGTAAGCAAACCACACTAGTTTATACACATTTCCACCACCACAAATCATAATGTGTTTATTTCCTTTATAAGATGGAACAGCAGGTTGGGATGCTAAAGGATCTCCCTGGCAAAGGTAATTGTACTTGCCTGCTCTAACATATACCAGTATTACCAAGAAGTTAGGAAGAAAGATTTTAGTAACGTGTATTGTCTTTGGGTTTATTTTCTTTTTACAGTACAGGATCTTATTAGAGAGTGAATTATGCCTGTGTTAACTTGAGCTCATCTGTGTCTCCATCTAATGTTTTTAAGGTGCTTATTACCTTTTTAAGTGGTAATAGGTACAATGATATATGAAATGTAAATACACTTGTTAAATGTTGGTAGCAATTTTAATGGTGAGGGGAGGCCAAGGATTTTAAAGGTATCTTCATACCCTCTTACACCCAGAGGTGGTCCCTCCTTGACAGGACTGAGGCATAGTAACTGAAGGGGCAGTAAGGAAGATGGCAATGCCACTGCCCAAATTGTATCTCTTCTGTAAAGTAGGGGACTTCCATGTTCACTATTATCAAGCTAACATTTCTCATAAACACTAAATGCATTAGAAAAATGTAAACACAAAATACATTTAAAATTCAGCAGTTTCTTGGGTAGATCTTCAGCTTATCTAACTACTGAGCAGTAAAAAAAGCTTCCCTGACATAGCATCTACATGGGGTGACCAGACCGCAAGTGTGAAAAATCAAGATGGGGTGGAGGGGTAATAGGAGCCTATATAAAAAAAAGACCCTAAAATCAGGACATCTGGTCACTCTATATCTACAGATTCCTCTGGCATAAGAGAATCCACAGATTGTTTAAAGCTAGCACTGTTGGCTCTATGCCACCTTATCCTATCCCACTCACTGTGGAAGGGCACATCGGGGACAGGAGTAGCTGTCACTTTTCACAACACCACTGCCCAGGCAACATGGCTCCTGCATGGGTCTGAATTTACCTAAAACCCCACAAAAAATAATACACACCATTTATGACAGAAACATCATGATCTGAAAACCCTTCTTCCCTCTCCACTGTCCTACTGAAACAACCCCTCAATTACCATGTAAATACTGCAGTAATGTGTTCAGGCCACCAGTGGTTGCCTAGGAAGCTAATTGCTGTTCCTAGGGGATCTGTTTGAAATTCCAATCCAGATTCTAGTCAGGCTCGAGACTATGGGAGTAGAACTCCTGAAGAGTAGGTAGCTTTGAGTTTCTCCCTCCCCAACTTGTCTGGGCTAACAGAAAGCAGCTGTGCCAGACAGAACAGGTGGACGCTGTTACCCTTATAACCAATTAAGGTTATATAAATAGCCTTTCTCAGCAACATGACAGGAGGAGTTGCCTAGAGAATATGGGATTTAGGAGGGTAGTTTTGTACGGGGGGTAGTCAGCCCATGCTGATTATTTTCTGCCTTTGCTTGTTTTGTGTCTGCTGTCTTAGGATAGTGATACTTAATCTGAATCACTCAAAACCCAAAATGCAAGCCATAGCAAAGAGCATTTCACTTGTACAAGAAAAAAAAAAATCCTTTGAGATCTGGGTCATTCAGTGGGGCTAATCCTAGCCCTGCTCCAAGTTAATAATTAACACTGCCTGAAAAATATTGACTCTGAGAGCAAGGATGGATAAATAGACAAATTTGCCACCTAGAATAAATATTAGCAACTACTGTAAAATGGAGATATATTCACTGGTGCGTTAGGGAGTAGCCGTACTTTGCTGGCCACCTTTTGAGGAGCCTGAATGGATGTGGCAGACCATCTAGTTATCCCCCTTAAGAGCCTGCCTACTACCTTACAAGGTCATTGGTGATTTAAGGCCATAAATTGAGGGGTAAGGGTCATGAGTAAGGAGCAATAGGTGCTATTCAAAATGGAGGATGGTGGTCTAAACAGCATTCAGATACAGTATTAGGACCCCTGAATATGAATTAGCCATAACTATCAACCTATTCGCCCATCATGACAGCAGATTTTAGAACAAAAGCTAGGCAAGAGTGAGTCATTTGCTTATGCTGTTAAATTGAGTGTGTTGCCTGCCCAGAACCGGGTCTCGAGATGGCAAACAGGGGTTCGTTGCCCGGTGTGCTTGGCACCAATAAAGACACCGAGGGGAGAAAGCAAGCCAAGTTTATTTCAGAGCTCTGAAATGGCACTAGGAGACCAGCATGTCTCAAATCCAGTGCAGCACATACAAATAAAATTTTCCCTTTTATATTCCAAGCTGTTTCTGTGCAAGCCTTTGTTCTGTTACTCCCTCTTACCCCTCCCACCTCGAGCAGTTACAATTAGAAAAATTCCCATTCGTCTGCTTATCTTTTGGCCTTGCAAGGCCTGTTTACAGCAGCTGCCTGCTAGAAAAGCTGACCCTTACATTTTTGCTTCAACATGTAAGCAGTTAGCACAGAAGTAGGTGAGAGTTTACAAGATGGAGTCACTGTGGCTCAGGTAGGCCCAGAGCAAAGGAGCTTCATCGGCTCTTTTAGCCTTCCACTCCCCTGAGTTACCTGGTAGCTATGCCTAGTGACACCAACAAGTGTACAAAATTATCCAAAGCTACCTTTAGTTATAAGATATTAACAGCAGGACTGTATTAGGAATTGCAAGTGAGATCTGAGAAAAGCATAAGTCACCATTCTTGACAACAAATGGTAAACATTGCTTCTTAGTACAAAGCACTTCAAAAAATTACATCACAAAGTGCCATTCAAGCTCGTCTTCCAGTGGCATTGAGCAAAGTGATATCTGTTGATAAAATACTGTACTAGGCCTGATGTAAACATGTTCATGCTGAATGCGGTTTGGCTACAAAGAATACCATTTAACCTCTGCAAAGCAGTAGCAGATGTCAGGGCCATGAAAGTTGGTTTTCCCACTGAAAAAATAATCAGTAGTATGGAGTGTGGGTATTTTCTTAGTTTAATTTGGTATTATATTCATCAGTCCTTAAACAGAGAGTCACAAATGGCGCACAGGCAAATCCCTCTTCTGGAAATCTAAGCCCAAAATCCAATGCCTGGTTCTCAGGGAGTAGGGTTGCCAACAGCCTTGTATTATAAGGGAATTCATTATTTAACTAAACAAAATTGCTTGTCCTGACTAGATAAGTACAGATAAGTCCTCACTAGATAAGTACTTTTATTCTGTTTAGCTGCCAGAGCAGAATCTGACCTACTCTGGCAACGCTACATCCCAGTTGAAATTCAGGATAAGAGGTGTCCCTGTACGGATTGAGAATTCTAGTGGAGGTGGCCAGGTCAAATTTGCATGATGTTGCAACCCCATGTACCAGGTCACAAAACCCCTAAAAGCTGGTGGCCCTCCGTCATGCTGACAGAGGGATGGCCAGGCCCACACCATTCAAATTTGGCCTTACCATTCTTCCATCATACACATCCTTTACTTTTGAAAAATGTTCACAGTCCTACTAGGGAGCAAGTGCACCCCAGCAATTTAAAGCTATTACAGGACAGAGCAACCTCCCATAAAGAAACTACATCATAAAACTAACAATACATTTCTCAAAAACTGTACCTCATTTGCACACTAAGAAAAAGCACTTATAAGACTGTTGTAGCACCACCTGGTGAGTCCCACCATTATATTAAAGGTAAGTTGCCCTGCTGTGTAGCTGGAGTAATGTCTACACTGATGTTAAACAAGGGAGGTGCTACACTGACAGCATAGAGTGAAGCTTGCAGTCTCTAGAGAACATTTGCTACCCAAGAGGATGTAATTAGAGTATGTTGATGTGTTTGAGTTTTGTGGTGATGAGCACATTTGTATTGCCAGAAATGTTACCCCATTTTCATGAGTGTAAAAAGATACTTTTCACTTCTCTTGGGAGAAAAACAATTGTTATTTTTGAAGATGCTGGAATTAAGAGATCTGATGTTTCAGCTGAACAGGTTAGTAGTTTGCTAGCAAGCACATTATTTATACCCCAGAAAGCTAAAACTTAACAATTAGCACTGTTCTGCACTCACACTAGAGAATACACAAAGGCTGATTTTTACATGAGAAAGAAGGGTATTTGCATGTACAGCTGGATGAGCATCCTTTGCTTGTTTAATACCCTATGGTAACAATACAGATTTTGTAGATTATCATTAGGGATTAAATCAACTAGTGAAATAGTCCAGAAAAAGAATGAAATTGTTAGTAATATTCCTGGACTGTATGTACTGTAATTGCAGATTATTGCTTCAACTGATGAATCTGAGCATGATAACATTATCAGGAAGTTCATGCCAAGAGCAAGAGATGAATATACCACATTTAACAGGAACCAGATACAATACAAAATAAAGCTTTTTGAGGGTAAATGTGGCGAGTCCCAAAGAAAGTAAGCAAAGGTCATAATTTAAATATCATAAGCTCATAAATGTAAAAATGGCAGACATCTGAGACTGAGGTAACAAACTCTAAAAGGAAACTGGAAGAGATGCTGAAATGCAATGGTACACTTATACAGAGGTGGGTGACTGGCCTTGCTGACTGAATGTCATAGTCACCAACTGAATGTCATGAAAGATTTTGCAAAGACTGCAGATGGACTAATATTGATAGGTAATAATATACATATCCCAGGAGGAAATAGGAATATAATGTTAGAACAGTTACATGTGAGTGAGTCATCAGGGTATCAAAAGGAATAAAACCAGGGCTACTTCAGTCAGGCATTGTTCATATATGTCATATGACATTCCAAATGCTCTAGAAACATACAAAATTTGTACAACATGAACAAAGCAACCCAAAAGAATCTGGGAGACCACATTAGTTTCCAAGTATGATGTGGCAAAAAGCAGGCACAGAATTGTGATTTCAAAGTAAATTCTTTTTAGCTGATTATAGGATGTTCATTTAAATGCTTATACATACTGAGAATGAGTGATGAGGCATCCCAGCCTGTAATTAACAAGCTTAAAGCAGTGTTTGCTAGAAACGGGATACTATCAGAAATGGTTAGTGACCTTTGTCTAGATGAGAGATTAAAGATTTAGCAAAGCATTGGGGAACATGTTAGAAAAATACACGCCCAGGGTATCCACAATCAAACAGTATAACTGAAAGAATGATTAGGTAATTAAAACTATGATTTTAAAAAGGAGAAATAGACCCTCAGGTTCTGTTAGATTTAAGAAATTGCCTGGGGACTGGTACATTATATTCTTCTGCTCAATTGCTAATTGGTATTTCACACAGAAATAGATTGGCATGTACTTTAGATGTGCCCAGCTTCAGATAAAAGTGGTTGAATCCCTCTTTTAAGTGCAAAACTCAGCTTAATCTTAATTATAGAACAGCAAGTTCTGCCTCTCTGCCTTAGAGAAAACAGGCTGCTTCATGTTTTTGGATCTTGTGTGTTATGCTGAATTTTAAGAAATAAAACGTTATATTACAACCTTCTAGCAAGAGAAGGTATGTTTTTATTTGACTTCTGTTTGTTTTCAATGAAACATGAGAGAAATGTTACCAGGGTGGCTACATACTGCCTGTCAGGATCATAATAAGGACAGCCAGATCCAAGGGTTAAAGCAGCATGAAACCTTAGGCTGGGAGTAACAGAAAAGTTAATAATCAGGTTTCAGGGTCTGAAGGCAAAGTTCAAATCAAGCCAAGAGCACACATGGCCATAGCAATTACAGGAAATCCACACTGTTACCTGAACTGCCCCTTGTGTTTATATAGAGTGGGGAGCCAATCAGGAGCCATGAGCCTGCTGCCTGTCAAACCCCTTCAGGCAGGACTTCCCATAGTCTGTGTCCACAGTGGGTCATGGGCATTGGAGCAGAAGCAGGTTACAGCTGTTGCTGAGTAGCAACCTGGAGCAACCAGCTACCTGGTAGCTCTGTAGGCCTCCTAGACCCATTACTCCTGGGAGAATTCAGCACCACTGTGCATGTGCAGAATTCATGTCCCCCGCAAGTTTCCCCCCACCCCGTAGAAAATACATTCTGCTGGGAAGGCGCTGCAGTGTCACCAACCAGGGGCTGCTGTCTTGCCAGAAGAAAGGGCTGCTGGCTCGGGCTGCTGTGGAGGGGGAAGGGGATTGGTTGTCTTCCTCACAGCGACTTGCCTGCGGGGCCAGGTGAAGAAGCACAGGATATGGGGGCAGGAGGATGGAAAGAGCAGGGCACATGGGGCTGCTGGGGGGTTCACATAAACTGGGGTTCAGAAGGACTAGTGGAGGGGACAGACTGGGGCAGGGGCACAGGAGCTAGTGGAGTGACAGCATTGAGCCAAGGAGGGCTGAATGGGAGTGGGGGTGCAGGGCCACATGGGGGTAGGAGGTGGGGAGTGCAGGGACACATGTGGATGGGGGGAGGGAGTGGCTCTGTGGGGGTACAGGGACACTTGGGGATGGGAGAGAAGGGGTGGCTGAGTGAGAGTGCAGGAACACATGGGGGCTGAAGTGGCTGAGTGGGAGTGTAGGGCCATGGTGGGTGCAGGGACACATGGGGACAGGGAGAGTGGAGTGGTTGAATGGGGTGCAGGGTCACCTGGGGTTGGGTGGAGAGGGGTGGCTGAGTGGGGGTGCAGGGACACATGGGGATGGGGAGAGGGAGGGTGCAGGGACAATGGGAATGGGGCAGATGTACCTGACTGAATGGGAGAGGCTAGGTGTCAGCCAGGGTCTGCCTGGGGAAGGCTCCCTAACAATCCCCCCCCCCCAAAAAAAACCCTGTTCATAATTCTCCCATCCACACCCAACAACTCTCCAAGTTCACTCCCAGGTTCCTTTCCAGCAATTACTTCCCTCTCCCCCAGCTCATCCATTACTCCTATCTCCCCCAAGCATTCGCATTGCTTCTGAGTGGTGTGGGAGATCCATTTCTGTATTGTAGTTTAAATGAATTATTACTCAATGTTCTGTATTAATATGCCTAGTAAGAAATCCATTTGTCAAAAAACATTTCCTGAATCTTTTTTGTTGTCTGTATTGTTACAGACATACTTGCTGACAGGTATTTTGAAATAAATTATCAAAATAATTGAAACTGGCATGATTATATGGTGTTATTTTGACAAAATATGCAGAATTTTAAAATATTGTGTGCAGAATTTTTAATTCTTTGGCACAGAACTCCCCAGGAGCAACCTGAGGGGTCTTATAGTGTTTCATCAAGAATAGGAGCAGAATCCAAATCTTATCACACTGATACCTCAGAATATGGCATCTATTAGAGAAACAAGAGCTACCTAAAAAGAAACCTGGCATAGACCATCACACATATATCACTTCTGTAGGGAAGAAAAGACAACCACAGGACACTGCAGATCCTAATAGGATGAATGAAGATAGTGATGGCCTGAAATGAAAGCTAATGATGAACCAGCTACTGTATATCTGGACTGGCATCAACATTAAGAGGGTGGAATGTCTGTTTTCCAGGAACAATCAAAGAGTCTGTCATGTTAAAATTGGTAAAGACCAGACTTCAATAGTTAAGTGCTAGTAACTGCTGACTCTATGATGTGATTTCAAGGTAGAACAGTAAGGCCACACACAGGCTGAAGCAAGTTGAAGACTGTTAAGGGTATGAACAATGGGACTGAGTTTAAAGTCTGCATCACATGTATTTTAAAAACATTGTATGGAACAGAAATCTTCAGGAGGAAATGTAATAGATTGTGGTATAATAGGAGAAAGAAAACTTCCTGTTTGTGGGTTTGAGTCAGGGTAGTAGCATGCTTCAAAGTTCTAGTTACTTCTCAGTAAAGTTTCAGTTTGTTTATCTGCTGCTTTCTTTGCAGCATCAGAAGTGCCTAGATCCCATGATGCATTTCTAACCCGTGGACATGAGAGGTTCATGAACACATTCTTATCTTATCCAGGAAGGTCAGGCAGTCTACAGGTAAGGTAACACAATCTTCTAATGGATAACATTTAAATTTACAAGGATTCTTACAATTTCCAGTGTAAACAAATGGTCAGAAATTGTATATTGTACCATATATGGCAAGTGACTTTACCTCTGACTTTATGATAAGAAATCAATTGCTAGTGAAATTCAGATACACAGTAGGGCCCAGATCCTCAAAGGTATGTAGGCACCTAACTCCCATTCGCTTCAATAACCACTGGACTACAGCATCATTCTCATTCTCTACCTGCAGTCCAGTTACTGTCCCACTGTGGATAAATACTGAAACAATCTTTAGGCCAGAGAGAGAGAGAGAGAGAGACTCTATAATCCAGTGGTTAGGGCACCAGCTGGGAGGTGAGAAACCCAGGGCCCAGTTCCCTGCTCCAATCACTCTTTCATTTATCCACAGTGGAACAGTTTCATCAGAAGAACTTGAGGGAGTCCATGTCAGAATATCCCAAAGATCAGTTTTGTGCTAAAAGTTGTATGGTGAGCATCACCTCCTCCTCCAGCTGGAGTTTCAGTTGACCCAATCTAGTAGTGGCCTCTGAGCACACCTACCAGATTAGGTCCTGCAAGTGACTTAGGCAGCCAATCACCTTTTTCGTGAATTGCTCAGGAGCTTAGGCAGGAGACAGGCATACAGATGCCTAGAGGGAGGCAGAAGTGTGCATGCCTAGGGGCAGAAACAGGCACCTAGGGAGCTTTTATTTTGAAAATGTAGGTGCCTACAAGGAGTTTGGGTCCATCACAGTGGCCCCAAAACTGGGATTAGGCACCTAAATCTGATATTTATGTGCCCAAATCTGGGGGTTAGGTGCCTAGTTATCTTTGAGGATCTGGACCAAATTGCCTTGCTTCACTGAGGTGGTGGTATGACAGCAGTGAAAAGCTAGTCTGTTCTAAATAGTTGAAGACTGAATGCTTAAAGAATTCTTTTCAAAGGGAAAATTTCTCAAGTGCCTGAAGTGTTACCCAGAGGCTGTCTTGAGTGAATCATATGGAGTCTCACACTGAGGCAGGTGGAGTAGATAAAGACTAAAGATAGTCTTGGTTAAATAAAATTTATTTATGAAGTTTGTTCTTTGTATGTACAAAGTACATTTTCCTTCTGGTTTGTGGGTGTATAATTTAATTCTTTATAATCTGGAGTTGCTTTTTTGTAATGAGATCAGAGTATTTATGTCACATCTATGAATACATTTGTCTTGCTATTTCCCCCCTCATCTTGTATCTGCTGTTTAGCTCCCCAGGGAATGATAATAACATAAAGAGAGTCTCTGAAAATATCAAAAAGGAGGCAGCCAGGTACAAACACAACAATGGCTACTTGGTGATAATGTACTTTACTCTTAATTTTCTTTTTAAAATAAAATAATACATTCTCTTAATTTGGCCAGCTTTTGGTTTGGCAGAAGCCAGATTTGAGAGTCTCAATTTCGTACCAATCAGTACCTTGAAATCTAGTTAAACCATGAAACTAGTTTCAACCTTCCTCCAGAGGGAGGAGGCTGTGTTAATACCTGACAGGGCTGGGTCTCTCAGTCACCTATAATTTCTGATTTGCAGGTCTGCCTGTCTAACCTTGAACAGAAGTCAGATAGGGAAATATCAGACTATTTTAGACTCATAGACTTTGAAACCTGAAGGGACCATTGTGATCAAGTCTCACTCCTGAACATTGTAAGTCTCAGAACCTCACACACCCATTCCTGTATAGACCCATAACTTCTGGCTGAGTTACTGAAGTCCTCAAATCTTGATTTAAAGCCTTCAAGTTACAGAGAATCCACCATTTACTCTACTTCAAATCGGCAAGTGATCCATGCCCCATACTGCAGATAAAAGTGACCCCCCCCCACCCCTCTCAGGGTTTCTGCCAATCTGAGATAGGGGAAAATTCCTTCCCACCCCAAATATGGCAACCAGTTAGACCCCAAGCATGTCAGCCAGAATCACCAGCCAGATACCCAGGAAATAATTCACTATGGTAACACAGAGACCTCCCCATCCAGTGTCCTGATACTTGCTACTAGCAGTCGCAGATGGGCCACATGACATTGTAGTCAATTTCATAGCATCCTCTCCATTTTGACCCAATGCATAATGCCTTGTCTCAGCAAGGATTTGGATGCAGTTAATGGGCCTGTTGACAGGTTTTGTTTCCACATGCACACTAGTAAGAGACTGCTAAAGTTTTAAGTTACTGCACAAAAACTTTTACAATGGTTGAAATTCACCCTGATTCAAGGATACCTGGTGGTGTTGCTAGCAGAGTAGTTTCTGTGTAATGAAAAGAATATTTCTGCTACTCCTACAAAGATCTATAGGGCCATAGGAGGGATAGCTCAGTGGTTTGAGTGTTGGCCTGCTAAACCCAGCATTGTGAGCTCAATCCTTGAGGGGGTCATTTGGGGCAAAAATCTGCCTGGGGATTAGTCCTGCCTTGAGCAGCAGGTTGGACTAGATGACCTCCTGAGGTCCCTTCTAACTCTGATAGGAGATAGACTGGGAAAAGGTCTGTAGATCCAGTTGAATGAAAATTCATTAGATGTGATAAAGTGGGACTGTGGCCACTATTCCAGACTGTATACTGGAGTAGAGCACTGAGCTATAGTCCACATGCCCTAGATTCAGAGTGAGAGTGGAGTTTGCCTCCCCACATACTATGGTATAGTATAAATAACCTAATGACTTTAACTCCAAGAAAATTACAAATTCTTTTGTGTGTACAGACAAATGTGTTATTCTCCAGAGCAAAAGGATTCTGTGAAGGAAATTAAATCCTTTTCATTAGTTAGAGAACAGATTGGGAGTTCCTGACTGCCAAATCCTTTGTGAATTATATTTAATTCTAGGCCGAGATGGGGATGTAACTCTCCTTGAAAGCACTTACTACCATGCCTCAATCAATGAGATGAGTCATGACAGTTTGACTGTTCTTGGTAATATTTTCAGGATTGGGCCCCAGAGTTAATACTACAGACCTGAATGTATTGTGTTTGCTTTTCTTTTGATAGTCAACAGCTGGTGTCCAGTCCCTGTTATACACCATGTAACTGTTTAATAGTTCTGCTTAGTGACACAAATTAAATTTAACTTTTGAAATGTAGGTTATATACCTAAATACGTTTGAAATGTAGGTTATATACCTAAATACGAGTAAAAAAAGAGAGGTTTTACACTAAGATTACACAAATCTGTAAAATTTAGTTTAATAGTTCCAGAGATTTAAAAAAAACAAAAACAAAAACAGGTTTATTCAAAAGAACAGACTTTAGGAGAAAACGTGAGACTATGATGGTGTAGAACAATCTTCTATTATGGAAAAAGACTGATTTAATAGTTTTGAGGGTTATACATTATCAATGTCTCCAAGTAGTTCATAGAGTTATGAAATAAGGAGTCCAACTCAATTTTATCTTTTATTGGAAATTCCAACAGTGTTCCTCTGTCAGTAACTGAAATCTGTATTTCTTAAAGGGGCAATCCTAAAAAGACATGCCAGATCTCAACAGTAGATCTCAGGAAGGCAACTGTGATGACAGAAACAACAAGAAATCCTTGTGGCAACTTAGAGACTAACAAATTTATTTGGGCATAAGGTTTCGTGGGCTACCGCCCACTTCATCAGATGCATGGAGTGAAAAATACAGTAAGCAGTATATATATATATATATATATATATATACAGCACATGAAAAGATGGGAGTTGTCTTACCAAGTGGGGGGTCAGAACTAACGAGGCCAATTCAATTAAGGTGGAAGTGGCCTATTCTCAACCGTTGACAAGAAGGGGTGAGTATCAAGAGAGGGAAAATTACTTTTGTAGTGCTAACAAAGCCGATGCAATCAAGGTGGACATTGGCCATTTCAACAGAATAGGCCACTTCCACTTTAATTGAATTGGCCACGTTAGTACTGACCCCCCACTTGGTAAGGTAACTCTCATCTTTTCATGTGCTGTATATATATACTGCTTACTGTATTTTTCACTCCATGCATCTGATGAAGTGGGTTTTAGCCCACGAAAGCTTAGGCCCTAATACATTTGTTAGTCTCTAAGGTGCCACAAGGACACCTCGTTGCTTTTGCTGATACAGACTAACACAGCTCCACTCTTAAAGTTTTCAGGTTTCAGAGTGGAGCTGTGTTAGTCTGTATCAACAAAAACAACGAGAAGTCCTTGTTGCGCCTTAGAGACTAACAAATTTATTTGGGCATAAGCTTTCGTGGGCTAGAGCCCACTTCATCAGATGCATGGAGTGAAAAATACAGGAGCAGGTATAAATACATGAAAGGATGGGGGTTGCTTTACCAAGTGTGAGGTCAGTCTAGCGAGATAAATCAATTAACAGCAGGATACCAAGGGAGGAAAAATAACTTTTGAAGTGGTAAGAGAGTGGCCCATTAAAGACAGTTGACAAGAAGGTGTGAGTAACAGTAGGGAGAAATTAGGAATGGGGAAATTAAGTTTAGGTTTTGTAATGACCCAACCACTCCCAATCTTTATTCAGGCCTAATCTGATGGTATCCAGTTTGCAAATTAATTGCTGTTAATTGCTGTTCTGCAGTTTCACGTTGGAGTCTGGTTTTGAAGTTTTTGTTGTTGAAGAATTGCCACTTTTAGGTCTGTTATTGAGTGACCAGAGAGACTGAAGAGTTCTCTACTGGTTTTTGAATGTTATGATTCCTGATGTCTGATTTGTGTCCATTTATTCTTTTGAGTAGAGACTGTCCGGTTTGGCCAATGTACATGGCAGAGGGGCATTGCTGGCACATGATGGTATATATCACATTGGTAGATGTGCAGGTGAATGAGCCCCGGATGGTGTGGCTGATGTGGTTAGGTCCTATGATGGTGTTCCTTGAATACATATGTGGACAGAGTTGGCACCGGGGTTTGTAGCAGGGTTTGGTTCCTGGGTTGGTGTTTTTGTTGTGTGGTGTGTAGTTGCTGGTATTTGTTTCAGGTTAGGGGGCTGTCTGTAGGCCTGTCTTCCAAGGTCTGTGAGAGTGAGGGATTGTCCTTCAAGACAGGTTGTAGATGCTTGATGATGCACTGGAGAGGTTTTAGTTGGGGGCTGTAGGTGATGGCTAGTATTTTTGCACATGGTGGTCAACTATAGTTTGTTTTCTTATACAGGGAATTAATTACTATACACATAAATCTTGGGAGCAATAGGAGGCAGTAAGAACATTACACTGATCAGCAGGTATGTATTCAAAGTACTATTAAACCTAGCTCTAGCTTTTGATCTTCACCAATTCAAGGAAAAACAGAGAAGTTTCAGATTCTATATGTTATGCATCATGACACTGATGAACTCACAAGCACCGGTGAGCTCATCCTGTGGGGTGCCTCACTGCCCGGGGCTCAATCCTGAGCGGGGCCTCTGGGTGACGCTAGAATACAAACCATATCACCTCCTTTGTGCAGACGGGAAACTGAGGCACGGGCAGGGGTTCATTTGCCCACTCCTCACTCGGGGAGGCAGTGGCCGCGCTGGGAGGAGTGCCCAGCCCTAAACCCGGTTCCCCTCTGCTCCGCACCTGTTGAGCGTCTGGGGCCCATGCGGAAGGGAGGAGGGTGGCTCAGCACGGAACCCCGGTTGTGGGCAGCGCGGCTGAGCCGGAGGAGTCACCGCGCCGCTCCCCATTCGGGGGAGGAGGGAGCCCAAGCTGCAACCTCCCGGTTGCGGCGGCAGGTGGCGCTGGCGGCTGTCGCGCTGGGCCCCAGGGAGCCCCGGGTGTGCGAGCGGGGCAGGAGGCGGCGCTCGGCATAACTTGATCCGCTCCGCGGAGTCCGACCTGGAGCTGTCGCGCGGCGGCAGCTGCAGCAGCAGGAGGCTGCGGATTTCGGCTCCAGCCCCGGGCGGAGGCGCTAAGCGGAGCAGACGGCAGCCGCGCGGGAGGTAGGAACCGCCCGCCACCCCTTCCCTCGCGCCGGGATCCCCCTTCCCCCGCGCCGGGCACCTCGGGCAGCGCCGCCACCGGGCGCCCCCTTCCTCCGCACCAGGCGCCCCCTTCCCCCGCGCCGGGCACCCCGGGCAACGCCGTCACCGGGCGTCCTGCTCCGGGCAGCCTCTTCCCCAGCGGGCACTCGCAGCTCCGCGCTCCCTCGGGCACCTGGGCAGTACTGCTGCTGGACACCCCCAGCTCCGGGGGACCCCCGGCTCCCCGCTGCGGGCAGCGCTGCCAGCGGGCACCCAGCTCCGCGCGGACCTTTCCCCGCATCGGGCGCCGCCGCCGAGCTCCCCTTGCCCTCTTCCCGGCGCGGGGGCTGCTTTGTCTAGGGGGAAACACCGCGGAGCGTGACCCGCTGGGCTCCTCCGCTCCCGCCTCCCGGGGGTCCCGACCAGAGTAGTCGGGCTTGAGGGCGGGGCGGCCCCTGCTCCTCCTTCTCCTTCCCCGGTTGGCTCGGGCTGCGTCCGGCTGGCGCTCCCTCTAGGGGGAGTGTCACTTCCCCCAGTGCTGGGCAGCTCGCCCGGCGCCAGCGTGGGGCATCCACGTAGCCCAGTCCCGTTAGGGGTAGTCGGTAGCCACGCTCCGGCTCGGGTGAGTCTCCACTAGCTGGATTGCGAGCTCCACTAGCTGGATAGGGGCTCGGTTCCGTGCGGGCTGGTGCCCTGCCTAGAGCAGCGGGGTCTGGTTCGCAAAGGGTCCCTTAGGTGCTGCTATGCTACCACTAATCAATAATATCCTGTAACCCCCTCCCCCAAACGACCCTCCAACAAACTCCTCCCTTTTGGCATTGAAGATTAAGCTGTGACAGCGCATTGAGGTTTAGTGGCCTTGTCTTCACTAGGGAAAATGTGTGTTCTTACCTTGACATAAGGAAGACAAAGGAGTTTGTAGCTTTCACTCATGCCAGCTGATGTAGCATTTATCTCAACCTGCCAACACATCTAAAAACTACAAACTGCCTTCTCCTTGCTAGGATTTCCCTTTCTGTTACCATGTGTTAGCTAACAAAAGGTGAGAAAGCATCTTTTTTTCTTTTTATTGTGGACTAGCCAATGAGATTTAGGCCCCATAATTCCTAAGGATATGTCTATACCGCCACCGGCAGCAGTCGTCCCTGTCCCGGTGCACAGTCTTGGGCTTGTGCTAGCCATTGTAGACAGCGCTTTGAAGTTGTGGCTGGGTGTGGAGCTGGGACCAGAGCAGCAACTTCAGAGCTGTCCGTTCAGCTATTTTTAGAATACCATTAAGCTACAAGCCCCACTAGCTGGAGTCTCTCAGCCCAGGCTGGGAGGTTTGCTTTTGAGGACTTTGTAGACATACCCAAAGTCATTTTATTCATTGGCTTTGTCTGCATGGGAAAGTTTGTCAGTATAATCTAAAGTGTGACTTTACACCTTTATGATTATCCTGGTATGACCTCCCTTTGTGGACACTAATTCTGGGATGTGAATGCCTTTTTTTCAGTTTAGTTTGTGGCTTGTGGTGGGATATAAGGGAAACCAAAAAAAGTTACTCTTACCAGAATAAATGTGCCCACACAGGGAGGTATAACTAGTAAAACTTCCTTATAGACAATTCCTTAAAGGTGCTTTTGGAAATTTTTACCCTAAATTTTGCTGATTAGAAGTTAAGCTTCTAAGCATCTAAATTGGAATTAGGAGCCTAAGTCACCTAGGTGACTGAAAATTTTACCCCTAGCTTGTCACTTGACAGTCTGAATGGTCTAATTGGTGGCAGCATCCCAGGCAAGTAACTTTTTAAAAAATGGCTAAATAAATAATAAGTAATAATAATAGTAAAAAATAGAATAATCCCTCATAATGGCAAAGGCTAGACAGAATCCTCCCTCTTCCCCCATTGACAGCCTTGACACCTGATTTTATTTATAAAAAGAAAGAAAGGTGAGAGTTAAAATTGGTTAAAGGAGTCAATTACATACAGTAATGACAAAGTTCTTGGCTCAGGCTTGTAGCAGTGATGGAATAAACTGCTGGCTTAAGTCAAGTCTCTGGAGTACATCCACAGCTTGGATGGGTCATTCAGTTCATTGTTCAGAGCTTCAGTTTGTAGCAAAGTTCCTCCAGAGGTAAGAAGCAGGATTGAAGACATAATGGGGGTATTCCCTGGGCCTTTTATAGCTCTTGCCATGTGGAGGGCATCCCATTGTTTTTACAGTGGAAAATTACAGCAACAAGATGGAGTTTGGAGTCACATGGGCAAGTCACATGTTTATGCCCAATTTCCCTTAGTCATTGCAGGAAGCCATTACCTACACTCCAAACAGCACGTTTACATGACAGTCCACTCAGTGTAGATCGGTGTCTCCCATGGTCCATTGTCAACCAAGTGTTCCTTGATGAACCACTTAATTTGAATAGTCCCTCCAAGATGTGTTGGGCATTACCTTGTGGGCATTACCTCAGGAGCAAACATTTGAAATCCAAGTATACAACCAATACTTATAACTTCACATACAAAATGATATATGCATACAGGTAGCATAATCAGAACCAGCAAGTCATAACCTTTTCATAAACACCTCACTCTACAACAGGGGTTGGTAACCTTTCAGAAGTGGGGTGCCGAGTCTTCATTTATTCACTCTGATTTAAGGTTTCGCGTGCCAGCAATACATTTTAATGTTTTTAGAAGGTCTCTTTCTATAAGTCTATAATATATAACTAAACTATTGTTGTATGTAAAGTAAATAAGGTTTTTAAAATGCTTAAGAAGCTTCATTTAAAATTAAATTAAAATGCAGAGCCCCCCAGAGCGGTGGCCAGGACCCGGGCAGTGTGAGTGCCGCCGAAAATCAGCTCGCGTGCCGCCTTCGGCACGCGTGCCATAGGTTGTCTACCCCTGCTCTACAACCTTTGTACAATATTTGCTGCAAATATATAACAGTGGCTGCAACAATGATCTGTATGGTCATATTTTAATCAGATAACATCACAACATACCATTAGCTATGATATGTTTTTAAATGTCAGGTGTCAATTTTTAAAAAAAATTCAATCTTTGTGAAGTTCGCTGCCTTTAATGTATTTAAGGAAAGTCCACTTTTTCAGTGTACCAAAACTTCATCCTAAAAATTTTTTTGTTTAGAAAAGACCTTTTGACTTTTATCGAATCTCCCTTAAAATTTCTTGTGTTTGCATACATTGGGTCCTTTATAGAACGTATCAGTTTTACATAGGGCCCTATCAAATTCACGATCCGTTTTGGTCAATTTCACAGTCATAGGATTTTTAAAAAAGTAAATTTCATGATTTTGACTATTTAAATCTGAAATTTCATGGTGTTGTAATTGTAGGGGTCCTGATCCAAAAAGGAGTTGTGTATGTGGGGGGTGTTGCAAGGTTATTGTAGGGAGTGGGTTGTGATATTGCTACCCTTACTCCTGTGCTGCTACTGGTGACAGTGCTGTCTTCAGAGTTGGACAGCTGGGAAGTGGTGGCTGCTGGCCGGGAGCCCAGCTTTGAAGGCAGAGCTGCTGCCAGCAGCACTGCAGAAGTAAGGATGGCATGGTATGGTATTGCCACCCTTACTTATGCACTGCTGCCTGTAGAACAGGGCCCTTAGTCAGCAGCTGCTGCTCTTCGGCCACCCAGCTCTGAAGGCAGCAGCGCAGAATTAAAGGTGGCATGGTATAGTATTGCCACACTTACTTCTGTACTGCTGCTGGCGGGGCGCTGCCTTCAGAGCTGGGCACCCAGCCAACAGCCACTGCTCTCTGACTGCCCAGCTCTGAAGGCAGCACAGAAGTAAGGGTGGCAATACCATGACCTCCCCTAAAATAATCTTGCAACCCCCCTGCAACTCCCTTTTGGGTCAGGACCTCCAATTTGAGAAACACTGGTCTCCCCTGAGAAATCTGTATAGTATAGGGTAAAAGCACACAAAAAACCAGATTTCATGGTCCGTGACATGTTTTTCGTGGCCGTGAATTTGGTAGGGCCCTAGTTATACGGAATTTTTGCCTCTTAATTTCAGTAAAATGTGAGTTCCCTCAAAAAGTGGGAGAAAAGAAAGGGTTAAAAGAGATGTTCATAACCATGCCTGTCCGAAGACTGAACTCTCTTGGCTGATCATTTTATTTAAGTGCTAGGAAAACAGAATGACCAAGGGGATGACCTTGTTACTGCCGATTAAGGGACAAGCACCTATTTTCATCCAGAACTTCACCTTTTAAGAATATTTATGCTATAATTCTTTAAAAAATCTCTGGAGCAAGTGGATCTAGCATTGAAGAGCTGCATGAACTGTCGCACATTATAATAAAGTTATTGTGCCAGCATTACAATAATAATGGGATGCGACACTAACAGATTTTGGCAATGAGTAGTTTTAATACTGATGTCCTGTTTTGACATCTGTGGAAGGAGGATTAAAGCAGACAGAATTGGTAGTGGGTCGGTGTGAGTGGAATGAAAAGGAAAAGCTTCTTAATTTTAATCTCTTCTCAAAAAGGTGACTAAAAGTAGCACAGAGGGATAAATCATATTAACCTTATCTTAGTGGTTTTTAATTGTAGTCATTTAAATATTTTGTGTAAACTCAGCATTAGTAAAACACTACTTTAATTTTTATAACCAGCAATATATATGTAGGCACAGCTCCTTGTCTCCTAGAGAGTTTCTGCTAGACCATCTCCTCCCCAAAGAGAGGGATTCTGATTTACTACGAATGTGCCTATGGCAATGCCTCCATAATTAGGGTTACATTCTAGAATGGTCTTAAAATGGGCCATACATTCCTGCTTTTTGTTTTTTTCTTTTTGTAAAAGTAGGTGACCAATTGGTATAACATTTTAAGCCCTTTGAATTTTCTCTGCAGCTCTTGTCTGGTTATTCTTCATACATTTTTAATAGGTCTTTGAAATGGGGCTCTGGCTGAAATTTTTCCATGGGAATCTGACTTTTCATTGTTGACTTTTTCTTTTTAAAACAAGATTGTCCATCTGCACAAAACGAGTAGATATGGTGCAGTGGGTAGGCTTTTTTTAATTGGATTTAGGCTTGTTTTTTAGCAGCTGTTTACATTATTATTGAAATCTTGCACAAAAGAGTAAGCAGATCTGAGTGATGGAGGCTGGGCGCGCAAAATCGTCCCTGTCAGGAGCTACCTTTCCTGTCACTTTATTGCATGGTAGAGAAGGGTTTCCTGTGAAGTTGTTGACACACAAGGTTTTCTGCACAGCTACTGATGGAGAAATGGAGAAAATCTTCTCCATCAACTGCTACGCTTCTGCCTCCACCACAATTTCTCCCCAAGTTCCCACCCTTTTGTAGTGTTACAAAAATCTAGAGACGATGAATACACAAAAAAGTTTGTTAAGAAGCAATTAGGGTTGATTCACTCAAAACCTACCAGACACTAAATCACAAAAGCAAAGAAATGAAGTTAACCAACCTAACGTTATATATCCTCTACTCTTCCTCCACATACCTTACCACAAACACTGTACATCATAGACCAAGCACTGGAAACTTAGTTCTGTCCTGTGATTCTCAACTGGGGGTTTGGGGTCCCTTTGGGGGCCGCAAGCAGGTTTCAGGGGGTCCTCTAAGCAGAGCTAGCCTTAGACTCGCTGGGGCCCAGGGCAGATGGCCGAAGCCCCACCACATGGGGCTGAAGCCCAGGGCCAGGAGCCCTGCCACCCGGGGCTGAAGCCGAAGCCTGAGCAACTTAGCTTTGCGGGGGCCCTGTGGCATGGGGCTCCAGGCAATTGCCCTGCCTGCTACCCCCTAACGCTGACCCTGGCTTTTATATGCAGAAAACCAGTTGTGGCACAGGTGGGCCGTGGAGTTTTTAGAGCATGTTGGGGGGCCTCAGAAAGAAAAAGATTGGGAACCCCTGCCCTAGGATAATACCTTTCAACACTCCCTTTATCATCCTTCTGCAAACACCAAAACTAGCCTCTCCCACCATAACCAACTACTACACCAAACATCTGCAACTGCTAGTGTTGGGGAGGTGGGGAATCTGACAAAGGGGTGTACGCAGAAAGGTATATAACCCCTTCTATCCAGAAAGATACCAGATGCTCTCTAAATTATGAATTACTTCATCTGCCATCTATATGGTGAAACAGTGATTCCTTAGTTGAACAGTATAACACTACACAACAGTTAAGGGCAGAAAATTATGAATACTTTCTCTTAAAACTGCACAGGATATTCCAGATAGGCTGACTGTAAGTACCTGGGCCTCAGTTTAATTCAAGCCAGTGAAACTCCATGCAGGAGCATTCATGTGATTCTCTTTGCAGTATCAGGATCCTAGTTTGGAATTTGGCAGCACTCAGGGGTTAGCATTCCTTTTTTGTGTAAAGTGTCATGTGATCTTTGATTACAATTGCCCAATACCTTGATTTTTATGTCTCAGAAGAAATTGAGGCATATGCAGAGGAGGTGAGACTTGTAGTGATAGAATTGATATCTTGGTACATGTCCTATATATCCGATGGTATTTTAATATACTGCATGTATTTTAAATGTAATTGGTTGATCTTAAAGAGCAAAGATATTTTCATTGTGCTGTATAGTTATGAAATATGTGCCAGGCAATCAGATTGAACAGACAGGGAAGGTAGAGGCTTGTTCATGCCCGAAGCAGCATCTGACACTTAGGGCATAAATAGGATTCAGAATCAGATTGGTGGGAAGTTGATTCTGTTGATTTAAACAAAATAAAATAAAAATTCAGGCAACAAGATGTAAAATTACTTAAGAAGACATATATAGAGTATGCTTTAAAAGAACTATTTATTTGGGCTGAAATAATTAGGTTTGTTTTCTGAGCCAATCCGAAAAGAAGCTATTCAGTAATGCTGCAGTGAGTAAGCATTTCTCAAGTGACCCATCTGTTAGATAAAGTTTTCATAACTGCATTAATCAGTTGATCTAATAGGAATAAAGTCAGCATCACAGAAATTTGTCGTAGGGTTACTGTGACCTGTTTTGAAAATAAACCCTATGGCTTTGTCTCGAGGTCTGTTTTGATAAATTGCACAACAAACCAGGAGTATTTATGCAGTAGATCATTATCCTGTGATGTTCTTTTAGAATTCATGTTCTCCTGTGAGTGAAATACAGAGGCTCTATTGTATTGTATTCTGTATTGTTAATGATTATTTTAAAGGGACAAACTAATACCAACACTAATTTTGACCATACTCACTTCATTTGACTTTCTTCACATTTCTGTTTTGGGCTGGCGTACATTCCCCATGTGTTCGGACTTCTGTTTCATGCTACTTGAATTTCAACTTAATCTTTTGACAGACATTCCCGGTGATGTCTATCTGGCCTATGATTCCTGAAAGGAATTTGTTAGAAGTAAATGGAAAAAACAAAACAAAAACTATGGTGCAAACACTGAGTTTGCATAGGAAAGCATTTAGAAGTCAGTAGAAGTAAAAGTTCAGGTGGACTATGCAACCATCAATCTGCCTGCTAGTGCATACGTTGTCTAATAGCCTTTAATTGAAAGATCCCATGCTATTTCCACAGCTTTGCTTGTTGTACTGTCATGGGGCTCAAGCTGCTTTAAAGTCACACATGCTGTCTGTTGCCGTTCCCCCAAGAAAATGTCATTCTCTATAGCTATGGGGTGGAATCATCACTGAAACCTATCCCCACTACATGCTCTAGATAAATCTTCAGTGAAACGCTGGGTTGAAGAAAACAGAAGACCCTGCCTGCTCCTAATGCACCACTAGCCCAATGTCAGGTGGGAGGAAGCTAAACTTTCTAAAAGAGTCTTAGCTGTGTTCCTGTAAAGCTGAGATGGGAGAGTGGCTTCAGTATATGCTGCTGCCCATCAACACTAGCTGAGGGAAAGAAGGGTGAGTATAGTCTGCTGGGATGGAGAGCCACACTTGCCCAGCTCTTTTGGATAGAGGGGGCAGGAAGCAGTTCTGGCACTTAGCTGCCTCACGGTTTTACCTCAGCTCTGTGGCAGCACAGTGTAGATAAACGTGAAGGATAGATAAGTGATCAGGAGACCCATCATTCAAGGAGCGGGAGCAGCTGCTGTAGTAGGAGTAGGACCACAAAAAAATCTTAGGCCGGGAACCAGAAATCCAACCTGGGAAGTAGAGAGCATAGATAACTTTTTATTTTTACTGGTTAACACTTTCTGTGCTGTGATATTTCTTACGTTTACCACAGGAAGTACCTCAGTAAAGTTAAGTATAAAAGTATGGTAAAAATCTTAGTGGCAACTGCTGCAGAAGAAAATTGTTTCATTTTAGGGTTAGTGAGAATCAGGTGAACTCTAATGGTTAGATGCTATAGGATTTTAAGCTAGTTGCCAATGAAGGGAAAGTCAGCTAGATGACTGGATGCAAGGTTTGTCTTAAAGTGGTAGGGAAGTTCCAGGCTAATCTGGTGAGTGAACAGAAGAGTTGAGTACTTAATCAATTACTCCTTGACACGTTAAAGGCCAACTGACTCTCCCCAAACGCATAGATTCTGTTATTGAGGAACAATACACCAAAACAGAGTGGTTTTGTGTATCCAGGATAACAATGGATTCATCCCCAACCCTAGCTATCACAGAAGGTGTGATATTTAGGGGGTGATTCTGAACAGGTGGAGAACGGCTAGAGATACAGGATCACATCGGAGTTCAAAAAAGCCTAATTGACTTAAGAGCACAAGTCCCATGGACTTTCTGCAAGATGAGGATAATATGTAACTTTTATTACGAGATTAGTAAGTAGAAATAAATGTATTTCTTCATACTAGTACTAATTCAAGTGTTGGACAAGGTGCTTGCAGAGTGGTCTGCAAGATTTGATTATTCCAGACAACCTAAAGAATTTGTCTCCAAAATTCATGATTGGTCACCGTACTTTGACCTGAGCCGGTGACTTGATCACCAGTTAATTCTGGCTGGATCCCTGCAAGACATATCTCCAAAGATAGTGTTGGGGGGAGGAGAGTGGGGGCGGGGAGGGATATTGTCAATAGAAGAGAATATAGGGCTATTGGGGTAGTGGAAGGCAGAATAAGCATGCAAAGGATTAGATAATGAAAGTGCAGATGAGGGGTGTGTGTGCGCGCATGCGCGTGCAGGGCCATCCTTACCCATACGCAAAGTACGCAGCTACGTCTCTGCTCCAGCTCTTCCTCAGGGCCCTCCCCCGCTCTGCTCCTGCCCCGCCCCAGCCCCACCTCTTCCCACCCCTGCTCCGCTCCGCCCCCACTCCCCCGAGGGCTGCAGCATGGCCGGGCCTTCACTCACCGGCGGCGGGAAGTGCAGACCCGGCTGCAGCCGCGCCGCCGGTGAGTGCTGGGGGGTGGTTCCCCCCTGTCCCCCAAGCCGGTTCCCCCCTGCGCGGAGGCCTGGGGCCAGCTCCCCCGCTCCCCCCACAGAGGCCTGGGGCCAGCCCCCTCACCCTCCTCCGCGAAGGCCCGCTCCCCCCCACGGAGGCCTGGGGCCCCACACATGCTCCCTGTGGGGGGGCTGCGTAGGGCCCCAGAATAGCTAGGGACGGCTGTGTGTGTGTGTGTGTGTGTGTGTGTGTGTGTGTCTGCTTGTGTAAAGGGGGGATAATAATCCACATCATGGGGGCGGCCTTTCAGCAATTCAAAAGTGTTTAAAAATTCAACCTTCCCCTGCCCCAGCCTGGCACTTTTTTGAGGTCATAATGTTTTCTGATCATCCACTGTTTGTGAACTGTGTGTTGTCTGTTTACACTCTAAGCCCTTAGAGGGCATGGTGGTACAGTTCTGAGTGTATGGAGGCCACTTAAGATTTGAACGTATCAGGGCATGTGTACACTGCAGAATTAAGTTACATTGACGTACAGCCAGCACAGTAATTAAATTGATTTTATATGTCCAAACTAGCTCCTTCCGTTGGCGGTGCAGATCCTTACCAGGAACACTTGAGCTGGCCATCAGTGTGGGGCATTGTGGGGCACTGACAGCCAGAGCCCCGCCGACCAGGGCTGACAGCCACCAGGGGCTGACAACTGGAACAGTCAATACAGTGTCTACACTGACACTCTGTCAACCTAACTACACTGACCTAAGCCCTACGCCTCTCATGGAGGTGGAGTTATTAAGTCGGTGTAGTGTAGGGTGACCAGAGAGCAAGTATGAAAAATCGGAACGGGGTGGGGGGGTAATAGGAGCCCATATTGAAGAAAAAAGCCCCAAATATCGGGACTGTCCCTATAAAATCGGCACATCTGGTCACCCTAGTGTAATGGTCGAGTTACATTGGCGAGAGCACCATTGTAGTGTGGATGCTTACAGAGTTAGGTCTTATGCTGCCTTATGTTGACCTAACTCTGTAGTGTAGATCAGGAGACAGTCATTCCATAGCCACTGGTGGATTATTATAATTTAATTAAATGTGTATGTTCTGGGATGTTTGCAGTCAATCAGTGTTACTGCAGGAGTTGGGAGGCTTGCCTCAGAATGGAATTCTGCTGTGCTGCAGAGTGCATGGGGCCATCACTACTTCTCTGCCTCCTTTCAAGTTCCAAATTAATTTTGAAGTAGCTGTTTTTTTTTTTAAAAGCAGGAATGTATTTTTACTTCCTTCCACATCCAGATGGCTGAAGGGATTTTTTTTCATTTTTTTTTTTTTTTTTTAACCTTTAGAAACCCGCCATCTCACTAAATGGGGAAGGGAGCGACAGGGATTGCCCTGACGTAATAGCCTTTCATATGATGTGGTTTATGGCATATAAACATACCAGTTCCGGAAGTTTGTAAAGCCTGTGTCTCGGGGGGCCTGCACAGTGAATTCCTGGGCAGTTGGGACAGCAATTTGGAAGGAGAAGGAAAGAGCAAGAATGAAGTTAGCCCGAAAGCAGTGTTAGTTAGGCAGGAAGAGGCACTGCAGGCTGCTCATGCTTAGATTGCACAGCCAGGCTGAATTAGTTGTTAGGAAGGAGTTAAAGGAGCTCTTGGACCACAATGTGACATCTGGTGTCTCTCTACTTCTGAGGGAAAGGGGGATCCTGGTGTACGAGCTGGCCAAATGAAGCCTGAGTTAAGAACACCCACTTGTGCTTTGTTCTGTGCATCTCTCTCTCTCTCCCCTTGTCTCACCAATAAGTATACCGTGTTCATTAACTCAATTACCTTATATTAAGGATTTTCTTTAAAGCAAGACCTTTGAATCCGGTCAGACCTAAGCATGGATAATTTGAGCTCCAAAAAGCAATGTTTCAGCAAGTTAAGATCATGTGAAAATGGGAGAGGAGGGTTGTTAAGGTTGCAAGACACCTTCTAATATTATAGTAATAGTTTCTGGCATAGCTGTGTAGTACTCTTAATGGGGGCAGGCCATAAAGTCTAAAACTAAAGGATTTGTTTATGATCAAAAGTTATTTGAAAACTGTTAAAAGCTTAATAATTTGACAGATTTGATTATAAAGTAATATATTGGGGGGTTTAATGTACAATGCAATCTGTGGTCCAGTATCTTCTGTTCCATTGTAAAATGTATTCTAAAATTCTCATTTTGTCTTAAACTTGAAACCATATAAGTCTTAATAGCAACTTTTCCATTTACAGAAATTTTATAGCAGCAGTTTGTAAGTGGTTTTCTGCTGCAATGATTTAGTTTCTCAGTCTTCATTTTGGTAACCTAAAAATGTGCAGAATCCTTTGAGGGTTTTTTAAAGGATAGTCATTTGTACATATTTGTGACTGGCTTAGCATAAAATGAATACTCCCAATAGGCTGAAATGTAAATTTAACAGCACATTGGGGTGGGTGGAAGAGTATGAAGGGAGTAGCAAAAAGTACTTGGCTTCTTTTAAATTAAAGTGCTAGTGAAACACAAATGGATACAACATTTCCTTGTACTTAATGCACTGGTAGATCTTTTGCTGTTTTCTTCTTTTCTTTGTTGGTTGCAAGGAGTGTGGATGATGGTTTAAATTTTTCATCTGTAGTAGAGGATTGTAACTAGTGGCAAGATGTTGTATAATTTTTTCCCCAACATATGTCAAAGAAATAATAGTATGTCTTTGGAAATTCAAAGATTTAAAGTAAATACACTGTTTAATTTTGTCATATGGTATGATGCCAGACACATGCAATACAAGCAATTTTTCTGAAAAATTCCCCTATAGATAGGTCTGTAGTGATACTAAAGTCTTCCTTTTGTTTAGTAAAGGTGTACTGGTAAGTAACTTACAATAGTATTACTTATTTATCATATTGGCTAAGCTTTTTGTTTGTTTTTCTTAACTAATGGGACTATAACAAATGTTAATTTTTTAAACTTGAGTGTCCAAAACTAGAAAATCTAAAATGTCTAAGAGATATTACATCTGTAGATCATTTGCTGAAGATCATTTGTTCTTAGTCTCTGCTGAAAAATGTAACAAAATGGTATCCATTAGTGTATGAAGAGCCACATTTTACTATTACTTTGGTGTAAATTGGGATTAAGTCCATTGAAGCCAAGGAATGAATTTAATTTGGTTGGAAACATCAAAATAACTGAAGCTAACTATAAACAGAGCCACAAAACAAGGTACTTATGGAATTACTTTTTACCATGCATCTGTAAACTCTAAATTGAAAAAAGTCAATAAATCTACTATATCATGCACTTTTGCGCCTGTATTTTTGTGCACAAGCTTCTGTGCACAGATACAGAAATAAGCATAGCAAGATAACCCAGATACGTCACATTCCATCACCAGTTACTTCTTAGTGATCTTCTATTCTTGATCAGCTGCTGCAAAAATAAAACTGCTTTGATTCTGTTTAATGCTTGTAATCATAACAAAAACTATAACAAACACGGACTTAGAATAAATGCATAATAACAGTTCTGTTACCCACAACAATCTCAAGGCTCCCCCACCATCTTTTCTGCTTGCATTTGTCCTGCCAAAGAACCATGTAAATGGAAAATACTGTAAAAATAAAATAAAATACAAAATTGCACTATAGATGGTCTTGATATTGAGATACATATCCTAGATTGTTGGCTATTTGAAATACAAATTGCATATAAGCATAAAGACAGAATTCTAAGTTGAATTGGGGAAGAGTGAGGGGGTCCGGCTAAGCAATTGAGTGGGGTTTAAGTACCTAGAGTTACACAGGCTATGTCGACGTGACAGCTGCAATGCTTCAGTGTAGACCGTACAGTGACAGGAGGGGTTCTCCCATCACTGTAGTTAATCCACCTCCCCAAGAAGTGGTAGCTATGTCGACAGAATAATTCTTTCATTGACCTAGCGCTGTCTATGCTGGGGGTTAGGTCAGTTTTACTACATCGCTCCAGGGTGTACATTTTCCACACCCCTGCCCAACATAGCTGGGTCGACCTACCTTTTATTGTAGTCCTGGCCACAGACTCTACAGAAGAGACAGATTAGAAGGGTGGACTTATGTTTTGTAACATAAATGACAGATAACAAGGACCTTAGATGGGGATAGAATTATCTGGTGCAAATAGAGACTAAGGAAATCTATTTGATAGAGTTTTGTTATAGGCCATCTGATGAGAAGGATCATCAGCATGAGTATAAATGGAAATTGAGGCCTTGTGGAAAGGGCAAACAAATTCATAATTAGAGAAATCAGTTAGTCAAATACAGACTTATAGCTGCAGTACTCCATTGGAAGAATTGAGCAGTAGTCCTATGGGTATGGGTGCATGACAATACCTCTTCCTTACATCAATGATAAAGAACAGAATTATGCAGAAGCAATTTTAGATTTGGTTCTGAACCACATGGAAGACATGATTGCAGATGTAAATAAAGGAACTAATACAAGGAGTAAATACTTGAACTAGTCTACCAAATACAAGGATTTCAAAGCTGACCTCCACCCTGGCATTTTATCCAAATGTTTTCCAAGTTTAATATATTATTTTATGTGAAATAAAAAGGAGCTAACAAGACAGATGTAACAATAAGTGCAACTCATAATCTCCTCTGGGTGAAATCCTCTTTGTATTTCTCCCACCCATTGTTTCCTATCGTGGCTAATTTAGACTTTTGTAAACTCCTCAGTGCAGGGACCTGTTTATTTTTTGTCCTCTCTGACCGACATGTTACAGCTCTTTATAAATATAATACCGAAGGCAGGAGGAGGTAGAACAATTGCAATAAGGATATTGCCAGACTCCTAGAAAGGCAGGGTGAGACAGCAAGTTGCGTAACGTTATTCCTCTCAAGTGGAGACAATTCTGAAAGAAAAGAAAAAAAATCCCCTTCCCCTGAGCTTATTTTAGACTAGTAGCAAGGGAAGGCTTTTGGGGAGTGTAGCAATGCCTGCTCCTGGCCCCTCCACAAACGCAGTCAGAGACCAACTGAAGTGCAGCACCCGTGTCCTTTTATTGTTTGTGTCCGTTCCCACCACCTATTATTTACAGAGAGCAACACTCTGGGAGACTACTAGCTTCCCAGCCAGCAGGGATCTAGAGCCCACACTCCTCCCTTTCCTGTCTCCCCCCTGCTTCCTGTCTCTTAGCCAGCTTTATAGGGCAGGCTGGCTACCCAGGCCTGCAGGTGGATCCACTCTGGTAATTAGGGTGTGGCCCTTCAGCCAGCCCAACTAATACCCTTCTTCCTCTGGAACAGGGCTAACAGGGGCCTGGCTTGTTTCTCCTAGCCAGCACCCTGTTACAGGAGGTAGTGCAGAGCCTAGAAAATAAAATCGTGGTGCAGTCACCACCACTGAGAATTTTTGTGAAACTCTTGTGGCATATATGCAGTAGCTGTAGTAACAGCATTAAGAATGTGGAGGAGAAACGCTTACTCCAATAGGCGGATCTAGATAAACTACTATACCTTGTATCCTGTCCCTATAATTTCCTGTTACTAAAAATTAGTAGATATTAATTTTCTTCTCAAATGTCTGTCTTTAGGAATCATTGATTATGCTGAAACAGCTAAATTTATTGATGGTCTCTAATGACTATACTTACCATAAGTAGTAGTGGCTTGTCTGGCCAAAGTAATGTTTCACTATTCAAGCGACTAGCTTGTTTTTTGTTTGTTTTTTTGCTTAAGTAATGTTATATGATGGCATATATCACATTGGTATGTCATCATGTGCCAGCAATGCCTCTCTGCCAGGTACATTGGCCAAACCGGACAGTCTCTCTGGTCACTCAATAAGAGACCTAAAAGTGGCAATTCTTCAACAAAAAAACTTCAAAAACAGACTCCAATGTGAAACTGCAGAACTGGAATTAATTTGCAAACTGGACACCATCAGATTAGGCCTGAATAATAACTGGGAGTGGTTGGGTCATTAGAAAACCTAAACCTAATTTCCCCAATATTAATTTTCCCCTACTGTTACTCACACCTTCTTGTCAACTGTCTGTAATGGGCCACTCTCTTACCACTTCAAATGTTATTTTTCCTCCCTTGGTATCCTGCTGTTAATTGAATTGTCTCATTAGACTGACCTCACACTTGGTAAGACAACTCCCATCCTTTCATGTATTTATACCTGCTCCTGTATTTTCCACTCCATGCATCTGCTGAAGTGGGTTTTAGCCCACAAAAGCTTATGCCCAAATAAATTTGTTAGTCTCTAAGGTACCACAAGGACTCCTCGTTGATTTTGTACAAGATGCATCATAACTACGTCATAATCATATCCTATAGTGATATCACTATGATGAATATGGGGTGCAATGTTATAGTCAGCTCTGTTCTTATAATTTGATATCTTTTTTCAGGACCTTAAACTGGAGTTATTTTGGGTTTTGGTGCTACCCAAAGATGTCCTGATGAATGTAGATAACACTGATGTGGTCTGCCTAGCCAAAAAAGTGGGGAATCAAAGAGATTTCTTATTGTAGGTATTTTACTAAGTGAAGAAGCATTTATCCTCCCTTTTGGTGCAATGTGCAATGAGATAATTGGACACTCACCCAGATAGAATCACATAAGCTACTATATAACTTTCTGAATTTGGTCCTGTTTGTGAGGCATTAATAAGGTATCTATGTTCTGTTATAGAGGGACGCTTACTGTGTGCAATTTTATATATTTGCTTTCAAAGATCTTCACTCAGTGTTCTTTCCCTTCTTTAAAATAGACCCTTCAAAAGTACAGTACTTCTAACAATTCAAGTCTGAATGTGGAAACTGAAAAATAGAATAAAAATTTTCATAATCCCATCTGCTGCTATCACTTTCAGTTCAGTTACCTTCAAAACAAGGCTTTCTTGTATGCAGGAAAAAAAATCCTTACTGTGCAATGAAAAGATACAAGACAGATCAAAAGCAAATGAAAGCTCTCAAAGAGATAGAACTGTCAGTAGTGGATATGGGACTAGTGAGTGGGCTGTCTAAATTCTTCAGTAACTTTCCCCAAATTAATCCATGAACGTCACCCTGTACCAGCCCATATCTTTTTTGTTTCCAGGCGTTCTCTCCTCAATTTCTAGACTGGTCTTGCTACTGCAGAGCCTGATAGCACAGTATGGTTGTTGTGTCTGTCTCTGGCAATCATTCAGTTATAGACTTTGAAGCTTTCTTCCTTACAACTGTGACTGTTTCCCTTCTCCATTTCACAATGACCACATGACCAATGTGATGTTGCTGGATCTGCCATACCAGATAAGTACAGTAATTGTATGGAAGCAGACTTTGAAGAGTAGTATTGATTATTATGGATACATGCTATTTTAATCAAGTAAATTCATTCAGCTGTCATGGTGATTCAGTGAAATAATGTGCTTACACGCTAAGTAACATGGTAGGTTTGCGTCCTAGATGGATGCAGCTAATTTAGAGGTAATGTTATTAGTCAAGTGGCACAGATGTACAGAATGGTAATGATTATTTTTGGGGGTTGGACAAGTCTAATTTCTCAAGAACTTTTCAAGTCTTTGGTGGTATGGATATATTTTCAGTGCATTGTGTGAAATACTAATAAATAACACCTTTCTTACATAAGCCTGAGGAGACCTTGCAGTGATTTCCAAACATTCACAAATTCAGTCAGACAACATTTCTGTCAAGTAGGTTTCCACGTCTGAAGTTGAGAAAACTGAGGCAGAAAGAAGCCATGACTTGTCCAAGATCACAGAAGAAGTCTGGTAGAGGCAGGAATGGATCCCAGATTTCCTGACTCCCTCTCTCCTGTCTGTTAATAACAATACCATTTTTTCAGCCTGGAGTGAATATGCAAGAAGTTGCACAGCGTACGTTAGTACATACTGACATCTTTAGGCTTGAGTAGGTGGTAATGGGGATACTTTAAACTAGATTAGTAATCTTCTGCCTTTGTGATTTGTTAGAATAAATATTGGACACAATTTAAGAGGGAGGAAAATAAAAAATCATATAGCAAGGACATATACTGTATTAGGTGTCCTAGTAGCTTTTCTTTTAATTATTAGCTACATTTGGTTATAGGAGGTATCATTACATTATTCTTTTTTAAATGATAGTTTGCGGTTCAGCAGAATTTCTTTATCCAGTCTAGCATTATGTCTTGAGCTGAATACCTATATCATTAGTTATGTGCAATAAATTCTGTGATTTATACCAATTTATTAACCTGCTGATAGAATGCCAGTGCCGAGAACGCTGAGTGTGGACTGCATTTTTAGCAGTACAGTATTTATTCATCTTTTAGAACAAGAGAGTCAAAGACTGGAGGATCACGAGCCAACAAGTAGAGCCAATGTTATGTCAATTGTTGATGATAAAATTGGCCTTCGGTTACTGAGAGCTTTCAGGTGGAGACAGTGAGGCTAGGACATGACCTGCACTCTGAACGAAGCCATAAAGTAAATAGATAAAGATCAATATACTCCAAATGTCATCCAAACAGCAGCTGCTCTGTAATACTGTGAGCTTTAATTCTGCAGCAGTATCTCTAATTCTGTAACAGTGTATTTCTAAGGCTTGGTCTACACCACAGAGTTAGGGCCATGTAAGGCAGCTTACATGAACCTCAATCTGTAAGTATGTATATTACAATGTTGCTCCCGCCAATGTAAGTCTCCCACTACATCGACCTAATAATTCCACATTGGTGAAAGGTTTAGCAGTTAGATCAGTGTAGTTAGGATGATGCAGTGTCTGTGTAGACCAGTGGTGGGCAACTTGTGGCCTGTCAGGGTAATCCGCTGATGGGCTACGAGACAGCGTTTACATTGACCATCCGCAGGCACGGCCGCCTGTAGTTCCCAGTGGCTGCGGTTCGCCATTCCCGGTCAATGGGAGCTGGGGGAAGCGGCGCCCAGAATGTCCCTGCCGCCCGCGCCGCTTCCTGCAGCTCCCATTGGCCAGGAATGGTGAACCATGGCCACTGGAAGCTGCTGGCGGCAGTGCCTGCGGACGGTCAATGTAAACACTGTCTTGTGGCCCGCCAGCGGATTACCCTGATGGGCCACAGGTTGCCCACCATTGGTGTAGACACTGCATTACCTACATCGCCTATTGGCTGTCAGCCCTGTGCAGGGCTCACAGCTGTTGCCTCCCCACCCTGGGGCTGACAGCCCGAGCTGTCAGCCCCATGTGGGGCTCACAGCTGGAGCCCCCCTTGCCCCACGGTAAACAGCCCCGTGTGGGTTGGCAGCTCGGGCTGTTGACCCCATGGTGGAGGGGTTCCAGCTGTCAGTGTCCCACACAGTTAAGTCTGTGGAAGTGCTCCTGGTGAGGATGCGCATAACTGACGGGGGCATAGTGTGGACATGAAGCACTGCAGTAATTACTCCGGTGGCTGTACGTCGACTTAACTTAGGTCAATTTAATTTTGTAGTGTAGACAAGGCCTAATATCAAAAGCACGTTGGCTGTGTGTTCGCCTCCTCATCTTTTTCTGATCACATGGAGAGGGTTTTGTTTTTTTTGCGGAGAGTTCATATTCTTGCCTTTAGTTTACTCTTTCTAACCCCCCTCTTCTTTTTATGTACTACTCAATTAGAATATACTTCTCAAAGTTGCCAGTTGAATGTCCAGCCAGTATAACTAACATCTATTCTATTGCTTGTATTGCTTCTATTTAATGTTTGCAGTCTTAGTGCTGTTTTTCTCTTGAATACCACACCTATCAGTATTTTAAACCAGTTGTTCCATTTCATAGTACTGTATCTGTGCATCTGATCCCATGATACTTGATATCAAGTGACAGCTGACAACAAATTTTATTGGCAGACCCTTTATTGAACACAATTACTCTACAGGAACTGTCCCAAATCAATCATAACATAATGACTATACTTTGTTAGCATGCCAAAACACGTATAATTTAAAAAAAAATCTTGCTTTTGTATTTACAATTTCTGAACTATTTAGTCTAAACGTTAAATCTTAATTGCAAGAAGAGTGAAAGTTTAAGCTAATTAAACCTCTCCCATAAATATCCCGGTTAATGTAAGACATCTGTTCTCCCCACTTTCTTCAATCTAATGTCTTCTCTAAGCTTCTCTCTCTTCACTTTTTGTGGCATATTGCATTATATACCAACATTATTAACTAATGATATTGGGGTAGGGGAGGTTGGTACTAATTCTTGAGATTTTTCTTCCTCATATATTTTACCTTTTCTTCCCCTCTACATTTAATTTTGTTTTTCCTGTAGTTTTCCTTCTGTCCTTCCATCTGTTTAACTTAACTGCTTCTTTCTCTCCTGGTGGTTTGTAATCAATCATCCTTATGTCTCACTTTTTCTCCTTCACAGCTCAGTTTAGCATCAGTCAGTGGGCTGGCACACACTCATTAAGAGATTACACTAGTGTACAGTGAGAGCTATTATTCTGAAAAGTTAAAAGGGTCCTTTAAACTACAGGTCTTCCTTCCCATTTATATTCTCTCTTTTTAGCCATGCATTTCTTGTGTTCCCATGAGACTGGGGGCATTTTGGAAAAGTATAGCAACAGGCATCAGTTTCTAGTTTCTCAGACTCCTCAGTTCCTTATAGTCTCTTGGAAATTAGTAATAACAAAATGGAAAGACAGTTCTCCCAATACAATAGAGAGAGAGAGAGAGAGAATGAATCTTGCCAAGACTTATAACTCCTAACTTTATGTACTGAGAAATCCGATTAATTTTATTACCAGAAAAGCACAGATCCCCATTACAATACTTAAAACTTATAATAATCAAAATTACATGAAGCTGCTTAAATCTACTGTTAGATTAAAATTTTAGAGGTAGCTAATTCAGCCCCATAGTCTAATTATAACATGTTAACAAATACCCCATCCAGTTCCTATCCTGTCCTATTCTCAAGGGAAATTATAAGCTTTTCAGTGTGTCTGAAAGTTTAACAAATCAAGGCTCTGGAGGTTTAAGTGGAGAAGTGCATTTCCAAGCTGGTAACCCCTGCCACCAGTCCATCCCCTTCCTTGTTTTATAGCAGCGTTGCTCTAGACTGAGCACATTCACTGCCTACTGCTGCAGGAATAATGATTTGAGGGAAGAGGTGGTCTCTCCAGAAATGTGGCCCGTTTAGGACTTTAAAGGTCAATACCAGCACTTTGAATTCCACCTAGAAGGCCCAAGGTAAACAGTGCAGTTTTCTGTGCACCAGTATCATGCACGCCAGTGTAAGTTCTAATTAATAAATGGACTCCTCCATTCTGGACTAGACATCTACTTTTTCATTCTCTTGACTTATCTCCTCATAAATATATGCTCCATCATGCTGTGTGCTAGCCACATTGAGTAACTATGTAATCTTATTGATGTTGCCCTTGTGTTTCTTTCCCTTTGCCAATTTGATTGGTTAAGTTGCCTTTAACACTGTTTGACACCCAAGAAACAATCCAGAGGGCTACAGCGCTGCTGCTTTGAAAACTATACACAAAGATGGAAAAGCCCATCAGGACAGAACCAGTGCTGCTTTGATATAGATGATCATCTTTGTCTCATACATACTGCATACAGGTCCCTAAATTTTGCTCTTGCTAAGCAGATCAAGACAGGAACCAGTAGAAAGAATTTACTAATATAGTTAATTCACTGTTTTGTGACACTGAAGAGTGTTTTCAAAGGTTTTATCCGTAATCTGAGAAAATAATCTGACAATTTTGAGATTGGGAACCCCCCCCATGGACTGTAAACGATCAAAAAGACTGAGGTCAGAATTCCAGCAAGAAGGTAAGCTTCTTCTTCTCCAAAACAGGAAAGTACCAGGAGTGGCATTTTCCATACAAACATCGGGGTACTGGGACAAGAAGAAACATTGGTGAAAAGAAGTCCTTTTCTGGCAACATATTGTGCTGCTGTAAACAGACCTCAAATCAAAGGAGATGGGGAATCACAAAATACTTCTTTCAAGACCAACCAAATTCCTGCATTTTGCAGTCAACACAAGAAAAAGGCAACTGTCACTCATAACTAGAATTTCTGTTTTATGCACAGCTCGACTCGTAACTCCTCCTCTGAATCTTTATTCTCTTACCTAAGATTCCTATAATTTAGTTAACAATAGTGCTGCCCCCTAGAGGGAGTAATTCTTAACCTGTCTCTTTAACAGTTCCGAAACAGAGTATATGATAGTTAGAACATTCCTGGCAAGGTAAATAAGGGTTGCTTTGAGGAGCCATTAGGCAAGCATGTTGCTTTTCTGACCTGTACTTTGCAGGAGGGTAGGGAGAAACTGCTTTAATTAAAGGAATTTTAGAGTTGTTAAGATTGAGAACTAGCCCTCAAAATAGCAGAGCGCTACAAGATAATTGTTAGAGACTGGAGAGAAACAATTACTGTGTTGCAAATTTTGCTTGATACACTGGCCTGAGAGGCAAGGAAGAGACTTAAAGCCTTTTGTATCTTGATCAAGCTTCTGTGTCTCCAAAACTTGCATATAAGAAATAACCTCATCTCTCTCTTGCACTCCTGCCAAAATTATACTTGGATTTATTTCAAGGTAGCTGAAGCTTCCACTTGTTAAATATTCACTTATCTGTTTCATTCACAGGAAGTGTTCATATATGGAGATGAAACCATGAAGAGAAAGCAGAACGACTAATAATGCTTTTCCGAAATCGTTTTCTGATCTTGCTGGCTTTGGCAGCCTTATTGGCCTTTTTGAGCCTCAGCCTACAATTCTGTAAGTAAAACCTCCATTTGTTTTGCCTACAATATGCCCATAGTGTAACCAAATGTGTTAGGTTTTTTCCTTTAAAAAAGCCTTTTGTGTCCTTTCTTAAGCATTTGTGTGTTTTATATAAATGTACATAATTTTTTCTTTTAAATTTCCTTTTAGAAGGTAAAATAATTAAAGAATAAAAATAGTAAAATGGTACATTGCGCAAGTATAAAATCAGGACAATTTGACAAAAAGATCATTTATTTTGTGAAAACAATAGTCCTTGCTAAGAATTTGGTTGATAAAATTGAGTCAGTGTAGTTATGCAAAGCTGATGTAGGTAAAAACATTGATTTGTTTTATATTGGAGCAAACAAGATGGAATCCAGTGAATTGCTCTGACAGTACTGAGCACTGAGACTTTTCCCTTCTTTGGTCTTATCTGCACAAGGAAATTTAACTGTGTTTTAACAAAACTTTTGAAAATCGAGTTAGCTGACACAATGCTGACCACAAGCGACTGGCAAATGTAGAAAAAGGCAAATCATGTTCCACGTTGTGTCAGCCAATCATGGGTAGTTCCAGTAGGGTTTACCCAAAACTAGTAGAGAAGCATGACTTGTCCTTGTCTCCAGGCAGCACTGTGTCAGCTAACTTAAAAATCAGCTTTATAAATGAAATTTACTAGTGAAGGCGAGGCCTATGCACAAACCTCATCTTTCTACTGTTACAAACAAAAATAAATAGGTGTTGACTGAAGGTAAGGAGAAAAGTATAGACAGAATGTAGGAAAATGTCTTCTCCTCCATTGGATGTGTGTAGTTTAGTTAGGAAATACTTGAGCTCTTCAGCCCTTGTATTTAATTTTATCAAATTTCATTGTAATAAAATATGCTCTGTTTAGCAGCCAAAATAACACCTGTAAAGGAGTATAGTAGAACCTCAGAGTTATGAACACCTCAGGAATGGAGGTTGTTCATAACTCTGAAATGTTCATAACACTGAACAAAACGTTATGGTTGTTCTTTCAAAAGTTTACAACTGAACGTTGACTTAATACAGCTTTGAAACTTTACTATGCAGAAGAAAAATGCTGCTTTTAACCATCTTAATTTAAATGAAATGTGCACAAAAACTGTTTCCTTACCTTGTCAAATCTTTTTTTTAAAACTTTCTCTTGATTTTTTTAGTGGTTTATGTTTAACACAGTACTGTACAGTATTTGCTTTTTTTGTGTGTCTTTGCTGCTGCCTGATTGTGTACTTCCAGTTCCAAATGAGGTGTGTGTGGTTGACTGGTTAGTTCAGGGGTCGGCAACCTTTCAGAAGTGGTGTGCCGAGTCTTCATTTATTCACTCTAATTTAAGGTTTCGCATGCCAGTAATACATTTTAACGTTTTTAGAAGGTCTCTTTCTATAAGTCTATAATATATAACTAAACTATTGTTGTATGTAAAGTAAATACGGTTTTTAAAATGTTTAAGAAGCTTCATTTAAAATTAAATTAAAATGCAGAGGCCCCCGGACCGGTGGCCAGGACCCGGGCAGTGTGAGTGCCACTGAAAATCAGCTTGCGTGCCGTCTTCGGCACGCGTGCCATAGGTTGCCTACCCCTGGGTTAGTTCATAACTCTGAGGCTCTACTGTACCTTGCATTTAAAATGTATCATCCCAAACTATATCGTGAATAATATTTAAATGGTTTTCACATTGCATTTTTGCATTAACTACTCTTCTGCAAAATGTAATCCAAAAACCCATAGCTCAAAAAAAAAATCCTCTTAGAGAATTTGCCCTTCTTGGGTAGGATGTGAGCCAGGCACGCTGTAGGCTGCTGCATGCCATGTCTTATGGCTATACGTGCCTCTGCCTTAATTTTCTGTGTGGGAGGTGATAGTCCTAGAGAGAGGCCAGTTAAAATGTGAGACAGAAAAATATTACCTCAAATGTAAAAATGAGTGTGATACCAAAAATAGATACCCCATAAAGAAGAATCCTTACTTAGAGAGGATGTGTGTAGGTGAGTGAGAATCCTGTGAAATAATGTCTTCAAAAAGGCAGGTAAGTAATTTTCATTTCTTTAAAGAAACCATTTTTCACACGACGCCTGGAGAGTAAGACGACAGAAGGATGTTTCAAAAGGAAAGTAGGCTGCAGCAATCAAGGCTAGCACTGACAGTGAAATAAAATTGGAGTTTTTACCTAAAGAGGACTAAAAGACCATCCAGCAGGTACCAAACAGACTAAAACTCAATCAGATAAGCTGGCAATATTGAAACAATTAACAGCTTCAATTAGCTGAAAGGTTTAGCCAAAATTAAAATAAAGGACATTTCCAAAACAAACAGGACTTTTTTGGAGATGGGAGAGGTGAGCTCCCTTTATCATGGAAATATTCTGGAATACAGAGAGGTTGAATCCAAACAAGAATTCTTAGTAAGCTTGTGGAAATGGCAGCCTTGCCTTCGATGGAGGTGGCCTTTTAGCTTCAGGCTAGCCAGATAACAAGAGGAAATGCAACTGGAAGTCTATTCAAACATGGTCCTCTTGGTAACAGCAGTGCCCAACAAATTGGTGTCAAACAAAAAGTTGGGTGGAGTTCCTAAGATCTTTTGTCTGACCCAGATTCTGTTTCAAGGACCTGTTCACACTGAGTGTGTCAGGAAAGGCCTGGCGCGGATGAGCATGCAGCTTGGAAAAAATGTTGTTCTCCTGAAGGTGGAACTCCAAGAAAAGCTTGGAGAGGAATCTTATATGAGTCTGTAGTACCAACTTATCTTTTTCAAATTTGATATACAGTCAGTCAGGTACTAGAGTCTGAGGGCATGTCTACACTAGAAACTTAAGTTGACCTATGTTAGGTCGACTTACAACTGCAGTGGTTCATGTACACACTGCCCTTCTTCTGTGGGTGGTGCGGTAGAAGCACTAGGAGTGCTTCCACCAACTTAAGAGGGGCAATGTGTAGGGCTGAGAACCTGGGCACCCCCATAGGAGCAGGGCTGCACTCCCCCTGCCCTGACTCTTGGCTCCCTGCCGCTGAGAGCCTGGCTGTCCCCCCAGGCTCCCAGCGGGGAGTTCTGTGCCCAGAGTCTAGGCGGCTCCCATTAGGGAGCTGGTAACCTCCAGGCAGCAGCCAGGCTCTAGCTAGAGCCCCCCACCCACCCTGCAGTGACAGACTGGCTTTCTTGTCAATTTCACAGCTCCAGAATGGAGCCTTGAAATTCACAAGAATGACAGCCAACAACTCATGTAAATAACCAGTGTCTACACAGACACTGCATTGCCCTAACTACACTGACATAAGCCCTATGCCTCTTGTGCAGGTGGGGTTATGATGTTGGTGTAGTAGGGCACTTACATCGTCAGGAGCAAAGCTGTCGTGTGTACACTGACATAATTAGGTTGAAGTAAGATGACCTTACGTTGACCTAACTTCGTAGTGTAGATGAAGCCTGAGGCCGACTCGCTCCGCAAGCAAGTCACTATCACCAGGAAAATGATCTCCCATATAAGAAACTTAAATTAACAGGAATCAAATGTTTTGAAAGGAATAAGTATCAGAGGGGTAGCCGTGTTAGTCTGAATCCATAAAAAGCAACAGAGGGTCCTGTGGCACCTTTAAGACTAACAGAAGTATTGGTGCATAAGCTTTCATGGGTGAATGCCCACTTCGTCAGACGCAGACTTGCGTCTGACGAAGTGGGCATTCACCCACGAAAGCTTATGCGCTAATACTTCTGTTAGTCTTAAAGGTGCCACAGGACACTCTGTTGCTTTTTGAAAGGAATGTTTATCATACCCAATGTTCCATGACACACAGTAGAAGACTTTTTAATGGGGAGGAAGGATTCAGAAGTGCCAAGCTCCCATGAGCCATAAATTACCATGGACTAGGTAAACCAGTGTATCAGGAAGAGGGATTTTTTTCAGTCATTCTAGTTAGTGTATGTATCCATCTTATCTTTTATTACACACTGAAGTCTCTTTGAAATGTTACTTACATGCTTCATAATAGCCCGACAGAGTTCCTTGCAATTGTTCACTCTGCAGTCCTGGGATGCTGCTTCATTTTCTTTGGTATTATAGCTTTTCTTAATTGTTTTTTTCATTACATCCAAATTATTTCTGTTGTATTCAAATCATATTACTGTGATTATGGCACAAAATGCATAACTTTGTGTCATTCCCCTCTTCCCCCGAAGACTTGTGTACATTTTTATGCTTGCTTTTGGTCATTGTCTTGTTGCAATAAATCCTCTTTCAGGCTTCCTCCCTCAAAAATTCATCAGTTATCATAATATTACTTCATACAGTACAGTGTCTATTATGATGTCAATGAAACATAGCTCACCATCACCTTTAGAAGAGAGATGTTCCTCACAGTATGCTTGGTTCCCACTTTTACGCAAAGTGGTGATAATGTAATCTCTTTCAGGTTTGATATATTTTATATATAATGCTTTTTCATCTGAGTGTAACGTGCTCATTTTCTGTTTTATTAGACCGCAAAACTTAGTTTCCAAACTTTCAGTTTTTCCAAGCTGTCTTAAGCAAATTTAATTTCGTTGCCTATGTGTCAGTTTCAAATAACGGAGTGATAATTACAGTGGTCTGGGACTTAGTGTATTTAGACCTGGAAAATACCCAAACCACGGTAAGTTAGGGGAGCCAGAGATGCATTTGAAGCCAGATTATCTCATGAAATGTTAGGAGTGGAAATGAATGCGTCATACTAATGCAAATCTGTGAATTTATTACTAAATGGTGTATTACTGAGACAAGATAGGTGAGATAATATCTTTAATTGGACCAACTTATGTTTGGTGAGAGAGGCAAACTTTTGAGCTTACACTGAGCTCTTCTCCAGGTCTGGGAAACTTCGTGTCCCTGCTAAATGTAAGGTGGAACAGATTGTTTATCATAAGTTGTTAACATGTTTCAAGGGACCAATCAAGGTGAAGTGGCATTTGTTACTAGTCCCAACAGGCCAACTTAAGGCAGCGTTTCTCTAACTTCATTGCACTGTGACCCCCTTCTGAACATAAGAACGGCCATACGGGGTCAGACCAGTGGTATTAACTCTGAAGTTCTGCTGTATGCATACAAAATGATGGGGTCTAAATTAGTTGTTACCACTCAAGAATGAACTCTTGGAATCATTGTAGATAGTTCTTTTAAAACATCCGCTTAATGTACAGCAGCAGTCAAAAAAGCTAACAATGTTAGGAACCATTAGGAAAGGGATAGACAATAAGACAGAAAATGTCATATTGCCTCTATGTAAATCCATGGTACGGCCATATCTTGAATACTATGTGCAGATCAGGTCTCCCCATCTCAAAAAATATATACACCTCTACCTCGATATAATGCGACCCGATATAACATGAATTCTGATAGAACGCGGTAAAGCAGTGCTCCAGAGGGGTGGGGCTGTGCATTCCGGCGGATCAAAGCAAGTTCGATATAACGCAGTTTCACCTATAACGCGGTAAGATTTTTTGGCTCTCGAGAACAGCGTTATATCGAGGTAGAGGTGTATTAGAAATGGAAAAGGTACAGAGAAGGGCAACAAAAATGATTAGGGTATGAAACAACTTCTGTATGAGGAGAGATTAAAAAAGACTGGGACTTTCAGCTTGGAAAAGAGAAGACTAAGAGGTGTTATGATAGAGGTCTATAAAATCTTGACTGATGTGGAGAAAGTGAATAAGGAAATGTTATTTACTCTTTCATATAACACAAGAATCAGGGGTCACCCTATGAAATTAATAGGCAGCAGGTTTAAAACAAACAAAAGAAAGTACTACTTCACACAACGTACCGTCAGCCTGTGGAACTTGTTTCCAAAGGATGTTCTGAAGGCCAAAACTATAATGGGGTTCAAAAAAGAACTAGATAAGTTCAAGGAGGATAAGCCCGTCAATGGTATTAACCAGGATGGTCAGGGATGCAATCCCATACTCTTAAGTGTCCCTTAAGTAGCCTCTATTTGCCAGAAGCTGGGAGTGGACAACAGAGGATGGATCACTTGATGATTGCCTGTTCTGTTAATTCCCTCTGAAGTATCTGTCAGTGGCCACTTTTGGAAGATAGGATACTGGGCTTGATGGACCATTGGTCTGATCCAGTATGGCCATTATTATATTCACAGTAGAGCAGGAGGAGATGGGCTCCTGATTTTTCTGCTTCATGTGGATTTTGAAATTGGGGGCAAAGCTTCAGATTATGCTTTCAATCCCTGCCCCAGCAACTTCAACTAATTTAGTGCTTAGTGTGGACTTCAACTGCTGAAATGCATGATGACTCTGAAATGAATTGCAGCAGGTGGACAGGCCGCCAATTTGTACAACTAGTAAATATCCCAAGTAATGTTTTCAAGTAATGGGCATCTATTTATGTCCATAACTCCTCTTTCCACTTTTTCCCCCTTGATATATGTGGCAGGGGGTTTGTTCATGGATAACCTTTTCTTTTATTTACTTTTTCTAGTAAGTGCACAGCGTATTTACAGCATTTTGCTGTAGTATTTTGCTTAAGTATGTAATATTAAACTTTTTAAAAGACTAGTTTCAAAGGGAGTTCTGGACATCTTTTAAATAATTTACTTTATTGATTGTGTTGTCTAGTGTTTGAAGCAAAGGACTAGGAACCAGATATGTTCTCAATTTCAGTTTGGCTGATCTACTGACAAACTGTACAACATTAAATTCAAATCAGCTCAGCTATAAAGCAAGGTTTCCTTGAACAGATGGTGCCTCTGAGTTGATGTATGCTTTACATTTTTAAATAGTATAGAAAAGTAAGTGCTGCTTAAAACATTCTAATTGAGCTAATTGTCTCTGACCGCTAGATACCACAGCATATTTTCAACTAGCAGACCTTACAACCCTGAATTATTATGTGGTAGGCTAAATCTCAAACAGTATGCAGCTGTTGGCAATTGAAGTTTATTGGTAAATGTGAGCTGTTGCCCTGTTGTAAATATATCTGAGTACAGTAATGTTACACATATAAATAGTGATTATATATTTATTTCTATATAACATTATGCTTCTAACTGCCCACGATATCCTTTTTTCCTCTTCGTATACTGTTTTTGGCTGCCACGGGCCCGAGCGGCTCCCATCAAACTGTGGGGTGCGCCAGGGCATGCCCCCCCGTTAGAACCTCTGTGCTAAATGGAAGGCAGAAAGCAGAGGGGAGGGGGGCATATGATCCTGTGTGCGTCCCTTCACATGTCGCCTCTGGGGTAATTGGTGGAGAGTGCTCCAGCTATTCCTGCTGGTGGCCGTGAACCACATGCTGAGCCTAAACGCTTTTCTTCTGTAATCAGCAAGCAACTTCCTGCAGGAGCTGCCTTTTCCAGTTGCTGATCTGGCCCTTCTCCCCAGACTGTTTTAGGCATTTTTGCTATCCTTCCTGGCAGGGTCCATGTACTTTTAAAAAAATTGATTTTGTGAGACCCTTTTGCTTGGGTGCCTTGGCACTCTGGGAAGTGCTTCAGACCTGTTTCACTGTGGGAGGCTTTGGCATCTGCCCCTGCATTTTACTGCTTTGATGCTATATTGGCAGAGTGCTTGTTTCTTTGTGTTTAACGTGGGCCTTGATTGTCCCACCTAGTTTTTGTGGTGCTTCAGCACCTGCGTTAGCAATTGACTATTGGGTTGTTTGTTTGTTTTTGTTTTTTGTTACTGCTTGGGAACTTGCATCTGTGCTATAGTGCCTGTGTGTGTGGCACAATAGTCCTTCTGGTTGTGTTTTGGAGCACCTCCTTTGACTCCACTTTGGTACTTTTGCCTTCCTATATTGCATTTTCTGCTTCTGGTTTACCCGTGTGAGGTGGTGCTAAAGAGCCATACAAGATTCTCCTGTAGTGAGGCACTGGACTCCCACATTAATGAGTTTATTGTTCTGCCTGTATTCTTTTCATTCTCACATGGTCCCTCTTCCTCATATGCTCAATGTAGAGACACACTTCACAGATCTATTAAATGAACTAATGCCCTTGAAAGACCACCCAACTTCCGGCTTCATTTAACGTCAGTTTGCTGGGCTGTTACCCAAAGGACCATCCCTAAATAGCTTTCTGATTTGTCACTATTACAACTTGGTTGGCCTAATACTAGAAGGCCATGTAAAGGCTTGCTTGATCCGAAGCAACAAGCCTTGCAGTTATGTTTCAGAGAGGCAGAATTTCAGGTTGGTAATTTTCTCTATTAACACCGTGTAGGTTTATGTAGGAAACTGAAAAGCAATTTTAAGTAACAGTTAACCAATTTTTAGGGACTGTATTATCTAAGTTGTGTCATTGCTTCATTTTGGTTGAGATAACGGACTTCCCTGAAACCCACCACATCCATCCTTCCCAGAGTTGTCTATTTAGTTCTGTTAATAGACTCTTATTTCCAAAGTGAAGTAGTTCCATTTTAAATGCTCTGAAATAATTGGATGCAGAACAACATCCATACAGTAATGGAATAATTTGTTAAATGATAACTAGTTTTATGGTTATCAATTAGAATAAATCTTCAATAATTAAGAGAATTTCTTGCTGCTGCATAATAAACATGCAACTCCTTAAATTTACAATTTCAAGGAAAATTACTTTATGCTTTTAGTGAGAAAGGGAAATCAAGTACAAAAGCACACTTTGACATTCACCAGCTTAACTATATTGAGAATATAGCAACTTAGATTTTAGATTTACTTTAGAATTATCTTCTGTGGTGCAAATACATTTGTTTTGTTTGTCATGGTTGTCATTTGTATCCAAAGAAAATCAAATTAAAACAAAAACAGAAAATGTTTTCTCTCTCAACTTGCCATCAAAACAATACAAATTAGTAACCTAAACCTTGTCATAGTGAAGGTCTCTGATTGTTAATCTTAGTACCGTAATAGCAAAGAAAAATAAAGCACAAAACAAAACATCCAGAACTTTGTATGTTGAATCGAGAGAATGAACAATAGTAATGATTCTTCATGTGTGCTTTATATATTAAAATACCATATGTTTTTAAATCACACCACCTAAAGTTGATGGTACAATATATTATCCATTAAACAGAGGCAGAGGTAGGGGTGTGTGTGTGTGTGTGTGTGTGACAGAATGTCTGTCACATTTTCAAGAAATTATTCTTTGACAGAAAAAGGCACAATGTATATGCATAGGGATGGATGGCTAGGGAAGCTCCTGCTTCCTTCCACAAAGACCACAATTGAATATGTTAGAGGAACCATTTTAAAAACTCTGCTGTCACACGGCTCAGGCTGACTTGGTTTAAACAGGATTTGGTAGGTTAATATGGAAGAGTGTGAAAAAATTATTTTCTAGGCCACAGAACTGTTTATAAACTCAGTTTAATCCTATTTTTTGACCCCATCTGTGATGGTTTGCTGAGCTCTAAACACAGATTGTGTGAGTCAGGTTAAAACATGATTAAAGATGAGTGTATATATAGAGAGAGATAGAGCTTAATATTTGGCAAAAACTAATTCTAAATCAATAGCTAGGTTTCTAAAAATCTTAAGACATCACTCAGACCAAATTATAGCAGGAAGGAAATGAGAATGGAAAATCAAGAGTGTTGGTAAGAAATAGCCATCTCATACAAGCAGGCTTGAATCTGGTGACTGAATGTGCAAAAAGTGTTACATGTAATTAAGAACTATATTTAAGCCTTGTAATTGCAATAATCATCGTTATTAATATAATTCCTACTTTAAATATTCATCAAAATAAAAAAAGGAATTCCTGTTTCCAAATTAAAAAAGGTGGAACCCAAATAAATGCATCCTAATTCCAGTTTAATTCTTTGTTTGAGTTTTGGATAAATAATAAAAGAAGTTCAAACCACTGTGATTCAACCAGGCAAATGGTCTTGGATAAAACTGGAACCAAACTGTATTTGCTAGGAGTTCCCACCTTTATAAATCTTTCCATGTCCAATTAACCCTAGGTCCCATTGTATATTTATCCTGGTATCTAATTCTCAGTTTTGTTTCTAATAACTAAGCTATCAAAGTGGAGTTTTGTATAATACCTGCGTGGTTGGTTAGTAAATTGTCACTTTGCTTGTGAAGTTGTACCTTGTCAAATCCATTCTTCTTAGACAAGTTTTCTTTCTGAAGTGGAGCTTAAGGTCTGTTTTGCAAAGTTTAAAAGAATATTATTGGACACACTTGCTATTTCTCACAAGTGTCCTGTATATGAGGTCACATTGATTAGATCTTCCTTACTGTGGAGGCCAAGTAACTTTGGTATACATCCCTACAAAAGACTCTGAGTAAAATCCTCTCCCCGTTGAAATTGAAGGGAGTTTAACTTCAGGGGGGCAGAATTTCTCTCTCTGAAATTAGCTTTTTTTTTTTTTTTTTAATGAGCTGTAACTATTAATTTTATATTCTGCATATGTACTTGATTTTAAATTCTGCTCACCTTTGAATGTATAAACTAGATTTCTTCACTTTGAAAATGTTAGTCCTTTCTTTCCTAATATATCCTTACCAACATAGATAATTCAGCAGTTATTCAACCAGCCAGCCACCTACAAAAACTCCTTTCCATCCATTGATTGACTGTTGCTCTGAGTCATGCTGCTTTTCAGGTAATTAAAGATGCATTTCTGATTCCAATATCTTTTTATCTTCTGTGCTACATGACTCAATATCTTGGGGAAGTTGGTTCCAGAGTTTAATTATGTATTGTGTAAAACATGAGTTTCGCATATCAATATCCATTTTAAATTATCGCCTTTTCATTCCAAAGCCTATCTTGTTTTTGTTTCCTGGAAAGACTAAATAGGCAGGGCTTGATTGGCATCCATTCATTATCATCTATCTGTTTATCGTATCTTTCTTTCCAAACTATGTAGCCCTAGGATTAAATTTAGCCTGCTGCTTTCAGGGAGGTCCAACTTGACCTACGTGAGCCAGCCGGCCCCTTATGTCCCATGGCAGATATGCCTCTTAGTGCAGCGTTTGCATTGTGATTCTTCCTTGGGATTTCCATGGTAGTGCAGCTTTTAAGTTATATCTGTGGCTGAATAGGAGCCACCACACCTTTGAGGGTTACCCAGAGGGATGTATTTTGGAGCTGCCACTCTTTTTGGGTTGTGCTGTCTGCTTGTGGGCCACCCAGTGGTGTGAAGTTTGGGTGCTTTAATTCCACCATCCCCCTCCTGGCAGGCTTTCTGCTGCTGTGGTGGTGCACTGAGACTTGAATCTAGCCCCTAGTAGCTTCCTAGTAGCTTCTTAAATCATTGTCAGATGAAAGTTCTCCTATTGCCCCCACCCAGACTTCTATTTGTTGCCTTCTTGTAGACTCTTCTTTTTATGCTGGATTTTACTGAGATGCTGTGATCAAAACTAAATACCTTTGGCTTTCATAGTGACATTTTACATCTCTATTGTACTCTGCCCCCTTTTAATACAGCCTCTTGTTTTTCTGATGCTTTGTTGGAGCTGGTCAGTCACGCTTGATCATTTTCCTGAGTGCTCACAATTAATTCAGAATGCATTAGTCTAGCCCATTTCATTTTAGTTTCTTCAGAGCTTTCAAAATGAATACCATCTAGTCCCAGTTATTAATTGCAATCTAATTTCTCATAATAGTTCATCGGTCTTGTCAAGGCTGTATCCCTACTTTGAACTTTAGGGTACAAATGTAGGGGCCTGCATGAAAACTGCTAAGCTTATCTACCAGCTTAGCTCTGGTCCCGCTGCCACCATTCTCGATGGATTCCCTCCCTGGGAAGCCTTGAGAAACCTTTCACCAATTCCCTGGTGAATACAGATCCAAACTGCTTGGATCTTAAACAAGGAGAGATTGACCCTTCCCCCCTCCTTCCTTTCACCAACTCCTGGTGAATACAGATCCAAACCCCCTTTGGATCTTAAAACAAGGAGAAATCAATCAGGTTTTAAAAAAAGAAGGCTTTTAATTAAAGCAAAAGGTAAAAATCATCTCTGCAAAATCAGTATGGAAAATAACTTTACAGGGTAATCAAACTTAAAGAGCTCAGAGGAATCCCCTCTGTCTTAGGTTCAAAGTATAGCAAACAGGATAAGCACTTTAGTAAAAGGTACATTTACAAGTTGAGAAAACAAAGTAAATCTAAGACGCCTTGCCTGGCTTTTACTTACAATTTTGAAATAAGAGAGACTTGTTTAGAAAGATGGGGAGAACCTGGATTGATGTCTGGTCCCTCTCAGTCCCAAGAGCGAACAACCCCTTAAACAAAGGACACACACAAAAGCCTTTCCCCCCCCAAGATTTGAAAGTATCTTGTCCCCTTATTGGTCCTCTGGGTCAGGTGTCAGCCAGGTTACCCGAGCTTCTTAACCCTTTACAGGTAAAAGGATTTTGGAGTCTCTGACCAGGAGGGATTTTAGTACTGTACACAGTATGGCTGTCACCCTTCCCTTTATAGTTATGACACGCCCCCCAAATCACAGATAGTGTTGGACGTTCGGTTCCACACTGGCTGTGATTTCTTCCTGGAGTTCTAGGAGAAAACAGAGTTAACAAGACACATGTACCTTTAGACATACTACTGATTATATAAAAACTAACAATATGTTTCATTACAAGAACAATTGTTAACCAGTTAACTCTGGGAAACTTTCCCGGGAGAGTGCATCAGCCACTTTGTTAGAAGCTCCCGAAATGTGTTGTATTTCAAAATCAAAATCTTGGAGAGCTAAACTCCACCGAAGAAGTTTTTTGTTATTCCCCTTGGCGGTATGAAGCCACTGTAGCGCAGCATGGTCTGTTTGTAGTTGGAAGCGCCGTCCCCAAACATATGGGCGTAGCTTTTCCAGCGCGTACACAATGGCGTAGCATTCCTTTTCGCTGATTGACCAGTGGCTTTCCCTCTCAGACAGTTTCTTGCTGAGAAACACGACAGGATGGAATTCTTGATCTGGTCCTTCCTGCATTAAAACTGCTCCCACGCCTCGCTCGGAAGCATCTGTGGTTACTAGGAACGGTTTGTCAAAGTCTGGGGCCCTTAGCACAGGGTCAGACATGAGTGTTGCCTTAAGCTGGTTAAAGGCCTTTTGACACTTATCAGTCCACTGAACTGCATTTGGCAGTTTCTTTCTGGTTAGGTCTGTCAGCGGGGCGGCGATTTGGCTGTAGTGTGGTACAAATCGCCTATAATATCCGGCCAAGCCTAAGAAGGATTGGACCTGTTTCTTTGACTTTGGAACCGGCCACTTTTGGATAGCATCCACTTTGGCCTGTAGGGGATTTATAGTTCCTTGACCCACCTGGTGCCCGAGGTACGTCACTCTGTTTTGGCCTATTTGACACTTTTTAGCCTTAACAGTTAGTCCTGCCTGCCGGATGCGCTCGAAGACTTTTTTCAGGTGCTCCAGGTGTTCTGTCCATGAATCAGAAAAAATGGCCACATCATCGAGGTAGGCAACTGCAGATTCTCCCAATCCTGCTAGGAGACCATCTACAAGTCTTTGGAAGGTGGCGGGTGCATTTCGCAACCCGAAAGGGAGTACATTGAATTCATACACCCCTGCCTGGGTGACGAAGGCTGACCTTTCCTTAGCGGGTTCATCTAGTGGTACTTGCCAGTACCCTTTGGTTAAGTCTAAAGTAGAGATGAATTGGGCATGTCCCAATTTTTCCAATAGCTCATCTGTGCGTGGCATTGGATAGTTGTCAGGACGAGTTACAGCATTTAGCTTACGGTAGTCCACGCAAAAGCGTATTTCCCCATCTGGTTTGGGAACTAGAACCACTGGAGATGCCCATGCACTGGTAGAGGGGCGGATTATACCCATCTGTAGCATGTCCTGGATCTCCCTTTGTATAGCCGCTTGGGCATGAGGTGACTCCCGGTAGGGTGGGGTTCTAATTGGGTGAGCATTACCTGTGTCAATGGAGTGGTATGCCCGTTCGGTCCGCCCTGGAGTGGCTGAGAAAATCGGTGCAAAGCTTGTGCACAGCTCCCTTATCTGCTGTCGCTGCAGACGTCCCAGGGTCGTGGAGAGGTTCACCTCTTCCACGCCACCATTCCTTTTTCCTTCATAGTAGACACCTGCAGGCCACTCCGCGTCATCAGTTTCCTGGGCTGTAAACTGGCAAACGTTTAATTCTCTAGAATAAAAGGGCTTAAGAGAATTAACATGGTATACCTTAGGCTTTATGTTGGAGGTGGGGGAGGCTATGAGATAGTTAACAGCTCCTAGGCGCTCCTGGACCGTGAATGGTCCTTTCCACGACGCTTCCATTTTATGGGCCTGGAGCGCCTTTAAGACCATGACTTGGTCTCCTACTTTGAAGGACCGTTCTCTGGAATGTTTATTATCCCAGGCCTTTTGCTCTTCCTGAGCATCCTTTAGGTTTTCTTTAGCAAGGGCTAAAGAGTGTCGGAGGGTGTTTTGTAGGTTGCTTACAAAGTCTAGAATGTTAGTTCCTGGAGAAGGCGTAAACCCCTCCCATTGCTGCTTCACCAACTGTAATGGCCCCTTAACCTCGCGGCCATACACAAGTTCAAATGGTGAAAACCCTAAACTGGGATGTGGTACAGCCCTGTAGGCAAAAAGCAACTGCTGCAACACTAGGTCCCAATCATTGGAGTGTTCATTTACGAATTTACGTATCATGGCCCCCAAAGTTCCATTAAACCTCTCCACCAGACCATTGGTTTGATGGTGATGAGGGGTGGCAACCAAGTGATTCACCCCATGAGCTTTCCACAGGTTTTTCATGTTCCCTGCCAGGAAATTAGTTCCCGAATCTGTAAGTATGTCGGAGGGCCACCCTACCCTGGCAAAAATGTCTGCTAATGCCTGGCACACACTTTTAGTCTTGGTGTTGCTTAAGGGTACAGCTTCCGGCCATCGGGTAGCAAAATCCATGAAAGTCAGTACGTACTGCTTTCCTCTGGGTGTCTTCTTTGGGAAAGGACCCAGAATATCCACAGCTACTCGCTGAAATGGGACCTCAATTATGGGTAGTGGCTGGAGAGGGGCTTTAACCTGGTCTTGGGGCTTTCCCACTCGTTGGCACACCTCACAAGACCGGACATAATTAGCAACGTCCTTGCCCATTCCCTCCCAGTGGAAGGACTTCCCCAACCGGTCTTTGGTTCTGTTCACCCCAGAATGGCCACTGGGATGATCATGGGCTAAGCTCAAGAGTTTTACCCGATACTTAGTGGGAACTACCAGCTGTCTTTGAGGATGCCAGTCTTCCTGGTGCCCACCAGAAAGAGTCTCCTTGTATAAAAGTCCTTTTTCTACAACAAACCGGGATCGGTTAGAAGAGCTGAGAGGCGGTGGGGTGCTCCGCGCCGCCTCCCAAGCTTTTTGAAGGCTGTCATCTGCTTCCTGCTCGGCCTGGAACTGTTTCCTTGATGCTGGAGACATCAGTTCCTCCTTGGACTGTGGACTGGGGCTTGGTCCCTCTGGAAGCGATGCAGGTGCTGGGGCTTTTTCCATTGACTGTGAACCGCTGTCCGCTGGTGCACTATGTGGTATTTCAGGCTCTGGCTGAGCCTCTTGGGTAGGGTTATCTGCTGCTTCCGCCAGTTTAGGCTCGCTGGTGCCCTCTGGCATTGGAGTTGTAGACGGGGTTGCAAGCGCTGGACTCAGTGCTGACAATGGTCCTGGTGCTGGTTGCGTTGCCAGTTCCGGTTCTGGGACTGGCTTTGGCTGGGTCTCTGGGATTGGATCCACTACGGCTGTTGCAGTCGTTGGTAGGGGATCCGGTTCCACCACCTGTGTTTGGGTCTCCGGTAACACAGACGGGGTCCTGGTGGACGGCTCAGGAACAGGGATGGGGGTGAAAGCTTGCTTAGCCTGGCTGCGGGTGACTATTCCCACCCTCTTGGCTAGCTTCACATGGTTGGCCAAGTCTTCCCCCAGCAGCATGGGGATGGGATAATTGTCATAGACTGCAAAAGTCCACATTCCTGCCCAGCCCTTGTACTGGACATGCAACTGGGCTGTAGGCAAGGTTACAGACTGTGACACGAAGGGTTGAATTGTCACTGTAGCCTCCGGGTTGATGAGTTTGGGGTCCACTAGGGATTGGTGAATAGTTGACACTTGTGCCCCAGTGTCCCTCCAAGCGATAACCTTCTTTCCGCCCACTCTCAAGGTTTCCCTTCGCTCCGAGGGTATGAGAGAGGCATCTGGGTCTGGGGTTCTTTGGTGTGATTGGGGTGTAATGAACTGTAATCGGTTGGGGTTCTTGGGGCAGTGAGCCTTTATATGCCCCAGTTCATTACATTTAAAACATCGCCCTGCTAAGGTATCACCGGGGCGATGTTGGTTGATGGAGACTGGTGTGGTGGGGTGAGAAGGCGTCTGGGGTTTCCCTTGGGATGTGGGTGGGGCCTTGGGTTGTCCCCGGTGATAAGGTTTTGTTTCGGTTTGCCCCTTCTGATATTCGCTCCAACTGCTACTAGCTTTTTTCTTTTCTGTCACCTCCACCCATTTGGCTCCAATCTCCCCCGCCTCGGTTACAGTTTTGGGCTTCCCATCTAGGATGTACCTTTCTATTTCCTCAGGAACACCCTCTAAAAACTGCTCCATTTGCAATAGGAAGGGCAACTCTTCCGTAGATTTAACATTTGCTCCTGATATCCAGGCATCCCAATTTTTCCCAATGTGGTAGGCATGTCGGGTAAATGACACATCAGGTTTCCACCTTAGGGCTCTGAACCGCCGACGGGCATGCTCAGGTGTTAGCCCCATTCTGATTCTGGCCTTGTTTTTAAAAAGTTCATAACTGTTCATGTGTTCCTTAGGCATTTCAGCCGCCACCTCTGCTAAGGGTCCACTGAGCTGCGGCCTCAGCTCTACCATGTACTGGGTTGGAGGGATGTCGTATCCAAGGCAGGCCCTTTCAAAATTTTCTAAGAAGGCCTCAGTATCATCGCCTGCCTTGTAGGTGGGGAATTTCCTGGGATGGGAAGTGGTACCTGGAGAGGAGTTGTTAGGATGGTCTGATGCACCCTGCCTAGTCCTTGCTGCTTCCAGTTCCATCTCTTTTTCTTTCAGCTCCATCTCTCTTTTATGGGCCTCCTGTTTGGCTTTTTCTTCTCTTTCTCTCAGCTCCATCTCTCTTTTATGGGCCTCCTGCTTGGCTTTTTCCAGCTCCATTTCTCTCTTGTGGGCCTCCTCTTTGGCTTTCTCTTCTCTGTCTCTCAGCTCCATCTCTCTCTTGTGGGCCCCCTCTTTGGCTTTCTCTTCTCTGTCTCTCAGCTCTATCTCTTTTTCTTTCAGCTCCATAGCTCTCTTGTGGGCCTCCTCTTTAGCTTTTTCTTCTTTGGTAGTCATTTTCCTGGTTTTCTTGTGCTGGGTCACACCCCTCTGCAGTTGACTGAAACTGGGATGTACTTAGCTCAGGCTCCTGCTGAGTGCTGCTGAGTTAACAGAGACTTTCTAACAAGCTACTCCCGAGGATGTAAAAAGAAAAAAAAGAAAAAAAAACAATTCACCTTGTAAATTCCTTTTACCAGTCGTTTGCTCATTAATTGAACCCTTCTCTTAACAAAGGACCTTGTTAAAAAAAACTTAACACCTCTGCCTTCAGGCAAGGAGAGATAAGATATGCATCTACCTTCAGCTCTGCTTTCCAAGCAGCTAGAAGGAAAAAAAAATCTCTTACTGGCTTTTGGGTTTAAAACGATCCCACCGCTGTGCCACCATGTCAAGGCTGTATCCCTACTTTGAACTTTAGGGTACAAATGTAGGGGCCTGCATGAAAACTGCTAAGCTTATCTACCAGCTTAGCTCTGGTCCCGCTGCCACCATTCTCGATGGATTCCCTCCCTGGGAAGCCTTGAGAAACCTTTCACCAATTCCCTGGTGAATACAGATCCAAACTGCTTGGATCTTAAACAAGGAGAGATTGACCCTTCCCCCCTCCTTCCTTTCACCAACTCCTGGTGAATACAGATCCAAACCCCCTTTGGATCTTAAAACAAGGAGAAATCAATCAGGTTTTAAAAAAAGAAGGCTTTTAATTAAAGCAAAAGGTAAAAATCATCTCTGCAAAATCAGTATGGAAAATAACTTTACAGGGTAATCAAACTTAAAGAGCTCAGAGGAATCCCCTCTGTCTTAGGTTCAAAGTATAGCAAACAGGATAAGCACTTTAGTAAAAGGTACATTTACAAGTTGAGAAAACAAAGTAAATCTAAGACGCCTTGCCTGGCTTTTACTTACAATTTTGAAATAAGAGAGACTTGTTTAGAAAGATGGGGAGAACCTGGATTGATGTCTGGTCCCTCTCAGTCCCAAGAGCGAACAACCCCTTAAACAAAGGACACACACAAAAGCCTTTCCCCCCCCCAAGATTTGAAAGTATCTTGTCCCCTTATTGGTCCTCTGGGTCAGGTGTCAGCCAGGTTACCCGAGCTTCTTAACCCTTTACAGGTAAAAGGATTTTGGAGTCTCTGACCAGGAGGGATTTTAGTACTGTACACAGTATGGCTGTCACCCTTCCCTTTATAGTTATGACAGGTCTTCTGCTTGGAACTTTTTGTCTCTGGGTGTGCCTTACCCTTCAATGAAGAATAACTCTGGCATAGGTATCTCTTAATCATTCTCTGTGATGAAGAATGTAAATAGGTTATCCTGTATCTTTCCTGAATTTCTCTTTATTCTTTTCAATTGCCCCCGTGTTACAACCTGGCGCTCTAGTAGATGTACAGGTCATCCTGCAAGCTTTTATTTCTGATACACTTAAAATTCCTTTTTCTTTGGCTAGCTGTTCAGGTTTCTTTTTAGCCCTCTTAATCTTCATCTTTCATTTTACACATCAGAGTCTGTTCTCTTCCATTATCCTCAGTTATGCTGGTTTCCATTTTTTGAAAAGAGATAATAGTTTATTCAGACTAAAGTATCTTGTCATTTAATAATGCAGGAGTTTTTCCTAATCCTTTCTTGTATTCCAGGGTTTGCAATGCTTCTCTGACTAATGAGGTTTCTTAAGTTGCTTCCATGCTGATTCTGTGGATTTTAATGCTTTCCCTTCAGGCAGGTTTTGATCACTTACTTTTAACGGAATCCCTTCTCCTGAAGTTACTTTAAAAAAAAAAAGAAGTTCATTCACTGAGAGAAAAGCAGTGATTTACATGTATTAGGTGGCACCGTGGTTCAGGTTGTAATAAAATAGAGTCTAAACCTGAATGATGCATGTTCAAATCCTACAGCAGGACTCACGCTCACACCCATTGCTGATATTGCAGTGAAATGCTAACACAGGTCAAGTGGAAATTAGCTCCCATCACCATTTATGATGAGGGAATTGTAACTGTTTTGGGACAACTGCAACTGTATTCCCCCTCTTTAATCCACCAAAGACACCTACTTTAAAGGCTTCCAGCTCCCAGCCATCACCTCTCTTGGGCAGAGACTCATGTCTCACTCCCTTCTGACAGTTTTTCCCCCCCCCAGGCTCTACAATTCCCTGCCTACGCTGTGATATTCTCAGCAAGCCAGACTGTCTAAACAGGCTAGCTGCTCCGTTTTGCTCTCTCTCCAAAGGCTATGAACAGTGTAATTGTCCACAGATGCAAGTTACCACACAGCTCTTTCTAAGCAAGCAAATCCTTTCTTAAGGTGAAAGTATTACAGAGAAAACATATTAAAAACAATAACAGAACCTACATGCATGCTAAAAATCTTAGCAGAGATCGTACCTACTCCAACTTCAAGCTCTGGTAGGTGTCAGTCCCTCAAAACCCACATGTGGATTTTCCCCATGGCTACAAGTTCATAACTGTTTCAGATTCAGAACCAGAACTCAGGCTGGGAAGTTCAGTCATTCTGTTCAGTCTTACTGCTCAGACCTGTGATCTCAAGTCTCTGGGAATAGGTAATCAGCAGTCACCTCTCCTCAGGGCATAGCTTCAAAAGGCTGGGTTTTTACATAACCTAAGATACTTAAACTTTATTCAATAAAGTCTCCCAAGGATGTGGCAGGACATTGCTATATCTGTCACAGGGATAAAATTAGTGTTTTGAAAACATTCCCATTTTCATTTGGAGGAATTCAGTGTGCCAACTGTTGTTTTGGACCCCCAGCATGCACAATGCACAGATGCGCACACCACTGTTTGGAGCAGACAGGCAAGGCTAACCTTTGTCATCTTCCTCTGTGCCAGTCTCTGCTACTTCAGAGCCAGTGTAGGTGCACATATTTGTATAAAAGTCCCAGTGGAGCAAACTCTTCTCCCACAGTGCACTGGTCACTGCGTAGGTGCCTATCTGGTGGAGTTTTTGAGCTCTATTTCTCCAAAGTCCAAAAGACACTCACCTGTACATTTAACATTGTGTGCTTCCTCAGTGTAAACTTTGCCATTGTAGTGTTGCTGTAAGATGACTTTTCAGCACTGTCCTCTTGGGCATGTGCTCCTTGCTAGTCTGAGGCAAACATCCATGTCCTGGTGGCCATTATAGCCAACTGTGAGATAGGCACAGCTAAGCTCTGTAATTTCGAATGACCGGTTGTGTGAACACTTTGCCAAGCAGGGCATCACTCAATATGGCTAGCAGTGCAAGGATAAATTAAAAGGGATGAAAGATTAGTTCAGGATAGCAGATGGTCAAGCACAAGAGGGAAAACCTGCCAATTTTATGTAGCAATATATATTTTGGAAGAAAATGTAGGTTTATATACTTAGCATTTTGTATCTTGTAAGAAGGCTTTGGAATTAAAAAATGAACAGAAAATGTTACCTTTACCACATTCCAAGGATTAACTATCATTAATATGCCTGTGAACCCTCTCATTTCAATGGCCACTGCTGAATTACGAGCATTGAAAAGTAGAAGAACCAGATGTCTGGTATCATAATTCGCCAGTCACTTGACCAATTTGAAGGGAATGAAAAAGAGAAGAATTGTTTCTGGAGATGCAGAGGGAAATGAAAAAGGTTTTGAGTTTTTTGAAAGAAAAAGGCACGAGGACAAGGAACTGCTGCACACTTCCAGCTGTGCCACAGATGAAGACAAAGAAAACTAGAACACAGAGCACCTACATTTCATGTCTCTGTGTTTTTAAAGCCATGCTTCTTTCCCAGTTTTCTTCTTTTACGCTGGATACTTACAGCAATTGGTGTCCATGTTTGTGTGTTTGTTACAGGTAACTTGTACTGGTTTCTTTTGTCAAGAATCTATCAAGCATACTTTGTTTTACCATTAGTACATCATTCAGTCTCTATATCTTTCATCCTGAGTTTGGTTTGGCAGACTTTAGGGTACTGACTGGGTTCAGTCCTAATTAGCTCACAGCCTGATGTGCTATGACTGCATTCTAGATAAACTGGTAAGAATTATAAAATTTACAAGATTATATTTCACTCTACATACCACCTTTCATCCAAGGATCTCAAATAAGCCCCTGTGGATAGGAAAATAACATGCCCGTTTTACTGTATATAAGCAATCGTGTGTTCACATCTTGTCACTAGATAACCCGTAGCACAAACAATACATTGATTTTAATAATGCTTTCGAAGGGCAGGATTACATTTGTCTTCTATAGAATTTGAACATGTTTACAACCAGTATGGTGGTTTTAGTGTTGACAAGGGGGGGGGAGGGATAGCTCAGTGGTGTGAGCATTGGCCTGCTAAACCCAGGGTTGTGAGTTCAATCCTTGAGGGGGCCATTTAGGGAACTGGGGTAAAAATCTGTCTGGGGATTGGTCCTGCTTTGAGCAGGGGGTTGGACTAGATGACCTCCTATGGTCCCTTCCAATCCTGATATTCTATGATTCTAAGTAAGAAATGCTGAAAGTTCTCTAAGCAATGCCACATATCCTTGCTGTTATGCCAATTTTAAAAAAAAATCTATGATGAAGCCCCTATTATACAGTTTAACAGGTTTAATTTAACTCCGTCTCAAAACATGACACTGCTATGCCTTCCCTGTTACACTTTGGTAAAAGTAATGTCATCAGTGTAGAACCTTGCCTATGCGTGCTAACCGCACAATAGCCAGCCACATATGATTTTGTTTACTTCATTGAACTATTGCAAAGTTTCTAGATAATGCAACTGGAAATAGTAAAGCAATCCTCAGAAATCTCAATTGGAGATAGTGAGGCTAGTGGGACTGCAGTGCCATCTGCATGCAGGTGACATGCAGTGCTCTATTTCTTTTTTCTTTCATGGGCTATGCAGCATCTGTGTCCTCCCCAGTGTCTGACGTAGATAGGGCCATAATGAAAGCAACCTAGCTGTGGCTGCTTGCAGAGAAGATGGGTGTCTGGAGCAAATGGAAGGTAAAATGTCTGCCCCACATGATCAAGGGAGTTGGTTTCGTGTATATTTACGAACTTTCAAAGTTGCATTTCACGTACCATAATTCAGTAAGGTTCCGAATTAGAGGCCTCCTCAGTTGAAGTTCTGTACTGATGACCTTGCTTTGATTATGGCAATAATAGTGGCAAGGCAGTATTAAAACCAACATCTAAGTGGAGTTTGAAGTGTCACAGTATTGTTAAAGGTGGGATTGCTTCCATGTGTGCTAATGCTAAACACGAAAGAAAAGCAATAGCACAGGGTAGGGAGGAAACTCCCGACTCCCCCAGCCTACCCCCTTTTTTTTTTTTTTTTTGGAGGGAAGGGGGGACATGATAGCTTGGGGGAAGTCTTGTTTTTATAAAACTCATTTGACACTCTAAAGTCTATAAATAGAAACCTGTGCAGCATCTGTTCGACAGTCCCTTCCTTTTGAAAAATTAAATTCCATTCCACTTTGTTAAATAATGCAACTGCATGTTTAATGAATGGGAGAGGTCTCAGAATTTCAGCGGAAATTTCCTCACTGTCTACATGCACCGATATATCTTGTGAATGGGATACTGGGAGCTCATTAGTTTTGTTTAGGGCTGTTGATTAATCGCAGTTAACTCGTGATTAACTCAAAAAAATTAGTCACAATTAAAAAAATTAATCACAATTATTTGCAGTTTTAATTGCACTGTTAAACAGTAGACTACCAATTGAAATTTATTAAATATTTGTGGATGTTTTTCTACATTTTAAATTATATTGATTTCAGTTACAACACAGGATACAATCTGTACAATGCTCACTTTATATTATTTTTTATTACAAATATTTGCACTGTAAAAATGATAAACAAAAAAAATAGTATTTTTCAATTCACCTCATACAAATAGTGTAGTGCAATCTCTTTATCGTGAAAGTGCAACTTACAAATGTAGATTTTTTTGATTTGTTACCTAACTGAACTCAAAAACAAAACAATGTAAAACCTTAGAGCCTACAAGTCCACTCAGTCCTACTTTTTGTTCAGCCACGCTAAAGAAACAAGTTTCTTTACATTTATGGGAGATAATGCTGCCCGCTTCTTATTTACGTCACCAGAAAGTGAGAACAGGCATTTGCATGGCGCCTTTGTAGCCGGCATATTTATGTGCCAGATATGCTAAACATTCATGCTTCAGCCACCATTCCAGAGGACATGCTTCCATGCTGATGATCCTCATTAAAAAAATAATGTATTAATTAAATTTGTGACTGAACTCCTTGGGAGAGAATTGTATGTCTCCTGCTCCGTTTTACCCGCATTTTGCCATATATTTCATGTTATAGCAGTCTCAGATGATGACCCAGCACATGTTGTTCATTTTAAGAACACTTTCACTGCAGATTTGACAAAATGCAAAGAAGGTACCAATGTGAGATGTTTAAAGATAGCTACAGTACTCGACCCAAGGTTTAAGAATCTGAAGTGCCTTCCAAAATCTAAGAGGGACAATGTGTGGAGAATGCTATCAGAAGTCTTAAAAGAGCAACACTCCAATGCGGAAACTACAGAACCCAAACCACCAAAAAAGAAAATAAACTTCTGCAGGTGCCATCTGACTCAGATGATGAAAATGAACATGCGTCAATCCACACTGCTCTGGATTGTTATCAAGCAGAACCTGTCATTAGCATGGATGCATGTCCTCTGGAATGGTGGTTGAAGTATGAAGGGACATCTGAATCTTTAGCACATCTGGCACGTAAATATCGTGCAACGCCGACTACAACAGTGCCATGCGAACACCTGTTCTCGCTTTCAGGTGACATTGTAAACAAGAAAAGGGCAGCATTATCTCCTGCATATGTAAACAAACTTGTTTGTCTGAGCGATTGGCTGAACAAGAAGTAGGACTTGTAGGCTCTAAAGTTTTACATTGCTTTGTTTTTGAATGCAGTTTTTTTTGTACATAATTCTATGTTTGTAAGTACTTGTAATGGGAATTGAATTGTATTAGGTGAATTGAAAAATACTATTTATTTTGTTTTTTACAGTGCAAATATTTGTAATAAAAAATAAATATCAAGTGAGCACTGTACACTTTGTATTCTGTGTTGAAATCAATATATTTGAAAATGTAGAAAACATCCAAAAATATTTAAATAAATGGTATTCTATTATTGTTTAACAATGCAATTAATTGCAATTCATTTTTTTAATCGTGATTAATTGTGATTACGTTTTTTAATTGCTTGACAGCCCTAGATTTGTTTAATATAAGCTACTGTGAATGCACAAAATAACGTTTTTTTAAACCACTGCAACTCTGGCTCTGTCAAATCAAATCTGATTTTTTTTTTTTTGACCAGCTCAATAAAGGGGGAATGTCCACAACCTAGTATCCCTGCCAAATTTTCACTTTCCACCAAATTTCCTTGGTGCTCAGGCTGTTTAAGAAAAAAGCTGACTTTATTCCTTTAACAGAAAAACTACATTCTTTTATTCCTGTGCTTAAAAATAGCTCAACCTTTTAAAAATTAGACTGGGGGGAGAGGGTGGTCTTTGTCTTTGAGCAAACCTACCAAATTTTAACCAGAAAATTAAAAATTTGAGAAAATTTAAGAAACCTCAAATGATACTTTATAATAATGGAAACATGTACGTAAGCTTAATTATAGGCGTGTGTGTGTGCCACCTGTAGTAGTAATATTCCCAGATGGTAAGCACATCTCATCTCTAAGGAACTGGGTAGGCAACATTATCAGGGCTCACAGAATATCAAAGAAAACTTGTCAGACTGGAATAATTAAAAGAGAAAGTATCACCCTGCATTCTTTGTGTCCCCTTTAGAAAAATGGTTAAAACTGATGGAGTGCAACACCAGTGACTTCAAAATATGGTTGACACCCTCCTATTTTGCACCTCTCTGCTGCAACTGTCCCTTTTGATATCTGACAAAGATAGTTGCCTCTTCTTTGCTTCTGAATGGACTCTCATGATGGCCAGCTGTGGCATGGCTGGGCTGTGTTTATTGTGCCTATTAATAATTTGACTGCAGGGCCATCTTCAGCTGTTAGTTTCAAAGGCCTGGTTTGGGGTGGGGGTGGGGAATTGACCTAAGATATGCAATTTCAGCTACGAGAATAGCGTAGCTGAAGTCGACATATCTTTAGGTCGACTTACCTCGCGTCCTCACGGCGCGGGGTCGACTGCCGCTGCTCCCCCGTTGACTCCGCTTCTGCCTCTCGCCGCAGTGGAGTACAGGAGTCGACGGCAGAGCGATCGGGGATCGATTTATCACATCTACACTAGACGTGATAAATTGATCCCTGATAGATCGATCACTACCCACCGATCCGGCAGGTAGTGTACACGTACCCTAAGATGTCACCTTAGCGGCTGTGTTTTAATGTCTGAATTTTAGTAGTTTGAAAATGATGTTGGGCTCCTCACTCACCCACGCTGATGAGTAGGATGATGACCAATCAGCATCCAGAATTTTCACACTCTGTAGGACTCCTTACTCTCCTTCTCCAGTTAGATGTTTTGTGTCTCAGAGCAGGAAGGTGACCACTGCCGCCATATCAATCTGCCTTTTGTCTCTTGGTCACAGAAGGTTAAAGAAAAAGAGTAGGCAACCCTCAAGTGTGCCTCCTATAGCTGCACTTTCACGTGAGGGACATAAGCATGTGTTCTGTTTTGGAAGCTCTGGCAATCGAAATGCTGCTTCTGCACAAGGGGAAAGAAGCCCCTGTGCAGGGCAGACACACTCTTCAAAGCAGCAAAGTCAGTGGTTAAGGTTGTCCCTCAGGCTGGAAAAGACAAAATCAAAATCATCCCACTCACCTCTTCAGACTCCTTGGTCTTTATCCATAGTCTCTCAAGAATATCTTCCCAGTCGCAGGATATTGATCTCTCTTCCCTTTTTTTCAGAACAGCAGGGGCTTTTGTCTGCAAATTGCCCCACACCTGTGGGGTTTGGGGACTGAGTTCTTGGTTCTGGGTGAACAGATTTTTAGCAGGGCAAGTTATACCCAGATTCTCTGGGGACTGGTCCTCATTTGGTCTGTCAATGCAAATGAAGAGGGAAACCACCATCTTCTGTCTCAACCAAGGCACAGAAAGCAATTTAACCAGTAAATGGGAATTTAATTTGCCTATTGTCATTTTGAAAAGCAAACTTTCCTATGCTTCCAAGGCTACAAATACAGCAATAAAGAGGCCAAGGGAATTTTAAAAAATGTTTGTAAGTGTCTAATATTATCCAGTCTGATCTTGAAATAGACTCTCCAAAGGTCAGTGAACAAAATGAAAACTCAGTTTGTGGATTTTAGTGATTGCTGCGGGGGGGCCTAATGTGAATATTTAAAAGTTCAGAAAATAATATTCCCTTTGAAATGCCTGCTTCTATACTGATCATTGCCATCAGACAGTCATGGATTTATTTCTCTTTGGTAGGAAAGGAGGTTTGCACTCGATAGCATTAAGAGAACTACTCAAGTAGGCTTTTGATGATGTTTTTGTTCTCTTGTCAAAATACATTTGTGCTGAAGGTTTGCTGCAGAAATCTATGGTTAAGGTGAACTGCAGTATAAAGTGCTGCCGCAGCAAGTATTTGTTCAGTTCTGTTGAAAAGCATTGACCTGACAAGAATGCTTATTCAGTGATATCTACTCCTTGGTCACTGTGCTTTTAAATATTTTGCTTAAATATTTGCAGTATGAACTTTTTGGCCCTCAGATCTACTTTCCAGTTTATAAGTTACTAGCATACAGATAAATGAGGAATAGTAGTAGATGCTATAATACACACACACACACACAGACACACACACACACAGACACACACACACACACACACACACACACACACACACACACACACACACACACACACACACACACTCCCTCCCAAATTCACTCTGTGTAACAGGGTAGGGTGCTGGAACATTCTTTGTGAGGTATAGGAGAAGGAATCCTCCTCGTCCTTCCCCCCAGTTCTGACCACTGAGCTGCTGTGTGGCTGGTACTGTGACCTCGAGGCTGCAGTTTGCCCCATCCATAGGCACCAACTTTTCCTGGTGCCGGTGGGTGCTCGACTCCCCCCTCCCACCCGTGGCCCCACCCTGACTCCACCCCTGCCCTGCCTCCTCCCATCCCTGCCCCGCCCCCATTCCAACTCCTTCCCCAAAGTCCCCGTCCCAACTCCGCCCCCGCCCTGCCCCATTGGACTCCTTCTCCAAATCCCTGCCCCGGCCCCGCCTCTTCCCTGAGCGCTCCGCATTCCCCCTCCTCCCCCCTCCCTCCCAGTGCTTGGCGGGGCGGAGGTGAGCTGGGGTGGGGCGGGGAGCTGCCGCTGGGTGCAGAGCATCCACCAATATTTCCCCATGGGTGCTCCAGCCACGAAGCACCCACGGAGTCAGCGCCTATGGCCCCATCTAGCTCTTGTGTCTATGGTCAGGACAAAGGACTGGGTTGGTGGATCTGCATAACAGTGGATCATCCACTGGCCTGTTTCCAGACTTTCCCCCATGTGTATGGGAGCAAAAAGAGGATTGAATTGTTGGTATCCAGCACAACCCCTGCACACGGTAAGTTTATGTGACTCTATGCAGTTCAAAGGTGGGGCTGGGAAGCGGGAAGATTTGACCCATAGTTCTAAACTAACTTATTTTAATGATATGGTTGGGCCCTACAATACATTTTTAATTGAAAGTTTGCAAATATATATAAAAGACACTAAATGTAGCTTGATGAATTGTCTTACACTGTTTTACACTATTTTCTTAAACTTGTCCAGAAATGAAGATTTCTTATTTTAAATCAACTTTATGAAACACGTTTTATAAATGGGTTGTTTTTTCTCCGCTAATCCAGAATTAAAGTAGTCATTTTGTTATGTCAACTATCTATCCCCCTTTTAAGCACAATCATGGTAGTCTATGAATTGCAAACACAATAAAAGCTGTAGAGTACCAGGATTCAAAAGTGGGACTACTGACAGGTGGGTAGTGGATTTTTATTTATTTATTTTAAACTATTGTGTAATCTCAGGAGTAAAGATTAGTGTATGGTAACAGAGTTCCTAAACATACATTTCCATTTATTCTATATACTTAAGTACTTAGTGATTGGTTTAAAAAAAAAAAAGTACAAAGGACACTAGAAAATGTAGATCTGTTTTAAATAATGTGTACAATTTGATAAGCTAATAATATCTGTATATAGTTAACCAGTTTACCAGTTGGTTAAAAAAACAACAAAAAATGACATTTATGTATAAAGGGCTTTAGGTACAGAATTGGCAATTTACATAGCTCATTATTTCTACCTAATCTTTTTGTTAAAAGGAAAAAATATCCAGTAAATTTTGTATTATGATATAGTGCTCTTTATATCTGCTTTTATGGCACAAGCAAATACAGATAGGTGGATGATTTTTCTGTGCTTAGTATTAAATGCTTATTCTGAGTCTCCTGTTTTCTGGCAGTATATATAAGTCTGTAAGAGCAGAGGAATGGGTGACAGTCCCCTAGAAGTTGGAGGAGTTTTTAAGGTCTGTGTACTTGGCCTTGAAAATAGTTCTGCTACTAGACCAGGGGTCGGCAACCTTTCAGAAGTGGTGTGCCGAGTCTTCATTTATTCACTCTAATTTAAGGTTTTGTGTGCCAGTAATACATTTTAACGTTTTTAGAAGGTCTCTTTCTGTAAGTCTATAATATATAACTAAACTATTGTTGTATGTAAAGTAAATAAGGGTTTTAAAATGTTTAAGAAGCTTCATTTAAAATTAAATTAAAATGCAGAGGCCCCCGGACTAGTGGCCAGGACCTGGGCAGTGTGAGTGCCACTGAAAATCAGCTCACGTGCTGCCTTTGGCACGCGTGCCATAGGTTGCCTACCCCTGTACTAGACTAAACTAGCACTTGTTTTGGAGAAGAGCTGTACTCCGACCAATCCTCCTATGGTTTGCCAGAGAGCTTTGCTCTGATTAAAGAGTAGGAGATTTGTCAGATTGGAGCTCCTTCCCTTATTCCCCCCAGTTAAATCCCTTTATCCATGCTGTTGCTCCTCCTCTTCCACTGCCCCATATGAACCCCCTTCCCCACATTCCCCTTGTTTTTTTCGGTATGTTGCAGAGCCAAGACAGCAGCACTGTGGGAAGCCCTTGATGCACTGAGCCATCGTACAGGTGCATCAGGCAACAGTATCCATTGCTGAGGTATCTGTGCTTCAGGGGCTTCCAACAGCACTGCTGCTGAATGGGAAGAAAAGCCAAGGGGGAGTGCGTGAGTGACTGGGAGGGGTAGGAGGAGGGTGTATGGTACCAGGATGGGTGAAGCAGGGTTTTAGAGTGGGGTGGAGAATGGGGAATGATGGCAGGCATTGTGGACAGCCAAGGTGTGGGGAGGGAGCATAAGAATGGCCCTACTGGGTCAGACCAAAAATCCATCTAGCCTAGTATCCTGTCTTCTGACAGTGGCCAATGCCAGGTGCCCCAGAAGGAATGAACAAAACAGGTAATCATCAAGTGATCCATTCCCTGTCGCCCATTCCCTGCTTCTGGCAAACAGAGGCTAGGGACACCATCCCTGCCCATCCTGGCTAATAGCCATTTATGGACCTTTCCTCCATTAATTTATCTAGTTCTTTTTAGAACCCTGTTATAGTTTTGGCCTTCACAACATCCTCTGGCAAGGAGTTCCACAGGTTGACTGTGCATTGTGTGAAAAAATACTTTTTTGTTTGTTTTAAACCTGCGGCCTATTAATTTCATTTGGTGACCCCTAATTCTTGTATTTTGAGAAGGAGTAAATAACATTTCCTTATTTACTTTCTCCACACCAGTCATGATTTTATAGACCTCAATAATATCCCCCTTCCATAGTCATCTCTTTTCCAAGCTGAAAAGTCCCAGTTCTATACCCCTAGTCATTTCTGTTGCCCTTTTCTGAACCTTTTCCAATTCCAATATATCTTTTTTGAGATGGGGTGATCACATCTGCATGCAGTATTCAAGATGTGGGCTTACCATGGATTTATATAGAGGCAATATGATATTTTCTATCTTAGTATCTACTCCTTTCTTAATGATTCCCAACATTCTGTTGGCTTTTTTGACTGCTGCTGCACATTGAGTGGATGTTTTCAGAGAACAATCCACAACGAAGTCAAGATCTCTCTTTTGAGTGGTAACAGCTAATTTAGACCCCATCATTTTATATATCTAGTTTGGATTATGTTTTCCAATGTGCATTACTTTGCATTTATCAACATTGAATTTCATCTGCCATTTTGTTGCCCAATCACCCAGTTTTGTGAGATCCCTTTATAGCTCTTCCCAGTCTGCTTTGGACTTAACTATCTTGCGTAGTTTTGTATCATCTGCAGATTTTGCCACCTCACTCTTTACCTCGTTTTCCAGGTCATTTATGAATATGTTGAATAGTACTGGTCCCAGTACAGACCCTTTGTGGACACCACTATTTAACTCTCTCCATTCTGAAAACTGACCATTTATTCCTACCCTTTGTTTCCTATCTTTTAACAGTTATCAATCCATGAGAGGACCTTCCCTCTTATCCCATGACAGCATACTTTGCTTAAAAGCCTTTGGTGAGGGACCTTGTCAAAGGCTTTTAGAAAATCTAAGTACACTATATCCACTGGACCCCCCTGCTCTACATGCTTGTTGATCGCCTCAAAGAATTCTAGTAGATTGGTGAGGCATGATTTTCCTTTACTAAAACCATGTTGACTCTTGCCCAATAAATTATGTTCATCTATGTGTCTGACAATTCTGTTCTTTACTATAGTTTCAACCAGTTTGCCTAGTACTTAAATCAGGCTTATTGGCCTGTAATTGTCGGGATCACCTCTGATGTCACATTAGCTATTCTCCAGTCATTTGGTACAGAAGCTTATTTAAATGTTAGGTTACAAACCACAGTTAGTAGTTCTGCAATTTCACATTTGAGTTCCTTCAGAACTCTTGAGTGAATACCATCTGGTCCTGGTGACTCATTGCTGTTTAATTTATCAATTTGTTCCAAAACCTGCTCTGACACCTCAATCTGTGACAGTTCCTCAGACTTGTCATCTAAAAAGAATGGCTCAGGTTTGGGAATCTTCCTCACATCCTCAGCCGTGAAGACTGAAGCAAAGAATTTATTCAGTTTCGCCACAATGGCCTTATTGTCCTTGAGTGCTCCGATAGCATCTCTATCGTTGTTTAGCAGGCTTCCTTCTTCTGATGTTCTTAACAATTTTTTTGCTATTACTTTTTGAGTTTTTGGCTAGTTGTTCTTAAAATTCTTTTTTGGCCTTCATAATTATATTTTTACACATCACTTGCCAGAGTTTATGCTCCTTTCTATTTTCCTCACTGGGATTTAACTTCTACTTTTTAAAGGATGCCTTTTTGCCGCTCATTGCTTCTTTTACTTTGTTTAGTGGTGGCACTTTTTTGATTCTCTTACTATGGCTTTTTAATTTGGGGTATACATTTAAGTTGAGCCTCTATTATGGTGACTTTAAAAAGTTTCCATGCAGCTTGCAGGGATTTCACTTTTGGCACTGTACCTTTTAATTTCTGTTTAACTAACCTCCTCATTTTTTTGTAGTTCCCCTTTCTGAAATTAAATGCTACCATGTTGGGCTGCTGTAGTGTTTTCCCTGCCACAGGGATGTTAAATTTAATTATATTATGGTCACTATTTCCAAGCGGTCCCGCTATATTCACCTCTTGGACCAGATTCTGTGCTCCACTTAGGACTAAATCAAGGATTGCCTCTTGTGGGTTCCAGAACTAGCTGCTCCAAGAAGCAGTCATTTAAGGTGTCAAGAAACTTTATCTCTGCATCCTGTCCTGAGGTGACATATAGCCAGTCAATATGGGGATAGTTGAAATCCCCCATTATTATTGAGTTTTTTATTTTTATAGCCTCTCTAATCTCCCTGAGCATTTCAGAGTCACTATCACCATCCTGGTCAGGTGGTCGGTAATATATCCCTACTGCTATATTCTTATTATTCGAGCATGGAATTACTATCCATTGAGATTCTGTGGTATAGTTTGCTTCATGTAAGATTTTTACTTCATTTGATTCTATGCTTTCTTTCATATATAGTGCTACTCTCCCGCCAGAACGACCTGTTCTGTCCTTCCAATATATTTTGTACCGGGGTATTACTGTGTCCCATTGATTATCCTCATTCACCAAGTTTCTGTGATGCCTATTCTATCAATATTCTCATTTTATATGAGGCACTCCAGCTAACCCATCTTTTTATTTAGACTTCTAATATTTGTATATAAGCAGTTTAAGAACTTGTCACTTTTTATCTGTCTGCCATTACATGATGTAATTGAATGGGACTCTTTTTTCATTTGGCTGTTTCTCATCTGATCCTACCCGTATTTTATCATCGTCCATCCTCTCCTCCTTACTAAGATATAGGGGAGGATCTATTAATGGAGATTCTCTAAGGGATGTCTCTGTCCGAACCATGTGCTCCTCCACACCTGTTGGCTTTCCCCAGCCCTTAGTTTAAAAACCTCTCTTCTTAATTTTAAGTGCCAGCAATCTGATTCCATTTTGGTTTAGGTGGAGCCCATCCTTCCTGTATAGGCTCCCCCTTTTCGAAAAGTTTGCCCAGGTCCTGATAAATCTAAACCCCTCCTCCCTACACCATTGCCTCATCCACGCACTGAGACCCTGCAGTTCTGCTTGTTTAACTGGCCCTGCGTGTGGAACTGGAAGCATTTCAGAGAATGCTACCATGGAGGTCCTGGACTTCAATCTCTTGCCTAGCAGCCTAAATTTGGCCTCCAGGACCTCTCTCCTATCCTTCCCTGTGTCATTGGTATCTACATGTAGTATGACTGCCGGCTCCTCCCCAGCACTACGCATAAGTCTATCTAGATGTCTCAGGAGTTCCACAATCTTCGCACCAGGCAGGCAAGAAACCATGCAGTTCTCCCGGTCATCGCCCTCCCAGCTATGTATGTTTCTAATGATTGAATCCCCCATAATTATTACCTGTCTCTTCCAAATAACTGGAGTTCCCTCCCACTGGAGAGGTATCCTCTGTCATCTGGAAGGAGGGTCATCTGGAAGGAGGGTCCCAACTATAGGTTCGTTTCCCTCAGCTCCTATTGGGTGTTCTCTTTCCCTGAGACTTTCATCCTCCTCAACAGCACATAGGCTGTCAGACCAGGGGACTGTTCTACTGTGTCCCGGAAAGTCTCATATGTGTATCTCTCTGTCTTCCTTAGCTCCTCCAGTTCAGCCACTCTGGTCTCCAAAGCCCGTACACGGTCTCTGAGGGCCAGGAGCTGCTTGCACCGAATGCACACATATGCTACCTGCCCATAGGGCAGGTAATCATACATACTGCATTGAGTGCAATAAACTGGATAGCCCCCACTCTGCTGCTGGACTTCTGTCTGCATTCTCCTTTTACTTCTGCCGCTCGTTCCTTTGTTGTTGCTGTTTTGTTTTTATCAGGGGAAGGGTTTGGCCTTAAGTTTAAAGAACGTTAAGTGTATCTAACCCCCACTCTCCCACTAAACTCCCTCGCAAAACTCCCCTGTTCGCCATTCCTATTTGCTAGCTCCTTTGGTCGTTTATGAGAGGGCTTTTTAAAGCCCTGGTCTTCCTGAGTAGCCCCGCCCCCCGGCTAAGGGTTGATGGGTGCTAAAGGGCTTAGGGATCAAAGCCTTGTTAAGAAGCTCTCAGTTTTGCCTAGCAGGCCGCTAGGCTCAGCACATGGTCCCCCAAACCATAGGCGCCGAGTTTGTAATCTGCCGGGGGTGGTCCCAGGGGTCTGCCCAGGCTCGACCCCCACTCCACTCATTCCCCCAATGCCCCACCCCTTCCCCACCCAGTTCCACCCCCCCCCCCGAGCATGCTGCACCCTCGCTCCTTCCCCCTCCTTCCAGCGCCTCCTGACGCCGTGAAACAGCTGATCTGTGGTAGGCGCTAGGAGGGATGGGGAGGCGCTAATCAGCGGGGCCCGCTGGCAGGCAGGAGGTGCTGGAGGGAGGAGAAGGTTCTGGTAGGGGGGCTGGAGCACCATTTTTTTCCCTGTAGGGGCTCCAGCCCCGGAGCAGGCAAGCAGCAAGCACATCACAAACACACACTACAGACAACAAACTTACCCCAAGGGTCACGTAATCGCTCCTCCTTCACCTGAGCACGAGGAAGAATTTGGGATTTAGCTGTGGATGGCCTGGAGGGAGACGTGTCTCCAAGAATAGCTCTGCACTGACAAGTCTCCTCTTCCAATATCAGACATTGCCCAAAGTCCAGTCTCTTTTCCCCTACCTGCATTAGTTGACTAGCTCTTAAATGTCTTTTTTTAAACACCCTTCTACTCATAATGGCTGTGAATATGACATCTACTGAGTGAGAGTTGTTTGTCCAGCAGTGGCCAAACCAACTTCTCTCTAACATGTTAGCAGTTAAATGGAACAAATAATTGTACAGCTGTACATGCACTTAAGGTGAGAGTGCTCAGCTGCAGCAAGACATTCTTATATTACAAAATTGCAAAACGTATGTACAGCTATCAGAAAGATTCAGATTGGACAGGTGGATTCTATTCTGTCACACACCAGCATATTTGAATGTCACTGGTGTTCAAATATGCATTTGTATAAAAAGCAAAGCTCTAGAAGTGGCCCTGCGCAGTGGATTCATGATGGCAGGAATCATAAACTGGTATGGCAGGGTCCTGAGTTGAGTGCACTTCTGATGCTACCTAACTTTTAAATTGACAGCATTATAGGTTATTTTATAGCAGCTCTCCAATTCAAACCTTATCTGCCTTTTCCAGACTGCTTTTAATGCTGTATATCTGCCAGGAGATTCTTCCTTCCTCATTCCATGTTTCATTGTTTCAACACCCCTCTACCTTTTCTTATTGTTCTTTCCTCACCAGTCCTCTGCTTTACTCTTCCATTTTCTTACCATTTTAAACAAAATAAAACAAAAAACCCTGTGGCTATCATGAGGATTTCAGAAACTTGTCTGGTCTGCAGTGTACCATGTGACCCTCGGAATGACCTATTAATACCAAAAAATCTTTACCTTGGAGGGAGGGATAAGTAACTTTTTTGTAGTTCCTGACATACTTGTTTGCTTTTATAGGTTAGCGTAAGATTACCGGATAGTCTTTTTGCATTTTTGCTGTGTGGCTTAGTTCCATGTCAATGCTTTAAATAGTTTGCTGACATGGAACTGAAAGAACCTTCTGTCTTTATAAATGTAGAAAAAATTTTACATCACTCTGTGGCAAGAAAAAAAAATGCAAGTGGCCATTTTAGCCTTGCTCCACACTTTCTTCTCAGACCCATTGCAGGAAAAAAAAAGTTTGGGACATGGCTTTGTTGTCTACCTTTATGCTTCTAGGTAAATGTTGATTAATTTTTTCTGAAACTGTCTTTCTTCTGTATAAATTGCTGCAGCACCATTATGTATGTTTTTAATATTCAAAACCATACCGAAAGAAATGGAAAGAATTTATTATTCAATGGTTTGATCGTTTAATGTTATACAGCATATGCTTTGTTCTGTGTGGACTGAAGTTTGTAATAATTTCATTTTCTGCAGTGTGTTGTTTTTTGTTCCTGTCAATCTCAACTGTATTCTTTTTATATACTCAAAATCTGTATAGAATTGCCTCCCTACAGTTATTCATCTAAGTATAATATTTGATTTTTTTAAATTATACTTTCTTTCCAAGGGGACTAGTTCTCATGTAGTCATGGATACAATTATCTTAAAGTGCCTGTTGTAATGAGTGCATCCATTGCTTAGAAACTATATGTCTAGTATTTATGTTCTGTGAACTCACTTTCTGGAGTTCATAAATTGTTCTGCAAAAACAAAAGAACAAATTAATCGGACCCTTTTTAGATTTAATGGGTCACATTTAAAATACAGTGAAGATAAAGCTATTCAAAGGAATCTTAGTGTTTAAAAAGTAGCTATTTTTTATTCATACACAAGATTTTCTCTGTTTGCTTAGCCCAAACTGTTTACATATTTTAAAATGTTTCCTCAGCTTCTGTAAAAGATCAACTTTTTTGTAATACACTCTTTTATATAAAAAGTCTATTTTTTGTTTAAATATCTCTAATGTGCAATTCAGATGTTTACAATGCTAATAAATTGAAAAATACGAAAACCTTGGGACAGATAGCTGGTACAAATTGTTTTAGCTCCATTGTCTTCAACCGAGTTACCCTGACTTATATTAGCTGAGAGTTTAGACCCTTTTCTCCCATTAACATTTTTGTTAATACAAAACACATTAGAATTCAGACATAAAGATTCCTAGACCATTGATTATGGTGGTGTTTTTTCTTCTACCATGTGGCCAGCCTCCTGCAATTCTCTTGGAGTTAACTGTGCAGAATGCCCATTTTTGGCACCTTTTTTATTTTTGACTGATATTTACCTACGTGTTCCTTTCTTTCATGTTTCAGACATTTTTTGGCTTGTCAGGACAACAGTCAGGGCTTCCTTGCTGTTGTATTTGGATGTTAATGTAAAATTCGTATATTGTACCTTGTTTCTATTACTCCTGACTTTTTAAAATATCCTTTAAAATAATTTTATACTACTGCTCCTCTAGTTTTAAACATTTTTTACAAGTTGTGAACTTTCTAAGCTATTTAAATTTCATCTCTGTTGTCAAGGTGTTTTTATAATAATGATATACATAGATCGTCTTTATAGCATAGTTTCAGTGTAGGTGAGGTTTCCAAAAACCTCAAAGAGTATACTTTAAATCTGCCTTTTATCAATTGCACTGACTTCTGGAAATGCTCAGATAGCAAATTAATTAAATATGTTGAAATTTTCATCTTACACTTTTGGGTCCCTCTCCTGACAAGAGAAATGCTTAAGTCCTGGCAGGATAAGGGCCTTATTCTAAAATACTGTTAATTGGGGCTCTAAATTTGAAAATGTGAGCACTGACAGAGAACTGACTGTACCACAGAGATACATTTAGCTCAGTTTCGTTTGATCCTGTACACCATGCATTATATTGATAGCACTAGAGGCTGAATTCATATAGTGTAAAAATAATTATAATATGTCATAGCCATTTATTGTAAGTAAAATACATTGTACAATAGAGATTTAACCTTATATCAGTTTACAGCAGAAAAATCAGCAAGAGATGGGACAACATTAGGTGGCCAACTCCATGAGTTACTTGCTGTAGCGATTCCTGTGACCCCATATTGCCATGGGCTTACTGGTCAATAACTGTGCTCGGGCAGAGACAGGGTTGGCACTGAGGAGTAGGAGTTTCAGTAAGGAGTACTGACAGTGAAAACTGCTGCTCTTCTAAGAGCTTTTAATAGCTGCTGCTTGTGGAGCAGAGATGAGGTGGCACAGTTGGAGAAATGAAATTTGTGTGCCAAGTATTGGGGAGTGGGGGAGGAGCAAGGCAGTGGGAGGAGGAGGGGGATGCATGCAAAGAAAGATTAGACAGCTAGGGAATAGACGAGTACAAGCAATGAAATCAAAAGGAAAAAAGGCACAATAATAAAGACATCAGGAAGAAAGGATGACAGAGAAAAGGCAGAAGGGGAGGGAAAAAAGAGAAGTTGAAAACAATTGAGAGAAATTCTGAGATTGCACAGGGCAAAGTGGGAGTGGATATTAATCATTTAGAGAGGGAGGGGGAGAATTGAAACTTTAAAAAAAGCCACAAACAGGTATTTAAATTACAGTATTTTTTATTGTTCACTTCTGACATTGGGTAAGTAGAAATAACCTTATTGTATACAGCCACTAGGAGTATAGAAATTGCTATACCAGATCAAACCCACATATGAATAGAACAGAACATAATATCCCAACTGAGGGCTTATATAATAGACTGATATAATGGAACTATAATATTTTCAGTGTTGTTTTCCTATCCCATTCCTTACACGTTCAGGAAAAAAGTCTGCTTTTTTGATCACTGCTACACATTGAACAGAAATTTAAATTAAAGTGTGTCCACATTAGTTTCCAGGGGTGATGCCTGAGTCTTTTTAACCTGAGTGCTTACAGTTAATTTAGACACCTCAATTTGTATGAGTCGTTCAGATCATTCCTTCCAATGTGCATTATTATCTTGTATTTGTCAAAACTGAATTCCATTTGCCGTCGGGCTGCTCATTTGGCTGATTTTGCTGGGTCCCTCCAAAGTTCTTAACAGTTTTCTCTGTCTTGACTAATCTAAATAATTTTGTGTCATCTGGAAATTTTGCCACTCAGCTGTTCACCCATTTCCATATAATTGATAAATGTATTAAGCAATACTAGTCCTTGTACAGAAACTTTGGACAGCCCATTGTCAACTGGTCTGTAAGTAAAACATTTGCTACCATCCAATCATGCAGAGTTGCAGCTGGTTTTCAGAGAATGCGTATTAGTTTTTGCAGTGTAGCCACTTGATTTTTAAATTCCCTCAGAACTCTTGGGTGTAGACCATGTGATCCTGGTGACTTGTTGCTCTTTAATTTATCAGTTGTTCCAGTACTAATTCTTTTGATACTTCAGTCTTTGGTAGTACCTCATCTTTGTTAACTGGATAGTGTAGGCCTGTGGCAGGTAATTCCCCCATATCCTCTGTGGTAAGGACTGATGTAAAGAAATAATTTTGTTTCTCTGCAATGACTTTATTTTCCTCTTTATTGCTCTCTTTTCTCCCTGATTCTGGCGTCCTGTTTCTAGTATACTTAAATATTTTTTTTTCTGCTTTAAGGGGTTACACATCATCTTTGTTATCTTATACTTAATAGTTTCAAAGCTAAGTTTAATGATTTTGACTTTTTTTTTTTTTTTTACTTTAGCTATAGTGTCACTGTGTTAGTTGTTGGTTTTCCCCCCAACTACCCACCAATGGATGTTGAACTTAATTATATTGTGTTCCCTATTAGTTACACCAACCCTGTACGTTACTTAGGGCTAAACTGATAAAAGTGTCTCCTGTTGTGTGCTCTGGAACTAGCTGTTCCAAAAAGCAACTAACTGCTTATAGCATTTGAAAGTTGTCTGTCTAAACCTTGTCTCCTTGGGACATTGGGTCAATTTACATGGGGATAATTGAAGTCCTCCATTAACTGTTTTATTAGGCATAGGAACTACTTTGATCTCCTTCAACAATGTGCATTTACAGAGGCTGGTAGTATAATCTTACTAGTATAATTAAGTGTATTCTTCTGATTTGAGATTTATAGCCATACAAATCCTACTGTAAGTTCCTTTCCACTCAGTCAGCAGTCCAAGAGACGTTGTCTAGACTAATGATAACTTATTAATATCTTTAAAAATATTTTAATGCAATATTTTAGAAGTCTCAGTGTGCAATAATCTTAATATGGGAGGACCTGAAAAAATGGACGTAGTGAGTAGGGAAATTCTGGAGGTGGCAATTGAGCCTTGAGAGTAGAATACCAACAGTTACCCCTTGCTACCCCAGAAAGTCCAAAGGTTCCATATTCATAGATTACGCCAACCCTAATTCTGTGGGTTTTCTTCCTTATAAATAAGTTTAAAAACACGAGTAGGTGAAATTTAGGGCCAGTCATCATAGATGTTGCCATGTCAGTAGCTGGAGCAGGAGGAGCACAGAATCTGAAAGACTTGAACTTTGGCTTTGGTGGATGAAGAGAAACCAATTTTAAACCTTCTTAATGTGTGTAGACTATAGTACCTTAATTATTTAAATCTATGTGTATATTCTGTTAATTACTTTGACTTGGACTCTTAAACGTTTTCTGTATTGGTTGCATTTTAGTACACCTTTTAAATACTTGGTATTGTTTCTCCCCACTTCTGCACCCAACACACCAGCCAACCCACAGAACAAATGTGCCTCTAAAATCAGTGCCCTTCACAGTCATGATGTGATTTGAGGAATTACCACAGACAGAAAATCAATAAACCTTTAGTTTTGAAATTAGTCTCCCCTCTTTGCAGTTGAAGACTAATGGGAACAATATGAACTACTTTCCCCATCATTTTCAATAAGAAAATCTTTCCCTCTTTGAAAGGAATATGTTGGCAGGGGCAAAGCCTTGAGAGTTCATTATTATGGCTGCAGTCTTTGAGGGCTTACTACATAAAATAGTCTTCAAACCTAGGCAATCTGAAGAGACTTTGTCAACTCAACTTTGTCCAAAATTTGGATTTTGTAGAAACAAGCTTTTGCAGATCCAAAGACCTATGAGAAATATTTCCATTTATTTTTTGTTTCACAATACAAGTTTGAGTTGACTTGTGTCTCTTTCAGTTTAGTGTGATACTGCCAAGGGCATTTTCACAACAACATTAATATTCACTTTTGTTGACTTTTTGTTTTTGTTTTAGTTGGGTAAATCCATAATAGTTAAACTAAGTAATTTTTTCTGTATATTTCTAAAATCCATATTTCTTACATTCTTGTGAAAGGGACACTGAGATGTTGTGGGCACCATGCATGATTTAATGTAATTTAGCTTTTTCTCATATATTTTAATGGCTTTTTCCAATTTAAAAAGTCTATAATCATTGAACTTGAAACTGAAATGCTGTACACAAATGAAGTCTAAAATTAGAATTCACTCATGTTGGATGATAGCACAAAGTGAATAAAAATTATTAGATATATTTTGACATCCTTATGAATATTTTATTGCACAAGTAAACAAAAAGTCTGGATGGGGGGAAGGGGGTCATATCTGAAAATTGTAAAATCAAAGTTTACTAAAAACATGTTACTTGAGTTTATCTATGAATTTTCGATAGGAGCCCTCCCAGGGCTGCAGAGGGACGCTGACTAGCACGAGCCTGGCTGCAGAGACAGCTTTCAAAGGGAAATGTCTAGGAATATGTGAGCCCACTGCAGCTAGCTTCACATATAAAACACTGCAGCTTTAGACTGCCAGTTGGACAGCAGTCACTGGTCCTCCGGTGAAAGTGCGTCCATGCAGATAGCTGATTGTCAAGAAGTGATCCTGCATGACAAGTAGTGGTTAGGCCATGCTTGATCCCTGGGCTGAGAAATACTCTGTGATATAAAAAATTACTTCAGCTGAATTTTTCTTATCACCTAACCATTCTGGTTGTGATTTTCCTGTGTTGTTTTTGCCATTCTCACTGTTTACTAGATCATAAATTAGGTAGATAAAACAATCAAAACTAAAATGTACTACTTTCTCCATACATTGTACTTTCCAAGGCCCCAGTCATCACTAAATACCTTAAATTGATGACCATTTGTACTGAAAATTTTCAGTGGGTTAAATTGTCCTATGTGTAAAACAAGATTGGCTGCCACTCACAAAAAGATGACATGTTGGAAGTGTAATAAGGGTACTTTAGACCTGTTCACTGGGTGTTCTTTCTGTACTACTGGCAGTCAAGACTTCTGATGTTTCCAAGGAGATGATGAAATATAAAGCCAACAATCTGTTGTCGTCTCCCTGTCTGAAGTAGTCTCCAGGCAGGCAACCAAAGCAACATTTCTAACTAAGATACTCTGTAGAGTCAAGTTTCTGACGTAAATGCTTGTGATATTTACTGTCAAGAGGGCCTAACAGAGTTAAAACTATCCTGAGCTATTAAATCTGACTTCAGAATAAGAAGAGTTGGGGAAATTCAGTCATTCCCATCCCCATAAAGAACAGACCAAAATCTGTTTTTCCCCTTTATATGGTGAAGTTCCTTTTCTAAATATTAGATTTCCTAAACTGTTTTCTCAGGTGCTTTTTATCAAGAAAAGTCCCAATAGTCCCATGGCTACAAGTTCCTTTACCAAGATGTGTGTCTCTTTTCTTTAGCAACTCCTGCCCGACCTCTCAGGGTCTATGCTGAAGAGTCAGGATATCAGCAATCATGGGAGATAATGACTCATGTCTCATCCACCGACTGTTGATATAGGTTTTTAAATTCCTAGTCCTGCTGCTGCTGTTATCATCCCATGGAAAAATCCAACAGAAGAAGCAGTTTCAAGGAAAAGAGTGCAAATGACAAAAAACAGTGACTCTTATGTCCAGATAGATTTCAGTGTCTTACTCTAAGGACTGCCTACACAAGAGAGCTCTTTAGAGGCTTCCTGATTTCATTATGTAACGGCATCAAAAATTGACAGAATGAACACAGAACCCAGTGGTCTAGTGTGACTGATTTTCATGGAAGTCCATTTCCTGGTAAAATAACCAATTTTTACAACTGAGTATTTTGCACATTATTAAAATAATAATATGGATGTAATGACCAGTATTAATTTACTACAAATGTTACTAATTTTATGTCTTTTAGTGCACTTAATCCCAGTCAACCCAGTCAAGGAAGATGGGCTGAACCCTAAGAGCCGAAAGAGAATAATGCCTGATCCTCTGACTGAACCCCCTGCAATTGATCCTATTTATGAAGCTCATGTTTACTGTAATGTTCCTAGCATAACTGAACGCAGCATGGAAGGTAGGCTGTCAGACATGGTGTAGGCAATTGACAGGGTTTATTTCATTATTAGGTCCTACATGTTGGCACTGGAAATGGTGATTTTAAGTGTGCATTGTAAATGCTTTAGAACTTGGAGCTAGCCACAAAAATCTTGACTGGCTGCTGAAATATATTCAGTTGCCAAAAATGCTCAATTCCTTCTTCCCCTCATTGTGTATTTTGATTTTGGAGTTGGTTGTTAAAAGAGATCTACAAAGGTTCTTCTGACAGATAAATTGTGTGTAAGATCCACAAAGAGACGGGGGGACAGGGAAAGAAAATATAGATTGTAGCTGTTGTTTAAAAATATTTAGCATTTTGTTGGAAACCGTGTAATCACGTCCTAGTGGTGTGAAATTTGAATGTTAATGCTGAAGTCTCAAAGTGGGACACAAGCAATTGGAGTGCTTCCCCAGAAATGACAGGTTAGGTTGGTGGGAACCATGGAAAGAGATAATGATGGGAGGGGAAAGCAGCCTCTATCTTTAGTTGAGGAAGACACTTTTTGGACTGCTCACCCCATAATATGGCACAAAGCATCTTAAATCACTTTACCTTTGTATCGTCCACTAATGTCAGTTAAGTGCTTATATCAGTCAGTCCCCTTAGAAAGTAAACCTAAGGTAAAGATAAAAAAACAATACTTTGATCCAAAGTAGTCCACATTTGGTGATTTTCTAGGCATGCTGGAAAAGTCATCTGCTGAATTGGGTTTTTGGAGAGGGCTGTGGGTATGCTTCCCAGAATGATTAAAGAAGGGGAGGAAAGGAGCTTTATGGTAGCAGAGTTTCTTTTTGAATAATTATTCTAACATTTCTGGGGTTCTATTGTAGTATTATGTGTTGGGCGCCTAGAGCCTTTATAGATGTCTTTTTATTATTTAAATTGAAATAAATACTACAAGACAAAGGACTGTCTCTACCCAATATTCTCTAAGCACTGAATACAATGTTGAAAAACAACAAATAATTAACAATAATGCATGCTTTTTTACTTGGAATAGTAGAATTGGAAAACATATGGAGAGGATTAAGATTGATGTTTAATTTTACTTCTTCCTTCCACATAGGTCATGCACCCCATTATTTTAAGCTCGTGTCTGTCCACGTGTTGATTCGCCATGGGGATAGATATCCACTTTATGCCATTCCCAAAACAAAAAGACCAGAGATCGACTGTACATTGGTGTCTAGAAGGTAAACGTCCTGGATTTTACCATTTCTCTCTCCATGTTGACATTTACTGTAACATTTCCAAATGTGTGAGAGCTGAGGCATGGTGCATGAACAAAATTAGAGAGAGAGAAATTACTTTCGTTGTTGTTATGCATCCAGTGTGTAAAACAGCTATCTGGGAATGGTTGATTGTCTCTTCACTCAGCCATGAACAGTTGTCCAAGTTTTATTATTAGTCATGTAGCAGTCTGTTGTTTTGCAGTCTCTTTTGCATGTCTACTGCTTGGATAAAGTTAGAGGGTCATTGAATTATCAAAAAATCCACTGTGTTAGCTACACTCAAAATAGTTTGTTTGTCATTGAAAAGATGGCTTCTATCATAGCAGGCCCTGTGCATTAAGATGCTATTTAATCTCTTCATTTGGTCCTTAAAAATATAAAAATCAAATGATATAATAGTGCACAGATGAATATGAATATTTTTCACACAGATTATATTAATGAAGCATTTTGGTTGGGATTAATTGGACAAAATTGTAGAAATTCCAAGTTATGGTTCTTACAACTGTAATCCAGCTCACTCATCCATGTATAGGTTTTGTATTAACATATATTAATATTAAGATAAATGCCTTAGTTTTAATGGCCAATTTGTTGTCATTTTGTGTGAGATTCATAGTTTCAATTTCTTGAATTTGGAGCATTTTAACCCTAATATATTAAAAGACAATTCAGATGATTTTTCAAAGTGACAGAATCATAGACTTCTTTAAAAAAAATCTACTTTAAAAATTAAGATATTTAGCGAAAGTAATAAAATGTAATAAGATTTCATTAAGGAGGCCATTTCCTGGATCCAGACGGGAAATTGAACTGAAGATGGTGGTAACTCTTCAATTGATTTAATTGGTAAAACAATTGACTTTGACTGCTGTTTGTAGGTAAGGTTCAACATGTATTTAATCATTCTTGAGGGGGGTGGATAAGTGGAGCTTAGTTTTACATTATCTTGGGTACTTGTAGGCAGATGTGATTAGCACTTGAGGAGAGATACTACCCCTGAGTACTAGGGCAGCGATAATGTCCTCGTTCACAACTACAGGTTGAATTGGTAGTTGAAAGTGCTGTTGGTATGTAAACTGAATGTGTCATTCCTATTCTGCAGTAATTTTACTTTGTTCATTGTACTTCTTGGTAGAGAAGCTTCCTTGGTTAGTTTTATTGCTGGAATAAATAAAGTTCTGCTGGTTTGCAGCGCTCAGCATACTTTCTGCTGTGAGCATTGAATATGTTTTGCCCCCATTCACATAAGTATTTGAACAGAATTCAGCATGGTTGAGGATGGCATGTGTCATGGGGGCCATTTGTGACCCATCTGGAGTCAAACAGCTGCCCACTTAGTGTTGGTACCTACAGTCTCAGACTGAACTTACACCCAATTGCTGGTAAGTCTCTAGGCCTTTAGTCTGATTGATATATCTCACTGTAAACATCTTGTTTGTGACCCAGCTCCCTGACTGTCTCCTCTGAGTGGCCTCACACAAAGCATTTTCACATGTTCTCTCCTCCTCCTAAGTCAACTAGGATTTTCCAGGATTTTCCTACAAGCTGGCTCCTCTCTCTGCTGGGAGCAAGTCTGACTGCTGTGAACTCCCATTAGGTCCCTTTCATCCCTATCCCTCTTCTTAGCTTACAGCAGCCTCAAAGCCTTGTGTGCTGTCCTGCTTCTTTTTTGAGGTAACCATTACCCCAGCAAACTCCAGAGCACCATTTCCTTGCCACTTCCTCACTCTGATAGCTTGGTTTAAGCAAAGATAATTTTCCTAGCCTTTCACTTTGACCATGTTACCGCTTTGCATCCCCCTGCTGGCTCCCCCTTCAGTCGCATCATACAAAAGCTACTTGTCTTCACTTTCAAGGCCCTTAACAATTTACCTCCATCCTACTTCTCATCTACCATTCACAGTTGAGATGTCACTGCCCACCTCCAGTCGGCCCACTATGCCAACCTCCATCATGCACTACTTAAATTTTCAAACAATCACCTATCTATTTCTCCCATTCTGCCTCTCAGTTTTGGGAGGAGCTCCCTGTAAACATCAACGAAACTACTTAATTATCCTCCTTAAAACGTTCTCCTTTTCTGTGATGCCTACAAAAAACTTGACAGTGGTTAGAGACCACTGCCTGTCATGCTGACTAGTATTGTTTCCTTGTACTCCCCATCTGTCTGTATCCATCTGGGGGTCTCTTGACTTATACACCTCTACCTCGATATAACGCTGTCCTCGAGAGCCAAAAAATCTTACTGCGTTATAGGTGAAACCGCGTTATATCCAACTTGGTTTGATCCGCCGGAGTGCACAGCCCCGCCCCCCCGGAGTGCTGCTTTACCGCTTTATATCCAAATTTGTGTTATATTGGGTCGCATTATATCAGGGTAGAGGTGTACTGTAAATTTGGGGTAGGGACTGTCTTTTTATTTTGTGTCTGTACAGCGCCTAACACAGTGGGGTCTTGGTGTATGATTAAGGCTATGAGGCATTACAGTAATACAGATAATAAAGCTTATGATTAGCATGTTATGTTTAAATAAAAATATCCTATTCTGATACCAGTTCAGAGCAGCACATATTCTTAGGGATTATCTATCTTCATCTGCAAATCCTGGGCTACATCTGCTTATAAAGAACCAAAACCAATTTAATTGAATATCTAGACTAGATACAGTGCCTCTTTCAAATTTTAAAAACCTCTTGTCCCTTATCTAAATGAAGCATTAGAGATTGACTGCTTTTTCCACATCAATAGGAAAGAATTTCCATCTCAGTTAATCAAATCTCCTTTCCTGCATGATAACAGTAAATTGCAATCTCTGTTCAGTGAGTTCAGATCCAGCCTCTGCTATAGAAATTTTGAAACTTCTAAAAATATTTATATTCCACATGTATAAGTTACCTTTGATTTTCATTTCTTAACATTTATCCTTAGTGTCGAAGAGATAAATAATACTTTTTCTTCAGTTTAGTTTCTTTTTGCATTGAATATCTTTTTTGGGTGGGGTGAGTGGGGGGAGATTGCACATCTGTCATTTTAATTTGAGCTCTTTGAGGTAAACAGATACAATGTCACTATTCAAAAATGACTATTTACCAACAGTTACCCCACAGTGCTATTTGAGATGCCAGGGTCAAAGCCAAAGTAAAAAAGAAAAATATAGTATGTCAGTTACCTCTGTGTAATAAATATTTTAATGACAACCACTTAATTTGAATGCTTGGTGCTTTTATTTCACATTATACGGCTGCCTACAGCCTAGCACTTCCACTGGTTGCAGGCCCAATTCCGGTTGCAGACATTCTCTGAGTGTTGCCGCTACTTTTGGCAGCAACATTTGTTCTTTTTTACTTTAGGTAGTGCTCAGTGATATGAGAGGTGCAGTATGGAAGAATCAAAAGTGGACATTAGAAACATACAGTATAAAAAGACTTCACCCTAGTTTGTTTGTTTTTTATTTATACTGTACTTGAGTCATTGGTGGTGATTGAGTTCCCAAAAGACACAATTTTCCCCAGTGAACATTCTGAGGTTACGTCTACACTCAAAACCCGCAGGAGCAAGTCTCAGAGCCTGGGTCTACAGACTTGGGCCCACGCTACGGTGCTAATAACAGCTGTGTAGATGTTCTGGCTCAGTCTCTGAAACCCACCCTTTCCCAGGGCTTCAGAGCCCGAGTCTGAATATCCACACAGCTGTTCTTAACACTGTAGCCTGACCCAGGCTCTGAGACTCGCTGCCACAAGTTTTGAAATGTAGTATAGACGTACCCTCAAAATTTTGAAAGCTGAAAGTAAAAACAAAAAATGAATGCCCAACATAAATATCCTTTTCTAACAGTCTGTAGTTTGCTATGCATATTGATTACCTAAGACAGAATGAATAGGTGCAATATATTTTTGTTAATTATTTCTTCAGATATATTTGTCCTTCTGTAAAGTTGGGACCACAGTCCATGGTGAGGGGCGTTGAGGTCAATGTATCCAAAGCAACGTACAAGAGCTAAGTGTTATTAAGTAATGTCTTGCAAAACTTCTTTGTCTTTCTCTTTCTTTCTTCACTGGGACAGGTTTGTGGGCCAGAACAGCAGAGAATTTGACTACAAATCTCATTTGGACCAGGGCTGGGTTTTTGTAAGGTTTCCAGTACTTCCTAGCAATTACTAGAGTTCCAGATAGCCTCATGAAACTGCCAAATGCAATGAAAATTAAACCTTTCCTAACCTGAAAATAGATGCAGTTTAATATAAGGAGTAGGAGAAGTTAGTTCATTATTTGACATAGTTCTCACATCCTGGTTATATGTATAAAAATATTTCTTGTAAAACAATTTTTCCCTGATACTGTATGTCACCATTGAGGACAACTCCACCTGTGTTTTCTCTCAGTGGTCCAGCAAGCGCGCCTACTCTCAGGCTTCCAGCTCCCCAGCCATTGCCTTTTTTTGGGCGAAGACCACATCTCACTCCCTTCTGACTGGAATATGTCCTGGCTGCACAGTTCCCTGCCTACACTGTGTTAATACTAGCAATTTTCACTGTCTTATAGCAAAGAAACAGTTATAGAAAAGATCATGGGCAGAAATTTTGGGAAAACAAATTACTTGCACACCCTCACTTTGAAAGGGAACATGAGTATTAATCTCTTTGGCTGTGATTTATCACTGGTATAATCAAGGGTTAGGGCAGTCAGATGTGATGCTGGCCACATCACTCCCTTGTGTACTGTTGGCTGTGAAACTGATGTGCTTTAACTGCATCAGTCCTGTGAGCCATTGGCTTGTGGGTACTTTGACTTTGATAGTCAAGAGTCAATTTAGTTTAATGCACACACATTTTTTCAGGAAATTTAACTTTTATCTTGTTAAAACATGGAATATTGTATGAAAAGTGCATGCTATTTTGTGAAAAATGTCTGATATAATGTTCAGAAAAATATTTGGCTGTGTACAGGTTCAAATATGTACTGTTACTGTGTTTAGAAAGTTAGATACAGTTTAAAATTGCATAGTATTATTTACCCCTAATATGTTACATTTTTGAAACATGTCACAGTGAATTATTACAATGAAACTTAAGGGGCCCATGGATACTGTATTGAATCCACAAAAAAGCAGAGATCTGTCTTGACCAATAGTTCTGTTAATTTGCTCCATCCAGTTCTGAGATGTTAGAGTGTAAAACTTAGGTAAAAGGTCCGATTAATCAATCAGGATTCTAATCACTTATCTATGCGGGCAAAGTTAGGTAAGTATGGATTGATCCATTCTAAAATTTTTCCATGTAGTTAGACAGTCAGTTTCCAATATCTCAAACATTATGCCCTAAGCATTTATTTATTTTAGTCAGATAATTTGTAGTGTAAAAAAACTTGTTGTTTGAGGATATGTCAGACCAAAATCCACTGTTCGTGAGCACGTGCCGCCTTCATATGAGTTTGGCTTCTTTTGAATAGCAGAGTTTGGTGGGACCGGGCACATGCTCTGTGTTTCCCCACCCCGTTCTCCCGTGCCAGGGCATAAAAGGCAAAGAAGTCCTCTCTGTTCCTCTTTGCACCTTTGGCAGCAAGATGGAACCCAGCAAGCATCCGACTTGTTGCTACTCTTCTTAGAGACTACAGTCAGTTTTTTTTTTTTTCAACTACTCTCAGTTAAGAAAAGTTAATCTTCACACTTCCATTTCCTTAAATTGGACATAACAAAATAAAGCAGCAAGCATTGGTCACTTCCTCCTCTATATATGCCCTAGTAAGTGGAGGGAGATGCTTTGTGCCAAGAGCTATACCTCACGGCAGACTCAAACTGTCGGGCAAACCTGCCCGTCTTGTGACGCACTGATTCACATCAAAGGCGAACATAGTTAGTGCCTTTCTTGCCTAGGGGAGAATCACATCCCAGGTAGATGCTCTGTGTGAAAATCCTTCTCTAGGTTCCGCAAATCCAGGGATGCTCAGCTCAAGTTACGTCTGCAAGAGCAGTCCACACGGGTCACTTTGGACTCTGATGTGATGGTTTCTACAAGAGTGTAGCTGGAAAAGTCACCGTTGGCCAGCGCTTCCTTGAGCATATGCCATGCTCTGGGATCAGAAAGTGAAAGGAAGGCAAAGAGGATACCCGAAAAGCCAGCACTGGTGTATTTGATGCTCATGACCCGTGGCATCAGTGAAATCTTTACCGTGATGAACCAGGGGACATCCAGACTAATGAGCAGCTATGTCACCCCTACCCTGCAGCCTTGGGTGCCTTATAATGCCTTGCTGAAGTAGCTTCCAACTGAGCTGGTCACAAACAGCCTTCCAGTATGCAAGCCATACCCTGAGTGTCTGTGTCTAACTGCAGCCTTCCAGCCACACTTGGTTTACACTCTACGGGTACGTCTACACTACGGGATTAATCCGAATTTACAGAATTCGAATTTTGGAAACAGATTGTATAAAGTCGAATGTATGCGGCCACACTAAGCACATTAATTCGGCAGTGTGGGTCCATGTACCGGGGCTAGCGTCGATTTCCGGAGCGTTGCACTGTGGGTAGTTATCCCATAGTTATCCCATAGTTCCCAGAGTCTCCCCCGCCCATTGGAATTCTGGGTTGAGATCCCAGAGCCTGATGGGGCAAAAAACATTGTCGCAGGTGGTTCTGGGTACAGCCTCACCCCTCCCTCCATGAAAGCAACGGCAGACAACCGTTTCATGCCTTTTTTCCTGGGTGAACACTGCAGACGCCATACCACGGCAAGCATGGAGCCCGCTCAGCTCAAGACAGCAGTCATGAACATTATCGTGCAGTTTATGCTGAACCAGGACCAGAAAAATGAGGCGAGGAGGCGGCGACGGCAGCGCGGCGACGAGAGTGATGAGGACATGGACATGGACACAGAATTCTCTCAAACCGCGGGTCCTGGCGCTTTGGAGATCATGTTGTTGATGGGGCAGGTTCTATCCGTGGAACGCCGATTCTGGGCCCGGGAAACAAGCACAGACTGGTGGGACCGCATAGTGTTGCAGGTCTGGGACGATTCCCAGTGGCTGCGGAACTTTCGTATGCGTAAGAGCACTTTCATGGAACTTTGTGACTTGCTTTCCCCTGCCCTGAAGCGCCAGAATACCAGGATGAGAGCAGCCCTCACAGTTGAGAAGCGAGTGGCGATAGCCCTGTGGAAGCTTGCAACGCCAGACAGCTACCGGTCAGTCGGGAATCAATTTGGAGTGGGCAAATCTACTGTGGGGGCTGCTGTCGTGCAAGTAGCCAAAGCAATCATTGAGCTGCTGCTACGAAAGGTAGTGACTCTGGGGAATGTGCAGGTCATAGTGGATGGCTTTGCTGCAATGGGATTCCCTAACTGTGGTGGGGTGATAGATGGAACCCATATCCCTATCTTGGCACCGGAGCACCGGGGTACCCAGTACATAAACCGCAAGGGTTACTTTTCAATGGTGCTGCAAGCACTGGTGGATCACAGGGGACGTTTCACCAACATCAACATGGGCTGGCCGGGAAGGGTTCATGACCTCGCGTCTTCAGAAACACTACTCTGTTTAAACGGCTGCAGCAAGGGACTTCCTTCCCGGACCAAAAATAACCGTTGGGGATGTTGAAATGTCTATAGTTATCCTTGGGGACCCAGCCTACCCCTTAATGCCATGGCTCATGAAGCCATACACAGGCAGCCTGGACAGGAGTCAGGAGCTGTTCAACTACAGGCTGAGCAAATGCAGAATGGTGGTAGAATGTGCATTTGGCCGTTTAAAAGGTCGCTGGCGCATGTTACTGACTCGCTCAGACCTCAGCCAAACCAATATCCCCATTGTTATTGCTGCTTGCTGTGTGCTCCACAATCTCTGTGAGAGTAAGGGGGAGACCTTTATGGCGGGGTGGGAGGCTGAGGCAAATCGCCTGGCTGCTGATTTTTTCAAAAGTTTTGGCATTTCGTCTTTTCGAACTAAGTTCTGCTAGCACTGAATCCTCTCCCCATATAGCGATCAGATCCAGTACCTCCCGTACGGTCCATGCTGGTGCTCTTTTTCAATTATCGGCCTGCATGGTTACCTGTGCTGATGAGCTCTCTGTGGTCACCTGTGCTCTCCTGTGCCGGGCAAACGGGAAATGAAATTCAAATGTTCGCGGGGCTTTTCCTGTCTACCTGGCCAGTGCATCTGAGTTCAGATTGCTGTCCAGAGCGGTCACAATGGTGCACTGTGGGATAGCTTCCGGAGGCCAATACCATCGAATTGCGGCCACACTAACCCTAATTCGAAATGACAATATCGATTTTGGCGCTACTCCGCTCGTCGGGGAGGAGTACCGAAATTGATTTTAAGAGCCCTTTATTTTGAAAGAAATGGCTTCGTTGTGCGGACGGGTGCAGGGTTAATTCGATTTAACGCTGCTAAATTTGAATTAAATTCATAGTGTAGACCAGGCCTTAAACCAGAAGAGCTTCAGGTGCTTGTAACTGAACCTTCCAGAATGATAAGGTGGTGCTGAAATATCACCCAAAATTCATCGGCAGGTGGTTTTAGAATTTCATGTCCATCAGTCAAGCTACTGTCTTCTTCTCTAAGCCACACTTTGCACCAGAAGAGAGGATATTGCACACTCTGGGTGTTTCCCGGACCTTACTTTATTACATCAGCAGAACAAAACAGTTCAGACTGTCCCGCTGGTTGTATCCGGCAATAGAGCTTTTTTTTTTTTTTTTTTTTGAATGGTCAGGCCATCTGGTCACAGATGTGATCGAAACGGATAACACAGTGTATCTCATTGTGTAACCAGTTAGCTGGTGTACTTCTCCCACTAAACATTGCAGTTCACTCCACCAGAACACAAGTCCCGTTGTCTGCCTGCTTCAGAAATGTACTAATATCAGAAACCTATGAAGCAGCACCATGGATTAACCCACTATGCCTTTGAGATAGCCGCCTGGTCAGATGTGAAGTTCAGGAGAGCTATACTGCAATCTCTGTTTAACTGATGTGTCCCAGGCTCCTCATCCCACCCTCTGGAGATGATACTGCTCGCCAGTCACTACAGTGGGATCCACACTTACACATAATCTAAGAAGAAACTGGTTCTTTGAGTTGGTGTCCAAGTGCATCCTACAATCCACTCACCATCCTTGCTTTTCAGAGTCCTCAGCAACACTGACTTTGAAATTGGAGGGTGCTGAGGGAGAGCCACAGCCTGCTCACTGTTTAAGCCCTTGCATGGGAGCATGAGGAGACACAGGGCACATGCACAGCCCCGACAAACGCTGCTGTCCAAAAGATTCCAACCTTGCATATGAGGCGTGTGCACATACAGTGGGATCCACACTGATTCCAATATCTCAAAGAGCCACAATTACTGTCAAGTAAGTAACTGTCCTTTTGTTCTTCTTGCAATACAGTGGTGAGTTCAGGACAGAGGGGCAATGAATATAGTTCACTTTAACTTTAGCATTTGTAACTGTGTGTTTGTTTGCAGGAACAGGGCATACATTCTGACAGGACAGTGCCAATTCTTCAGTGCCTTCACTGAATATGTTCCACAGCAAAATGGTAGAGTATTTATCTATGGCCATAAACCATATATTATAACAGCATTTTTTTTAAAAAAATCTGTTTCCTGGTTGTGGCTCCCATAGTAATAAACATGAAAAGGCTAACCCTCCAAATGTGGTGGTCAGTGACCTTTTACAATTTCTGAAAACTTTCTTCTGTTACCACCCCTGCCATTTTTCTTATCCTCTCACGCTGCTTCTGTCACTGAAGCACTTATTTGGTCAAACAACTAATAATCTACAGCATCCTACCTAGAGGGGTCTTCATTCAGTGGGCGGTATGGACGCTAATAGAGAACATTGGTCAGCACTCTCCACAAATCAAACTTACTGTGTGAATTAGATCATGTACAGTTGAGATTTCTCCCAGACTTTGGTCTTTTGCATGCCACCAAATAACTCTATCACTGGGCTGAGCAGGCAATTAATTTCTCTAACAAGATGAACCAGGAGCAAATTGCTAATTGCTAAGATAGGATTTTTAATTATCTGTCTCTAGGGAGTGAGATATTTCCTTTGGAAAATGAGACATAATTCAAATCCACTTAGAGATCGTAAAGGGTCTGATCTTTTCATCTCAGAGAATGTCGGCTATGTTATAATATATACAAGAAAGCACCTTTGCAAAGATAACTGGAAATGATGATGTTGGGTGACTAGATTTATTTCTCTGGATTACAGGGGGATATGAGACTTCAGTTTGATATTTTAAAGAGAAGTCAAGGTTGATGGATGGCTAAAAAAGGCATCTGCAGTTCCTTGTCTTTACTTTAAAATACTGTGCAAAAGTCACAGCTTTTTTTAAACGGTTTACTCCCTCTTAGTGGGACTGCTCAGTGGAATTGCTTAAATAAAAGAGAGAGAGCTTTTCACCTGAAGGCTACTAGCTCAGTCTACCCAGGGACCTGAACCTGCAGTCCGATCTATGCAGGCAGACCCCTGCACTCCTGTGGAGCCTAAAGCTGAATTAAAATAAAAAAACTATTTAAAATTGTAATCTGTGTTAAGACCAAAACTAATTATAATCTATTAAAATCATGCAAATTAAATAAAAAGTAAAACTAATTGGTACATGTTTGCTGCCAGGTTTTAAAGAAATTTCCCACCAGTTCAGCGGTTTGAGTCATTGGGTATGTCTACACTACAGGATTAATCCGAATTTATCTAATTCGAATTTAGGAAACCGATTTTATAAATTCGAATGTATTCGGCCACACTAGGCACCATTAATTCGGTGGTGTGCGTCCAAGCTACCATAGTAGCATCGATTTCCAGAGCGTTGCATTGTGGGTAGCCAATAACATCTAATTGCCAATAACATCGATTTGCGGCCACACTAACCTTAATTCGGATTAACAATACCGATTTTGACGCTACTCCTCTCGTCGAGGAGGAGTACAGAAATCGAATTAAAGGGCTCTTTAATTCGAATTAAATGGCTTCGTTGTGTGGACGGGTCAAGCGTTAATTCGAATTAAAAGCAGCTAAATCCGAATTAAAGTCGTAGTGTAGACCAGGCCCTAGGCTAAGCACCTGGAATCAGAGTTAGTTGAAGTGAAACCAGGTTTGCCACCAGTAGTCTCTTCTGCAGGTGTAGAGAGAGTATTTTCTTCATTTCAGTTTATTCCACTGGTTCAGTTCATTGACTAGTTCATTCAAAATTAAGAAATCAGTTAGGCATTGAAAAGGCAGGAAAGCTTGTTTTTCCCTTTCAGTCTATGAATAGAAATTAAGTGTGAGAGGATGAGATCTACTAGTTCCAAAATCCTGAAGGACAAGGGGACCAGAAACGACCAGTTAAATTAACCAACTACATATAATACTTCATTTGTTTAATAAATCAGTTTTAAATGCAAAACATAGCTTGATAAACATTTTAGTGTAACTTTTAATTTAGTTTTATTTAGCAAAAATGTATTAAATGATGTTTTTGTGTATTTTTAATTGCATTTGAATTTCCATCCAAATGGAGCTTGACACAAATCACAAGTAAAAAATTAATAATCTTGTAAATAAGATATGTAGTGTTCACCTTTTTCTAACAAAAATTAAAAATCAGTGTAAGGATAAGTTAAGCTTATATACTTGCTTAAATAAATGAGCGTAGATGTAGTATATATCTTCCTGGTCAGCAAAAAGAAACACCAAATTTAGTGTAAAGGTTATGCTTAGTTGTGAATCAATGTGTTTTAATGGTTACCAGTCAATGCAAATCATGCTTTCTTCAGGAAGATAAAAAGTACAAAAACAAAACATGATTAAAGTTAACTAGATAAATCAAGGTTTTCTGCTTGCTAATTTAAATCGTAATTTAATTCAGTAATTTAAATCACTGATATAAATCAGTCCACTCTGTGGAGCCCCTTTGTGCTAGCAGGATTCTGTATGGATGTAAGGGTTCTTTACTATGGATCAGATTGTAGGAAAAGGGTGTAGGTCAGTAATGACTGAAAATAATTACTGTTTGATGGCTATTTGATTCTTCTGCCTGTGATCTCAGTCTGTACTGTAGTAGAAAGGAGTTTGTATCATGAAAACTACCCATAAAATTTAACTGGCTGGTAACTCTGCGGGCATTCTCAGCAGAATGTCCAGGTCAGAGAGTTAATGGTTTTACAATTCAAGAGTCCTCTTACCTCTGGTCCCTCTAAGGCAAGGTGGAAGGCATTGCAGTCTGAGGAAGCTTGCCCATGCCTGTTATTAATTTGTGGATTAATAGAATGTCAGTCTTCAGATGTGTGTATCCACCACCTTTCATAGCCACTAAAAATGAGAACTTATCTAAAATTGAAACACTGTCTCTCATGGGAACAATCCTCTTGTAAATTAAAACCCTGCCTGCGAGAAGAGTGCAGCAGTCAGTGAAGGGGACAGCTTGAGGTGCATATGCCATAGTTTTCAAGGCTTGGCAGAGGTGGATCCCTTAGGTAAAAACACTGGCATTTTTAATTTTGCTGCCATCATTTTGGATGGTATATTGTTTTAATGTCAGGAGGATTTTAGTGTTTTTTGCCTGTCAGCCTTGAGTTCCATTATGACTCTATATTGGCTTTTAATTGCAAATTTGTAATCAGAATATTAAAATATATATAATTGGCACATTTTTGAACTGTAGGTTTGTTGCTATTGAATAATTAATCTGAGGTGTCTAATTAATATTTCAATTTGTTTAAACTGCTTGGACTTTACTTTCTGATAAGTATGCCATTCAGATTCAGTCCATTCATTGTTTGATATTAGTATTCTGCTGATGAAATTCATTAATTACACAGATTATGCCACAGCCTGATGGACTTTTAATAGATATGTAAAATAGCTTTGCTTGGGCTTTGTGAATTACGGATTGAGTCATATACATATACTGTGGGATGAATAGAAGAAAAATGGATGAAATGCTTTGGAGATTTCTTTTGTCTGTAACTTCAATTAATATTTTTACTATTTTCAACATTCAGAGTGCAAATTTCCAGAGGGAACTTAAAAACACATTTTTCTGTATGAGAAGAATTATTTTTTATGCTTTTGATCCAAATTTTTCCATAGTACTAGTTGTTCCTAAAAATAAAGTAACTATTTTGTCATGTTTTTCTCCCTCTGTAACAAATACTTGATTATAGTGTGACAAACACATACAAAATAGAGAACATCAGTTTACTAAAATAAGTTGTATTTAGAAAAATGTAATCGGAAGAGATTAAAACCATTACAGAAGAATGTTCCAGTTTGATAGCATGCTGGTTTAATTGACAAGCGCTTGTGAGGTATTGATGTGACTAAGTTAAATAACAATATTTGAGTTTTGGGTATGTCTCATGCACAAGTGGGTGCAACTCCACTTACTTCAGAAGGCCTGTATCTGCTTACAGTAGCAGGGAATTTGGTCTGTGGTCTTTAAGGCTGCTGTGCTCTCACCAGTGCTAGAAGGCATGGCTGTAACAGTACACTCATGCTCCATTGCTGTCACCAGTGTAGCTCTCAAAGGGTAGTGCAGTGTTGGGAGAATTTAACAGAAAAAATAACAGCAGAGTCCTCTCAAAATAAGGTGCAGAGGCTGTCAAGAATTATGCTAAATCTTATTTAGAAGCTGACCCACTTATCCTATAAACCACATGGCAGAAGCATATGGGAAGGCTAGAAAGTGGGAGTACTTCTACAAAAATAGTTAAAGGCTGAAAAGTACTAATTTTTGGGGAGTCCTGCCCAGTGACATGAGAGTTTGTCCTGTGAAAGTGAAAGTTGCTACATTTTAGTGAGTAAATAAGGCTAAACTGTATTGTGTTTCTGTTCAAAGCTCTTTATGCAGATTAGGATAATTTATTAATCCTATATCCCTGGCCATTCATTTGTCTTCCAAAGAGGGAAATAATCCAGTCCCTCAATCCATAGCTATTTGACTGCTCAGAAGTTGACATCAGGCTTGCATAAAAATGTATGTGATTCCCTTGTGGAGTTATAAAATCACCTAAACTCAGTAAGCATAAGAAAAACTGAACTTAGTTTCAGTATAACTGTGAGCCAGAATATATTAAAATACAAATACAATAAGCTGGTGTAAAGCAGCAGTTCTCAAACTGTGGGTCTGAACCCCAAAGTGGGACTCCTCTCCCTGCACCGGAGGCTCGGGCTGGCTCAGGCTTCGGTCCACCCTCCTGAGGGCGCATAGTAATTTTTATTGTCCAAAGTGGGTTGCGGTGCAATGAAGTTTGAGAACCCCTGGTATGAAGGGATACTCCTGGGGGAATTCAGCAACAAAAAATTACGTGCACAATATTTTCAAATTCTGCATATTTTATTTGACAAAATAACACAATATTCACGCCAATTTCAATTATTTTTGGTCATTTATTTCAAAATACCTGTCAGCAAGTAGGTCTGTAACAATACAGACAACAAAAAAGATTCAGGAAATGTTTTTTTGACAAATAAATTCCTTACTAGGCATATTAACTCTGATGATGATTCATTTAAACTACAGTACAGAACCATATGTCCTGCACCTTTCAGAAGCAGTGCAAAGGCTTAGGGGAGTCATGGGGTAATGGAGGAGCTGAGGGAGAGGGAAGTAATTGCTGGGAAGGAGCCTGGGTGTGAATTTGGAGGGTTGTTGGGTATAGTATGGCAAAAGTATGAAACGAGTTTTTTTGAGGGGCGGGGAGGGATTGTTAGGGAGGTTCCCCCATGAAGATCCTGTGTGACCCCTAGCCTCTCCCATTTAGTCTCCTTTCACCCCCCACTCAGACATCCACTCCCCCATCCCTATGTGGCCCTGCACCCTTTCCCCCTGTCCCCACTCAGTAACCCCATCCCTACGTGGCCCCGCACCCCCTCCCACTGTCCCCGTGTGTGTCTGTGCCCCCACTCATCCACCTCCTGTCCCTATGTGGCCCTCCACCCCCTCCCCCGTCACCATGTGGCCCTGCACCTCCTTCCCCCGTGTCCCTGCACCTCCACTCCCATTCAGCCCCATCCCCCATCTGTCGCCCCCAACTAGCCCTTATGAGCCCCTGTCTGACCCCCCAGTAGCACCATGCTGTCTGCCTCCCAATGGCCCCTGTCTCCTGACTTGGCCCGACAGGCGCTGTAAAAAAGGCAGGTTCTTTCTCTTCCCTAGCTGGCTGGGAGCTTCTGCTCTGTTTTATTGCCACAGTGTCCTCTGGTGGGAAAATGGCAAAACTGCAGCAACTTTCCAGCCAAAGTTATTTTCTGCTGAGGCTGCTCTGTTCTATCGCCACAGCACCCTCTGCTGGGCAAAAGGTGGAACTGCAATAAATTTCCTGCAGAAGCTTTTCTCTGTGCAAAATATTAAAAATATCCACAGCTCATTAATTATGGCACAGAATTCCCCCCAGGAGTGAGAGGGAGAAGGATCTGAGCCAGGTGTGACCAAAGGCTTGACAGATCAGTAGGAGCTGTTAAGGGAGATTTCAGATAGAAACCACACAGCAGACACTGTCTCACCTAGTAAACCAGTGATGTGATCTGGGTTCTGATGCTCAGTGTTCATAGGATGAAAGAGCCTGTCCACTTCTCATCTTCTGGAGCACATCTGTCTGGCTCTAGCCCGACTTCAGTAACTCCAATCAGTACACAGAATGGGAAATTTGCTCATATTCCTTCAGCAAGTTCCACTTCCTTGTGGACATGTGGAGGCGAGGAATCCCTTTTCCTGGGTATCCTCACATACTTCCACAGATGCTCTCCTGAGGCATGCAGATGTCTTTCAGCGCACAGATTCCTGTGCTGTGAACACAGCACCTGGCCAGAGAAAGATTTAACAGAGAGAGAGTGCACCCCACTGCATTCTAGTGTACATCTTGATTCTGTCAAATTGGCAGCTTCCTATTTGATTAACTATTCATTTAACTTTTCCTTCTTGCTATATTTAAGACACATTTTTAAACATGTGACTGAGTAATTGGACATGATGATTAAAATATCATATTACAGCACAGTTTTCCTTTAATCATAGTCTGACAGCTTGTCTTCTGTTTGTCTTTAGCATCTTGCATTATTTATTCTATTTATGAATATTTACAAATATTTAAATTATTAAAAAATAAACATGTATTTTCTTGTCAAGATAAGATTTTAATGTCAGTTTCACTAATAAATGCTGTACTCCATCATTTTATTACTCAGTTTGACCCTGTAGTTTTCATGGAAGTTTAATCTCAAATGACTTGTAGATTCCAATATCTAGCTTTTTTTTTTTTTTAACCTCACTAAAACAGACATATGGAGCATAGTGGTTTGCCAAATGTCACAAGTAGTCATGTTTATTGGAAAGAAAATGAAACAAAAAGAACTTTCTACTCAGTTTAATCCACATTATGTGGTAAAAGAATATTTGTTAAAAATATGCAGCCTACTTGTAGCAAGAATACAATTGTGCCACAGAATGTGATTTGAATTATTAATCAAAAAAAGGTTCTAGCCATGATGGGTGAAAAGAAAATCTTCCAGATGTAAATTGGGTGCATTGACAGTGTTGTTTTCCTGAGTCAGTCTCAAACAGTAGGTCTGAGGTGCATGGACTGTCCATATCCATCTCCCTGTTTTAACTCTGAAGTCTTGAGTTGATGTTCTGTTTTTATGCTCAGCATTTGAATGAACATATAGCTTAATGAGTTTACTGTATGATCCTGAATGGCCTCCCAGGCCTTCTGGTGTACCAAGAGCGATACCTTTCTCAGTGGCAAAAGCTCCAGCTGATTCCCTGACAATTTCCATGTACTGATTTGAGTTCCCAGAGTCAGTAAAAACCTCCATTTTTAAAACTTTAAATAAGTGCAGCAGAATTTCCAAGCTGCTGTCCCAGAGTGTCACAGAAGCAAGGGGCCTGGCTGCAGAATGTATGTCCAGCTTGTTGAGGACTTAATATGACCTTTTGTGCATAAATCACATTTCATGCATGTGGGAAAAACATGTATATACCTAAAACCATGTGTTCATGTCTCTCGCTCACACACACACACACACACACACACACACACACACACACACACTAACTATGTACTCCATGGCTCCTCTTGGTTCTGTATGTGTTGCAGCTTAGGTGGTTGTTTTTTTTTAACAAAGATACCAAAAATAGGGATTTCCCAGTGTGCTGTACATGTTCAGAGGCATCTAACTAGTTAACAGTTTAAACCACAAAACGGAAGTCAGGATTCATTTTTCATCAAACCAGCTAAAATATCTCCTGATTTTTAGACCTACATTAACTCCTCACTTAACGTTGTAGTTATGTTCCTGAAAAATGCAATTTTAAGTGAAACAATGTTAAACAAATCCAATTTTCCCATAAGATTTAATGTAAATGCGGGGGGTTAGGTTCCAAGGAAATTTTGGGGGGGCAGAAAAAAGGCATTATATATTGTACAGTACTGTACTGTGGTTGGGAAGTGCCCCTGGCTTACCCCACACAGGCACAGCCCGCTGCAGGCAAGGACGCTAGGAAGCACCTTTGCAGCAGCAGCTTCCCCGGAGAAGAACAGGCTCGGACTTTGCCGGGAATGCTCCAGGCCCGCCTCTTCCTGTCCCCGTTCCACTCCAGGCCCACCTCTTCCCACCCCCACTCCACCTCCTCTCCGGGGCCACATCCCTCCCCCCTCCCAAAGTCCTAAGTGCCACTAAACAGCTGTTTGGCGGCGCTTAGGACTTTCTGGGAGGGAGGGGAAGGAGCAGAGACACGGCGCTTCCCCGCTCTTGCCCCTCCCTCCCAGAAAGTCCTAAGCGCTGGGGGGGGGGGAGAAGGCGGAGAAGCGGAATTTGTGCAATGCTCCCTTGTAAAGTCACTGCTCTTCCACAGAATCTTACAAGCAGGCAGCCAAACGACGTTATAAGGGAGCATTGCACAACTTTAACCGAGCATGTTCCCTAATTGAAACAACGTTAAGCGGGATGACGTTAAATGAGGAGTTACTGTAATCCAACAGAACCAAGGACAATTTCATGTCAGGATGAGTCAGCTAAGTTTTTGGCATTGGTGTATATATGGTTCCTTTTCATGTAGTTCCACAATATACTTTTCTTAGTGCATAGCAATATAACATGAACAGAACTGTCATAGTTTTGGCATACATTTATTTTTTTTCTAAAAAGGATTCTAGAAGATCTAATATAAATGCTTTTAAAGACTTTAAAAAAAAAAAGAATGTTTGTTTGGATTTAAACATTCTTCCACATTGGTGCTAATAATGCATGAAAGCCAGAAAATGAAACTGGCAAATGGTTTTTGTTATCCCAATATAGATCTGTATCTAACCCCAGTGTAGTATAGTGCATTGGTAACAGGAAGTCACATGAAAAAAGCAAGCACGTGTTATTGTTAAAGGGAAATAAATTCTTGTATTTTGTTACAGGTAATCATCATTTTATTTTACAGCAATAAAAACTTAATTAAAAATCAAAGATATAAATAAGTCATTCAACTAATAACCAGAAAATAGATGTCCATGATCAGATAAAGTTAGATGGTAACAGCTGATGAATTTCACAATGTACTGGCTGACAATTTAAAAACAAATTTTGGACTGAATTGATTTGAAATAGCTGCTATATTAACTCCTGATTCACCAACTGCTGTTTGTAATGCTGCTGCTATAATAATAAAGAAGTCAGTCAAATTACACAATGAATCCCTTTTATTGCACTTTGAGTCTTCTGTGATGTTATGGAAATTAAATTTTACAAATTCCTTTGAGGGCTTAATCTTTTCAACTACACAACTGAGTCATTTTCTTTGCTTCCTGCTCAGAAGCAGTCCCAGCAGTCTTAGCAGTGTTGCCTAGATACTCCATCTCCTGCGGCATCTGTAAATTGGCTGATTCAACAGTAAGATTGGTAATCTAAATAAAAAAAATCTTTGGGAAAAAGGAATTTGTCAACTACCAGTTTAAATACTACTGCAGGAATTGCTTTTCAACACCACTTGCAGAATTCTGTTTGATCTTATATAGAAACTTGCCACAGTAAAACCACTAGAATACTTTTTTGTTTGTTTGTTTCAGACTGGAGTTTTACAATAAGGATAGAAGGCAGAATAACATTTTAGTTTGAAATGTCCCATTTTGGCAAAGAAACTCCATCATGTCTGGATTGCTTCGCTACTTTTCTGAAATTATAGGAAGCAACCAGAAAGCTTTCCAGGTCTGAAATCCAGCTTTCAGAATAGGGAATCCAATAACGTAATCTTCTGTACTGATTTCTGTGGGTGTATGCGTGTACAGATGCCCCCCGGGTTACGCAAATCCGACTTACGCAAAGCCGCACTTACGGAAAAAGTTGCGTAAGCTAGAAATAGGAGTTGGGTTTTGGGGGGGGGGGGTGTCTTTTTTTTGCGTAATTGTCAGGTATATGTTTCTGACTTATGCAAGCAATCCGTAACTCGAATTTTGTGTAAGTCGGGGAGCATCTGTATGTTTAAAAAAAACTTACTTAATGTATCTGTTTCATGTTTTGTAATTCATTGATATTCAAAGGTTGCTATTAAGTCCTGGATATTAGTTGTTCTGTCCTAGTATTATGTGTATCACTCCCTTCTGCATTGTACCAGTAATAATGATTTGAGAGAGATTATCTGCTATGTGGTTTCCGTTCCTTCCCTCAAATAATTCCTGACAGTTTCACCAGTGATGGTTTTAGTCCACTAGAATTATAGGTGATATAACAGAAGCAGCAGAGCAAGTAGTAGAGCAGCTCTTGCAATTTGTCTCACTATTGTGTTGTTTGAAGAGCTTAACAAAAGAGCGAGAAATGTCATTAAAGGGGGGGTGCATTGCTGGGAGAAAATTACAAATGGCAGTTTATGCAGGCTAAAGTGTATTAAAAGACCACAAAGGTTTTAGGCTTGCTTTTGGTTAGCCAAAAAAAAAAAAATTGTTAATGTTCTAGCCTTCAAATTTTGTACAAACCTGTTGGCAGAAGGATTACATACAAAATACTTTTCTTTAAATGTATTTCTTTCATTTTAGATTCTTTTTCCTGCGACATGTCAAATGCACTAAACTTTTGGTAGGTTTAGTTAAGTTCCATATTTAGAACAGGAGTAAGCTTTGTAGTACATGGCTGAAGTTGCTATAATAGGAAACTCGAAGTGATCTAGAAATAAAGAAAACTGTATTTTCCTAACACTGCACTTCGTTTGACCTACATAAAAATTTCCAAAATCTGGAAACAGCGTGGAATTGGCTAAAATCCCATAAATGAATTTGTTTTCCTTCCAAACTGTATTAATACTACAAAAAGAACAGGAGTACTTGTGGCACCTTAGAGACTAACAAATGTATTTGAGCATAAGCTTTCCTGGGACTGGGAGTGGATGGGCTATTACACAAAGTAAAACTATTTCCCCATGCTTATTTCCCCCCCCACACACACACACAGTTCCTCACATCATCTTGTCAATTGCTGGAAATGGGCCATTTTCATTACCACTACAAACACTCTCCTGCTGATAATAGCTCGCCTTAACTGATCACTCTTGTTATAGTGTGTATGGTAACACCCATTGTTTCATGTTCTCTCTCTCTCTCTCTCTCTCTCTGTGTGTGTGTGTGTGTGTGTGTGTGTGTGTGTATATATGTGTGTGTGTGTGTGTGTATATATATATATATATATATATATATATATATATATATCTTTCTACTGTATTTTCCACTGCATGCATCCGATGAAGTGGGCTGTAGCCCACGAAAACTTATGCTCAAATAAATTTGTTAGTCTCTAAGGTGCCACAAGTATTCCTGTTCTTTTTGCGGATACAGACTAACATGGCTGCTACTCTGAAACCTGTATTAATACTGCAAAACTTAAACTTTTCTTTATGCCCTTTTTCTTTTCTCACAATTTGTCACTGCTCATGATTTTCCACTTACATAGTTACAGTAAAGTACAAACAACTTTTTTCTAATACCTTTATAAAGAAAAATATAATACACACTGTGGTTTGGGAATCTATTTAAGACTGCAGACAAAAAAGAAAGGGACATTTTGATCCCAATTGAGTGAACTGATTTGCCTGAGAGCTAATGCAATTAGTGTATCTTCATGCTAGATACATTCTTGTTAACAAAAGACATCTGCTCCCTTGGAACTATGCATCTAGGAAGATCCCATGTGAGCACTGTTGCCTTTATATTGAGAAAATCTGATGCCAGATTTCTTGTTTCAGAATGCTTTTATTCAGATGGCATTATGGCACCCTCTAGAGGTTCAGTTAACTTTCAGAGAAAAGCATAAAGTTCGTAGACATAAGTTTTCATATCAGTTTTGTATATTACTGTGGCAAAAGTCAGTAGGGTGTAGGTGTGTGTCTTTTTTTTTTTTTAAATAGTTCTGTATAAACTTTTCCATAAAAGTACTAGAGACCCTTTAAGAATTTCTCTTTATAAAGTCAAAGTCAGTTCTGCTTAAAACCAAAATCCCAATCGAATTGTTTCTAAGCAATATTAAGAAATAGGTAGCTATATCTCAAATTGATGGCTAAAAGCCATATCGAGGAGATGTCAACAGTCTTGGATTTCCATGGTTAAGTAAGCTGTCTAGAGCTGAAATAGTTGGGATAGGGATGGAGGGGAAATACAATGACACTGGACTAGATGAAAAAGTAGAACCTTTTAGAAGTGTATCTTATATGTAATGGAATATGAGAATGCAAATACACCATTGTTATGATTTTCAAAGCTTGTGTGTGTGTGTTTCGTATTCTTCATTTCTGCATGCGTTAAATATATGACTTAATATGTACATATGTGATATAGTCCTGTCATGGAATTTGAACGTACACTTTTAAGTTCCCACCCATACACAGAAAAATCAGTCTATTCCTTTGCTTCTCTCCTCATTTTTTTTCTTATTATTATCTTGCTTAATCTTCAAATACCCCCTTAAGTAACCCACCAGCAGCAATAATATAAGAGTTCATATTGTGGTATGGAATCACCTTAGTTGAGATTTTCAAAGCAGTGTAGGGGATTTAGACACATCTTCCATTAATTTGAACTCTCAGTTATTGCAATGTCCTGGGATATAGGGCACACCTGTTAATTTCAGATACTTTTTGCTTATATCCATGACAGTTGTAGCCATGACACTTGTATGATAAGAGAATGTTTGCAGTCAGTTACTGTTACTGCATGTGTACCTGTTTTAATTTCTTAAAATAAACACACTACTTCCCCAGCTGTCTCAGTGAAAGGCCTAAGGAACAGCTGTGGAGTAGCCATCTCCTCTTGATGGGGTGTAACTTTAGGATGGGGTTAACCATCTTTCTGTTACAGCCATCTTCACTGATGAGAAGGAAAGGCCAGTATCTATCAACCTCCTTGCTCCATACTGCTGCCCCTCTGTTTCGTTCTCATAGAGCTGTCCATTAGTTAGATGCCACAGTGCCAGGGACACCTTGGAAGCTGCAATGCATGAGAGATTTTAGTGTCACTGCGAGTTCCTAGGTGTGCCCTATATCCGAGGACATTGCAAAAGTTTGAAATGGAGCAACAGCCAAGACCTGACTACTTCAGAGCTAGAGCTATGTTTCTTGTTTGTAGTAGCAGGGGAGCCAAATATTTACTTTTCACATAACTGAAATTATTTGTTGAAAGAATGTTATTCTTTGGTGTAATGTTTAAATATTGATCCTTGTCCATGTTATGACTGCATGTCCAGGGGCAACTTCCTTAAGCTTTGTGCTGCTCAGTTTTTCTACCTGTAAAATGAAAATACTTGTCTCAGAGGGAAATTGATGAATGTTTCATTAATGGTGGTAAAGCACTTTTTGAAAGGCTTGGAAGTGCAAAGTTTTATTAGTAGTGAAATACATACTGCATGTATATAAATCAGGGCATCAGGGTATCTTTGCAGGGATATTTGATCCTAAAAATGACTTTTAGTCACTCTATTAAATTGTGAATATGTAATTTAGATATTGCCACTAATACTGACAATTTATATGAACTAACTCACTCTCACACTCTGCTGCTAGACAGAGATTATGGAGAATATTTGATGTTTGTTGTCGGTTTGCCTGCCTGGATAAAATACAGAGTATTCTGTGAATATTTCCCCTCAATCTTACTGTGACACTGCTTGATTTGTTTTGGCCTCATCCATAACGGTCAGCTCAAGAGGGTTAGGATGCATGTCATCTCATGTGTCTGTACTGTGCCTGATGCGAAGGGTCCCATTTCAATTAGGCTTTTTGGGTGCTACTACAATAGAAATGAAAATGTAGCTGTAAGGTCATGTAAAGTATGTATAAGATTCGTTTTTTAAAAACACTTTTGCAAGTGGTTACAAACTAACACTATGCTATTTGATACAAGGAGTATCTTATTCAATTAAAGCTGAATGTGAATTTGCAGGTGGGTAGTTACCCCATGAATTATCCATTAATTTGGCCAGGTCATGTGGGTTAATTCTTCTACTCTTACAAAAAGTACCATGGTGTTTCTAATGGCCAGGAGAAGTTAGGAGGTTGCTTTTACTTCTCATTTAAAGACAGTTCCAGCAATGGCACAGTGCCCTTTAAGGCCTGGTCTACACTACGACTTTAATTCGGATTTAGCTGCCTTAATTCGAATTAACGCTTGACCCGTCCACACAACGAAGCCATTTAATTCGAATTAAAGAGCCCTTTAATTCGATTTCTGTACTCCACCCCGACGAGCGGAGTAGCGCCAAAATCGAATTTGTCAATTCGAATTAGCGTTAGTGTGGCCGCAATTCGATGTTATTGGCCTCCAGGAGCTATCCCACAGTGCACCATTGTGACCGCTCTGGCCAGCAATCTGAACTCGCATGCACTGGCCAGGTGGACAGGAAAAGACCCGGGAACATTTGAATTTCATTTCCTGTTTGCACAGCGTGGAGAGCACAGGTGACCACAGAGAGCTCATCAGCACAGGTAACCATGCAGGCTGATAATCGAAAAAGAGCACCAGCATGGACCGTACAGGAGGTACTGGATTTGATCTCTATATGGGGAGAGGATTCAGTGCTAGCTGAACTGCGTTCGAAAAGACGAAATGCCAAAACTTATGAAAAAATTTCCAAGGGCATGATGGAGAGAGGCCACAATAGGGACACAGATCAGTGCCGCGTGAAAGTCAAGGAGCTCAGACAAGCCTATCAAAAAGCAAAGGAGGCAAACGGTCGCTCCGGGTCAGAGCCGCGGACATGCCGCTTCTACGCTGAGCTAAATGCATTTCTAGGGGGGGCCGCCACCACTACCCCACCTCTGACTGTGGATTCCGAGCTGGGGATAATCTCATCAGGTACACCTGATGATTCCGTGGAAGGGGAAGAGGAGGAGGAGGAGGAGGACGAGCTGGCAGAGAGCACCCAGCTCTCCGTTCTCCCCAACAGCCAGGAACTGTTTCTCACCCTGACTGAAGTACCCTCCCAAGCCTCCCAAGCCAGCACCCAAGACCATGACCCCATGGAAGGGACCTCAGGTGAGTTTACCTTTTAAAATATAAAACATGGTTTAAAAGCAAGCATTTTTAATGATTAATTTGCCCTGAGCACTTGGGATGCATTCGCAGCCAGTACAGCTACTGGAAAAGTCTGTTAACATGTCTGGGGATGGAGCGGAAATCCTCCAGGGACATCTCCATGAAGCTCTCCTGGAGGTACTCCAAAAGCCTTGCCACAAGGTTTCTGGGCAGTGCAGCCTTATTCCGTCCTCCATGGTAGGACACTTGACCACGCCATGCTAGTAGCAAGTAATCTGGTATCATTGCCTGACACAGCCTGGCAGCGTATGGTCCCGGTGTTTGCTGGCATTCAAGCAACATCCGTTCTTTATCTTGCTGTGTAATCCTCAGGAGAGTGATATCGCTTAGGGTAACCTGGTTGAAATAAGGGAACTTAATTAAGGGGACTGAGGCGGCCGTTCCTACTGGGCTGTCTGCCTGTGGCTGAAAAGAAATCCTTCCCTGCATTTAGCCAAGTGCAAGGGGGGGGGGGAGGATTGGCCCAGAGCTTTTCGCGTTTTGCTAGCAGGGATCTTCCCTGATACCAGCCACGCGGTGGGGGGAGGGAGAAAGCAATCATCCCAGAGAATTCATGGCGGGTGGGGGTGGGGGAGTGTTAGTTTGGTTCCTGCAGGGATCTTCCCTGATACCAGCCACGCGGTGGGGGGAGGGAGAAAGCAATCATCCCAGAGAATTCATGGCGGGTGGGGGTGGGGGGGTGTTAGTTTGGTTCCTGCAGGGATCTTCCCTGATACCAGCCACGCGGTGGGGGGAGGGAGAAAGCAATCATCCCAGAGAATTCATGGCGGGTGGGGGGGGGGTGGTGTTAGTTTGGTTCCTGCAGGGATCTTCCCTGATACCAGCTCCGAGGTGGGGTGAGGGAGAAAGCAATCATCCCAGAGAATTCATGGCGGGTGGGGGGGGTGGTGGTGTTAGTTTGGTTCCTGCAGGGATCTTCCCTGATACCAGCTCCGAGGTGGGGTGAGGGAGAAAGCAATCATCCCAGAGAATTCATGGCGGGTGGGGGGGTGGTGGTGTTAGTTTGGTTCCTGCAGGGATCTTCCCTGATACCAGCCACGCGGTGGGGGGAGGGAGAAAGCAATCATCCCAGAGAATTGGATGGGGGGGGGGGGGTGTTAACCTTCAGCAGCAGAAAACAAGCTAACAGGAAAACTGCAGCACAACGGGCTTTGCTTGGTATGTGGGAAAGCAGGGCGCAGAAGCCTAAAGACAGTGGCTTACCATGGCAGCATGCAAGGTGAATTCTGTTGCCCCGACCTGCGTCTGTGATCTCTAGCAGCAAAGGCACAGGCACTCAATATTAAGAGGCAAAATGCGACCTTGCACAGAAATCACATGTGCTATGTAATGTGAATAGTATACACCGTGAAAGAGTATAAGCATTGTTCTGAAAAATGTATCTTTTAAAAAAATTCTCTCCTTTTTTCACTCCCTCCAGCAGGTGCAAATGTTTCAAGCCTCCCTCCTCCTTCCCGAAGGCTATCCCAGATAAGGCGTCGTAAAAAAAAGACGAGAGAAGAGATGTTTTCCGAAATCATGCAATCCACCAGGAATGAAAGAGCTCATCTGAATGAGTGGAAGGAGACGGTTTGCAAGTATAGGAAAGAAGCCAGTGACCGTGAGGACAGGAGGGACCAACGTGAGGACATGAGGGACCAACGTGAGGACAGAAGGGACCAACGTGAGGAGAGGAGAGACGCTCGAGATGAGAGGTGGCGGCAGGAAGATCAGAGGAGTCGGGAAGCAACGCTGGGGCTGCTGCGTGAGCAAACAGACATGCTCCGGCGTCTGGTGGAGCTTCAGGAACGGCTGCTGGAGAACCGAGTGCCGCTACAGCCCCTGTATAACCCCCCTACCTCCTCACCATGTTCCATAGCCTCCACACCCAGACGTGTAAGAACACGGGGGGGAAGGCTCCGTACACCCTCCCATTCCACCCCAGTGGACAGCCCAAGCAAAAGGCTGCCATTTTTTTAACCTTTTTTTACTGGGCTTTTCCTTCCCGCAGATCCTCCTCCCAAACCCCACTCAGGTTCTGTGCCGCTACAGCCCCTGTATAACCCCCCTACCTCCTCACCATGTTCCATAGCCTCCACACCCAGACGTGTAAGAACACGGGGGGGAAGGCTCCGTACACCCTCCCATTCCACCCCAGTGGACAGCCCAAGCAAAAGGCTGCCATTTTCTTAACCTTTTTTTACTGGGCTTTTCCTTCCCGCTGATCCTCCTCCCAAACCCCACTCAGGTTCTCTCCCTCTTTTTATAATCAATTAATAAAGAATAAATGATTTTTAAATAATGGTGACTTTATTTCCTTTGAAAGCAAGCTGGGGGAAGGGGGAGGGTGGGTTCCTTACAGAGAATGAGTCAATAAAGGGAGCGGGTTTTCAGGAAGGATAAACAAACATAAATTTCACACTGTAGCCTGGCCAGTCATGAAACTGGTTTTCAAAGCTTCCCTAATGCGCAGCGCTTCATCGTGTGCTCTTCTAATCGCCCTGGTGTCTGGCTGCGAGTAATCAGCAGCCAGGCGATTTGCCTCAGCCTCCCACCCTGCCATAAAGGTCTCCCCCTTGCTCTCACAGAGATTGTGAAGCACACAGCAAGCAGTAATAACAATGGGGATATTGGTTTGGCTGAGGTCTGAGCGAGTCAATAAGGATCGCCAGCGACCTTTTAAACGGCCAAATGCACATTCTACCACCATTCTGCACTTGCTCAGCCTGTAGTTGAACAACTCCTGACTCCTGTCCAGGCTGCCTGTGTATGGCTTCATGAGCCATGGCATTAAGGGGTAGGCTGGGTCCCCAAGAATAACAATTGGCATTTCAACATCCCGCACGGTTATTTTCTGGTCCGGAAAGTAAGTCCCTTGCTGCAGCCGTTTAAACAGATTGGTGTTCCTGAAGACGCGAGCGTCATGAACCCTTCCCGGCCAGCCCACATGGATGTTGGTGAAACGTCCCTTGTGATCCACAAGTGCTTGCAGCACCATTGAGAAGTACCCCTTGCGGTTTATGTACTGGGTACCCTGGTGCTCCGGTGCCAAGATAGGAATATGGGTTCCATCTATTGCCCCACCACAGTTAGGGAATCCCATTGCAGCAAAGCCATCCACTATGACCTGCACATTTCCCAGAGTCACTACCTTTCGTAGCAGCACCTCCGTGATTGCTTTGGCTACTTGCATCACAGCAGCCCCCACAGTAGATTTGCCCACTCCAAATTGATTCCCGACTGACCGGTAGCTGTCTGGCGTTGCAAGCTTCCACAGGGCTATCGCCACTCGCTTCTCAACTGTGAGGGCTGCTCTCATCTTGGTATTCTGGCGCTTCAGGGCAGGGGAAAGCAAGTCACAAAGTTCCATGAAAGTGCCCTTACGCATGCGAAAGTTTCTCAGCCACTGGGAATCGTCCCACACCTGCAACACTATGCGGTCCCACCAGTCTGTGCTTGTTTCCCGGGCCCAGAATCGGCGTTCAAAGCCTATAACCTGGCCCATTAACATCATAATCTCCAAAGCACCGGGGCCCGCGGTCTCAGAGAATTCTGTGTCCGTGTCCATGTCCTCATCACGCTGGTCGCTGCGCTGCAATCGCCGCCTCCTCCTCCTCCTCGCCTCTTTTTTCTGGTCCTGTGTAAGCATAAACTCCACGAGAAAGCGCGAGGTGTTTATAATGTTCGAGACTGCGTTCTGGAGCACAACGGGATCCATGCTTGATGCAGAATGGAGTCTGCAGAGTTCACTCAGGAAAAAAGGCGCGAAATGGTTGTCTGCCGTTGCTTTCAGGGAGGGAGGGGGAGGCTGTACCCAGAACTACCTGCGACAATGTTTTTTGCCCCATCATGCACTGGGGTCTCAACCCAGAATTCCAAGGGGGGTGGAGACTGCGGGAACTATGGGATAGCTATGTAAAAGCTACCCACAATGCAACGCTCTGGAAATCGATGCTACTATGGTAGCTTGGACGCAAACCACCGAATTAATGGTGCCTAGTGTGGCCGAATACATTCGAATTTATAAAATCGGTTTCCTAAATTCGAATTATATAAATTCGAATTAATCCTGTAGTGTAGACATACCCTAAGAAACCGAGTAGAAATGTAATTTGGACTCAGAGAAAAGTATGACTTACTGCATTTCCAACAGCACTTCCTGCACTATAGTACCTAAGAATTCCCTGAAGATCTCCCATCTAAATACTGACCCAGTCAGCCCTATTTAGATTATCAGACCTGACAAAATCACAAACCCAGGTCGTGTGGCTACAGACCATGCTGTTGAAATGGAGTAGTCTTTCTGGTTCTGAAAAAAAATCCCTCCACACTAGGGATTTTTCCCAATATAGTTATAATAATATTGGTGCAAGTAACTGGTACTAAAAGGTACTAAACTGAAGAATGTTAATTTTTATTGAATTTTTGATATTCTTGTTGGACATTCGGACACATTAAAGTTCTTTATTTTGTCCTCACCAGTTCTTTAATATAAGTGCACAGCTATGTGGCTGGATTTTTTTAAGGAAAGCCCTGACCAAGAGCAGATGTTTTCTCAACAGGAAATATCCCCTTGTCATGAGATTACGTGAACTGACCCTAATTAGAACTCTTCACTTTTCTGAGCTATTTTTGCATGCACTTACGAGAGTGTTCATGTTTTGGTTTACCTCTTCAGGAAGCCGTCTCACCCTCAACTTGAAGCTTTTGTTAGGCATATGTCCCAAGGCTCTGAAGCCCAAATGGATGGCACCCTGAGCAGCCTGCCTCGTTACCCCAGTCATTCTTTGTGTGAAATGGGAGAACTTACACAGACAGGTAAGTTCCTGTACCTTCTTCTCGGTCTCCAACAAAACATAGTCCGCTTCCAGGGCTCTATGGCCCTGTTTAGATAGGAATTCAGTGTGTATTAAGTAGAACCATGTTGAAAAATGATTCTGCCAACTAACTTTGTTTCCAATCCCAGTGTAGATGGGATATGGCCATGTCAAAAGCTGCATATACCACACACAGTCATGATAGTGTCATATACCTTGCCTACATTCAGCCTACTAATGCATCACTGTTGAGACTAATTCTAACATGTTAAACCTCAGAACGGCAAACAGTTGCCATTTAAAAAAAAAAATCAACCTTATTTCCTTTTCCTTCCTCTCCCAAACATGGAATTCCTCTCTGCACCCCCAAAAAATGTACATTAGTCCAACATCCAGGAAGAATAATTAATGCTGAGTTGGTAGCAGGCTTACAGTTCAATATCTTATGATCCATCAAATTTAGAAATGATTGGCAAGATTTAATTGACAATTTTCCCCTGTGATGAAGTTGCTGCTTCTAGCCCAGGGAGATCCTGAGAGAGCACATGTCAAATTGTGGCACTTGTCGGTATGGAAATGGAAGCTCTGTTTTAGATTATATGAGGGGCTTTTAATGTATGAGTTTATTTTTCTTTCTCTCTCTGAGTTCTGTTCAATTGGATTAAGTTGATAGGGAGCTGAATTTTACAGATGATGGGATTAAAAAGGAATTCCAATAAATTGTTTAACAATTCTAAAACATTCCTGAACTAGCTTGGCTCTAAAATATGACATGTATAGGACACATGATGGCTTTGTTATGTGGTGTATAGCTTTCATTGGTAGCAAATGGGGATTGTTTGCTTAACTCTGTCATGGCTTCACTCCTTGTGCGTAACATTCTGCCCCTCATTTATTCTGATAAAACCTTTATATTACACCATCATGCATTTCCTGTTTGTAAAACCATGTTACAGTTTAGGTCAACCAGATACATTATCCTCACTATTGTAATAAAAATGAAGTGTATATATCACATGATATATGAAAACATGTGGGACTCAGGTCCTCAAATGTATTTGTGCATTTTATGTGTATTATCAATTCTGGTCAACGTATAACACCTGTTGTGTATAAGCTACAATCCCTGTTTGTACATTTATTTTTATTTGCTGTCCAAATATTGTCCTCCAAAATTAACAAAAGCCCTTATAAAACAAAACAAAACAAAATCCCTATCTATAAATCTAGGGAAAGGAGTCATAACACAGTTGGGTTGAAATGTGGTTGTGAGCAAGGAATTAGTTTTGCTGTTGTCAGATTTCTTACCTCAGTATATGGATTTATTTTGCTTTCTAAAAAACACACTAGCAGCACACACCTCCATGCTCTGGACTCCCTTTACAATATTTAAAACAATACTGAACCATTCATATCCACTGTTACTCCTGGGGGAATCTGGTGTCTAAAAATTAAAAATTCTGCGCACAATATTTTAAAATTCTGCAAATTTTATTTGTCAAAATAACACTACATAATCACGCCAGTTTCAATTATTTTGGTAATTTATTTCAAAATACCTCTCAGCAAGTATGTCTGTAACAATACAGAGACACAAAAATTCCCCAGAAGTAGAGAGTTAAAGAAACCCCTATGTCAACCCAGTTCCTTCTTCTCTGTCCCCTCCCCCCCCAGAGCCCAGCCAGGGGCCCCTCCCCAGCGCAGACACTCACAACCCCTAGCCCTACCCCACTCCCCAGTGGCCAGCTGCCTCCCCCCACTCCGGATCAGACACTCACAGACCCTACCCTACCCTCCCAGAGATCCAGAGGAAGAAACAGCCTGATGCTGGGTCCCAGGCTTGCACAGTTTCCTGTGTGCTGCTGTCTCTTTCCTTCAGGGCGTGCTGGGAACTGCAACTGCTGGGAACCCTCCAGTTCCCACCCCCTTCCCCCAGCCTTGTCTTCTATTTGGGAGCTGGGCTCTGCCAGGTCCAGCGGCTCCTAGTGGCAGCCAACATCTCTGCAGTCCATTTCTATGGGTAAAAAAGGAAATTCTGCACGCACAACATTAATTTCTTCAAAATTCTACATTGCGCAGTGGCACAAAATTCCCCCAGGAGTACACTGTGGACCACCTGCACATTCTTCATTCCTGCCCCATAACATCATTATACCTTAATTCTATCTCTTCCCCAAATACCTATGAATAATGGAGTTCTTTGCAATGTATCTGGAAGGAGAAATCTGGACTCTGGCCAAAGAGGGTGGCAAACACATTGTAGAGTTGAGGAGCCTCTGTGGAGAATGCCAGCAGCTGCCTCCTTTCTGTATTGAGGAAGCACCAGCTATAGTGTCTCCACTGATCGGACTTTTGATAATGGTCAGTCATACCACAATAAATTCCCTCAACCTTCTGGAGCCTGTCAGATCTCATCGATCACCATTGAAACAATAGCTAGTTGGCCAGTCCATGCTGAGAGTGTAATCATAACTTCTCCAAACCCATTCCTAGCACTAGATCCAGATTATGGCCAGCTAGATTTGTGAAACCAGAAACCAGCTGGGGTGGCCCTGTGGCTGTCACCATAGCCGTAAATTCCGGAGTCAAATCAAAAGAATCCTCCTCCTCATGGGTATCAGTCGCTGAGCGACATTGGCCTCAGCCCCTGCAATACCACCCCTCTTGAGGAATCTGCAAAGCTATTTCAGGATTTCTGCCATGCAGCAGGGTAACCTATACATCCCAATCTTAAATCTAACTTTACCCCATCCCAGGACTCATACGTCAGCTGTATGGGTCAGTTAGTATCCCTGTGACAACATGCATATGTGCTCTGGCATGCAAAAGTAACTGAGTTCTTGCCCATCACTTGGCTGTGCTGGACAGGGTTGTAAAAGGAAAGGGGAGTCTGTTGCAAAGGAGCCTACTGTAGGGGAAGGGTGGGACTTCTCCCTTCCCAGCCGTCTGAAGCTGTAAAGGCCTGAGATGTGGAGGGTGTTATTCTGTAGTATGAGTTGATTTGTGCTGGCTTTGAATTTTGGTTCTGGAAATAAAGCAAGCTCTGAAGAAAGAATGGGAAGAGGCCGGTAGTTGGGACTTGATTTCCTTTCCCCTAGTTTGAGAGTCTGTATACCAGCTTACACTCCCCTAACCCATTCCAGGTTTGTGGCATGCACTTCTTAAGGGCTGTTCTGGAACTGTATGGCTGTTTATCTGTGCAAGCAGCACTGTGTTAACAGATTTCTCCTGGAAACTGAGTTAATCTCTGAATGTGGATCCATTTTATAAACCACATAGTATTTTTCATAGATCATCAGACTTGCTTTCCTGTTCAATTATTTTAAAGTTCTATATCCAGTACTATTCATGAATGAGCTGCTTTATTATTAAAGGTTATAGAACTAGCTGTTTATCTACACTGAAGAGTATACAGAGCTAACCTATATTTCAGATTTAGAAGTGTGTGTGTGTGTGTGTGTTATATACACACACACACACGCTTTGTGAAATCTTCCTGGATAATAGCCAAGCTTAAGTGAAATTTGATTCCTGGGTAAGATCAACATTTTTTTAGCTAATTTGTGCATGCTAGAAAACTGCTAATTGTCATTTTCCAAAAATATCAAAGTTCTAGACATTTCCCAGAACCCGTTTATCCGAACACAGGTAACAGGATTTTTTTAATCTCTCCTAGGTGTTGTACAGCACTTACATAATGGACAGCTATTACGGGAAATTTATATAAAGAAACATAAACTGCTATCAAGTGATTGGACAGCAAAGCATCTCTACTTGGAGACAACAGGAAAAAGTCGAACCCTGCAGAGTGGGCTAGCACTTCTGTATACTTTCCTTCCAGATTTTGATTGGAAGAAAATTAACATAAAACATCAGTGGAGCACTATCTTTTGTTCTGGAAGCTGTGATTGCCCAATGAGAAACCATTACCTAGAAGAGGAGCAACGCCGCCAGTATAGCTTAAGGGTGAAAAACAGCCATTTGGAGAGAACATACGTGGATATGGCAAAAATAGTAGGCATTCCCACTAGGCAGTTAAGAGCTTCTAACCCAATAGATTCTATGTTGTGCCATTTTTGCCACAATGTCAGTTTCCCTTGTACTAAAAATGGCTGCATTGACATTGAACACTTTAAGGTAATTAAGACACACCAGTTAGAGGATGAGAGAGAGAGACAAGAAAAGAAACTTTATTTCTGGTATGCACTACTGGCTATTCATCCTCTCCTTAATCAGACTGTTAACCGGATGCAGCGCATTGCAGAAGGCAAGAAAGAAGAATTATTTGTCCTTTACTCAGCTCATGATGTAACCTTGTCACCTGTTCTCAGTGCCTTGGGCATTACAGAAGCCAGGTTTCCAAGATTTGCAGCCAGATTAGTCTTTGAGTTGTGGCAGGATGGGAAAAAACCCAGAGAACACTTTATCCGCATCCTATATAATGGGTTTGATGTCACATTCCAGACCTTGTTTTGCCGGGAGAATAACATGCATTCCAGCAAGCCCATGTGTCCTCTGGAAAAGTTTGTTCATTTTGTCAAAAGGGGCATGTTTACAATTTTTAATAGCACTAATTATTATGATGCATGTCGCAGGAGACCATTTTAAAGGGGGGTGTTGAGGAGAGGAAGAAATGTTAATTTGTGTTTTGACACAAGGTTTGTGTGTCTGTATTAGTGGAGGGGGTGGAGTTCACCTTTTGGGTTTCCCAATTCTTGTACATTAAAGTACAAAATATTGTTTGAAACAGATTTTAATACAGTTGTATTTTCATCAGAAGACATTCTAGATGTTCTGGAGTAGAAAATAATTTGCTAGGTTATTTTAGTATGCGTATGAACACATTTGCTAAATTATCTGTAATTAATTGATAAATTAAGTATGCTACTGTAAACTGGACATTGCTTGAAAAAGTTGGAGAGTATAGGTTTGGTTCCTCTGTATTCTAGGGCAGTATTTGGACATTGCAAGTTACCATTTATAAACAAAATGGGTTTTTTCCACCATATTATCATGATAGTTTTAATACATAAGGAGCACACTGGATCAAAAGTATTTTATGAATTCCAACCATCTGTAGTATAGTCTTGCTAAAGAAATCCTGTGACAGGAACATCCTTCCCTTTGCCAGAAATATTAGGGGACAAGTTGGCAGAAATACACGCATGTGTTTGAGCATGTGCAAATGTATGCATGTTTTTTTGCACACAGCCTTCTGAAAACTTGTCCCTCAGGTAGGTATGCTGGATGAATGGATATAAACTTCTCTTCTTTGATTGCATGTTCAGCACTTTCATAAATAGTTTGAACACAATCCAGAAATGTTAAGGGTGTGTGACTGTCACTAGAAACGGATAAGTAAATGCTAATGTTACAGATAAACATGAGGGGGAAATTAGAACAATAAATCAGTCTAATGGCAAAATTTTTGGATCTTTCCTATTAGTAATTGTATTCATGCTGATAGACTGTGGTACAAACCGATGTGTTTCAGTCTGATGTAGTGGCTGTGTGAGGCAGAAAGACAGCTTGACTAAACGCTCAGAAATTTTGTAGTCCAACTAGTATTTTTATAGACTAGGAAGATGTTATTTTATAAGACGAGTCTGGTACATACTGTATTGTGTGTATGTGTAGCACACTAAAGTTTTCTTACCTGCTTGGTTGGCAAAGGGCTGTGAAAAGCTGATTTTGTAGGTGCTTTCCCTTGATCAGAATAAACAGACTTAGGAACAAACTAGCTTTTATGGATGGTTTACCTTGAGCCACCATAGTAGGTATGAAAACTCCATTTTTAAACTACTTTCATCTCTTACAAGTAGTTAATACAGATCCAATTTTTAATACAAATGTTTGAAAAAGATTTTCATTACTAGAGTATTGCATTTTATAATGGTGGAGTTTTTTACATGTCTAGAAATAATTATGATTTAGTTTGTGGTTTGTGACTTAATGGTGCTAGTTAATCAAAGAAAATGTAACTGAACATGAGGTTCTCTAACTTGATCAGCATTCCTGTCTCTCTCTCTCGTTTTCAAATGCTGAATTTGAATACATTTCTATAAATAAAGTTTTTGGGGAATATTTGTACACTTGTGTGTGCTTTGAGTTCAATATAATTCTTGCTTTTCTTTACTATACTCAGCTTTTAAAATTTATCTTGCAAGCTGTTGTTTGCTTCATTGATAATTTTCACTGTCACTGCATTATTTAATTTTTTTTCTGCCTCCTTAAAACTGTTTCTGAGTAGGGGCTAGTAAACACATTGTAAGGTCTTAAAGAGAAATAAAGGTATAAATCTTAGGTCTTTTATGTTGCATTAGGAGTGTGTAATCACAGGAAAAGTTCCTGTCCCTCTGTATACGTAGCAAATTTAAATTGTTCTTCTGGTGGGTTGGGAAGGGTATAGAATGCATCAAGTTGAGAGATTTAGCTCACTTTAAACAACCTTTTTTTAAACTTATTGAAAATGATCAGCTTGTCTAAAGTAGGCATTGCACTCCCTAAGTCACTCTACAAAGGGCTGCTGCAATAAATAATTCAGGCTGATAAGCTGCTGTTTAAGGCCTGTAATGGGTATATAAACCCCACACTGGGATAGGTGTTAAGGAGCAGTTCTGGGCCCAAGTGGCTCTTCCCCACCATATCTGCTGAGCTTGCTGCAGCTGGAGGAGGAGCTTAAAAGATAGCCAGACAGCTCAGAAGGGGAGCAGGCAGGATAGGAGGAGAGACCTATCTTGACACTCCTTAGCTGGAGTCCTGGCTGTAGGGACGGGGGGCTACAAGCGGTGCTACCGCAAGCCCTAGGCGAGGGACTAGTCTTTCCCTAGGACTAGGGAACCATTCACTCCATCTTCTGGTGAACCGTTTGTGAGGCTTTTGGATTGGGATGGCCAGTAGTAGGGAGTGGCCCAGAGAGACAGCCCTGAAGCACTCCTTGGTGTTTGATAATGCTGCCTGTCATAGGCTCCTGGGCCAGAACTCAGTGGAGAGGGAAGGCCTAGGCTTCCTTACCAACCCCTTTCCTGCGAAAGGGTACAACCCCCTTCTCCCTGGAGATAAGGTGGGATAGAGACATTGTAATCCCTGAGGCAAGGGCATGCAGCCCACAGAGGCCTGGATGCGAGCTGAAAACTTTCTTTTGTGGGGAAACATATATATATATATATATATATATATATATATTTGCATTCTGTTAACCCCCTGGAAGGGGGCTGACTCAACAGTCAATGTGTCTGGCGGCCAAATCACATGCTACCAGAAAGGAGACCGTCACAGTGCCGGGAGTGACCACCGGCAGTGGATGCTAGAAACAGGACAGAGTTGTGACTCAGCTGCTAAACCCCTATGCAGCACCATCAGTAAGCGCTGCCCATTGCGGACCCCTGTACATTTTCAATCGTGAGATTGGTGCTCCCTGCACATATGCACCCTCTAGCAGCATTGCACCCTTTGCTGTGTCCAGGTGCACCAGAGAGGTCTGTTCCAGAGGATCATCTTGGGAAAAGTGTCTGTCTGTGTTTCTTCCTTTTATTAGGTGTGTCATGGGTACCACAGCAGGGTTTACTCTTTTGCTTTCTCTTCACAGGAAGAGTCTGCTCTGAGATGTGATGGCTCTATGGTGTGGTGTCAGTGTCGTGTGTTGGGGTGGGTACAAGAATGGATTCCTCATGTCAGGAGGTAAAATGATGTCGCAGGTGAATGTGGAGGTGGCGGGCCTATGGGTCTATGGAATTAGTTTTTGGTGCTATTCTCCAAGCCTCTGCGTGAAGTGGAGCCAAGATGGAAGGTTCCATGGGCTTCTTGGTCCTGTTCACAGGCCTTACACTTGAGCCCTGCTTGGAATTGGGTACCCAAGGAGAAGTCGGGGCTGATAGTTTTGACTGTGTGAGGATTGTGAGTGCTGACAGCAGCCATTATAGGCCCTATATGGGGCCCCAGCCCTCTAGAGTCTCAGTCTGTGCCTTTTAGGGATTTGCCAGTCAGAGTGGTCTCAGTGTAAGACACGCCCATGAAGGCTCAAAGTTCTGCAATTGACTGGAAACGAGAGAAACATTTTCCTTAAACGTAACACCTAAAACTAGATGGAAAACTGTAAAAGGGGCTCTATGGAAGAGCCTATGGTGGAGAAGGTAAACAGCTGCACTTCCTTAGATAGACTGAGGCCTGCAATACTTGCCTCCAGTAGAGGGTGCAGGTGTGCAGCCCCCACAGACACTGCTGTGGAAAAGGCTTCCATGCCCAAGGCAATGGGGGTGCCACTTCAATGAGTGTCAATGTCCAGGGGCAACTTAAACCTCTGTTACTGATGAGTAACGTTTCTTTGTTTCCCGACAGCCCTCTTTTCCCACAGCCTCTTCTCCTCTCTCAAACTCCATTTCGATGCCGCTTTTTCTCTCACTGCTGGCCTTATATGGCTGTACAGGATATTGATGGAAGAAGAAATACCCGCAGCAACTCATTTATCTAAGGCAACGTAGTTTCAGACAAGAAAATCATGGGCACCAACACACTTAATAAAATGACCTCTTTAAGAAGGTCAAAGAATGGCGACAGAGCAGCACTTAAAGCTCATTGCTTAGAATTGTGCTCTCAAAACACTCAGCCTGTTATCTTTAATTACTACAAAGGCACGAGCTGAACTAATGTTGATTACTCACAATGTGGGTTGAGTGCCAATGGATTTGCAGAGCATCATGAAAAGGACCTGGGGCATTCCATATAAATGGAGGTGTAATTTGACCCTTCAGCTTTATATAAAGGCCAAAAGAAATGCATAAGAAGAGAATTGCATGACTAGGACATAGCAAAATGCTAAGAAATAATGAAAGAGGGGGCAAGGGTCTTAATAGACTGGTTTTTGTTTCTAGCATTTTTGGCAGCTCAGTTTGTACCACTGTGGCTATGTGCATGCATTAGGGAAATAAATAAATAAAGAGTTGGGGAGGTCTTTAACCATTTCCATGTGTTGCTGTTCTAAGATACTCTGTTATGGTGCAGTATAAATGGTTTTTATAGAGAAGTAAAGGTTATGTCAAGATTAAAAGCTAAGTGCTTTTTTTTTCCTTATGGAGAAAACTAGTTCACTGCATCTTTAAAGGTTTCAAGTATTTTAAACTTACAGGAAATTCATTTAAGGGTTTTGCTACTACTGGAACTTTTCCAGAATTCAGACTTAACCTAGTATCTTCGCAGCATTGTAAACAAACTTGCATTACTGAAAAAGAGAGAGAATTAGGACTGTTTGTGAGTGAGAGGGAGAGAAGCAGCGTAAAATTGGGGCTCATGAGAAGAACAGGCATGACAACTCTGTGTACTGAAGCTTTCTGTTACTTAGACACCAGCATCACAAGCTTCCCCACATGGCCCACAAAAATGCCTCAGTGCTAATCTGGAACAGCGGTTCAGTCTCCATCCACATTCTTTCACTAACCTGTCTGTAAAGACTGCCAGTGAATGTGCCACTCTCATGTTTTCCATTGTTTACTCTGAAAAGCACCTTAAAATCTGGATCTACTGGAGGAACGGTGCTCTATAAACCAAGATGGCTAAGTTTCCTTTATGTCAAAAATACAAAGAGAAGCCCAAATGGAACAGATGAACTGAGCCCTCTGAGCTTTGAAGTTGATATCCAATTCTGGATCCATACTTCAGGACTTGTGCCTAACTCTATAATGGGAAAAAATGCATCACTGAATCTGGATAACCTTGAACTCTGGGGGGATTTGGGTTTGGATAAGATTCTTGATCCAGACTTTGACTCAAGTTCATCTCTAGTGGGAAGAGGTGTAACTCTTCTGCTTGTTTTGTAAGGCTATCATTTAAATATTTAAAGGGTTAATCCTCAATCTGGTCTTGATCTTTTAAACTCTGCACACAGGCACATCTTATACATCCCAAATTAAATTAGTTTAGAACCTGTTAGTATATATAATAATACTAGTCCTCTGCTTCCTCACAGGGAAGTTGGGAGGCATAATGAATGTTTATATGGTACATTAACCTTAATATATTCCTAGAGACATGGGTTCTAGAGCCGTAAAGCTAGCTTGATGTCAGAGTAGTCACCTCAGCCATCTGACCTGGACAGAGAGGGAGTGAGCAGAGGCACTAAAATGAAAAAATGCAGCGGATTAGAAAAAAATTGCATAGTTCAAGAAAATCAGTGTGTCACCTTTTTGAAGCCACAGGCTTTTAAGGTCTGACCCAATTCCCATGGAAGTCATTAGGTGTTAGATCAGGCCCTCTCTCTGGTGCTGAACTAATTGTGATAACTGAACTGTGCAGCAAGTTCAGTAGTCAATATTATTTTAAGGTTTGTAAGTAAAATGCGACTCACCAACCCCAGCACTCACAAAACTCTTTACTGTTGGTAGAATATGCCTATGTCCCATCAGCACTTTTTCTTCCGTTTTGAACATCCATTCAAAAGGATGGGATGTTTGTGCACAAAGGGGTATTGTAGATCCAGCACTGAAAGACCCGCCGCACCTCCCGGCACTTAAGGGGCTAAAACAAAGGCCATTGCATGGCTTAGTTGTGTTCACACCACTGACCCTTCTAAGGAGATGAAATGATGAGCCAGGCAAGCCATTACATTTCTTTCATGACTAGGTTTAACAGTTTTGCATCATTTATTGTCCAATTGACAGTTGAGAATGGATTTATATTTGGTACACGACCATAATTTTGCTACCTGGATGACTAGATTAGATATGCAAACCGGGAAAGCTTGACTGAATGGCTACGGGTTTAATCAAATGGACAGCATAGAAATAAAAACAGCTGACACTTTACAATGAAGCTTAAAAAAAAATCTTGCTATCCTGAAATCATCCTGTTGGTTTAAATAAAACTTAGGTCCCGCTCCAGGGGTGCTGAGTTCACCTACCATTCCCATTGACTATAGCTGGGGTTGTGAGTGTTGAGTGATTCTCAAACTCATACTCTTCCTGCATTTTCATGGCAGAAACAGGGCGGGTTATTTCCCATTCTTCCCTTTTATACAGTATCATTTGTGAAATGACTAAGGACACTAGAACGGGTGAACTTCCTTTCCCATATTTTAAACCCACTTGGACACTGTAGTGCTCAAATGGATTGGCTTGAGCCCTAGCATAATTGGCTTTGCATTCAGGAGAGCTTGAGGCAAAACCTAATGATGAAATGCGAGGATGAGAAATGGGGCAGCAGGCAGAGGGAATCTGCACTGTGCAAATACAGAGAAGTAAGACTGTAAAAATGGGCACGGAGATGGGAAGGTGAGAAATCCTAACAGAAAAATAAATACTATATGTTTTCATATGTACAGATAGGGCACACCTTTGTGTTGGCTTCCTGTTGTACAAAACTAATTTTTGTGTGATTTGATGTGAAAAACAGCCCATGGAAATTTTATTTTTTCCATGTGAAACTGCCTCTAACTTACATATCTTTTGCATAATGGCTTGGGGGGGGGAAGTCCTTCCTTTTGCACAGCTCTAGTGTTAGTCCCTACGTCTAGGAGATATTGCTCAAAATACATTGGGATGAGTAGGGCAGACACCAAATAGCAGATTCATGATGGTATCCAATCTTCTGCATCTATTTCTCAACTATTGCTTTCTGGTGATGGATTAAATGCAGGGGTTGTGTTAGCAGGAGAGATGGTGACAGTGTAATAAATGGAAAGGGATGGTTATTTGCCTGTCTTGCAAACCAACTTATTTTTTAGCACACTATTTGTCTCTCAAACTGAACTACTAATTAACAAACTGGCAGTCAGGTACCAATTGCTGTACCGTCAAGAGGATTACAGAACACGAGTAATTGAATTTCACACAAGACATGTTCTATCAATACACTGTGTGAAAGAACTGCTGAGGCTGGTGACATCACCAGCAGTGACATCACCAGAGGGGGCAGAGCTTCAGCGGAGGATTGACCAAGGTGATAGTGGGAGAGTGGCTCTCGAAAGAGGGAGATCTGGGAATGGTAAAGGAGTTGGAGGGCAGACAGAAGACCTGGATAGACTTGCCTGGAGAGGGGGGCTAACTGAAAAAGGGTTAGTAGAGCTCTGAGGAGAGAACTAGAGGAGGCTGAAGAGAGCTCAGCTTGGTGACTCTAGCCCCAGCTGCTTGCCCATGTAGGTCATGGTGGACTCTGGAGGGGAAAGAGTTCTCAGGAAAAGTGAGGGACTGCCAAGGCTGTTCCAGTAACCCAGCATCAAGGGCTGGTAGGGTAGGGATAGCTCAGTAGTTTGAGCATTGGCCTGCTAAACCCAGGGTTGTGAATTCAATCCTTGAGGGGGCCACTTAGGAATCTGGGGCAAAAATTTGTCTGGGGATTGGTCCTGCTTACAGCAGGGGGTTGGACTAGATGATCTCCTGAGGTCCCTTCCAACTCAGATATTCTATGATGATAACTGCTACAGGCAGCAAAGGTACCAGATAAAGAATCACCAAGTGTGTATATGTGTCAGCTGGTGTGGGGGAAGAAAGCAGATTGTCACACTGTACTATTAAAAACTAAGACACAGAGTAGGAACTGGAGGGCTCAAGGCACTGGTAACAGGAGTTAGTGCATTTAGCTTTCCATACTGAACCAAGCCCAGGTTGTTGGTATCATACGGCAGTTACCAGCTGGTGGCTCTTGGTAACTATGTGAGGTGAATCAGCAGTATCAACAGAGCAGCCAAGAACTGAATGAAGTGAGAGTGTGAACCCTCTCTCAGCCAAAGAAGTTGTTCTTTCAGAACAAGATTAAGGCTGCTGGGGCTGTGAGAGGAAGCTTGGATTGCCATATTGTCTCTGGGCTGTGGGTAAAGAGAGGGCTTTGTTTTCCCATGTGCTCAAATCCCACTCTTTAACAAGTAGTAAATTACAAAATAAATTAAGTTCTGTGGTCAGTGCACTGTGGTATGTGCTAGAACACAGACACTATCACTCTTGGGGGGACTATTTTTCAGTTGTGATTTGACCTCTTCTCCTTTTCCCCTTCATGCCCATAAAAGGAGCCATCCCACTTTGTGTTTGCTGGCATCACTTTTAAAGTGGCTAAGATCTGACACACTGTTGTGCGTTGCATAGCCAGTATCGGGACACTTCAGCCATTGCCTTGGAAATGGGCCCTTGCCTCGACACTGCTTGGCCTCTCCTATAGTTAACATCCAGAGCTGCAGACAAAGGTTGTGAGGAATTGCTTAGACTGTCTTTTAAGGCAACTGAAACCTAATAATACTTTATCCTTAGGGGTCATTCATGTGTTGCTGCTGAGTGCCTTCAACCCCCATTAAAGACAATGAAGATAGAAGGTAATTTAGTATCATGCTTGACTGGAACCTGTCAAAGCAATTCATGATCCCCCCCTCCCCGACCCTGAGGTAGGTGTGCAGTATTGTACCTATTTTACAGTGAGTAAATAGAGACACAGATGTTAAGAGACTTTCCCAATGTAAATGACGGGGCCAGATGTTGAACCAAGAATCCAGCTCCTGGTGACCTGCTCTAACCATTGCATCACTCATTGAAATGCCACCTGGACCTTTTAGATTTTATAGCTTCTAGAGCACTTCCAACAAATCAAAAAGAAATGGCCACCTCTTCTCTATAGTCAGCCTTGGCAATAGATTTTGGAGTAGTGCAATTAAATGCAATCTCTTATGCACGTCCACAGTGAATTGCTGCTGTCGTTTTAGGGATTGCCTGTTCTGTTAGTGCAGACGCTGTCAGTTTTCTGCAGTTAATTCCAGTCACTACATTAATATCTACAATACATCATTCTTCTGAATCAATGATTATTTCATGTGGTGTTAATATGCATGTGTAGCGCAGGCAGCATCCTGCAAACTTCTGCTGAGCATTTTCAGTTTTGTTTACATTTCATAGAGATGGATAATTAGAAATTATGGATAAATAGCATCTTTCATCCTGATGGATCCCACTAGGCTTTTACACTCTATGGTGTCCTGTCTTAAGGGACTGCCCAAGGAGCTAGCAAAAATCAGTTGTCAAGTAGAAAGTTGGTCTGAATGAAATTGTACAGTATTGGAAACCCCAGGGATATTTTAAAGTGCAAGGCAGGGGCTTGCGTCTTAGAAGTGTCCCTTATTGTAGGTTTTGCAGGTATATAGAGAGAGCATTTTACTTGCCACTCATATTCAGCTATGCTGGAAATTATTGTTCACTTTATAATTACATAAGAACTGGATATTTACGTCCTGAAGACTGCAACTGCCACTGTCAATTACTAGAGCTTCACCCAGAAACCCAAACACTGTATGTTGTTCATAGATGTGTATGCAGTAAGTTTCACTTTATTTGGAGATGAATATAGAGACATAGGGTAACATTTTCAAAAGGGCCTGTAAGACCCATTTTCAGAAGTGACTTAGAATCCTATGTCACTTAGACAATTTGAAAAATCTACCCATAATAACTATCCTATCTCCCTGGCCCTAGGCATTCACATGGTCATAGATTTTGAAATTAGAAAGAGCCTCTAAGCATTTAGTAGTATCTGCACAGCTTTTCTCGGAGAGCAGAATACACCCATGGCTATTTGTGCTTTTAAAATGAAGCCCTACTGCCAATTTTTGTTCTGTTTTTGGTTTCCATTTAATTTTCTTATTTCCCACTCTTGCATGGAGAGTTATGGTAGTGTGAGGTGCGGGACTCTGCTGATTGAACACCAGTTTGCCTCTGTGTCTGACTTTGGGTGACATGGTGGGAAAAGAGCTCTACTCCACTTGATCCTCCACTGGCCTAAGTTAGAGCTATAGAGAAGTAACTAACTTGCACCTGGGCTGGGCAGCTCAGGATCAGGGAGTACAACTAGCTTCCTATGCAACCCCCTCCACTTTGCCCCAGCTCCAGTAGGGCAGGCTGGAGAATCTCGGTGTACATGTGTATGCACACATCACACAGCTGTACTTTGTGCAACTTGAAAAAATTGCTGTCTGCAGTACAGGATGTTTTATGTCATTTTGTCAGCTTGGGGAAAGATTGTTTTTTAAAGAAGAAGGAGTTAGTATTACATTCCTCCTCCTCAGACTTCCAAAGCCACTTTCTTGTGGAGTGGAGAAAGGTGAAGAGCTCCCTCTTGTGGTCAAGACCAACCACAGTGACTTTGTAAAATAGCCACTTAATGCAACATAAGTCAAGTTGTGCAAGGTAGGACAGAAAACAAAGAAATCATGAAGGTTTAATGCATCATGGTAGAGAATTACAAAAGTTACACACTCATCAGTACCTGAGACTAAAAGTATTTTGTCCACTGCCAGCAAAGATGTCTATTTCGTGGTCAGAATGTCAGCCTCTGTCATCAGAATGAGAGGAAGCAAGAATTTCAATCTAAACAGACAAGGCATTCTCAAGCATCTAGACAACTGCACTGTGTATCCATCCTTATGAGAGCATATAACAAGATCCCTTGTCCTGAGCTACAGTGAATTGGTCTAATTTGGGGATATATATGTGGGGAGGAAATGTACCCTTGTAGGAAACATGGAAGGGTTATAAAAGGTGTGCTTTGCTACGTGGGGTCCTGACTACAAAGCCCAGGTTGGGGCAGGATTTAGAAGGTTCACTGGAGGTAGACAGATCCTGGGGAAGTTTCAAGTAAACCTTGAAACATGGGAAACATCTTCCAGTATAATTTAATTTAAGAGAACTGAATGATTGTTCGTATGATTTTTTTTCAAAGATAATATGGGTCAGTCAGTCAGAGCAGGATTGAGTCCATCCAAAATGGGAAGCAACAAGAGAAGGTGCAACCAGAGCAAGCCCTGCTGTGTCAGAGGGTCCAGAGCTGGCAAGTTCAGCCCCAAACCTGAGCAGTGCTTGCTGGGGGATGGGATAGCCAAGCCAGCTGAGTCATGTGCTTGGTTCAGTGCACTCCCCTGGCAGGCTCCACCAATGGGATTCTAGACTGAATATTAAAGCTGGTTTACCTGGGCAAAACTCTCAAAGACGGGCAATAGTGTGAACACCACCTGCCCTTCCCTCTTGGTCCAAAGATGACTCCACTGAGATGACTCTCAGTGCATGAGTTCTGTTGAGTAATGACTTGTGAGCAGTACATCATTGGAAAATATCTGTCTTAAACTTAAGATCAGACTAGCCGTGATTATTATTAGGTATGAACATGTTAGTACAGGGATTGCCAACCTGAGCCTGAGAAGGAGCCAGAATTTACCAATGTACGTTGCCGAAGAGCCACAGTAATACGTTAGCAGCCCCACATCAGCTCCGCCCCCCTCCAGTCCCCAGTGCCTCTCCCCCCCCATACCTCCCGCCTGCCGTGATCAGCTGTTTTGCATGCGCAGGAGGCTCTGGGGGGTGGGGGGGAGGAGCGGGGTCTTTGGAGGAAGAGGTGGAGTGCGGGTAGGGCCGGGGCAGAGCAGGGGGTTGAGCAGTGAGCACTCCCCAGCACATTGGAAAGTTGGTGTCTGTAGCTCCAGCCCCGGAGTCAGCACCTATGCAAGGAGCAGCATATTAACCTCTGAAGAGCCACATGTGGCTCTGGAGCCACGGGTTGGCCACCCCTGTGTTAGTAAAACATTTTAGAGTTCAATTAAAAGATTCTGTCAGCATTGAACAGATGCCTCTAGTGAAAACTGTAAAAACTATTTGTGACTATTCGTTTGATTAAAAACTGCAAATTTGGGACACCAGAGGGTGGTGCAGATGAGGTGGATTCAAGTTTCTTGAGTCCTAAAGCATCTTACGGAGAATCCCCAAACATTGTCCAACCCCAATAAATATTCCACCCAATTACTGAAGCCCCCAAGGTGACTTGTAGCTCTGCAACTTCCTCTGTAAGTCAGAAAGCCCCCAAACCAAAGGAGATCTGCCTTCCTCTCTTCTACAAACAATGGTGCCTGAGCCTGATAGAATGCAGCTGATGGCTGTGCTGAAACAGGTGGCGCAGCTACTGTTGAAATTATACCTATAGTTTCCACCTTACAGACCCCCATGACAGAGCTTGTAGTGTTATACCAATAGAATAAAAACCAGCAGGATCTTATTAAGAGGGATGAGGCAAAGATGCCACATTTATTGTAAATATAATGATAAAGCAAAAGATAAAAGTAAACAACGTTGTTTGACTACTTATTCCTATCACTACTTATTCCTTATACACACACACACACAATCATTAATTTAAGTTCTGTATAGGTGTTACAGTTACCAGTCTAGAAGTTGCTCATGCCAAGTTACTGGCCAGGTATCTTGGTCATGAGGATGGAGCCGAGTCTGTGTCAGGTGCACCTGATGCTCCTGGAGGTTGGCAGCAGAACCAGAGACTTAAAGTCATCAGTCTTTAGAGTCCATTCTTATAGGAATTAATTCCTATGTTAGTTTATGGGAACTGTTTTATCCTGCTGTTGCTGACTCAATCAGCAGATGGCACATTCCTGTCCAAAGTGGCACATTCCTGGTGGCTCCACACTGTCCAAAGTTTGTGTTTCTCATCCTTCCAGGTGATGGAGTGGATTCCAGTTTACCCTCCGGGGGTTGTCTGGTGGTCCTACTTGACACATTCTTCGGCCGATGGATACTCCCTTTCTAGGCTGGCACCTCCCTAACCATTTATGTACATCAAGCATTCAACAACATACATTCCATATTTTAACCATATTTTAATTTACTGTCTCCACCACTTTCGGGGTGTGTGCTAATTCATTTGAGACTCCCAGCCCTTTAATCACAGGGTGGGGATCTGTCCTAGGAGCCGTTGCTATTACAATGAAGTGAAAGTCACTTAACGGCTTATAGTGTTTGTTTACACTGTATCAATTACTTCAAGAACAAAGTCAGTTAACTTGTTTGTAAGTTTTACATAGTAATAAAGTATCTTTCACAGGATAGCTACAATCAATGGTTTCTACAGACAGTAGCTTACAAGTTTTAACAGAAGACCCAAGAGATTTTTGTACTTGGTGAAACTGTTGGATTTTAAAGTGTGGGGGACAAATTATGAGGGGGTCACTGTCACTTGGGGGAATCACTGTTACTACCTTCTTTAATATCCCTACAGTAGTGCCCTCTGAATCTCCGTGCAGACGGATGGGGGAAGCAGAACATAGAATTTCTGAAGTGGAAGAGGCTTTCAAAGAGAACAACTTACAGGTTGTGAAGAACTTTAATAATATCAAGACTATTAAGACCAAGCTAATAGATCTGAAAGCCGCTCAAGATGATGTAACATCCTGAGGGAAAAGAGAAAGGTAAACCCTCTGAATTTGTCCCGAAACTGAGAACTAAGTTGTTTGATATGCCAATAGATTTTTCGTTTCATACCGAACAAGCGCACACTGTGCCCATTGGCCTAGAGCATTGATTGTGAAGTTTCTGAAGTTTACCACTAAGGATCTAATATTGCAGAAACCTCAAGGAAAAAAGCTATTATGGGGAGAAGCAGTAATTAAAATATTCTTCAAGATTGTCTGTGGTGTAGTTTCAATGAGCTCAGCTTTTAAAAAAGCGAAACAATTGGCCAGGAAGAGGAATTTGAAGTATTTTTATTGAATACCCAGCAACACTCCATATTAAGAATGGTGAGACAATAATATCATTCAGTTGCCCTCAGGAGGCAGAAAAATACCTCAAAAATCTGCAAACTGCTCCCAGGCAAGAGGAGATAGCTATGGAATCTGCCTGTATAGAATTTATAGATGGTCGCTCTAAACAAGTTGATGGGTGCTGATTGATACTGATACATTAATTCCCTTTTTTCTCTCTCATTGGGATTGGAGGGTTATAACCAATTTACTTCCTATTGCCTTAACTCAGTGGTTCTCAACCTTTCCAGAGTACTGTACCCCTTGCAGGAGTCTGATTTGTCTTGCATATCCCTAGGTTTCACCTCACTTTAAAATTACTTGCTTACAAAATGAGACATAAAAATACAGACGTGTCACAACACACTATTACTGAAAAATTGCTTATGTTCTCATTTTTACCGTATAATTATAAAATAAATCAATTGGAATATAAATATTGTACTTACATTTCTGTGTATGGTATATAGAGCAGTATAAACAATTCATTGTCTGTGTGAAATTTTTGTTTGTACTGACTTCGCTAGTGCTTTTTATGTAGCCTGTTGTAAAACTAGGCAAATATCTAGAGTTGATGTAACCCCTGGAAGATCACCAAGTACCCCCAGGGGACTCCTGGTTGAGAACCACTGCCTTAACTCATGGGGAAGGAGCATCAATGTAAAATCTATCATTTGATTAGTAATTATATATTATCATTGGTGTATTAGATGGTGCTTTCTTATGAACTAATATATGAAGGTTCTGTTGGTAAAAGGTGATTACTGTAATTGTATTGTTTGGGGCCTCAGGTGCTGTGAAGATATTTAAGTTTCACTTGATTCGGCTGCCCCCTCTAGGTGTCAAATGTGTGGTTTTGGCCTCTTAGTTTCTAGTTGCTTTAATTCTAAAGTGAGGGTCATTGCTATACTAATATATAAAAAGTTAAATACTAATATTCTGAGCACAAGGTCTGACAGTGAGAGTGGATTTACTGCCCTCAAGGCTGTAATTGGCAGTTCTATAATCATCTTTGCCAATTGCACCGGGCAAACTAGGATGATCCCATGATTCATGACATGGGCAATCATACTGTTGTTATCGCTGGAGACTTGAATCAAACTCCAGACCCAGTCCTTGATAAATCATCTCCATCTCAAAACAATAATACTCATCAGGTACTTCATACATACGTGGGTGATTTAGGTTGATGAAATGTGTGGTAACTGCAAAATGTCTGGTGACTACAGCCAGAGACTATAGATTCTATTTTTTTTTCTGCAGTTCATTCAACATATTCAAGATTGGACTAATTTTTGTGTCACAAGAATTGATCAGTTCTGTCACTGATTGTGGCATTAGTACTAATGCCACAATCTGACCATGCTCCTATACAGCTGTCTTTTAGACCCCCAGAGCATGCACCCCCCACTAAAATGTGGAGATTAAATACCTTTCTGATGTTTGAAACATCATTTGTTAACTCTATCCAGCAGGAGTTAGAACTTTTGATAAAGAACAAATTGCCTCACTACTTCACCAGCTGCCACACTTCGGGAAGCTTTTAAAGCCTTCCCCATATGCCATATCATCTCTTATGGCACCTTTAAAAAAGAAATGGAGAGAACATAGAATTGATACCCTTGTGAAGGAAATTAAGGCCTTGAATGTAGACTATGCTTCTGCCCCCTTCCCCAGAAAAACTCTGAACCCTCATCAATATAAGGTCTGACATCAACAATCTTCTGTCCCAAAAGGCTGTTAGATATGACACCGCAGCCCCTAGCTTGGGTTCAGCTTGAGTGAGAATTAGTACAGCCTCTCCTCCTTTCAGGAACTGTAGGATCAAATTATTATAGATTTGATAGCTCCAGAGCTCTGCTCCCACAATAATGGCTGTGAGGCAGCTTGATCAAACTTGCCAAAAAAGTTCTGCTTCCCTCTAGTCTTCCATGTAGAGGTGGTCCTGTGGAGCTATACTACCCTTAAAATCAGTGGCAAAAGTTGATGTTGAGGGATTGGATGGCCAGAGGAATTGTGACTGTGTCGTAGCTAATTGACCATGATATATTTAAACTATTAGTAGATCTTCAGCAACAATTTGGCTAGCCCTGCTCCGGAGCATGGAAATATCTCCAGTTTAAGCATTTACTTATGAATGCATTTGGACCCTATGCATTGGGAGCTCCAGAACCTCCAGAACTTTTATTATTTTGGAGGAAATATCCTGGATTTTCTTGGCCAGCGGTATCCTTTTATGGTTCTCTGGCCCAAAGAAATCTGCCAAAGATTGATAATTTGAGAGTTGCTTGGAATCTTCGACCTAATGGAATACATCTGTGTCTAATGTTTAAAAAGCACCTACTGACCTGAGACTAAAGACACTTTTTCAAATATACTGGTCCCCATATTGGCTAAGGCTAATTGGCCTCATAAATGCTGACCACTGTTGGAAATGTAACTCCCTTGGTGCTACATTAGCTCATATGTTTTGGGAGTACCCCGGTATCAAGCATTTCTGGTATGAAGTGTGTCAAAGGACTAATTTGGTATTGAATCCTAAGTTGGATCCCTCCTCCTTAAGTTTCATTCTTGGATATATTCCTGATACTTGGAGACTACCTGGTAACAAGGTGGCATGGCTCCAACATGCAGCTTTGGTTGCTAAAAAATTAATCCTGCAAAAATGGCAAAGTCGATCCCCACCAAATATTGATGTCTTGCTCGGTGATATGGGTGACCTAACAGCTAACGAATGCCTGGCATTCCACGGAAAGGGAAGGCCCAAAAAATGCAAAGAAATTTGGGCTGACTTTTTAGAGATCTATGATTAACATACGCCCCGAAGATAGATATGTTGCTTCTCCTCCCATCACTTTATCCTAACCCTATCTATTTACTTGTGTGGTCTGATGAATCTTGCAGTTTGGTATATTGGTTGCATTTGGAAATTAATAACAAATTATAAATATCCCCCCTCCATGCAAATTCACTTCAGCAGGATTTGTAATCCTGTTTATTTTCTTTGCCAGAAATATTGGATGAGCAAACTTTGGTTGACTGAAATGGATAATTTCACAAGTACTTTTACAGTATCTGTGTGTTTGTCTGCAAATGCTCATATGCATACACATTTGCACAACTTTGTCTACTGAAAGTATTCATGTGGTCTTTGGTTTTGAAAGTGTCACAAATCAGGGCCTGCGGCGGAGCTAGTCTCCAGGCTGCCTTATCACTACAGCTGGCCTGCAGTACATGCTGGCTTCTCAATGCACCTGCCCACCACTGTGCGTGCTTCTGCATTACCTGGTTCTTGCTGCTCCTGCCTTGCACCTAGCCTTGCCTCTGTGCTCCTGCCTTAAACCCTTCCTTGCCTGATACCCTGCTTGCTCTAGTTCCTGACCTCTGGCTTGAGCCTTGGCCTCGTATCAAGTTCCTGCCCCCCGGTCTAACCCTGGCTCCAGTTTCTGACTTACTGCCTCTGGTTCTGACCCTAGTCCTTGGGTCCTGATGTCCATGCTGCCCACTAAGCTAGACTGACCTCATCCTTGTTGGCTAACAGGAAGTCATCCAGTCAGGGAGCAGAAGGAATGTCAGTACATGTAACTTAGGTGACCCGATACTAAGTTAGGGATAGAGAAGACTCTGAGCAAGAGGCACAGGGAGGGAATAGGCTACATGGAACCCATAGGTAAAATATATCACACAATCGATTAATTGAATACTTTCAGATAATAAAAAAGTCAGTCTGTTTTTGATTACTTTGTGAACAGGAAGAGAGCACTAGAGTCATTGGATAAATGGTTCATTGTGAATAGTTCACCTGGCTCTAAAAATGTTGATAAATGACTGCCCTAGGATATTTTAAGGAAAATACAGTGTAGCTATGGTGGCAGCAGCCCTTTAAAAATCACATTACTAATCCTACTCTATCAGCCTAGAATCCAAGTCATATTTTCTTAGCCCTGAATGCTTTTAACTAATAGAGAGAGAGAGAGAGAGATCCTTTTCTTAAAATCTCTCAGTCACTTTTATGCTTTTCATTTACCGCTGAAATGCTCGCTGCTACTTCTTCACTCTTCAAACTCCTGAACACATTTAAATATATCGTTTTAATAGTACAGCACTGAAAGAGGAAATCAATATAATTTATGGAGCTTTTGAGGCTTCCCCTCTCCTGCCTCTTTGTATTTAGTGAAATTAATTGTAAGGATAATATAAATGAGTGTTATGCAAATGAATCAATTAATGCAAAATGCCTTGATTTAGGAAATAAATTTGCTTTCTGTTTACACCAGCATAAATTCAGAGTAACTCCACTGAAGTCCGTGAGCCAGATCCTCAGCTGGTGCAAATAATCCTAGCTCCTTTTGCTAATCTGACGATCTGGCCCAGTGAATTTATTCTAAATTTACAGTAAACCAGGGTAGCTGAGAGCAGAATGTGGCCCAATATCTTATTTTAAATCAACAGTTTAGTTCATTCTCTTCTTCCTGAATTTGGGTAACAGCAAGAAATATAATTATTCCACTAGCACTGAATGATGAAGTTAGGAAAGACCTCTAGGGAGATCCAGTCCAACATGACCATCAAACAAGGTTTACACTCTTGCACACTTTTCATTGCTAGAGGAAACAATACTTGTCTTATAAAATTCAGACCAAATTTGCCAAAATGTTCTTCAAAGTTAGCACAAGTCTGGGCAGAAGGGCAAGCAAGACTAGGCAAGCAAATTTGAGTTGATTTATTGGGCTAGATCATTGGAGAGGGAGGGGGGAATTTTGTAGTTCGATTTATTTCAGATATTTTAAGGCCAGCAAGCAGCGATATGGTCATCTAGTCTGAGCTCCTGCATAGTAAAGACCAAAGGAATTAAATATCAATGGAACTAGGTTAATTTATACCATCTGAGGAGCTGGCCCGTACCTTTGGGCAGCAAACATTGCTAGTTTTGTTTGTTTTACTTGGAGTATTTGAATTTGTTTAAACCCAAATCTTAAAGTGGAGCTCTGTTTACATAAACCCACACAAACCAGGAACTTGTTTGCATGCATGAACGCCTGTGATCCACAACTGCTTCTTTCACACAGTGTTGATACAAATGCCATTAACATGTAAGCAGAGTCTGGATGAGCTCTCCCCTGACATCTAGTGGTGAGCTGTGGAAAAAGACTTCAGAAGCTGATCTTGTTTGCATGGACATACCCACCTTGCTTGCCCAAATGATCACTTGTGGCTGGTGTTGGATCCCCAGTCTCCTTGTTATTGGGGCAGGAGTAATAAAGAGTTGTTATCCTTGTTGTGTGAACTGAGGGCAGCGGAACTGTACCTGGCATACCCCAATGGAGGGATTCACCCTCAACTGAACAGCACTCACTAAGGAGGGGACATGGGTTCAGAAGCCCAGTAAGTTGAGAGAGGGTGGGTACAGGCACTTGAATTTGGTGGTGTGGGCTGTGTTTAAGGATCCTAGACACCATTTGACCCTTCCTCTCTCCATGGTATAATAAAAGAACTAATTTCAATAGAGAGTCTTGTTACATGCTGCAGAGCTGAAATCACTGATACTGGGTCTAAAGATTAGACCTACTTTGGGACAGTGTCTCTACTGCAAGAGACTGTCCAGTGTGCACCAGCAGTGAGGCTCCCCCACTAACACCTGAAATCACTGAGAGCTGTGTTAAGTGTGTGTGTGGGGGGCCCCTGAAGACATCTTGGCAAGCAGGCAGCTGGTGGAGAGGTGTGGCAAGTGGCCAGCAGGGTGGCTGGTGGAGAGGCGTGACAAGTGGCCAGCAGGGTGGCTGGCGGAAAGATGCGTCAAGCGGCCAGCAGAGAAGCTGGTGGAGAGGGCCAGAGCAGAGCCCCACCGAGGCGTGGCAATTGGCTGTTGGGGCGACAAGCGAGCGCCCGAGCAGTGCAGCGTGTAAGGTAACTCCTTATCCCCCCCCGCCTTCCCCACAGGGTGGAAGGTGAACTCTGCAGATGAACCTCTGAACTCTGGGGCTGCACTGGCCAAGGACAGCAACTGTGAGTGGGGTACAGAGAAAGGACGGGCACGTTAAAGGAACTCTTGGGTTGCTGGACTTAAGACCCTGAGGGGAAAAGGACACTGCCCAACTTACTTGGGGGTGGGTCTTTTGCTCATGGTTTGTCTTTATGAACCCTAGTTGCAGTGTTTTCCCAAATTAATGCTGAGTTAATTCCCTCCTTTTATTAAAAGTTTTTGCTACACTCAGACTCTGTGCTTGCGAGAGGGGAAGTATTGCCTCTTAGAGGCACCCAGGGGGTGGTGTGTAATTGTCCCAGGTCACTGGTTGGGGGCTCAAGCCGGTTTTGTGTTGTATTATTGAAAAGGAACCCCTAGATACTGAACCCAGCCCTTGTTGCTGTTGGCTCCACCTGGCAGAAGGGTTACAAACATATTACCTAAAATGTCTGAATGTTGAAGGAAGTTAATTCAATGGACCCACTTCCCTAAAATATAGTCCTAGAAGAGCTGGTCAGATAAGATTATTTTCCCCTGTGGAACATGTACATTTTTCCTTGAAAAACCCAACATTTTGGGCCAAAAATTAAAAAAGCTTTTGAGGGAAGCAGACACTTCACATGCTACACACTCTCTCTCTCTCTCTCTCTCTCTCTCTCTCTCTCCAATTTTCTTTTGGAAATAGAATTTGGACCAAAAATTTTCAACCAGCCCTTTCATCTGTCAATAGCTAAGGGTAAAAAATATGTATGTAAATACTGATGGTTATGGCAATTCTGCCAAATTCCTTTGGTTTTCATTCATTTTAAGGACACTCTAAACAAAGTTTCTAGATCTCAGTGCCAGTTGTATATCTATATCATGGGGTACTGTGTGCACTTTAATCTGACGTAAAATAAAGAGAAGACTGCATTTCCTGGTACCATGAGTGTCTCAGCTTTTACAAACTGAGATATCTTTACAGTGCAATAAGGGATTCAGGTCCTACATTTCTAATATCTGTTGTGTAAAACACTGCTGGATTATTTTCATGAGAGTCTCCTGGCAAAGCACTTAAGCATTTCAAAAGTGTACAGCTTCTTCTTCAAAGTTTCCGACATGGAGAAGTATGAGTCAGGTACAACTATATGATGACTTTTCATCTGTCAAAACTGAGCCACAGAACTTGGCAGGGCTGTGGTTTCTCTGCAACCTCAATACCCAGAGGAGTTTGCAAATGTAGGTTTCTTCCCTGGGTTCCTGCCAAAAAATCTCCGTAGGGAATAAAAAATACTGTCTGGATCTGCTACTTTTCATTTCTTTCTTTCTTTCCCTCCAAAGAGATTGAAATATTTCCTGTTAAGTCAGTGACAGCTCAGGTTGCTTTAGTAAAATGCATACAAGAGGTGATCTCCAGACATAGAATCCAGGCATGCTTGATGCATGCTTGATCAAACCTTACCCCTTTCATGACTGATCTATTTAAAAGTGCAGTCTGTATACTAAGAACATAAATGTATGCTGAAGAGGTGAGGGGTTTTTTAGGAGGTGTAACCATTCCAAGGACTGGCATTCTCACAAATCCAAACACTGCCTCTGTCTTAGTGAGTGCTTGTGCAAATGCGCACACGCAACCACATATTTTGTAACAGGATGCACATAGTTAGAGATGGAGAAACCAAACTATTAAATCATCAACTCTGTTCAGTGTGTAAGCACTGAGAGAGGATCAAGAGAGTGCAATGCTCGGCCTTTAATCCTTCCTTCATATATACTGTTCTGTCTCATCGAGCACCTTCTGTGAGCAGACTTTGTGAAGTTTCTATACATAATTCAGCTGCAGTTGCCCCTATCAGGAAGCTATTTATTGTAACAAAGTCCACTTCCCTTGAAAGGTAGGCTATAGTCTCCCCAAAAAAGGATCCACAGATACTAGATAAGGTTTTGGGTGCTGTCTTAAAGAAAGCTCAAGTTCAGGAAATACTGGTAGGCTTCAATTTATAAAAGTTTAAACTTTAGGGCCAACATTTTCAAACTTGGCTGCTTAAAGTTATGCTCCTTAATCCATATTTAGGCACCTTAATAAGTGTCCTGAATTTCAGAACAAGTCAATAGGAACTTATGGTATTCAGCATCTCTGGCAAACATGCCATTTATTTAGGTGCTTCATATGGATTTAAATGTCTAACTGTAGCCACTGACATTTTTAAAATGTTGGTCTAATTTTCCAGAGTTGCATGGGATTTATCAATACAGTTCACATAAAGATTAATGGTGGTCATGTGACTGAATTGCATGCAAGTTTTTGAAAAGTTAGGGCTCTTTGTCTTCCTGTGTCTCAGATTTTGGCTTTCTTCAGGCTTTGCTATGATACTGGGTATGTCTACCCTGCAAAAATAAATAAATCACAGCAAGTCTCACGGTATGTCTACACTGCAGTTAGACACCCAGGGCTGGCCTGTGCCAGCTGACTCGGTCTCATGGGGCTCAGGCTAAGGGGCTCTTTTATTGCAGCATAGGGATTTGGCCTCGGGCTGCAACCTCAGCCCTGGCATCCTCCCACCTCGCAGGGTCCTAAAGCCCAGGCTCCATCCCAAGCCTGAACATCTACACCGCAGTCAAACAGCCCTTTAGCCCAAGCAACGTGAACCTGAGTCAGCTGGCATGGACCAGCTATGGGTTTTTAATTGCATCATAGACACATCCTCAGAGCCCAGGACAACTGACTCAGGCTCGCACTACAGGGCTAAGAATAGCAGTTTAGACCTTCAGGCTCGGGCTGGATCCCAGGCTCTGAGATCCACCTGCCTCATCAGGTTCCAGAACCTGGGGTTCAGCCAGAGCCCAAATGCCTATAGCACGAGCCCGAGTCAGTTGACCTGGTCCCTGAGACTTGCTGTCACATGGCTTCTTTTGCAGTGTAGAAGTGCTGACTGTCACTTACACCAACAGTACCTGCTCCTCAAGGAGCTCCAATGATGTCAATGGGACTACGTATGAAGTAAAGTGCTATTCAACATAAGGGTATCCGAATCTGGCACATAGTTACCATTTTCAATTCTTACCTTCTGCCAACACTGTGATTAACTTTTGCCCAGGAATATGGTGCAGTTAAGTGTTTCCACAATTATACTCATTGCTACTCTAGTCAATGATTTAAAGGGAAGCAGACTGTTTAGTCCCAAGTCATTCCAACAACTGGGGCAATGCAACTTGAAGGAAGAATAGTACACATAAATAATCAGCTCTAAAGGAGTCAGGATATTTTCTGGAAACTTTAGTACTGTATCTACACTAGCAAAAATGGGACCTACAATCCATCATGAGTGAGAGCACTGGTGGAAGTGGTAGTGTAGACAAAGCTCAGGCATCTTCACCATTGTGTTGTGTAGCCCTGTTCAGTACAGGGTTAGATTCCATATAGATAGAAGCACCTGAACTCCATCTACGCTATAGCTCTTACCAGTGGGGCCATAGTGGTGGTGAATTATAGCTCCCGTATTTGCCACTGCAGACACTACCTAGATGTCACTTCAAAATACAAGCCACCCAAGAAAAAGTGGTATATTAACTAAAGTTTTTCTGATTTTAGACAAAGCAGTGAAAGGGATGGTAACCCCAGTGTTCTGGCTACATTCCAGACTAAATAATTACATTTCTTCTGTCTCAAGTCCCCCTGCAGTTTCAATATAACAAGCTATTCTCTACTTCCTGCCCTACTGCTGTGTAGTATTGCGGTGCACTGTTAAACAGATGCTAGGGTTCTCCTCAGAGATAAATGATGACATAACATGTATAGTTTGTATAGCATTTTGGTGCCTTTGCAAAGCTCTTTTGAGATTCTTCAGAAATCTAAGATGATCATTCTCCCTGTACGGCCAGTATGGTAACATTAACTGATGTACTGCTATATGAATTACTTTGGAATTTTTGTTCTTTGTATTCAATTGTACTATCTTTATTTAATAATGAAACTTAGGTCACAAGTACACTGTTATATACTATACATTGATCCAGAGTTGATCGCAAAGATAGCCCAATTAATTACTTGAATGCAGAATCCTAATGCCATTCATTTAGGGATAAACTGTAAGCCCCAGTAGCTGGGACCGGTAAGACGCGCAGGAATTGGGAAGGAATCATCTCCTTTCATCATCATTTTTATAGTGAACTAAGAAACAGCTCCTCTTTGCTGGAGCCCCATTAAGAGGAAGTACTCATCAGATTGTTGATCGTCCATTTTGAGAGAAAACACTCCTCTGCAGATGGCTAATATCAGAGGGGTGCAAAGTATTTCAGTGAAATTGAAAATGATCAAAAATGCAATAAATTTCACATTTGAAAATCAGTCCCATTTTTGTGACCCCAAGCAGGTCAGGCACTAATCAATATCAGCAGGCTATAGAATGGGAGAGCTGGCTGGTGGAGGACTGGAGTCCTACAAACTATTCTGCTTTTGAAGAACTCCTCCTTTAAGAATCCAATTTGTAACTGATGGCGCATCTGAACTAGGAGACATGAATGATTTTATTTTTAGGCACGTGTTCATCATAATATTTACAGCAATTTACAAATATTCTGCTGCTGCTGTGTTAATGTAATACAGCACAGAACTCTCAAGGCCTAGGCTATAGGTTTATGCTCTATATTAGGCCCATGGCATTAAAGATTGCTTTAAAAATTCCTCCAAATGATTCATACATTTTCGTATCCAAGTATCCTAGACTGACTGTTTCTTACATAGGTACAGTGAATATAATGGCAAATTCGATGATTGTAGTTCCATTTCCTTTCATATTGTCTTTAAAAAAATTTTTTTTGGTTGTTGTATTTCATTATGGCCTAGAGGCTTCAAGTGAGATGGGGCACAATTGTGCTAGATAGGGTACGTATGCACAGTGGGAAAAATCCTTGCCCCATAGGCAAGACTGACAAGGGCAGGATGGAAACAGGCATGGAATGACTTGCCCCAGGTCATGACCAGAGCCAAGTCTAGACCCCCGGTCACCTGAATCCCAGTCCAATGCCCTGTCCATGGAACACAGGAACAGCTTTAAAGTGATCAGCCATAATTTGCATTCTGCTGGACAGAAAAGGTGAAAGATGTGAGATTTTTGGTGGGGAGGGATGTCAGTTATCTCCATCCTTAACACAATTGACCAAACGGCTCATTAATTTACTAGATTAGCACTTAGGGAAATGCTCATAACCTCCCATTTACATCATTATGAAAATATACTGAAACTACAAAAAGCGTGGCACACTCACTTTCTGTTGTCTTCTTCCTTCTCCCTGCATTTGTATGGTATATCTACCTCCAGGGTAAGTTCCTCAGGGCAGGGACCACCTGACCCATTGCGGGGTGCTATAACACATAACTATGCTGCTATAAAACTTGTTTATTTTCACCTAGAGCCTGATTCAAAGCTCTTTGAAGTCCATGGACAGCCTCCCCTGGATTTCCATGGACATTGCATCAGGCCTTTAATGTATATGACACTCCATTGTAAATCTCACTTCTGCTCTGAGGTCATTCAACATTGTATGTGTGTCACATCTCTGTAAGAAACCATCATCAGGCCAGGTTAATTGAATAAGAACGTGGAAATGTTGGTTTCAGTGGAGCTACCGGCAGTGTAAGGTACTACTCGATGTGAGGTGGTGCTCTGTCCCAGGTGACTAGTTAATGAGCGAGTGATGTGGAGGGGGGGAATGTGTTCCAATTTGCCTCAGGCAATTAACATAATTGTGTGACACAGCTGTTGAAATTCTCCCAGCAGATTTCCTCAGGGCTAGAATACCTGTCCCCACTATTTTCTTTCATGCCCTGAAGGGAACAGTGACTGAATGCTCTTTAAATAGTGAGGAATAAAACCGTTTTTGATCAAAGATAGGGCTGATCTGTACACCGCTGCTCTAAACCTTTACTGACTGTTTCTAAATTAAGTTGCATGCTGAGAGAGTCTCCTTAGGTTTGATCATTTGTATTGTATTAGAGACATGTCATAGATCATGAAGGCTGCGGTTAGAATAGAAGTTACCAAATAGGGGAAATATATTAGCTGTGTCAAATGAAATTTACATCAGTGAGCTGGGACTCTCCCCCACCTCTGCTGTAGCAGCATTAAATTAAGATATTGGTCAGCAATGTCCTGGTTAGAAATTCAGCAGTGAGATTCTCCTGTCATTCTTCATGTATGGAAGTAGCAGCCAATTACCTCAGGGTATAGGAAGAATTCCCCAGGTGTTTCCTCAAGACATTGTTGCCAATGGAAATAAAGCTTATTCTAGGTCATCCTATTCATCAGGGATCCCAGTGCTGGACAATTCCTTCAGTTTCAAATGCTACAACCATTCGGGTATTTACTGTTCTGTCACATACTGCCCTGGTCATTGACATCAGGTAATACATAAGCCCTGCTCTTCTTTTCCCTGGAAGGTTTGTCCACTCACAATGTGATATTGATTTTTTCACATCACCTTTTATAGTCATCCAGTAAAGAGTTTTCACAGCCGTGACTTGATGAATTTGCACAAATGCAAATGTAATTCATTCATTACAAATGGTCAGGAGACGATAGCCCTAGATACAAAATTTAATTTGCTGAAAGCCCTGGGGAAGAAGAGGCACCACAGGTTTTTAAACAAAGAAATCAGCTGTACATTGTAATCTGGGCTATTTTAATGTTTATTGATGACAAGTCCTGCCTAATAAACAGAGGGGTTGTGCAGACAAGCAAAAAACTCCTGTTTCACTCAGAAATGATTCAAAGTAACATTTGTTTCCAAATTTAGGAAGAGGGCATTCAAATAATGGGATCAGACACCCTCTTTTGTAAGATTTTATTTAGAATTGAGAAAATAATTCACAATTTATTTCATGAATTAAACCTCTTTTGCTCCTGGAATGTGTTAGCAAGGCATGATTCCCTTAATTTTTTGTTATTTATTTATTGAACATATCTTTGAATATTTTTGCATTAGAACCTGATCATGAATACTTGATATTTGAGCTGTGTTAATTGTGATGGGTCTGATAAATCACATGATTTTTTTCCTGTTCACTAATTGAGTGAGCATGGAAATACTTGTAGCTCAAATAAATTTAAAATTTCATTTCTATGAATACTTACACATAAGAGGCCTGATTTTTTCTCTCTCACGGTCACCTTGTACAGCAGTTGTAACTCCACTGACATCAATCGATGTCAACAAAGTGACTCTAGATTTGCACTGGTGTAAGATCCAAATCAAGCACTCTTTAGAAATTTGCTATCTATCAATATTCTTGCCAGTAAAATTTGATTAATTAAAATATTTGAATGAAAATTCACAGGGGTTAGGGATGAGGTTTTTGTTTGGTTGGTTGGTTTTCTGAGGGGGAGAAGTGGTTGCATGATTTGCCCAGCTGTCCTTTTAACTGGGCTCAGTTATTAAGTTAGAATGAATACTGCATATAACTGTTTATTATGCTCGCTAAGGGCTCTGTTCTGATACCCCTGCTCATGCTGAGTCATACCTTACTCCCTAAGTAGTTCTATTGAAATCAATCGAGATATTGCATGAGTAAGAGACTATTCAAAAACAGTAACACATATTGAATCTGACCCTAAAGTATTGCCTAGTCACTAGTGACTAGTGCTTCTGGGTGCTTTGGTTTTTGGATGTTCAACTGGAGACATTGTAAAATGGGCTGATTTTCTGAAAGGGCTGAACCCGCTCCCCTCTGAAAATCAGAGCTCTTTAAGGAGTCGCAAATTGGCTCTCAAAAAATGGACACATCCAAAATCTCTAGTTACTTTTGATAAGCTCGGCCTTCTGTGCTGTAGTAAACACATTGCAATTCTAACTAGTCCATGGATGGTCCTGTTTGTACGCAAAGAAAACACACATTCAATTTTCATATCTGTTGCTAGTGTTCTGAAGCTGCTGACATTTACGTTCAGCTCAGAGTACATAAAACCACCAGCTGCCCTGGCTAAAAAACTGTCCTAGGAAGTGATGGGTTAACGAGTTATTTATGCAGCGGGAAGGGCTGTGGTGGTGTTGTGAGGATGCAATGACATGAAGATGGGAGTATAAACAGCTGACTGTAAACTTGGATAAAATCTTATATAGTTTATATATACATCTTATTTTTATCACCTTAAATCATCTTGAAGTGACTGATGACTATTCATAATATTGAGCATTCAGGAAGCAGCTACAGTAGGTAGACATTGGCAATACAGATTGGTAGGCATCATGACATTTCTCCATTGTACTTCGTGGCATTTCTTCAATAACTTGGGTAACTTGGAAGTTCCCCTGTGTTATCTGGGCCACCGAAAATGGCACATTTCATAATATAGAATCAAAAAACTCAGCAGGCTCTTCAGGCTGATATTAGGACTTCACCACTGTGATATGAATTGCTGCTATCTCCAAATCCTACAATAGATTGGCTTTTCACTATACATTCGCTTTACGAATTTGCAGAATTTTGATCCTACATCTGTATCTTACATCGTACATCTGTATTCACCCGTCTCTTTGCCAGTAGTACCAGAGATGGGCCTGTGCAGCATCATTCTAGATCTAAAAATCTCAACTCACCTTCATGCCTGTCTGGCTTCAACTTTCCCCTTCTCAGAGTCAACCCCAATTTCTGTCACTTTCTCCAGCGGATAGCCCAGCGCTGCTGCCCATTTATGAAAAGGGGAAGATGAGCTAGATACACACCTTAACATGCTACTCTGCTTCATGGGTCTCAGAGGAAACAGGCAGCTAGGTAAACTGAGGCACTTTTGGAATGTGTGCATGTCCGTATAAGAGAGTAACATATTTGGGAAGGTTTACTGAATGACTGTTCATATGGCAGTCTCAGCCAACTCATGGGAAAATCCATATTTATGGGGTATACTAATAGGGGTAGAATCTAGCCTGAATGCATCAAGGGCAGTTGTCGTACCCATCACTGTTCTTTTTTTAAACAATAAGCTATCTAATGCCATTTAACTCTGATATACTCTATCAATTCATTCCTAAAATCCAAGACCTAATTTCTTGGCCATATTTGTGTGCTGACTTTTTGTTTTCAGAAGTTGTGTGCTTTGCTTACCAACTGCTATTGTGTATATACACCTCCTGGCTGAATAGCTTTATTCAGTTTCAATTACACTGTAACATGACAGCAAGAGACCTTTATTTATTTATTTATTATAAACAAAGACTCGTTATTCAAATGCACTGCTGTATTAATGGTAATTTGCATCAAGTTGTTTTATGTCATTCTTAAGCACATCTTGAAGTTGATGGTGATGGAAATGAATACCATGCAAAATGTATTCAGTGACTCAAGTAGTTTGTTATATTTCAGTTTTTATTATTCTTCCAAAATCCTGAGGAAGTGAAGAATGGGGAAAGCATAAGCAGAAAGAGAATCAAGAGCAGGAAAATTCACTTCTAATATAAAATGACAGTTTGACAGCAAATGCATTCAGCATGAATTGCAAATACAGTGTGGAGTGGGGACCTTAATCCGGTCATTTAGATCTCAAATCATCCTATTACATAGTGTCTTATATATGCTAATAAACCTGTGCATCCATAATAGCACTGACATTATAGAATAGAGAAATTCTTAGGATGGTTACTGGAGTATCTTACACTGTCCTGGGGTTTCAAATGTTATCCTGTTTTGAGTCCAGAGAGGATCTAAATCTTACAGCTCTCTAACTTCTGAATATGGGTCAGATGCAACCCAAGAGATCAGAAAGCTGATGAAAACAGCTAATCTTATAAGATTTCCATCATTTGGTGTTGAAATATCAAAGAAATAGCTTGAGAGAATTAAGAGTTTGGTGTCATTGAATCTGACATTAGCCCTTGTTTGGATACTCAAGGCGAAACATTAGCTCTGGTTTGACTCATAAACTCTGGCCTAAATCAAATCTGGATCCAAATCCTTAATTTATCTAATTTAGAGGGAGGGCTGAAGTTGCTAGGGTAAAAAAAAATAGCATCTCCTACTCTGCTGTTACCTTGAGAGTTGACCGTGTTTCAGTTTTTATGCAAAGCATTGCAATTATTGCTTAATTTTTAAAAACAGTCCTGGCTGCAGTGGGTAAGAAATCTCTCAAATGTCCAACATACCTTGCATCAGTTAGTAAATAAACTGGTGCACTATAAAAGGTGATACAATAGTAGATTGGATGCTTCACTGCCATACACCACGTGCACTCATTAATATATATGTAAAAAGGTTACCACTGGTTGAAAATAAGGGGAAAATTCATATTTGATACTTTGCCTTGGTATTGATGGAATAGGAATTATTTTGGGGAAGTTCTATGGCCTGTGCCTATATAGGATGTCAGACTAGATGATAAGAATGGTCCTTTCTGGACTTCGATTCTATGAAAGGCAGTGGAGAATCAGGTTCAGTTTGAGCTTACTAGTACAACTGTCCTTTTCAAGTGACCTGAACACAGAACTAGGAACTAGGAGAATCTGAATTTTAATCTGGACATTATTTTGACACCATGTGGTCTTGTGCAAGTATCTTTGACTCCTGCATCTATAATAATAGTTACAAGACCTATGGGGATGCTGTGAAGATTAGTTAATGTTTGCCACGTTCTTTGAAATGTAATGACCTAAATAAATGCTTGATATTTTCTGTAAAGTACCAGCTCCATTACAGAATCACTGAAGTCTGGAATATGGAACAACTGAAAGAATTTGACAGGGGTAAGGGCCAACCACTGTGATGGTGCCTCTTTAAGGGCTTGAATCATAGAGTTAGAAGGGACTGCAAGGGTCATCTAGTCTAACCCCATTGAATCTGAGATCTGGTGAATAGGTGTCAGATCTTAGGAACGATCACTGAAAATGCCCTGCCTTCGCCTGGTTAAAGCTGAGGCTGTTTGCTTGAGTGCCTTACCTGATCACAACTGTAAAGTATGCCCTAAGGAGAGACATGGTTCCTCAAATAGTCAGGACCACTATAGAGCTGGGCAGGAAACAGTTTTCTCATCCCGTGAGAGTTTTCAAGATTTTGAAATTTCTTCCTCTCTAGAATTGGGATGAAAAGTTGAAATCTCAATATACTTCAAAATATGCTCTTTTAAAAGAATTTTGAATTTTAAAAGAACTCATTTTGAACCAAAAATTGAAAATTTTAAAACCTTTTAATTTTTCTTTCAAATTGGGAGATTTGTTGAAACCAGCCCTTATCTGTGAACAGTTTTGGTTTTGACAAATCAGCATTTGCCAATAGAAAAACATTTCATCAGAAAATTCCTGATCAGCTCTAAAATCCAAAGTCTTCACCTTTGCCTTCACCAAGAAACCAATATATAAACACAGCTAACTAGGATGCATGGCTGGTGTAAATGTTCTGTCTGCTACTCCTGGGGGAATTCTGCACATGTGCATAATTAATGAGTCTAGCATATTTTTAATTTTTTGCGCAGAAAAAAGCTTCTGCTGAAATGTTGCTGTGGAGATGGGGGGGAGGAAGTGCAGGGCCACATAGTGATGGGGAAGGTGGTGCAGAGCTACATAGGGACAGGGGAGTGGCTAGAGGGGCACAGAGACACATAAGGATGGGGAAGATGGGACAAATAGGGACAGGGGAGTGGCTGGGTGGGGGCACAGAGACATGGGGACAGGGAGAAGAGGGACAGGGACACGTAGGGACAGGGGAGTGGCTGGGGGGGGCACAGAGACACAGGGATGGGGAGCGGGGACACAGGGATAGGGGAGTGACTGGGTGGGGGCACAGAGACACATGGGGACGGGGAGGGCAGACAGGGACACATAGGGACGGGAGTGGATGGGTGGGGTCACAGAGACATGGGATGGGGAGGGGGATCAGAGTGGCTCAGTGGGAGCACAGAGACACATGGGGACAGGGAGAGGGGGGACAGGGACACGTAGGGACAGGGGAGTGGCTGGGGGGCACAGAGACACACGGGGACAAGGAGAGGGGGACAGGGACACGTAGGGATGGGGAGCGGGGACACAGGGATAGGGGAGTGGCTGGGTGGGGGCACAGAGATACATGGGGACAGGGGGAGGAGTACAAGGACACATAGGGACAGGGGAGTGGCTGGGTGGGGGCACAGAGACATGGGGATGGGGAGGGTGGACAGGGACACATAGGGACAGGGGAGTGGCTGGGTGGGGGCACAGAGACATTGGGATGGGGGACAGGGGAATGGCTGGGTGGGGGCACAGAGACACATGTGGACAGGGAGAGGGGGGACAGGGACATGTAGGGACGGGAGTGGCTGGAGGGGCACAGAGACACACAGGAACGGGGAGGAGGGACACAGGGATAGGGGAGTGACTGGGTGGGGGCACAGAGACACATGGGGATGGGGAGGGCAGACAGGGACACATAGGGACAGGGGAGTGGCTGGGTGGGGGCACAGAGACACATGGGGACAGGGGAGTGGCTGGGTGGGGGCACAGAGACATGGGGATGGGGAGGGTGGACAGGGACACATAGGGACAGGGGAGTGGCTGGGTGGGGGCACAGAGACATTGGGAAGGGGGACAGGGGAATGGCTGGGTGGGGGCACAGAGACACATGGGGACAGGGACACATAGGGACAGGGGAGTGGATGGATGGGGGAAGTGGGTGTCTGAGTGGGGGTGGAGGGACACATAGGGGTGCAGGAACACATGGGGATAGGGCAGATGTGCCTGACTGAATGGGAGAGGCTAGAGGTCAGCCAGGGTCAGCATGGGGGAAGCTCCCTAACAATCCCTCCCCGCCCCCCAAAAAACCTGTTTCATACTTTTCCCACCCACACCCAACAACCCTCCAAGTTCACTCCCAGGCTCCTTCCCAGCAATTTACTTCCCTCTCCCTCTGTTAGCCCTAACTCCCCCAAGCCTTTGCACTGCTCCTGAGGGGTGCTGGAAATACGGTTCTGTATTGTAGTTTAAATGAATTATTACTCATAGTTCTGTGTTAATATGCCTAATAAGGAATCTATTTGTCAAAAAACATTTCCTGAATCTTTTTTGTTGTCTGTATGGTTATAGACCTACTTGCTAACAGGTATTTTGAAATAAATGACCAAAAATAATTGAAACTGGTGTGATTATATTGTGTTATTTTGACAATTAAAATATGCAGAATTTTGCAGAATTTTAAAATATTTTGTGTAGAATTTTTAATTTTTTGTTGCAGAATTTTTAGGCACAGAATTCATCCAGGAGTAAGAGTCTGCATAAACATCCACTTAATAAGTAGGCAGCCCCATTCTGCACTAGCTGAAGTTTCTACGAGCCCTTCAATACTTGGCTCATATACAAGGCATTGCTGTCATTTAACATGGAGGACAAAGGCATGGAGAGTTGTGGCAAGATTTCCAAAAGAAGACGTCTCAAGCTACTTGCGAGGCAGATGTGCATAAGTGCTCTTGGCCACTGCTGCTGCCCAGATAGCCTGAAACAGCCGACATGAACATGATTGCAAACTTGAGTTTAAAAAAAAAAAAATGTATTCTGTCGATGGACGGAGTAGAAACCCCACTCTGCTTTTATCCCTGCTTGCTTTCCCCAGCCTTTGGATGTTTTACCTCTGTGATGAGGAAGGATTGCGTGGTTTGTCTGAAATATTTATTATGATTGCATTGTCTTTTTGATACATTTATGCTTTGTGGTCTTTTCTTGATTTCAGTGGCTCCAAGTGATGTCTAACAGATAACAAAGGAAAGTGGAATATATATAAATATTACAAAAAAACCAACCAACCAAACAAAAAAAACTCAGCCTGCTAAATGAATATTATTAAGGTTGCAAAGTCTAGCACTCAGAAGTTAGGAAATTCCAAAATAATGTTGCTTATGCAACTTTAATTCAACCCTTTTATACATATGCACTATGATAGTCTTTAATTAAATGAACACATACTGTTTTTTCACAGGACCCCTGCCTCATTCAGTTTACAGGATGGATTTTGCTCACTTAAATAGCAGCTATTCAATACTTTATCTTCATTGTTCAATGTGTGGACCCAGGCCTTGGCTACTGCACACTATTCAAACACTGCTTTGAAGACAGAATTATTAATTTCCTCATGGAGTTTTCCATCATGCTCATCATTACTGTATCTGATTGCTCCACAACTTTAATTCATTTATCTCCACAACAACTCTGTGAGCTGAGGGGGTCCTATTATCTCCAATTTACAGATGAGGAGTAATCACAGAGATTAAGATAAAAAGTTTCCAATAATTTTGAGTGCCCAATCTGAGACACCTAGGAACTGATTTTTCAGAACACAAAGCATTATATAGCATGTTCTATGTTCAGCGTACAATCCCATTGACTTCAGGTGCAGGCCTCAGCACTTTTAATCAGACCCTGGAGCAGGGGTGCTGGAACAGGGGGAATCAGGGGACCATGGCCCTCCCACTTTTTGAAAGTGGACAGGCTTGGCCCCTCCACTTTTTGCCATGGGCCCTGCCCCCTGCCCCTGCTCTTCTCCCCCAAGCCTCCACCCCCCAGCCAGGCTGGCAGCTGGAGCCCGGGAAGCTGTGGGGAGCCATGCATCCTCCACCTGCCTGGGGGTGCCTGAGAGCAACTCCTGGCCCGTGTCCCTGCCCAGGGCAGATGGAGGATCTGCGGCTCCTGACAGCTGTGGCTCTTACCATGGCCAGGCTGCGGCTCCAAGGCTCCACCCCCTGGTTGGAGCCAGGTCGGGATAAGAGCTGCACAGGGAGATGTGGGGAGCTGCAGACCTTCCACCTGCTGTGGGCCAGAGGGCTTGGGGGGCGGTGACACGGATTGGTGGCTGCTCTCGGGCCCCCTCACCCCAGGCAGTTGGAGGGGCCTGGGCTCCCCAGCCTGCTCTGGCTTGGCTGGGGGCAAGGCCTTGGGGGGAAGAGGAGGGGCGGGATGGGGCCACGGATGGGGTGGGGAGTCCCTGGTCCCCCACTTTTGGGAAGGCTCCACTGCCCCTGCCCTGGAGTATCAAGTTGGGCACCCAGGAAATGCCTGCCCAGTCCAACTCCCTATTCGTCAGGTTTCTCATCCTAGACCCAGTCTCCTTGCCCAGCAAGTGCTAGTCTCTTCCTCCTAGATCTCTGTCTAAATCCTAAACTCCCACCCACTCTGTCATTCGTCCTGCCCACACCCAGTTTCGGTCTCCTTGCCTAGCACTCCCACTTCCCCCCTCCTGCCCCAGGTCCTTGTCCCCAATACTTCCCCCAAGATCCTTGGTCCAGTCTTTGTCCAGTCAATTCCAGTTCTCTCTCCACACCCCAGCCCCTAGTCCAATATGTCTCCCCTCCCTGCCCTCACTGGTTCTTAGACCCATGCTTCTTGTCCAGCAAGTTCCAGTCTCACCACTGCTCCCTAGCTCCTCATCTGATCTCAGTATCCTGCTCCATTCCCCTCTCCCTCCCCCGAGGTCAACTGGCTCCCAGTCATTGTTTCCCTCACCAGCTCTCAGTCCCAGGCACTCCCCACACAGCTCCCAGTCCCAGCATTTCTTCACTCTTCCATTCCCAGTTTCCATACACTGGGTTCCAGTCCCAGTCTCTATGCCCAGCCAGTCCCAGTTTCTCCCCCCCCCCCCCACTAATGCCAATCTTAGACTAATTGTTCCAATATCCTCCTTTCCATCCCACCTCACCCAGATTTTCCCCCCTCTGCATGCACATCAGATGGGTTCCTCTTCCACACTGCCTGCTAGCAGGGGGATAATTGAGAGCACAGGAGACACAGGCTTCCAACTCTTATTTTGGATTCCTGGCCCCATCCTAGCCAGAGTAGCTGGGAGCAGCCATGATAGAGAAAGTCCAGGTTCTCAACTGTAGCCCTGGGCTGGAGCTTGCTCAGTTGCTCTGTGGGGACGGTTCATATGCAGCCTGGTTAGCACTAGGACCTGTGTGGGGATGGCGCATGCACAAACCAGTCAGTGCTAGAAGCTGTGAAAGGCTCAAACATGCTCAGTGAGGGTGGAATCTTTGGAAATTGAAGAAGCTTCTATGGAGCATGTGGGAACTACGATTTGTCGAAGGATTGTAATATGGCCAAATCTGGGCAGATTTTCACAGGGGTGGCCAAAGGCCAGACACAAGGGCCACTCTCCTGCTAAATTTCAAGTCCTTGCTCCAAAGCATGAAGGCACTAGAATAGTTCAAAGAAAGGATTGCCGGAGTTTTTTAACATGTGCCAAACAACATTATTTCCCCCTAGCCTCATTCTCAGAAATGGCTGAACAGTTTTGGCTGAGATGTTCCAGAAAAAGTCACCCTGAGGCAGTCACCTTGCATAGAAAATTTCAGTTTGAATGGTTAACGTTTGGCGAAGTGTTAAGCAACTTAGAACAGGATCTTATAATGAGAGTTGTTGGGCTACCTTAATAGGTGGTGCTACAAGGCCTGCCTGTAATATGTACATACACACAGAGACCAGTTACTCATAGCCAGTACAACTGAAAAGATGGGAGAACAAGGTGGCTGTAACCTCCTTCTTGCTCCCCTGGTCCTGGGGAATAACAAAGAGCTTCCCCTTGCAGTCCTATCACCTCAACATGCTCCCCAGATCAGAGGTGAGGGAATAGATGGTACAAAGCCAGTTTTATGCTGAGGGAATCTTCAGTGGCCCCTGTCAAGCTGATATAAGGTTCCTTTTACTGTGACTGCCCCAAAAGACCCCACCAGAGGTTGAGGACTGGGATCATAATCTTTGGGAGATCTTTCTAGCAAACGTATTCATTCTGCAGAGTATCCCATTTGAGCGAACTGAGCTTGTTTTAAAATGAGAGCAGAGCTTAGTTTAGTGGTAATAAAAAGGCAATATGTCGTACCTCAAATGAGAATAAGAATTAGGTACATTTTTGTGGTATGAGCCTGTTTTAAATCTGAAGCTTAATGTTTAGTGGAATGCATAGCTGAGACTGACACTCACCTTGTATTGGTATCAAACACTAGCATTACACTTATGTTCTCTCCAATGGAAAAACTGACATCAAGGAAACCAGCCCTTGGCTTCAGTTCACTGGAATGCTCTAATGATGCTTGCTACCAATTTTCTTTGAAATCCTACCTATTACAATGATTCCCAGTTAAAACACACCCATAAATTATGATCCTTGATCTTACGAAAACTGTCCATTCCCACTGTGCCTGCCTGACTCCTTGGATATGGATCACAGCTCTGGTACTTGGAAAAACTTTAGTTTCTCTGGTTGATAGCACTGCAAAATCATCAGCCAACTCATCAGAGCTGTGATGCTGTCTCTTCCAGAGGGTATTAGCACTCACTCAGCAAGGTCCCCATCACGCCTGTGGTTTCTAGAAGAAGCAGTGGTATTGCGTATAGGTATATAGTAATGTGTCTGTCAGCGGCATGAATCAACCTGCAACAATAGCGACTCTTCTGTATACAAATTCTGTGAGATTCCTTTGCTGTTTTATGTCATGAACACTTTATAGCACTAATAACACTTGCTCTACAGGAAGAGTGTACTTAGACTCTCCTCCCTATTTAGACTGTCTAAAGTGAGATAATGTTACTACGCTCATTCACTTCCAAAATTATGCTAGTTATTGTGCCAAGTTAGAAACGCGTGCTGCCAGCCATTCCACTAAGCTAGAAAGGATAATAAAAATGTTTATGGATATTGTGGATTTCAACTGTTTAACATTTTTAAAGACCTCTACTGCCCGGGCCAATTTACAGCTGTTTTAACTCTTAAAAAATATACAAAAGAAATTAAGGAAACCATAAGCTACATACTCAAAGAGCTTTTGGCTGTCTAAAAATAAAAGAGGTGTAGCTATAAAATGTAATATCCCACCAAGTGAGGGAGAGGGTTATTCTTGTCTGGCTAAGGAAATGTGTTGCAGTAATGCTGAAATGTAGCTCTTGTTTTGCCTCAGTACAATCCATGGCATTGACTCCATTTTTATTTTAAAGGTGGCTTTTTAATTTCCTTATTTATATTTTGATTTTCAGTGCATAAAGGATTTATTAGAACTATTCTAAGTATATTCTGGATGTTAAGAGGGCTCTAAATTCTAAACTCAGACAAGTTTCTAATTTATGTAACAGCCATGGGGTTGAGCAGTGGCATCTGGAAGTTTAGCATAAACAACATCAAGTTTGGAAAGGAAGTGGCAAGTGGTTCATGGAGATATAAACTTTGTTTTATAAAATAAAAATGTTAACAATCAAGCACTTGTCATCCCCCTGTATCACAAGGGTGATTGTGTCCTGCCAGTACCTATGTTTTAAAATATTGGTTCAATATTCCCAGCTTTGGGACAAACTTCCTCTTGGGGGAGTTGATGTTTGTTGAGAAGCAAGGGTAAGAAGAGAGAGACATGTTTAAACATGGAAGTGCAGGGCAGGCAGCTTAGTGCTCTGATTTGGAAATAAAAAGCAGTTTGAGAAAGGTTCATAGAGTGAAGTGACATAGATCAGTCTCTTAGCATAAGGTAGGAAAATCCTAATGTGGCTGATAACAAGGTAAAGACAAGTGAAAGAGAGAATCTGTGTCTGTTTCACCAAAATACCCTGCATTTCTGCCCATGGACTCCTATTTGAAGTTAACAGATGTGACCATCTCTCCCAAAATAATCACTGTCTTACAGAGAAATGGCTTTGAAATTCTACCTGTTACAATGGATAAGTTGGGGAAGAATTGTGGAATATATTTTTTTGGCAAGTGTATTTTATCTTGGCTATTCCCAATGTTTTGTTCACTGTGCTATGGCTTTTCTTATATATAAGTGGACAGTGTCTCTTTAGAAGAATATTCGATGACTCAGCAAAGAATAACATTAGGTGTAGATTTTCAAGAATGACTAAGGATTTTGGCTGCCCAAATTCTTGGGCTCCCAACTCTGTCACTTTAAAGGGGCCTGGTGTCAGAAAGTGTTGTGCACCTGCCCTCTAAAATATCAGTTCCTTTTGAAGTGTCTCGGGCTGGGGCACCCAAAAATCACTACTCACTTTTGAAAATTTAGGCCTATTAAAAATACAGGGACTCATGTACTGCTTCTGGTGTAAAACTAATACTTCAATCTCACAATAAAGTCTGCTAGTGTAGACTGTTATGCTCCCACAGAGTGAAATTCTGGCCCCATAGAAATCAATGGCAAATCTTCTATTGACTTGAATGGGGCCAGAATTTCACTCCAGGAAGTTCTGTTTGCACTCCATTCGGAGTGTGTCAGTGTCCTCACTTGTGGGCCCCGTGGCAGGACTGCAACCTAAATGTGTTCTAAAATAAATGTAAGACCACAATCAGTTGAAATTACATTGACTTCCAAAGAGTTGTGCTGAATTTGACCCTCTGTGTCACAGTAACGTTTGGAGAGAAGAGATATCTTTCTCACTAGATACTGTAGAAATCTTGTGGAGGGGGAAAAAATCTTTTGTTCCAACCTTTTCTGTAAAAAGTAAACTCTTAGCAAATTTCTAAGATATGTAATATTTGGTGACTGTTGTAGGAAATGGCATATCAATAAGAAACATTTTTCTGAATTGTTCAGAGTTCCACACTCTTCATATAGTATTTGTATAGTTGGAAGCTTTGCCCCATTTGAATTGGCTCACTGAAGCTGATCTTGGAAAGAGTTTTTTCCTTCAAAGTCTAGTTGTCTATAAACCTAGTACAAGCTTAATGGGTAAATTAAATGAATTAAGAACTTATGAAAAAATGCTGGACTGGCAGCTTAGTAGACTGAATTCCTCTATACAGACACAGAACATGCAGAACGGAGGAAACATCAGTGCACTTTCTTCCACACACTTCTCCACCAAGGTACTTTGACAATGCCAGGAAGAAGGCAGGTTAGACTCAATGCTGTTCTTCCAGTCCTTGGTGTGTGCTAACACTGCCAGCAAAGGTGCTTATCAGTGCAATATAATAAAAATTGCATTGGTAGTTTTGTGCATAATGGATTGCTGTCTCCTTAGAACAGCTTGGAGACTACCAGCTCTTTTGCTTCTGACTGGACTCAGAATTTTCAAGAGAGCTGACTGGGGCTTGCTGAAGTAATGGCCACAAGATCAGAAGAAATATGGTCTTGTGGTTATGGCATCAGCCTGTGACTGAGGTGATTTGGGTTTTGTTCCTGGCTGGGCTCTGGACTTGCTGTGTGACCATGGGCAAGTCATTTCGTCTCTATGAGGGGGATTTTCAAAAGTGCTCAGCACTGGCCTAATTCTGTTCCCATTGAAGTCAATGCGAATTTCACTGTTGATTTCACTGAGAGCAGAGTTAGGCCAATGCTGAGTGTTTTTGAAACTCTACTTTCTGTGCCTCAGTTCCCCATGTGTAAAATTGGGGCTACCACTCTTCCTGAATGAGATGCTGTGAGGATTAAATCATTAACCTCTTTGAGGTGCTCAGATACTGTAGTGCTGAGTCCCATAGAAAGTCATATATGCAAATGAAGAAAGAATATGGAAAAGTTGGAGAACTGCTCCTTTAAGGTTTCTGCCAGAAGCTCACAGGATTTCATGCTCTTTTTCATTAATCAACATTTCAACAGCCTCGTTTAATCTCTGTTATTTCATGTGTGACATAGAACTCTGAAACTGAGACTGGCTTTTAACTATAATTCTGGGAAAGGAACAGCAGCCCCGATGAAAAACTGCACAAAAGAACATTACTAATGACATGCCACTTATGAAATTGATGCAACAAGATGGAACACTACAAGATTTTGCAGAGAAGGCTCACAATAAAATGATCCCTCTGGCTATAATTTTGAAAGAAACATAAGAAAAGCCATATCAGAGCCTACCCTTGGACCTTCTAGTCCATTGTCCTCTCTCTGACAGTGGCCTGGACCAGATGCTTCATAGGAAGGTGTAAGATACATCAGCATAGACAGTTTTAGAATACTCTGCTTATAGGGGTAGTTTCTTCCTGACCCCATCGGTTAATGGTTGGCTCCTGGCCTGAAGCCTGAGAGTTTATCAATTAATTTTTAAAATAAATCTGGGGTAGCTGTGGAAGTAAGTTTATATTAATGGCCAATCCTTTCTTTGAATCCTACTAAGCTCTTGCACTCAGTGTAATCTTGTGACAGTGAGTTCTATGGTTAATTATGCATTGAGGAAAATAGTATTTTCTTTTAATAGCTTTTAACTTTGTCTCTTCTTTGTCACTGGCAGCACCTTTTTTGCATGTTTTGACAGGGTGACTAGGAGCACTCCGTTTACAAAATAATGAATGGTAAAGATGAGGCATACTGCTCCCATGCTTGTCCCTCTCCTTTCTGAGCAGAACGGGACTAGATCCTGGGCTATGGCCAAGAACTGCACTGTGAAACTTCATAGGAGTCTGGATGCAAAGATGGTCTTTGCTCTCCCTTGATTCTAGGCCAGCTCTGTTCCAGGCAGCTCTAAGTTACACCAGCTACCAATAGCCCAAAGGGCTAGTTGCAGGAGAGTAAGCCCTCTACACCAGCAGCAAAAAAGGTTAGTTTAGTGGCCACCATGCTGCTTTTGTGTCTTGGGAGGATCCCATGTTTTGGATAGGCCAGAGGAGATTTCCAAAGGCACAAAGGGCAAATGGGCACCCAATTCCCATTGAAAATCAATGGGAGTTGGGCACCTAATTCCCATTTGTGCCTTTGAAAATCTTTCCTGCTGGCTCTAACTGCTTTCCCCTAGCAGTGTGGGGCAACTGGAATAAAGGATCTGGGCAGGCCCAAACATTTCAGCCTTTCTTTATATGGAGATCTTTTCATACCTCTAACTCAGGGGTAGGCAACCTATGGCACGTGTGCCAAAGGCGGCACGCGAGCTGATTTTCAGTGGCACTCACACTTCCCGGGTCCTCGCCACCGGACCGGGGGGCTCTGCATTTTAATTTAATTTTAAATGAAGCTTTTAAAACATTTTAAAAACCTTATTTACTTTACATACAACAATAGTTTAGTTATATATTATAGACTTATAGAAAGAGACCTTCTAAAAATGTTAAAATGTATTACTGGCATGCAAAACCTTAAATTAGAGTGAATAAATGAAGACTCAGCACACCACTTCTGAAAGGTTGCCGACCCCTGCTCTAACTAGTTCATCAGCCATCTGTGAGTACCCTTTTAATTTCTGCTATATCTATTTTGAGATAGGGTGACCAAAACCGAACAAAGTATTCCAGATGAGAGGTGATGGTATATAATGGCATTATAATATTTTCAGTATTAGTCTCCATCCTACTCCTTATGTAACCTAATATTTTGCTAGCTTTTTTTGACCATGAGTACACAGTGAACAGATGTATATCCATTATCATGCAGGTCTCTTTCCATAGTGGTCACAGTTCCTTTAGAACCCAAGTCATTTTGGTTGTAGTTTAAAGGAAATACAAGCTTCCAAGATGTTAAATCCAACCAACTATCCCCTAGAAATGTAAATGAAAAAAACCCCACAGCTATCAGTAATCTTTTCTGGTCAAGGTAGCTAGGAATGACATCAAAACCACATGAATGCTCTGGAGAGTGTAAAGGAACTCAACCACTGAAAATTGACTCTGAAGGATTATTACAGGCTCATTCATCTGTTGATTATCAATGAAATCTGAGCCTTGTACTAACTTGCCAAAGGTACTTTTGACCCATTAACACATCATCATAATTCTGCAATAGCCTGAAAAAGGGGAGGAAAAGCCCACAAAAATATTTTCCCTTGACTGTAACTTGATTTGGTAAGTGACAATCTATTCTGAATGAATCTATTCTGAATGAATCTATATATGTCTTGTTATGACAGTGGCCTTAGATAACTAATTAATTAACATGTTTACAGCAAAGTTTGTGTCAGTGGTTTCATCATAAACCCCAAGTATTCTAGAGGTCAGGAATGAATGGCAGAGTAAGCGAGGCTTTTTAGACTTGTCTCTTTGAACTCCTATGCCTCTCACCTCTTCCATGATCTGTAAATCTACCCGCCGTTACCTCCAATTTCCCCACTGAAAATGTCCATGACCATTTCTCAATTCCTCCTCTGATTCATGGGTTCATAAAATCTTCACTGTCCTCCCTCCCACCCTAAATGGTCCCCACTAGAGCCAGTTCAACCCACTTCAGTCCATCCTGGAAGCACGAATCTCATCCTCTGTGATAATGACTGGCTCCCTGGACATTTCAGAACCCAGTATAAAACATTATTCTTTCAGGTCTTCAGGACCCTCTCTGGCTTGACTTTCCTCACCACTCTGATCTCATTCATCTCTCTTCCTATTTTTGAGGACTTTCCCTCCACTACTCGTGACAGAATTGGTTCTGTTCCCCCATGCTTCCCCCTCATTCATTTCAATTCATTGAGACTTTATTGCCATGACAAGCTATACAAGTGTTGCCAAAGTGCAGGAAAAAGACATACCTCTCAGAGGTCTATCAGAGGCTTGGTATGACCCATTCAGGATAGGGTTACATGCTGTGTTTGGGTTTGATGCTGATGACTTACAGATCTACCTCTCTACTCCATACCTGTTTCCTTCTGTCCAAACTAAAATCTCACTTTGTGTCTCTGACATCTTCTTGTGGATGTCTAGCCGTCAGCACAAGCTCAACAAGGCTAAAAACAGAGCTCTTAATCTTTCCCTCCCCCAAGACCTCCCCACTACTTCCTTTTTCAGTCATTGTAGACAACACCACGATCCTGCCTGTCACTCAGGCCCATCACCTGGGCCATCATTTTGATTCAGACTACTGTCTAGGTCCCCACATCCAGGCCATGTCTAAGTCTTGCAATTCTTTCTGCTTAACAAGTTTAAGGTATGGCCTTCCTATCCATCACACAGCTAAAGTTCTCATCCGGGCTCTCGTCTTCTATCTAAATTACTGCAACATCCTTTTCTTTGCCCTTGACAAATGCAATCTTGCCCCATTCGTATCCATTCAGAATGCTGCTGCATTGTGACCATGTCATTCCTCTCTTTGAATTCCTCCACTGGCTTCCTCTTCTCTATCGGCCAAGAATAAGTCACTTGTCTTCACTTTCAAGCTTATCCCTGCCCTAACTATCATATCTTCTTCACTATCAAGATATTGACTCCCACCTCTGACATGAGGCCAGCTTCCAATCTCCACAAGCACCTTTCTGCTTTCTCCCACTTGGGAGAAGCTCCCCATAAATATCTGCAAAGCTACCACATTTTCTGCCTTCGCAACTCTCCTTAAACCTGACCTTTGTCATGATCCCTACAGAAAACCTGACAACAATGTGATGTGTTGGGGATCACCCAGACCCAATAGGAATTCTGTCACTGCCTGCCCTGTAACCTTAATGCTATGCTGCTATGGCTCAGATCCCTGACATCACTAGCTTGCCTACAAGCGCAAGTTCTCGCCCTGGCTTCCACCAGCCTATTTACTGCTTGCAGGGTGACACCAATAGCTCTTTAAATCCTGAGTCTCTCCAAATCCACGCTCCATGAGTTTTTAAGTACCAGACTCTCAGATCATTTCCCCCTGCACAAGTGAAACCAGCCCCCCAGTTATCAGCTCAGTTTTGCACCCACACTCCACACAGTTTGCACAACAGACTGTTAGAGTGTATGCTAACAGTTTGCACAACAAAGACCTGCCCTTCAGTTTCCTGTTGCCAAACCTCAGACACAAGCCTTCCTTTAAAAGGCTTTATTCTCTTTTTCCTTAGCCCATGGTGACTCACTTTTATTCAGAGTGTGGAAACCCCTCTTAATTTGGGAGCAGGTATGTCTCAATGTCATTCCATTAACTTCAGTTGTCCACCATTGTCCTTTCCTGGGCTGATGGGTACTTGAAGTTGGTTTCATGTAAACAACTGGCTTGGGAGGTGCTTCTTGCTGTCTGATCACCAGGGCCGGCTCCAGGCACCAGCTTCTCAAGCAGGTGCTTGGGGCGGCGGCTCCGGAGAGGGGCGGCACGTCCAGGTATTCGGCAGCAATTCGGCGGACGGTCCCTCACTCCGCCTGGGAGCGAAGGACCTCCCGCCGAATTGCCGCCGCAGATCGCGATCGCGGCTTTTTTTTTGTTTTTGTTTTTTTTGTTTTGGCTGCTTGGGGCGGCCAAAACCCTGGAGCCGGCCCTGCTGATCACTCCTGGCTTGCTGTGTGGTGGTGTCAGAGCAGTACACAAGTGGTGTGACCTACTAGTCAGAGCTCAGAGTAGAGTCAGGGTCATGGGTAGTCGCACCCGAGGTCCAGACAGAGTCAGAGTTAGAAGCCACACCAAGGGTTAAACTGAAGTCAAAGTCAGAGTTGCACTAACGGTCAAGCCAGAGTCAATAACTGGAGTTAGGGCTTGGGAGCAGGAACAAGGTGAGGTAACCGGCCCAATGAATCTAGTTCACTTGTATTTGAAGGTATGTACTGTGATTAGCTGTGAAGTGTTTCATGGTACTTTTGAGTGGAAGATGGTATACAATAATACTTTGTGTTGTACTCTGAAAGCCGGCGCTGTGGAGCCCACAAGAGACAGGCTGTAGCAAATGGAAGTGATGCAAAAATGACAGGGGTGGTGGTGGTGGTGGTGGTGGTAAGGGAATATGCAAGTGAATGAAAAAGAGTGAGAGAGAATGTGTGAATGGATAGGAGAATGTGTAAATGGCCTGATGAATGATGAGAGAATGTGTGACTGAATTAAAGAACTGTGAGCTGATAGATGGGAGAGTGGGTGGGTAAACCCTTGAACTAACAGTACTGAGTATTGATAGACTAGCCATGTAGGGCTGCAGTGGAACCTAGCAGAGAGAGGAGACAAAGAATAGAGGTATCGGTGGCAACGTTGCGGAGGCACTCAGCACTAGACTGGCAGACAGAACAGCTGAAGGAAGGGCTCAGATTTCTGAGGCCCACACCAAAAGAATAGTGCTGGGCAGTTAGTTAAAGGAGAAAGGCCGTAGTGGAGCATATAAAGAAGACTTGGAACACCTTCTAACCCCTGAATAAAAGGCACTGTGACATACAGAGGGAAGACAAGCAATAGCAAACATCTAGCAGAACATTCAGCTATTTTTACAAGCTTCTATCAGGGAAAATATAGGGGCAGAAAGAGGAGACAAGCTGCTCACCCTAGGGTGGTAATGACAATGAAAAGAAAATGATTGTCCCCATGAACCCTTTGGGGAACATTATTTATTGCAAGTCACCAGTTGCTTAGGCCAGAGGGGATGTTATCAGATGAGATAGATTTTCTTCTGGCATCTTATTGAGGCCCAATTTTCCAAATGCAGCCTCTAATTTTGCACACATTAATTTGCATGCTTAGTAAATTGCACACACAGTATTCCCCGTGCTATTAGATCAGAACAGGGAGATGTAATAGACTTTGACTTTGGCCAGATGGGTACAAGGATGATATTGATAACTGGGAGAGAGTACAACAAAGTTATCAGAGCAGGGTGGAAAGGACTGACTCATGAGCAATGATTGCAACAGCTAAGTATGTGTGAGTGATGGCGGAGACCTTGGCTACACTTGCAGCTGTACAGCGCTGTGAGGTAAACCTGTCTTCGTACAGCTGAGTAGGGAAAAGCGCTGCAGTCTGTCCACACTGACAGCTGCCAGCACAGTGGCGTGGCCACATTTGCGGCAATTGCAGCGCCATTGGGAGCGGTGCACTATGGGCAGCTATCCCACAGAGCACCTCTTCCCATTCTGGCGCCGTGGGTTGTGGGCAGGGGGCGTGGGTGCGGGGAATTCTGGGTCCTGTCCCAACGCCCCGTGATGCATCACTTCGCATCCCAGAAATCCCTTTGTTTCCGTCCACCTTTGGCGCCATCTTTCAACGGTTTCCGTGCAGCGCGATCTGTCTGCGGGAAATGGAGTCCGAACTGCTGAGGCGTATGCTGACGAGTCTCGCCAGCACATCACGTTTGGCTCTCAAACTATTCCTTAAGATCCAAAGTGACAGTGAGAGTGAGGAGTCCGATGATGCTATCGAGCCGCGTAACGCGTACGACACGAAATTGCTTGTGGCATTCATGGACATGCTCAGCACCATGGAACGCCGCTTTTGGGCTCGGGAAACAAGCACTGAGTGGTGGGATCACATCGTCATGGAAGTCTGGGATGATGAGCAGTGGCTGCAGAACTTTTGGATGAGAAAAGCCACTTTCATGGGACTGTGTGAGGCGCTCGCCCCCACCCTGCGGCGCAAGCACACGAGATTGAGAGCTGCTCTGCCAGTGGAGAAGCAGGTGGCTATTGCAGTCTGGAAGCTGGCAACTCCAAACAGCTACCGGTTGGTCACAAACCAGTTTGGAGTGGGAAAGTCGACCGTTGGAATCGTGTTGATGCAAGTTTGCAGGGCCATTAATCGCATCCTACTCAGAAGAACCATGACTCTGGGTAACGTGCAGGACATAGTGGATGGCTTTGCACAAATGGGGTTCCCTAACTGTGGAGGGGTGATAGATGGGACACACATTCCTATTCTGGCACCACCCCATCTAGCATCCAAGTACGTTAATCGGAAGGGGTATTTCTCTATGGTTCTCCAGGCAGGGGATCACCGTGGGCATTTCATTGACATTAACACAGGCTGGCCAGGAAAGGTGCATGACGCACACAGCTTTCGGAACACTTGGCTGTTCAGGAAGCTGCAGGCTGGGACTTTTTTTTCCCAGAGCGGAAGATCACAGTAGGGGAAGTTGAAATGCCCATTGTGATCCTTGGAGATCCCGCTTACCCGTTAATGCCATGGCTCATGAAACCCTAGACAGGGAGCCTTGACAGCAGCAAGGAACGGTTTAACTACAGGCTGAGCCGGTGCCGAATGACTGTGGAGTGTGCCTTTGGCCGTTTAAAGGGCCGCTGGCGATCTCTGTATGGGAAGCTGGACTTGGCTGAACACAGCATCCCCGCGGTTATATCCGCGTGCTGTACCCTCCATAATATTTGTGAAGGGAAGGGTGAAAGCTTCACTCAGGCATGGACCTCCAAGGTTGAACACCTGGAGGCTGAATTTGCACAGCCAGAGAGCAGGGCTATTACAGGGGACCAACGTGGGGCTGCAAGGATTAGGGATGCCTTGAGGGAGCTATTTGAGGCTGAAAACCAGCAGTGATATCTGGTGCCCTGCACGGGAGTGAAGTGCAGTAGTTCCAATCTTTAGGAATCTGTGTTTGCTATGCTGACTTGCAGTGCCTGTTTATTTCCTGGGCTAAGGAATCTTTTACTTTATGCAATAATAAAGAATGTTTTCAAAGCCAAAAAATCCATTGATTGAAAAGAAAATCCATTTATTGAAAAGAAAATGTATTTATTGAAAAGAAACACAACTGCTTGGGAATCAGAAAGGGCAAGGGGGTGGAGTGGGGAATGGTACAATCACAGATTCGTGTATGTCCTGTCTGGTGTGCTGTGCAGTGAGTGCTGCACTTCAGGATAGCTATACTGCATGGTGATGGGGGTTGAGTGCAGAGGGTAAGGGTTGTGGTTTTCAGGGCTGGGTGGTGAAGATACTGGTGTTGGAGGCAGCTGGTGGCGTGAGGAACCCGGAAGTTGGCAAAAGCGGGTTGGAGGTAACAGTGGGGCACAAGGGAAAGAGTTTTGGGACCAGGGCTGTAGGAGGGGGGCGTTTGCGGTACTGCTCCTTCTGCATGGCTACGAGCTCCTGGATAGCGTCTGCTTGGCGCTCCAGGATGCTTATGAGCCGATCCGTGCTTTGCTGCCGGTGCTCCGTGCTTTGCCGCCGGTGCGCTGCGTTTTCCTGGCGGATCCTGCTTTCTCTCTCCCTCCAGTTCTGTGCTTTTTCATTCTCTTTAATAGATTGCCGCATCAGTTCTTGCAGCATGTCTTCTTTGGTTTTTCGCGGTCTCTTCCTGAGTCTTTGCAGTCTCTGAACAGGCGATAAGAGGGACGGCTGAGGTCTCAAGGTTGTTGCAGCTGTATAGGCAAAATGCAACATTTAACAGAGGCAGCATTGTTTATAGCAGACAGAGTAATGATTTCCCCCGCACTTAAGGAGGGCACACACAGGGTCTACACAATAGCATAATTTTCCCGTCCCAAACAGAGCACACATAACCCACGGGAGCCTCAAAATGGTGAGTAAGGGGGACTGATTGTTTCAGGGCTTCACTGTCCTCTGGGTTTCTGTGCCTTGGGGAGAGCCAACAGCTGCAGGGGGCACCTACACTGAACACTGTCCCAACATTTTCCACAGGAGTTCGTCCTGGATGATATCTCGCTGCTGAAGGTGACCTGGGAAGCAAGGGAGGGTCTTCTACTTCAATGCGGCTTCCGCCCTGGCCCATATGCAGCTTGCCTGTGTGCAGCAATGGTCCCCCCGCCCCTCGCGGCACAGTGGTGCGGACACGTTAACCTGGCTGGGACAAGGACCCCGGTGGCTCTCCCGATAAACTTGCGCAAGCGCATTGCACACGTTCTGGATGAGACATTCGAAGAGATTACCGAGGCCGATTACCGCGATGTGATAAACCACATCAATGCACTATTCCGCATCTAGGCATGCATGCCTAACCCTCCTCTCCCAAAGAGCCTGCACCGAAAAAATTCCTTCCCGAAAATAAACCCGCTTACCGGGAACCTGCTCTTCTGTTTGTCCTCCACCAAGTACCGGCCGCTGCGACTGGTTACCTTCCTCCTGGCTCGAGAAGAGCTCCTGGCTGCATGCCTCCAGGGATTCCGGGGTGTCTCCATCCGCCCCACCACCCTCACTCCCATTTTCCTCCTCCTCCTCCTCCCTCCCCGGTTCTGAAGTGTCCATGGTGGTACTTGGAGTGGAGGTGGGGTTAACCCCAAGTATCGCATCCAGCTCTTTGTAGAATCGGCAGGTCGTGGGGGGAGCACCCGAGTGGCCGTTTGCGTCGCGGGCTTTGCAGTAAGCACTCCGCAGCTCCTTCACTTTAATCCTGCACTGCAGGGCATCCCGGTCATGGCCCCTTTCCATCATGTCCTTTGATACCTTCCTGAAGGTATCGTAATTCCTATGTCTGAAGCGCAGCTGGGACTGGACAGCTTCCTCCCCCCAAACACTGATGAGGTCCAGCAACTCGCCATTGCTCCATGCTGGGGCTCGCTTGGCTCGTGGAGGCATGGTCACCTGGAAAGATTCGCTGATAGCACTCCACGCCATGCCTGGCTGAGCAAACAGGAAGGGGATTTTTAAAATTCCCGGGGAATTTTAAGGGAGGGTCACATGGTTGGTTACCTGAGGCCAGGGCAGTAGAGTTTGAACTGATGACCAGAGTGGCTAGAACAGGCATTGTGGGATACTGCCGAATACTTCTGGAAGCCAGTCACAGCACATTGGGCGGCCACACTGGCACCGCAGTGCTGCAGCGGCGGTGCAATACACGCTATTCCTCTTGGAGACGTGGAGTACATGCAGCGCTGCAAATGCCTTGCCAGTGTGGACGGGGAATGAGTTACAGCACTAGGGGCGGCTTTACAGTGCTGTAAATAGCAAGTGTAGCCAAGGCCTAAGAGAAGATTAAGAATCTCCTCACTTATACCAGTTTTACCCCCTTGTAGCTCCATTTACATCAGCAGAGTTATTCCTGATTTACACCATTGTGAGCAAGAGGAGAGTAGTTTTTGCCACCATGCAGAATATCCTGTGTACATGGATTCCTAGAGCTGTAGAAACCAGCAAGGGCAATGGAGGCATGCTGGCAACTGACCGCTTTATCAGTCTCCTTATGATTTGCTAAATGTTAGGCACAAGTTATAACTCATTCCCATTATTCAAGCCAAAGAGAGAGCTCCTGTAATAACTCACCACTGACTGAACTCAGTGGAAGTAACACAATAAATCCAGAACACAATAAGATTTACAACCAACGTTTGTTTATTTTTCTTTATAATTTATGGGTGATGTATTTTGTTGGAGTAAATGACAAATCCTGAAGCCATCCTATTTGATTGCTATAACCAATCAATATTATTAAAAACATGAACACTTCAGTGTGTGAGTGACAATTCATAACACTGCATGCAGCAGGCTTTTTCCAGATATGACCCTTAGTAGATAGTCGGGCGGTAATGGCGGTGACTATTAAAGTGGCACTAAATGTTGGCCCTGCTGTGATAGTTGCCTTCTAAGAAAAGGAAAGGGTAGAATTTTTTGTAATATATTCTTGAAAAATACTATTCATTTCCATTTCCTGAGCTAAGTACAATCTGCTACGTGAAACAGCTAACAAAAGGAGAATACGCTCTGTCAGTTTCACACACACAGATACATACAGGGAGGATAAAGGCTAGTAATTGAGATCAGGGGACTGAGTGCTCAAACTGGGACTGCATGTACCTTACTAGTTTTGTTCTTGTACAGTGTGAAATTAACTTTTTTGGTCTATTTCGATTCTCATGGGTTTGTATCACTTGAGTTTTCTTTAAAAGTTTAGATTTATTCCAACCCAAAATGGTGTGAATGAAGCTCATTACTAAACCAGCAGTATTTTGTTGAGCATTACTCATTGTCTATAGGTTAATGAGATTTTGATCCGTGTGGCTGGAAATTGAAAATGGAAGTAGCTAAATGGATGATCCTAGTTCTCCTCTCTGTGCATCACAAACCCACCACACAGTTAAAGATGATTGGCAATCTATGCTTCAGAGAGATCCAAGACTAGAATAATAGGCCCGTTGCACAAGTCAGATATAAGATGCATTAGCAGAGCTTTGTAGCCAGATTTGTACAGTACAACTATAGCTACTGCTGTCTAGTGTGCACAGTCGCTCATTTGAATGAGCTCTAAAATTATTCTCAATTAAAAAAATTGTTATTGTCACACATAACTTGGCCTCTGCAAAGTGTCCATAAAGCAGATGAGGTAGATTAGAAAAAAAATCAATATCAAGTAGTCATCACTACTAATCTGATGAGGGAGAAACTTTGACTATAAGCAATAAATCACACAAAACTCCAAGGACTTGAAGGACTAAAGATGCTGGCAAGTTTAAAAACACTCCCAATTGCCTAGTTCACTTTTTAGCCAAATCAGTTGACTGAGAATGATTTGTAAGAGCTACACTGACTCAATTACAAGTCAATACAGCACTGAACTTTAGAGTTAAGTGATTAGAAAAATAACATGGACCCAAACACTTCAAGCCTTTGTGATTGATTTTTGTTTCAAAGAGAGGAAGTTAGCACTGTACTGTATCTTTTCTAGCAGCGTCATAATACATCTTATACAAAATAATTGTGATATCGCAGTAATGCATGGAGGCATCAATCTTTGTGGCTGCTTAGCATCTACCAACTCTCTTCAGTGAATAGTTGACCTCTTATATAGACATTTTCCCAGCATGTATTTCTGGGTCTGTCCTTTCATATTTAGCATTGTCAAGTAGCATCAGCTTTCAGGTGGCCAGGTGAGATCCTCTTTCCTGCTCTGACCCCTTTATACTGCTCGGTAAAAAAGCTGGAGTGGTGTAAAGGTTGCAGAAAAGGGGGGAGGAGTCCTGCAATACAGGAACTGTGGAAGACAGCTTTAAGGCTGCCCCCCAGCTTTGCAGCCCATGCGGTAGCTTGGGGAGGTTACTGTAACTAAGGCAAGCCCCCAGGGCTAGGGTGGTGCAAAGATGGTTCTTAGAAATTCAGCACAGAATCTTACCCACCATTTTGCAAAGGTCTGTTTCTTGCTGCATCTCCTTCATTGCCCTCCTCCTTATTCTTGAGCTGGTCCTTAACTCTCGTAGTTTCCCTTTTCTTATCCCTGAAGAGCTGGCACTTTCTCACAAAGATAGAAGCTGAGGAAAAAATACAGGTAGGTTCAGTCAAGCCTGAATTGTGTTCATTTTCTGACCTCTTTTGGGGTTCTTTGCTTTGATTTTGAAAACCTTCCATTAGGCTGAGTGAAATGATTGTGTCACAGCATTGCCAACCCCGGTGCTCAGGAAGCATGAGTCTGGACCAAAGAAATTATGACAATGGCAGAAAAATCATGAGATTTTTAAAATATATATTAAATTTTGGGGGGGGGGGGTTATTCTTTGCCTTCTGGTTTCTGAGACGTCAGGAGGCACACGCTTCACATTTTCAAGCTTTTCTCTGCAACCTCAAGGGCTAGAAATGTACTTAGTCTTTTGAATGAAAGATGAGATTCTCTTGATTTCAGCAGCTGTGGCCTCATGAAAAAAACACCAAAATATTGTGAAACTTGCAATACAATCATGAAAGTTGGACAATGTGGAGTCATCTATTTATTATGATTATTATATACATTGGAGTAGTCACTTGTTTTTGAGTGCACTTTTCATGCGGCTCAGACTAAAGCACACAAATTCATGTGTGAATTTTCATTCAACAGCTAAAGCATCTTAGTCCTGGCTGTGCATGTTTAAGCTTAATCTTGGACCAAAAGAGCCTATTATGCTACACACTTGGTCCTGTATACAGTTTATCACATTGTCTTAGGCCTCCTCTTTTCCATGTAAAAAATCAGCCTTTTAGGTTAAACAAAAGAAAATGTCTGAAATATTGCTAAGTAATCTTCCCCCTAATTAAATCAGTTTTCAGGAAAATGGCAGAATTGCTTGTCAGGAGCTGCATGCTACTCTTCTGGAGGCAATGCAATATTCATATTCAGTACCTTGTTTACACTGGATTTTTCCAATAAGGGTCCCTTTAAGCTAATGTTAAATGACTAGTTGAACCTCTCACCACGGAGACAGATGCAAAACTAGCTCAGCTTGCTGGGCCTGGGTTTCATCTACACACCTGCAAAACTCTTTGAAAAAAAACAACGCAAGGGCAGTAGTCAGTAGCTAAAAAAAATTATGATGGATAGCAGCAATTATAAACCAATAATATATGGGAAACAGAAAAGATTGCTAAGAATTTCCTGCCACATGCATGTAGGAGGCATCTGGACTACATCTGGGAAAGCACACACTCAAGGAACTGCAGCCAGTTGGAGATACACGTCTGTGCTGTCAAAACTAATGATAAAAAGGTGCAATTTATGCTTGCTACCTTGTACAATAAAGGGATGGCAGGGGGAGACTCAAGCCAAAGTATTTCTCTGAACAGACGGAATATAATACAACATTAATTGGCTGAAAAACAGTGGAGATCACCTTGTGAGCAGTTCGCTCGCTTTATTGTTTAATTATGTTCAAGATGATTGATAACTTTCCTTAAAGAATGTGGTGCTGGGATTGCTATTAGCATAAGTGGTGACATGCAAATATGACCGACCTTAGCATTTTGATGTTGGCTCACTAGAGGAGGGTGCAGTCTAAAGTGAAGCCTGGTAAGAATGCATTTTGCTAATGAGTCATTAAAAGGAAGACGAATGGAACCCATCTGAAAGGTTTCTCTGCTGATATTCCAGAGCAAAATAATTGCTAAGAAAAATTTGGTTGACTGCACAAAAACTATTTTTTTTAAAAGCATTTTCTAGTGTGTGAAAAAACTTTTCTGATGAAATGAGAGCTTCTCAGTGATTCAGCACCTAACTGAGCTGGTTTCCTTAAAGGCTACATAAAGGCCACATCTACACTATAAACTTACAATGGTATAACTACATCACTTAGGGCTGTGAAAAATCCACACCCCTGAGCAATGCAGTTATACCCACCTAACCCGCAGTGTAGACAGCGCTATATTGACTGGAGGGCTTCTCCTGTCGACATAGCTATTGCCTTTCTGCCTCTCGCAGAAGTGGATTAACTACGCCGACATGAGAGCCTCTCCCATCGGCATAGTAGCATCTTTGGCAGCTGTGCCGCTGCAAGGTTTTAAATATAGACCTGCTCAAATAATTGAGTAAACTACCTTCTCTGTTTTGTCTATGCACTCCTCTGCATGCAGATAAAGCTTAAGACCTAAACTACTTCATTTTGACCTAGAACATAAATTAAACTGAAGAGGTAAAAAGGAAAGTCTCAGATCTTAGGTCCAGATTTTAAAGATGCACATGATGCCTGGTGAGACACCTAACTCCTACTGATTTCAATGTAAAATCCCAGTAGATGTCTAGCAAATTTGCTCTTCATGATTCTGGTAGGGTCAAAAATCGGGGCATAGGGCTATAATATATAGAAAGAGGTGAATCTTTCTCTTTGACACAGGCCCCGGGCTGATTCATCAGTCCATTAATGTCACGTTGTGTTGCATAAGTCGCTCAGATCAACTGGAGATGACCAAAGGAGAATTTCCCCTGTACCCCACTGGTGAAAATCTGGCAGACACAGCTCCTCTGGCTCCTCCCCAGTCACCCCTTTCCTCTCCCCAGCTAAAACTGAAAGAGGGGGCCTGTTGGAACATTCCGGGAGCAGGATACAGGCAGGACACCAATAGGAGAGGGTGTGACAGAGCAAAGCTTTGCTACTCCTGATTCTCCACTGGTGTAAGTTAGCACTTTCCTTGTGCATCCCTAACTTGCACTGGGGCCAGGCGGCTCTGAATTAGGAACCTGCAACCTGCTGGCTACTAGCCCTCTCTGCTTCATCCAAGTTGTGTTTGGATGGAGTGGAGAATCAAGGCCAATGGTTTTGTTTGTGTAAAGTTTAACTAATTTACAGGTTTCCTTTATCTCCCTTAATGCACTGAAATTCTCAGTCACTGCTGTGTAGACAACATGGAAATATTTGATTACAAATTAAATTCTTGTATTGGGCATGTGCGATAAAGAGTTTCTGACAGTAATGCTAGATCAAGCACAAACCAGATCTTCAGACGTACAGTGCACATGTGTTATACACCTGCATGAGAGTCAGGAAAAATGCTGTGTTTCAGTATAACTAATACATACATATCGAGAATTAACACTGTGCAGGCTGATTGCTGTATCCAGTAATAATTGACTGTTATATCAACACTAACTAGATCCAATCCTTTCTACCACATAAGGATCTAGCAGCGGAAGGGATGCAGAACTTTGCTCTAAAGTTACGGCGAAAACGTAGTTTCTACTACAGGATCAAATTTTTTGACTACATCTCTCTCAGGGGCAAAATCTTCCTTTGAGTCTGAAATCTTTCTTTCATGGTTATAAAAGAATGTGTTACCCACCCCTTTCATTGCAAAGCTAGTCCTCTAAACATAGCTAAATCACAGTGACTGCTAGGGTTGTTTGCTCCATTAGCAGGGTTATTCACAATGGGCTCAGCTGTGCCTTTAAGACATAGCCTGTGTTGGAGATGGTGGCACAGTGTTGCAGTTCCGTGGCAAATACATCTACTACTGCATACCTCTATGAAGTGCATCATAATCTCCCCTGCCCACACTGGGGTCTGCTTTGGAAAGGGAAAGTATTGATGATCTTGCCTCTCCCCACCCCTTGTCCCTTTCTGACTAGTGTGCCCTAGGGATTACGGAGGCAGCACTGCTCAGCACAGGGACAACAAATGAGCATGGCCCTTACGTGGGCCGTGGACATCAGAAGGCTTCATTGTGCCTGGCTCCCACACAGGTGGACAATCTCCCTTTTGAGGAAAAATGTGTCCCTTTTCCCCCACTGGTGCCCTCTGGAGAGTTTCTGTAGGGAGGGTAGCTTTAAAATCCAGCCATCGCAACACAGCCAGTGGGAGAGTCCCTGGGAGATGGGCTGCATCAGTGCATGGCCCAGCTTTCCTAAGCCCACTCTCTTCTGGGCCAGCTCTGCTCATTTTTGGAACTAGACGTCCAGGCCTTGGGATCCCAGTGCAGCAGGAGTTGCAGGTGGCTTGGCTGGTGTGCCCACGTGTCTAGTGGACTTGCTGTTGCCGATAAGCTGAGAGTAAGAAAAGGGTACCAATGCATTCATTCTGAAAGACAAAACAAAACTCTGTAAGTGTTGGTTCAGATACTGGGCACTTGATACCTACATCGCTCCTGTCTGGCGTTGGTTAGACAATGGCAATCTCTGGCTTCTGATTTTCTGCTAAACTGTTTTACTGATGTCTCATCTTCCCAACCCACCTCTACCTCCAGCTCATTTGTTTTTTGCACTCTGTGACGGGGCAGCACCGCCCCGCACCAGCCCCAGCAGCGTCAGGCCGGTAGCACTGACGGCGGAAGTCCCGCCCCGTCCATACTGGGCATGCTCCAAGTGCTCTGAAAGTATAAAAGGAGGGAGACCAGCTCAGTCTGGGCTGGCGGCTGCAGGGGAAGGACCAGACCAGGAAGCTCCTGCGGAGGACCAGCCACCGCCCACGGAGGCCCCGGGACTGAAGCCTCTCCAGGCTGGCTTGAAGCCCTACTACAGGAGAAACTCAAGCCGGTAGGAAGCGACTCGGGGGGGTGACGGACTGGTACCTTGCCCCTGGCAAGCCTCAGCATGTTTCGGTAGGACCCCCCCACTGAGCCAGGGGCAAGGTCCTACGCCACGGTTAGGGCTGGAGGAGGGACCCGGTGGAGTGGGAGAGCCTCTGGCCACCAGGCCATACTGCCCTGCAACCCCGGGGCGACCCTAGAAACTCTGGCCACTAGGCCGTATTGCCCTGCAGCCAGGGGCAATTCTATGGACTCTGGCCACTAGGCCGTATTGCCTGGTAACCAGAGGTGCAAACCCTCACACACCCTCTCTGCAATGCTGCCTCTGCCCCAGAGGCACTGCCCACCTCTGCCCTCTAGAGGGAGAATCTGATCATTGGTACTGATGCTAATAGAGCTCTTGATTTTCCCCTCCCCATTTTTAATAACATAGGACATTGTTAATAGCACAAGTTCTGACCCTTACAGCAAAATCTGTATTTTGTCTTGGCAGGGTTTCCCCTTAAGCACTTCTTCCTCCTGTTTGTTCTGTAATGTCTACTTTTAAAGCCTTCAACTAGAGAATACTTCCTGGCTAATTGCACTTTGTTAATTCTCTCCCCCCCTACTCACATAATTACAATAAAAGCATAATTCTTCCTCCCCAAAATAGACACTAACAAGGAACCTCTTTCCTCACCTGTTTGTGCCATTGTTTCAGCATTATTATTCCTGTGACAATTCCATGCCTGATGGGGAGTTTTGTATTCTGTGATGTATGTTTTTGCTGCATTAAATCTAAACTGGAGAAAGTAGAAAAATGAACAGTACTATATCCTGAGACATTGTTGCCATTTATGACAGCAATAAGTCAGCTTGCTCTGTAGATGCTCTGTGCACGGCCTATTTGTTTTGATTGTTATTGTGACAGGTTAGATCACAGAACCCCACTTGGGAGCTGCCACCCGATGTGCCAAGACTACTTCTACCCCTGCCTTTCCTGCCAGCTCGGGGCCCCAGCACCCTGTCTTGCTGAGCTAGACACTCCTGTCTGCTCCAACAAAGACCCAGGGTCTGAATTACTTGCCCCAAAGCTGCAGGTTTACCTGAAAGCAGCTAACAGAAGTGTTCCTGTCTTTAACACTGAGATGCCCAACTCCCAATGGGGGCTAAACCCAAATAAATCCGGTTTACCCTGTATAAAGCTTATACAGGGCAAACTCATAAATTGTTCGCCCTCTATAACACTGATAGAGAGATGTGCACGGTTGTTTGCTCCCCAGGTATTAATACATACTGTACTCTGAGTTAATTAATAAGTAAAAAGTGATTTTATTAAATTAAGTGGTTCCAAGTAGTAACAGACAGAACAAAGTAAGTCACCAAACAAAATAAAATAAAATGCACAAATCTATGTCTAATCAAACTGAATACAGATAATCTCACCCTCAGAGATGCTTCAGTAAGTTTTTTCCTCAGACTGGACACCTTCCAGGCCTGGGCACAATTCTTTCCCCTGGTACAGCTCTTATTCCAGCTCAGGTGGTAGCTAGGGGATTCTTCATGATGGCTCCTCTCTTCCCTTTGTTCTGTTCCACCCCTTTATATATCTTTTGCATAAGGCAGGAATCCTTTGTCCCTCTCTGGTTTCCCACCCCCTTCTTCTAAATGGAAAGACACCAGGTAAAAGATGGATTCCAGTTCAGGTGACATGATCACATGTCACTGCAAGACTTCATTGCCCACTTGCCAGCACACACACACATACAGGAAGACTTACATTAAAACACACCCATCTGCAGACAATTGTCCTGGTTAATGGGAGTCATCAAGATTCAAAACCACCATTAATGGCCCACACTTTGCATAATTACAATAGGCCCTCAGAGTTATATTTCATATTTCTACTTTCAGATACAAGAGTCGTACATTTATACAAATAGGATGATCACACTCAGTAGATTATAAGCTTTGTAATGATACCTTACAAGAGAACTTTTGCATGAAGCATATTCCAGTTACATTATATTCACTCATTAGCATATTTTTATAAAATTATATAGACTGCAACGTCACAGTTATAACTGGAGAGTTTTATTTTTTTTATAATGTTTCAGTGTATTTTTAGCAATGTTTTTCTTATGTTGTACAGCAGCCTGAGCACATTGAGAGTACTTCAGAAGTAAGTACCCCTGAGATCCATGCCTAGGTGGGTTCCTCTGCATGCACATCTCCCTTCTGGTGGGCAAAAGAGACTCAGCTGCCTCCATGGGAGAATCCTCCTACTTCCGTATGACTCTCCAGAGGGCCATGGGTGCAGAGTCATGTATAAGGGGAGAAGGTTGATAAAATGCAGAGGAGGGCGGGGGCAGGGCAAAGAAAACGCACATTATCTCCTCCCAGCCACCACAATCTTGCAAAGATTCTCTGGGAAATTATAAGACAGCCTGCAACATAGCCCCATTGGACCCCAGTGCAACACTCCTGTGCTGCCAGGGAGTGGAGGCCGGGTGGGTGGGGATATAGACATGGTGTGTGGCACACTCAGTTCCCCTAACAGGGTCAGTGGGCAGGAATCTCTGAACAGGGAATGTTGTAGTTCTCTCCCATGAGTATTGCTGCAGCATGGAACTATAGGGACCCATTAGCTGTTGAGACACACAGGGGGACTATAATGGAACTGGGCATAGGCGGTCTAGCCTAGTGGTCACGGCTGGGCTGAGGTCTGCCCACGAGGGATGGTAATCGCCAGGCAGCAGCTGAAGGAACTGCAAGAGCCAGGTTCTGTAAGCAAGAGCCAGGGTCAGAATCAGGCTGGAGTTGGAGACCGGAAATCAGAGGCAGTACCCGGTTAGAATTGGGAGGCAGGAATCAGAGTCAGAATCAGGCTGGAGTCAGAGGCTGGAGATCAGGAGATCAAGCAAGGTCTGGTGTTGCAGCAGGCCAAAGTCTGTGTGGTTGTCCAGACAATTTCCTGGGGCAACCGCTGGGGTTAAACAGGGGGCTTGACCAATCAGAGGGTTCAAGGTACCATCACTCTGAGTGTTGCCAACTCTGATGATTTTGGCATGGGTCTCATGATAATTATTGTTTTCCTTAAAGCCCCAGCTCCTGGAGTCAAGGGGATATGTGATGATTTCAACCTCCATTCTTAAAGAAAAAGTAAGTTTCTAGCCCTGTGGAGAAAGGTTCAAAATGTGACCCCCAGTGTGCCCTAAAGCTCAAAAAGCAGAAGGCAACTAAAAAGAACACCAAATCTATTATTTTTACATATCCTCATAATTTTAAAATCAATCTCATGATTTTTGAACATTTGGGCTTGGCACTACTGACTCTGGGTCTCTTGGGGGCACTTCCTGCAGCGCCTACTCTCCATAGCACTCCCTGGCTGTACCTCTGCATGACCTCACAGTGGCACTATGGGAGTATCAGCTATCACAGGCTCTGCAGACCTGGGTCCTTACAGGTACTCTTTAATGATGATTGGTACTGTATCTGGATCTGTCACTAGGGTGGTATGTCCATTTCCATAAATGGGTGAGGATATTTCACCTCAGGGGTCTGTCTGGGTAGCTGAACCAGTCTACACACAAAGAGAGAGAAGACCATTTATAGGTCATTAAAAGAAAATGCCAGCGCAAATAGCTTCCGTGGCTCCTACCTGCTTTCCCCCAAACCAGTCTGAATAAGAGGGAATCAGACTGAGAGGTCCAAAGACACACAGTAAGATCTGGTCTGGTTAGGAGAACATGAGTTGGTTCACTTTGGTTCCTGCAATTTAAGAAGAAAGCCTATCTAATTTAGCTTGCAGGAAAGCTTAAGACTAAATATGAGTAGACTGTTGTTTTAAAATCCTTTTACTTTAATGCTTTGATCCAACTGCTAAATAAATATACTTTGTTTGGGGAAGGCAGCTGACCAATCTCACTGGTCACAGGGTCTCATAGGGAGGTAATGCAGGTGCCTGAAACCCAGTTGGACATATAGGATGATAGATAAGGGTAAGAACACATGACGTAAGTGCACTCAGAAAGACCAGAAAAGGGGCTAGCCCTGTACCTGTGACACCTGTATAATTTTTTTCTAAGGCTTGGAGCCAATGGGTCGAATTGTACTCTCAGTTACACTGATGTAAATGCATAGTATCTTCTCTGAAAGCAATGGGGTTACTCCAGATTTACACCAGTGTAACCAAAAGGAAAAATTTGACCCAATAGTTCTACTGAAAATGGAAAGTCACTTAATATCAATCATATGGTATTGGAAACCTCTGATTTGGAAGGTCTTCAAAGCAGAGGGGAAACCTTGTAGATCTCTCTTCCCTCCTCCCACCACTGCATATAAAGTCAATGTTTTACTAGGATCAGTAAATATCTTGCATCAGTCAAATTCAAAGAGCCCAGGCCAAATTCTACCCTCAGTTGTGAAATCAGTTGACTTTAATGGGGTTGCATGGATATAGTGGAGGGCAGAATTTGTCCTAGCTTCTTCCATATGCTACTGCATCAAATACCTTTGAAATTACTTTTTGAAGTACACTTTTAGAAGGAAATCTGCAGAACGTGCCGTTAGCTGCAAGTACTCAAATCTTCCAGCTGGCTGTGCTTGTGATTGTGTGACAGATCTATGGACAGCCTTTCCCACTGCCAGCTTTCAGATCTTTATTGAGCAAATGTTTGATTTTAGTTGCCAATTCTTCTGTAAGATAATGAAGTGGGATGCCTGTTTATAACCAGGAGTCAGTTATGAACAGAACAAACTCAGACTGTTGAGAGGTGGCCCAGGATGACAGCCACTATGCACTAGCTTTCTTCACTGGGGTGTGTGCTGTGCTCACAGACCTTTATGAGCACTTGAGAAAAGAGAAGTATGATGATTCTTGCGTATTTTGTATTCGGGCTTTGCCTTGGCTTGCTTACAGGTGAAGTAAAAAAAAATCAGGGTCTCCTAATGTTTCATTATTTTCTTTCGAGGATTTTCCAACATTTTCCCCCCTAGGTCTCTTGTGACCTCATTGTGTTGCCTGCCAGCCGTTGGTAGACACCAGAGCAGATTGAATCAATTAGTGAACTCCTCTCCCAGTGCCTGAGCTTGCTCTTGTGTGTGTCCTACACATTGCAGTAGCTAAGGCCTGACCTAAGACAATGCTGGTTAGTAGTTGGCAGTGTTGCTGGCAAGCAAGCTAAAAAGGAGGCTTCCTTTGTCCAAAAAGGGTTTGTCCCATTTGGTAGCTGTAGCTCAGTGTATCATTTCCAAAGTCTGTCATATCCCATAACTGCATTTAAATTTTTTGACCAAGGAATTTATTGCTTATTAATTTCCTAACAATTTTCAATAAAAAAAAGTTGTTTGAAAAAGTAACAGGGAGTAGTAATTTTTGCACACTCATTCACACGTATACTATACCCCGCATACACATGTACCACAAAATGTGTGTGATTCTCATCTCCCTTGCACTGGGTAGATATAGATCAGGAGCAACTCCATGAAAGTCAGTGGAGTTATACTGCTGTAAAACTGGTGTGAATCCCATCTGTGTTTATTGACCAGCCTGAAAAGAGCCTCCATCCCAAACGTGTCCACACGAATACAATGGGAAATCTTTTCATTAACTAATTCCTAGCTAGGATCAGGCAATTAATAACCAGTGAGAAGCTTAATTTGCCAGATTTTGTTAAGTTTCCCAATATTACTGTCCATTTTAACTCTCAAAGGTCTGTCTGTTTAAAAATCCTAAAGCTCAAGACAGTTTTACATTAACACATATCTTTAATCCAAAAAATGGATCAGAGTTTCCCACTAAAAATCCTTGCCTTCCCTTTAAGATTATAAACCACAAAAGTATGTCATACAGTCCTTGTAGAATTACTTCATTCCAATTGCCCTTAAATAAAGGTCCCACAATTGAAAGTGTTCATTCTGGTTACAGAGATATTAGTGGGTACCAGTCAAACTCTCAGAGGCATGCACAGCCCATTTCATTAGGGTGTGCACCCAGGGAGCCCCGCACCATCCACTCCCTCCTACTTCCTGCCCCCTGACTGCCACCCTCAGAACCCCCAACCCCCCCGCTCCTTGTCCCCTGACTACCCCCTACTGGGATCTCTGCCCCTAACTGCCCCCCAGGACCCCACCCCCTATCTAAGCCTCCCTGCTCCTTGTCCCCTGACTGCCCCCCTAGGACCCTACCCCCTACCTGTCCCGACTGCCCCGACCCTTATCCACTCCCACGCCTATCCAACCGCTCCCCACCCCCTGACAGGACCCCCAGAACTCCCGACCCATCCAACCCTCTCTGCTCCCTGCCTCCCCCAACCCCTCTCCACACCCCTGCCTCCTGACAGCCCCCCCCCCCAGAACTCCCAACTCATCCAATCCCCCCAGCTCCTTGTCCCCTGACCACCCACTCCAGAGGCCCCCCCACCCTAACTGCCCCCCCCCAGGACCCTCCTTGCTCCCTGTCCCCTGACCCCTATCTACCCCCCGCCCCCGACAGACCCCGGGACTCCCATGCTCCATCCAACACCCCCTGATCCCTGATTGCCCCTTCCAGAGACCCCCCCGCCCCTAACACCCCCGCCCGGGATCCCACCCCCATCCAACCCACCCTGCTCCCTGTCCCCTGACTCCCCTCACCCCTTATCCAACCCCCCTGGCCCCGGACTTCTTACCATGGCATGCGATGAGGCTCCTAGCCTCCCCGCGGAGCCAAACGCTGCCCCGCGGGAGCGCGCGCAGCCCCGGCCCCCAGAGCGCTGCACATGCGGCGGCAGGGCTCCAGGAGAGGGGGGAGGGTGTCTGCCTTCCCGCAGAGCCAAACCCTGCCCCGCAGGAGCGCGCGCAGCCCCGGCCCCCAGAGCACTGCACACGGGGCAGCATGGCTCCAGGAGAGGGGGGTGCTGTCTGCCTCCCCGTGGAGACAAACCCTGCCCCCCGGGAGCGTGCAGCCCCGGCCCCCAGAGCGCTGCGCGCGCGGAGGCAGGGCTCATGGGGAGGGAGAAAGGCGGGGGAGGGGCCGGCAGCTTGCGGCTCTCGGCCGGGCGCTCCGGCCGGGGAGTGCAGACCCCGCGGCTTGCCGTGCCTGGAGAGGGGGGCCATTTGCCCACCCCTGCATTAGAGTGTGCCCGGGCACACCCCGTGCGCACGCCTATGCATACTCTCCATTGGTAAAGTGGGGAATACTGCTCAAACCAGTATTAGCTCTAGACTTAGAATGAGCTTTTTAAGTGAACCCCCTCTAAGTCACTTCAAAGACACTCAATTTGGCTCCCATCCCATGACAATGTTCAATAGCTGCAAGGAGGCATGCAATAGAGGCAAGGAACGGCATGGATATATTTCCCAGCCCTCTGGCCCTGAGAAATTCTCCACCTCAAAACAATGCAAGAACTACAATAAACTGACCATCACATTTCTACCATTTATAGTAGTTTTCATGATCTAACAAGAAATGTGTCTGAACAGTATCAGTCATTTCAGACAGGAAATTCAAATACCTTGTCAAGAAAATCCAGACGCTATAATCTGTCCAGACCCTGTTGGCCTTTCCATCACAATCATCTTCCCATAGTTAGTTCTTTCTCTTCTATTAGCACAAGCTTTCTCATTCCATATCTATTAGCAAAAGAACACAAGAAATGTTGGCTCATCTTCAGCCCACCTCTAATACCGTCTGGCTTCTGGGCTTTTGTCCATCAGGGTTCTTTTCCGGTCCTGCTGCCATTAGTCTTTTATATACCAGTCCCAAACCCCTTTTCCTTTAATAGTCTACCAAGGTCAAATGCACTGCACGTTTGAGTCACATTTTAAGGGGCCATGCCTGGGATGATGAGAAAAGTGAGACAGGGAGATAACTGACAACTCAGTAAAACAAGTAAGTGAAGTATCTGAGCACTAGCTACATGTCAGTGTTCAGGCTGCCTATCAAAGGCTTTTCCACAGATTTTCTTTTTGCAGGGGAACACTTGAAATAACTGTGTTAATAAAGGAGATGTGACTTGTGTGTGTGTGTGAAAGAGAGAGAGAGAGAGAGAGAGAGAGAGAGAGAAGGTTTGTGTTTGTGTTGTGGTGAAAGACAGAATGGGCTGAGGCAACATTGGTCTTGTTTGGAAGAATTCCATCTCTGATTCATTCATTTGGTTAATTAATGTTTGTGGAAGGCTTTGGCTCATCTCTTGTTAATACTGTAATGTAGCCCTTGGAATCTTTGTGAAAATACTGCATAAGAAAGGGAGACTATTATGGGAAATATGCAGCGGATGAATACAGTCGAAGAGTCTCTCTGAAGGCATTAGGTGGTATTATTTTTATGATATTGTACCTAAGCACACATGTCACTATTTGCTTTTCTTATTTTAAATAGCAATATATTAGATCTCTGATGCACAAGTAATTTCTTCATATTTTAAAAATAGCCATATTTCTTGGGGGGAAGTATCTGAAAGACATACTCTGAGGGCTAGATTGAGCCTTCAAGCTCAGCTCTGAGTAGGGGATTGCACATATCTGCTCCACCCCAGGAGCAGCTCTGGAAAGGAAATGTGACTCAGTTTCACAACTCGTTCCCTACCCCTGTCTTACTTGGGCTGGGGTGGGAGGTGGGGATGCCCTTGAAAGGGCACAGCTTACTTTTCCCATGTGCTTGGCCAACTTCTCTGGCCAGCCAAGGCCATAACAAGGAGTGACCAGAGAATAGGAGCCACTGTCCAGGTAGGAAAAGCAAGGTGATGACAGAACTCTTACTCTACCTTACTCCCTCCCTTGGCCAATAAGAGGGGCCCAATCTAGCCCATAATGTCCTGAAATTCTGTGCACTACTTTTGCTGAGCAAAGGACAATAGATTCACTTTATCTTCAGATTGTAAACCCTGCAGGGCAGGGATTGCCAATTTTTATCTTTTTAACAGCACCCAGCACAGTGGGACCCCAATCATGTTTGGGGCCAGTGGGGACTACCATAATATATTTCATTATATTTAAAAAACTCTGTTACAAGGACAGTAGTTTGCAAAGTCAAGCATGCCAAAGTTAGGAAATGCCAGAGTACTGGCCTAAGTAATCTTAATTCATCCCCCTTGTATGCATGCATTATGATACAGTCTTTAATTACATGATCATGTACTATTTTTTTTCCACAGGACCCCGCCTCATATAGTGAATGGGTAGTTATTCACTATTTCTTTTTTATCCTCCACATTCGGCGTGTGGCCCTAGGTCTTATTTCCCACAATCTTCCAATACTGCACCAAATAAAACAGTATTAATTTCCACTTGGGTGTTTCTATGGTGTTCTCACCATAGTAACCGAGTGCTTCACAAACATCAATTGATTTATTTTCACAATATACTTGTGATAGGTGATGGTATTCTTATCACCATTTTACAGCTGTGAAGTTGAGGCACAGAAAGATCAAGACCTTAGAGTACAGTGGCAAGAGGAGTTCAACATTGATCTTGCCACACGTAGTAGCTACAACATGAGATTGCTTGTAGCATTCATGGAGGTGCTAATCACAGTGGAACACCGCTTTTGGGCTCGGGAAACAAGCACTGAGTGGTGGGATCACATTGTCATGCACATCTGGATGATAAGCAGTGGCTGCAGAACTTTTGGATGAGGAAAGCCATTTTCATGGGACAGTGTGGTGAGCCCGCCCCAGCCCTGCGGCGCAAGGACACGAGAATGAGAGCTGCCCTGCCATTAGAGAAGCACGTGGAAATTGCACTGTGGAAGCTGGCTATTCCAGACTGCTACCGATCGGTCGCTAATCAGTTCGGAGTGGGAAAGTCAACCGTTGGACTCGTGTTGACAGAAGTGTGCAGGGCCATTAATCGCATCCTGCTCCAAAAGACCGTGACTCTGAGCAAGGTGCATGACATTGTGGATGGCTTTGCACAAATGGGCTTCCCTAACTGCGGAGGGGTGATAGATGCCACGCATGTTCCAGTTCTGGCACCAGACCACCTAGCCACCCAGTACATTAATCAGAAGGGGTATTTCTCTGTAGTTCTCCAGATGCTTGTGGATCACTGCGGGCGTTTCACGGACATTAGTGCAGGGTGGTCCGGAAAGATGCATGACGCACGCATCTTTTGGAACATTGGCCTGTTCAGGAAGCTGCAAGCAGGGACCAGAAGATCACCACAGGGGAAGTTGAAATGCCTATTATCCTGGGATATCCCGCCTACCCCTTAATGCCGTGGCTTATAAAGCCATACACAGGGCAACTTGACAGCAGCAAGGAGCGGTTCAAGAACAGGCTGAGCAAGTGCAAAATGACTTTTGAGTTTGCTTTTGGCCTTTTAATGGCTAGCTGGCACTGCCTATATGGGAGGCTGGACCTGGCCAATGACAATATTCCTATGCTTATAGCCGCATGCTGTATGCTCCATAATATTTGTGGAAGGAAGGATGAAAGCTTCACTCAGGGCTGGACTGCACAGGCTCAGCGCCTGAATGCTGAGTTTGAACAGCCAGAGACCAAGGCTATTAGAGGAGTGCAGCGTGGGGCCATAAGGGATCAGGGATGCCTTGAGGCAGCAATTTGAAGCTGAAAGCCACTAATATTCATTAAAAATAACAGGAGTACTTGTGGCACCTTAGAGACTAACAAATTTATTAGAGCATAAGCTTTCGTGGGCTACAACCCACTTCTTCGGATGCATCCGAAGAAGTGGGTTGTAGCCCACGAAAGCTTATGCTCTAATAAATTTGTTAGTCTCTAAGGTGCCACAAGTACTCCTGTTATTTTTGCGGATACAGACTAACACGGCTGCTACTCTGAAACCTGTAATATTCATTGCTATGCTTGGGAGTGCAGTGCTTTTAATGCTAGGAGGTGATTGTGGTTGGTGCAGACAATACACTATGAAGGTTTAAGAAAATTGCCTGTTGCTTTGCAGGACTCTGTTTGCTTTCAATTAATAGAATAAAGATTGCTTTAATAAAACAATTCTTTTATTAAAAAACAACAACCAGAGGAGAGAGACAAACAAAAATACACATCAGCACTGTGGGAGATGCGGGAAGGGAGGGTCCAAGGAGGAGGTGGGGTCCCAGGATGGTTAAAGATTTATGTATGTCTAGGTATCATATGGAATTTTGTCCTTTGAAGTACAGTGCAGCGGGTGCTGTACTTCAGCAGGGCCAAACTGCAGAGGGACGGGTGTTGAGTGCAGTGGGTACTGGGAGTCCGCAGGGCTGGACTGTGATGGGGAGGAGTGGAATGCCATGGGTACAGACTGGAGCCAGGAGGTTGATAACAGTGTGTTGGCAGTGTCGGGGGGGGGGGGGGAAGGGGGGCAGGGGGGATGGGAAAGAATTTTGTGACAGTGGCTACAGGGGAGGGAGGGCACAGAGCTGCTCAGTTTGCGGTGCTAGTAGTATGTCTGCTTGGCGCTCCATAACATTTCAGAGCCGCTCCGTGATTTCGTTCTAGCGCGTCGCATTCTCCTTTCAGTCCCTCATCTCGCTGTCCCACCACTCCTTCAATTCTTGTTTTAGGGCCGCCAAGGGCATCATGACATCACGCAGGAAGTCGTCTTTAGTTCTTCGTGGCCGCTTTCTAATTCTGCGAAGCCAGTCAGCCGGCAATAACAAAGAGGGAGGCTGGGCTCCCAAGGTCATATCTGTGAAGCCAAAATGCAACGTTTTACAGAAGCAGTATTGTTTGCAACACACAGACCACTGATTCAATGATTTAAATCAGAGCCACTGTTCACATACCTGGCACTAACTGGCTGACCGCAGGCAAGCACACATGAGCCACAAGTAACTGCAGGGGCAGGGGAAATCAGTGTTCCCGGACTGTACTGTACACTTGGGGACTAGAGCCAGCACTATGGTGGGCGGAGGGGGGGGGGGGGGTTAGTTCATTCCTGTCCCCACATTTTCCACAGGCTGTGTTCATTATGGATGATATCTTGCTGCTGAGGGTGAGCAGGAAATCAAGGGAGGATCTTCTCCAAGACTGTGGCTTCTGCTCTGGCCCTTATGCGGCTCGCCTGTGTGCAGAAATTGTCCCCCCTGCCCTCCTAGTGATGGCAGAGTGGCGCAGAAAAGTTACCCTTAATGGGGCAAGAAACAAAGCAGCTCTGCCAAAGAACCTGTGGCAGCGGATTGCCCAGGATCTCCATGAGAGTTTCCTGGAATCTCTGAGGCAGATTCCCGTGAGGTGAGGGCGTCCATCAACAGCCTGTTCCACCACCCAGACTAGGCATGTGGTGGTACGCGCATCATACAGACACAAGCCTGCTTTCTGCAACTCTCCTGCCCCCAACAACTCTTTTCAATGATTCCCCAAATCAAAGCCACTTACCAGGGGCCTCCTCTCCTGTTTGTGCTTTGCCAAGCTCTGAGAGCTGTGACTGGCTAGCCTCCTCTGGAATAGAGAACAGCTCCTGGCTGCATGCATCTCTGACCTCCAAGTCGTCCTCTGCCTCTGGGTCCCCCTCCACAACCTCATGCAAGATTTCCTCCTCTTGGCTCAGTCCACTCTCAACTAGGGCTACCATATGTCCGGATTTCCCCGGACATGTCCGGCTTTTCGGTCTATAAATAGCCGTCCGGGGGGGATTTTTAAAAATCTAAAAATGTCCGGGATTTCCCCCCGGTCGGCTATTTATAGACAGAAAAGCGGCGGCCAAGCGCCGCTGGGCACCCAAAGCCCCTTCCCGGCTCCCCCCATCCCCTGCAGCCTTACCATCCTGTCCGGCCCGCAGCTGTCTTCCCTCTCCTCCCCTCCCCTGAACGCTCCGCCCCCTGCTCCTCCCCCTCCCCTGCTTCCCGCGAATCAGATCTTCGCGGGAAGTCTGAAAAGAAGCAGGGGCAGGCGGGAGGCAGCAGCAGGTAAGCTGGGGCGGGGTGGGGGGCGCGAGGAGGAGAGCTCCGGGGAGGTGCGGCCCTGGCCGAGCGGCGCCGACCCCGGTTCTGGCCCCAGGGCAGTGACCCCGGTTCCGGCCGAGCGCGCCAGCCCGGCGCCAGCCGAGCAGCCCCGGACTGGCCCGGCTCGGGCCCCAGCAGCGCCGGCCCGGGCCTGGCCCGGCGGCGCCGGCCCGGGCCTGGCCCCAGCAGCGCCAGCCCAGGCCCGGCCCCAGCAGCTCCGGCCCGGGCCCGGCTCGGGCCCCAGCAGCTCCGGCCCTGGTTCCGGCTGAGCGCGCCGGCCCAGCCCCGGCCGAGCACCTCCGGCCCAGCCCCAAGCCCCGCAACCCCGTCTGGAGCTCCGGCCGGAGCGCAGCCTGATTCCTGGGCTCTTTAAAGCCGGCCCTGGTCAGGGGACAGGGAGGGGGGGTTGGATGGGTCGGGAGTTGGGGGGGGGCTGTCAGGGGGGCAGGGGTGTTGAGAGGGGTTGGGACAGTCAGGGACAGGGAGCAGGGGGGTTAGATGGGTCTGGGGTTCTGGGGGGGCTGTCAGGGGGGCAGGGATGTGGAGAGGGGTCGAGGCAGGCAGGTAGCAGAGGGGGTTGGATGGGTCAGGAGTTCTGGGGGTACTGTCAGGGGGCGGGGAGCAGTTGGATAGGGCATGGGAGTCCCCGGGGGTCTGTCTGGGGGCGGGGGTGTGAATATGGGGTGGGGGTGTGGATAAGGGTCGGGGCAGTCAGGGGACAGGTAGGGTCGTAGGGGGTTCTCAGGAGGGGGCAGTCGGGACAAGAAGCAGGGCGGCTTAGATAGGGGGTGGGATCCTAGGGGGCAGTTAGTGGCAGGGGTCCCAGGAGGGGGCAGTCAGGGGACAAGGAGCGGGGTGAGGGTTGGGGGTTTTGAGGGGGGCAATCAGGGGGTGGGAAGTGGGAGGGAGTGGATGGGGGCGGGGCAGGGGCGGGGCTAGAGCGGGGCTCCTCCCCCCCAGTGTCCTCTTTTTTGCTTGTGGAAATATGGTAACCCTACTCTCAACTGGCATGCGAGCCACCGAAGTATCCAAGTTGCCTTCGCAATGGAGGTGGGGTCACCTCCAAATATCGCGTCCAGCTCATTGTAGAACCGGCAGCTCGTGGGCGCAGCACCGGAGCAGCGGTTTGCCTCCCGCATCTTTTGGTAGGCGTTCCGCAGCACCTTCACTTTGACCCTGCACTGCAGTGTGTCCCGGTCATGGCCCCTTTCTGTCATGCATCGTGAAATCTGTTTGTAGGTATCATAATTCCTACGTCTGGAGTGCAGCTGGGACTGGACAGCCTCCTCTCCCCAAATGCTGATGAGGTCCAGCAGCTCGGCATTGCTCCAAGCAGGGGATCGCCTGGTGCATGGAGCAGGCATAGCCACCTGGAAAGATGCGCTGAGACCACTGCACAGGTCACCAAGCAAACAGGAAGGGGACTTTCAAAATTCCCAAGGAATTTAAGGGGTGGAGCTCATGGTTGGTCACCTGAGGGTAGGGCAGTAGAGTTCAAATCGATGACCAGAGAGGCGAGAACAGGCATTGTGGGACACCTCCCAGAAGCCAATCACAGCACTGTAATTGACCAGGGTGTCTACACTGGCACCACGGCGCTATAGCCCCGGTGCAGAAAGCTGTACCCCTCTCATCGGGGTGCTTTTTTTACAGTGCTGCAACTGCGCAGTTTCTGCGCACTAAGGGTATGTCTTCATTACCAACATTAAAGCGCTGCCGCGGCAGCGCTTTAACGTGGCTGTGTAGTCGCGGCACCAGCGCAGGGAGAGAGCTCTCCCAGCGCTGTAAAAAAACCACCCCCTACCAGTGCTGGTGCACTGTCAACACTGCCACTTTACAGTGCTTAGGGTTACCATCCATCCGGGTTTCCCCGGACATGTCCGGCTTTTTTAGCTTTAAATGGCCGTCCGGGGGGGATTTCTAATAACGTAGAAATGTTCGGGATTGCCCCCTTCCCCTCATGCAGAGTGTGGTGTGGCTGATTGGACGGCTGTGCCTGATTGAAAGCCGCTCGCAGCCACTGGGGCCTCTAGCAGCCAGAGTCCCTCCCCCTCTCCCACTCCCTCCTCCCCCGCAGAGCAGCACCTTATTTGTTTGACTGCAGGTGGAGCCCGCAGCTCTCCCTCGGCCTGGTGGGGGGGGGGGGGGGGCAGGCAAGGGACAGGGAACGGGGGGTTAGATTGGTTGGGGGTTCTGGGGGGGGCTGTCAGGAGAAGGGGGTGTAGAGAGTGGTTGGGGCAGGCAAGGGACAGGGAACGGGGGGTTAGATTGGTTGGGGGTTCTGGGGGGGGCTGTCAGGAGAAGGGGGTGTAGAGAGCGGTTGGGGCAGGTAAGGGACAGGGAACAGGGGGGGTTAGATTGGTCGGGGGTTCTGGGGGGGGCTGTCGGGAGAAGGGGGTGTAGAGAGCAGTTGGGGCAGTCTGGGGACAGGGAACGGGGGAGTTAGATTGGTCGGGAGTTCTGGGGGGGGCTGTCAGGAGAAGGGGGTGTAGAGAGTGGTTGGGGCAGGCAAGGGACAGGGAACGGGGGGGTAGATTGGTCGGGGGTTCTGGGGGGGCTGTCAGGAGAAGGAGGTGTAGAGAGCGGTTGGGGCAGGCAAGGGACAGGGAACAGGGGGGGTTAAATTGGTTGGGGGTTCTGGGGGGGGGCTGTCAGGAGAAGGGGGTGTAGAGAGCGGTTGGGGCAGGTAAGGGACAGGGAACGGGGGGGTTAGATTGGTCGGGGGTTCTGGGGGGGCTGTCGGGAGAAGGGGGTGTAGAGAGTGGTTGGGGCAGTCAGGGGACAGGGAGCAGGGAGACTTAGATAGGGGGTGGGGTCCTGGGGGCAGTTAGGGTGGGGGGGACAGGTAGGTTGTAGGGGGATTCTGAGGGGGGCAGGAAGTGGGAGGGGGCAGGGCTGGGGCGGGGCTAGGGCGGCACCCCGTGTCCTCTTTTTTGATTGTTGGAATATGGTAACCCTAACAGTGCTGAAACTTGCATTGCTCAGGGCGGTGGTTTTTTCACACCCCTGGCTTGGCAGTGTGTACACCTTGGGAGTTCCACAGAAAGTTGCTCTACTGTGCAGAAACTTGCCAGTGTGGACAAAGCCTAAGTAAAATTAAGCCTCACTTTTAGAACTCTTAAATGTCATGATTTTTTTTTTCAGTTCATTCAATTACTTATTTGAGGGTTGGCCTCACCTTCTTTATATCTCAGATGAAGTTTCTCTTCCCTGCTGGGGTGTAGCCAGCCCCCCCCCCCCCCTTGTTAACTTGATAGCTTTGTTCATCTGATATGTAAATGAATTCTCATTGTCTTTCAAAGTACTTTGGAATTAACTGCCAGGTAGAGAAACCACCTTCCTTTGTTTAGGGTGGGTGGGGTAACTCCTGTTTGAAAGTGGAAACACATTTGTGCTGGCTGAAAAAAAAAGAATCCTGACATTTGAGAGTTCTCTCCTGAGATCATGAGTGAGGCTTAATTTTACTCCGAAATCGCGACTCTCATAATCAATTCACGAAAGTTGGCATGTCTGATAATGGGTCCCTAATAAACACCTCCCCCCCCCAGAGAATCACCTTTCATGCATATCACTATCTGAGGTGCATATGGAACCATGAGTTTAGGAGACATACATTTCCCCAGTGTGCACCTCTGTGCCTTGGTTTGAAAATATGGCTCTTTAATATGAATTATGTATGACCTTTAACTGCCTTACCCAGCATGCAGAAGTGTTGTCTTTTGCTTCACTGCAGTGGAAGCCTGGGTCACTGGGTAGTGATGATGGGTTGCAGATTCTGAATTCCTGACCCCTTGCCTCTATCATCTTCTTCCTAAATGGTCTAGTCTCCGATTTCTGAAACATCAGCTGCAAAAATAGCAAAGAACGTAGCCGAAATCCAGCTACTTAATTGTTGGGGAAACCAGGTCCATGTGTGCAGAGGAGAAGTGCGTAAATGATTGCAGTGGATGAGAGATCCAAGGCAGTGTTGCTGTCATCTTTTAACCACTTTGATGAAAACTATATGGAGGAAAAGCTGCCTAAAATGAGCTACAAAGAGTGGGGAAAGTGTCAAGTGAAGAAAAGCAAAGACTGCAAATGGACACATCACCTAGCAACACTCTAGGCTCTCTCCCTCCTTTTATTCTTAACTGCTTTCTTGATGTTTTTTTCTCTTGTGCTGGTTTATAGCTATAGTAAAAGTTAACATCCACTTTTGCAAAAGCTTAATTAGAATTACAGCTCTGAACACACAGATCTGATGAGATTCCAAATTTAGATGATTCACTGAAAGGAGGAGGTAACAGCATAAAACAGAAAAAGAACATTCGGAAATTGGCAAGACAAAAAACCCAAATTCACTTCAAGAGCATAAAGAAAGGCAATAAAGTGGAAATCTTCCATTTTATTCAGTCATTAACTTAAAGTGGCCTCCCAGAGGAAGCCGGGAGAGTTTAAACAATCTAAGTGACATTACAAATTTTAAATCATGTTGTTAGGCTGTTTTTGGGGGCTGGGGTGGGGAACTGTCTGAGGAAGATTTGCTATGGTGTCATTTTTTGTGTTTACTAAGGGGTCAAAGCTGGATAAAATGGCAGTGACACTTCATCGGCATTTTAACATTCATTCCATGTATTGTTAGCCTTCGGTGGCCAATCCTACATACCAACATTATGCTTTTCTCTAGGAGAAGCAGTGTGGTCCAGTAGATAAGGCACTAGTCTATGAAACTGGAGATCAGGGTTCTATTTCTATTATCACTGACCTATTCTATGACTTTGGACAAATCACTTCACCTTTCTTGCCCTTCCCACCCTTTGTCTGTCTTATCTATTTAGGTGTTAAGCTCTTTGCAGCAAGGACATTTTCTTACTATGTGTCAGGTGTATGTACAGCGCCTAACACAATGGGGCCCTGGTCTCATTTGGAACCTCTAGATCAGTGGCCCATCAGGGTAAGGTGATTGCAAGCCGCGAGACATTTTGCTGATGCTGACCGTCCACAGGTATGGCCCCCCGCAGCTCCCAGTGGCTGTGGTTCACCGTTCCCAGCCAATTGGAGCTGCGGGAAGCGGTGGCCAGCACGTCCCTGCGGCCTGTGCTGCTTCCTGCAGCTCCTGTTGGCCGGGAATGGTGAACCGCAGCCACTGGGAGCTGCAGGGGCCATGCCTGAGGATGGTCAACATAAACAAAATGTCGCGGCCCGCAATCAGATTACCCTGATGGGCTGCATGAGGCCCGGGGGCTGCAGGTGGCCCACCACTGCTCTAGATGTTACTGTAATATAAATAATAATAATATCATAATTGCATCAGTTGAGTGAGTTTTTCCTTAAAATAAAATCAGGACAAGATGGCTCCTAGAACCTTTAATGTCTAGATTTCGGCATCAAATGCTCCCCATTTCAGTAATAACACTTTTAAAATTTATTTTTGCCATTTTTCAAATGAACCTTTTATAATAACCTAATGGTTATTTAGTGGTGCAATATAAAATAACCCCAAAGCAGCTCCTTCTTTAGGAGCTTCTTCTTTGGTGATTCCCTGGTATCTACCAGCTCTCTGTATTGCAGGGTTGCCCTTGTATACAGATCTTTTCCCCAGCAGCCCTTGCTTGGGCTGGCCTTTTAAATTTGGCACAGCCAAACAGCTGCAGCCTGTAAGTGGCCATTTTGGAACTGGTCTCTGCTTGCTGCATTCTTCTCTTTCTTAGCTGGTAAGTAGCTGTTATCTTTTCTGTTAGTTTTCTTTCCCTTATTTGATAAGGAGTGTCTCAGTACAGGATATGTATCTGCATCACAAAAGCACTACCAGAATTGGCCCTGACTAGCAGCCTTTTTAATTGCATAAGCAGAAAGATCAGGGTTTGAATGGTAATGGAGATCATTGCCTCACCCTACCAGGGAGAAACCACTGTTAAGGATGAGAGGGAGAGGCAATGGGGAAAACTTCTTCTTCTGAGTAGCTTACAGGACTACTAATAACTACTAATGTATTATCTCAGGAGCATTCTTCTAAAGATGAAACGTGCATACCTTACTGCCAGTGAGCACTTACTCCAATTGTCTTCTTGTAAGAACTTCAGTTTAAATTTTCTGAATATTGTATTTGTTATTAAAAGATTTAATGATTTAGGAATATTTTTCTACCTTGGTTTTCTCTGGCTTTTCATTGTTTCCTCAGTGCTAACAGGGCCATTGTCTGCCACCATTAATCACGCTGAGTAGTAATCTCACCAAATGAGGGTCAATCCATCCTCCTCATCATATCCACTCATTATACTCCACAGCCGAACATAGCCACTCTATGAACTTCATACCCTCGTATCTCAATGCCTGTACTTTGACCCATCAACCTTTTACCCCCAATCGGGGATATTGCAGATTATATATTCCTTATGCCACCCGATTTTAAACCAAACTTTGCACCCTCGATAATCTGTACGTTATTCCCTGATAACCAGAAACTTCTATGCTCAAACTCTGTTCACTTTTTTTTAACATCATCTTAATAAAATTTTTAAATCTGTTTTTAATCTGCAAGCAGTCCCATTGGATGAAAGGTACTACTTGCGGAATAAAGTCCTATTCATTGTGAATAAGGTTAACATAGGCCCATAGTAGGCTACCTTACAAATAAGATGTCTAAATACAAAGCAAATACACTAAGGTACTGTTGCACTGTATTTCCCACTTTCAGCTGCCACACTGGCTTTCCTATTGCATCATTGACTTTGTATAGTATTTTTAGTTTTTTAATTAATGAACTAAAAAAATGCTGTGAGTGAAATCTTGGCCCCTTGAAGTCAATGGCAAAACACTCATTGACTTCAGTGAAGCCAAGATGTCATCCTATGTTTTTATTATAATATATTCTTAACAAAGCACATGCTTCATAATCCTGCAAAGAAATATAATACTATTTGTATTGCTAGTGTACCAGATTTGACAACAATTCACTAAGAGAAGGTGTCATATTGGAGAGAACTGAATTAGGTTTCATGCCCTTTGGTGATTAAAAAAAAAAAGCCAACAGAGGGCTGAACTTGAGCTGTTTCGCATTTTTACAAGAATGTGTAAACAAAGTCAGTGGGTAGCCATGTGATATCTTTTGTGGTCTGTCATGAAATACTGAAGATGTCTGTTGCTCTGCCCTGACCCTTCAAAATTCAGAGCGTGGGCCAAGAAAATATCAAGGGGTTTAAAAGCAAAACAAGGGTAGAGATCAGTGAGAGTGTAGCATAGGGGTAGTAGCCTGTGGGCTGAGTGAGACCTGAAAGGTCTGAAATCCTTTAAAAAAACAACAACCCAAAATGCTAATCTTTACTTTCAGCAAATAAAATCTCCTTTCTTTCAACCAGATTGCTATGAGTCAGAAGTACAATGAGAAGTGTCATGGCTTTTCTTCACTTTTAGAAATCACTCTTAGGTTGTTAAAGCTGAATTGAGTTCCATCCTGAAAACTTACACCTGAAATGATATGATAAATCAGAATCAGGGATAGGGAGAAATGTGTTGTTCTGTTTTTGTTAGGGACTCTGGTCATGATTGTTTCCCCTAAAGCTTGAAAGTTTAGTGCAGAAATTGCCAATCTGATATGCTGCCTGGGTTGGACAAAATTCTGTCAATTTCTTCACATCAAGAGGCATTACTCTGCAGAGCTCTGTGTTTATAGAATCCAACTTCTTGGAAATTGCTGAACGAATTGCTCCCTGAGCTGGCTTAAACTTGTGAATATCACTTCAGGAGGCATTGTCCTGAATTAGTAGGTTCAGACTCACAATGTTTTTCAAAATCCATTTAAATACAAACATGGTTTCAGAAAATCACCCATCTGATTGCTTTCTAATCCAGCAGAAACCTGTAGATTGCCCTTTAGGAGAAGCCTACATGTCGCATTGGTCAATTTCAGTATATGCCAAAGCCTCTTTCTCACTGTTTCATTTCTGCTGCAATATTCTTGTCTTTAGGGTAAAGTTAAAGGTGCATTTTTACAAAAAAGAGTTGTGGGCATCTCAGTATTCCATCTGACTGGATATGTGGAAGCATCCTGAACCAGCCAGACTCCTTCATCAGAGAGAGATGGACTTCTGTAAAAGAATTCCCAATCCATAATATCCTGGAAATCCCGTATGTGCTTTCCATGAACACAACTCAGGATGGGTATGTCTATATATACAGCACTACAGCCGAAGACGCTCTATGGTGACGGGAGAGAGCTTTCCTGTCAGCATAAAAAAACACCTCCGCAAGCAGCATACGCTATGGTGGCAGGAGAAGCTCTCTCGCCGACATAGTGCTGTGCACACGAATGTTTGTGTCAGTGTAACTTATGTCGCTCAGGGGTGTGAATATTCCACCTCCCTGAGCGACATAAGTTTTGCCGAAATAGGCTGTAGTGCAGACATAGCCCATGTCTGCTATCCAATCAAATTTCCTTTCCCCTCTTATGGTCATTCCAGCGCAGATGATCATTCGCCTAATACCTTGCAAGCGTGTAATAAATCCATAGGGTACACCACAGCCATCAGCTACGCCATATGCTTATGACATTATTAAGAACCACATTCTGTTTCCTGCTACTAACTTTTAGGTCTCTATCACACTCAAACTTACATGAGTAGCTCTGCAGTAGATAGTAGTGGTACAGCATTTTGTTCTTTTGCAGCAGCATTCCCCTTTCCTAAGACCACAAGGAAGGCATTCTGCATGGTTGAGATCTCCCAGGAAGGAAGGGGTGCAGGCTAGGAGGGTGGGAGGGAGTGGGTAGACACATACTGGGTGAAGGCTGGGAGGATGCATCTCTTCCCCCAACCTGGCCCTGCAGAAATTACCTACATTCTGCCTTCGGTACTTCTGCAAGAAGCCCCTTCTATGTTCAGTGTCCTTGCCAGGAAATGAAGGGACAGGGGACACTAGAGCTATAAAGCTGGTGTGGGGGCACCGGGCTTCTGCACACATGGTCTTGAACTCCTGTGAATGTCCTGGAATCTGCATGGGGCTTGGGTGTAGTAGACCCGGCAGCTAATTCCATGGGAGACAGGAAATCTGCCACCCAATGGAAGGAAGTGGGATAAACTCCATAAGGAGATCTTTACAGGGTGTTCCACCTTGGAACTACGTTTCTTTCCTGTGTGGAAGTCCTGATCAAAGGGAAATGAACCATTTTAATTTAACTTCAAACACAAAGTAGAAGTGTAGAGAAGTGACTGAGAAACAGGGATTGAGCTGAGACATGCAGAACAACCTGGAAGGGGGGGATCAGATATGTGTAATCCCAGGGCAGTCAAGCGTGTTCTGAGAGGAGAATTATATGTGGGTTGAAAACGAGGCTAGGAACTCTTGTTCTCTATTCCAGATCTGCCACTGCTGTGGGCCAGTCATGGATAACCTGTGTCTCATCTTTCCCTTTTGTAAAATGGTAATAGGAGCATTAAGAATTGCATATGTAGAATGTATATGGTCTTGACAATGTAAAAATGTACTAAATGTTATTACTATTTATCCTTATTATGTTTTATTTCTGCAACAGTCTATTTCCTAATTAAAGCTATATTTATCTTTGTGTAACCTGATTTCAGTTAGCACAAACATTTCCTAGATAGTTAGTAGAATGGTCATCTGCTCATTGTACTCTTTTTTTCCATCGTCTATGTTGTATAATAAAACTTGTACACTGTATTATTACGTAACAGTAAAATAGAAGTGCCATATGTAGATACATGTGCTGACTGTTTTTATAGTAATCATAAGAGTCCATTTCATTGAAACACATCGTCTGACTCAAGAGAAAGCAAAAGGAAATTTCTTTGCTACCTACCGTGGTAATCCCATTAGCTTGCTGGTTTTGAACAGTCTGACCACTGAAGGAGAAAGTGGAAGGAGTTTATGCAGTGTGTTCATTTTGAGCATCCCCAAAGTGGGCCCAGGGCGGACAGCGTGAGAGCCAAATTCACCGCAGATGCAATTACATTGACTTCAGTGGAATTGTCTGCTTCTGCCAGAGGTTATACAGCAGAACAGTGATAGGGGAAGGAAAAGAGGAGAATATCTGATAGACTTTGTTGGGGTTGGTAGTGGTGTGTGTGTGTGTGTGTGTGTGTGTGTGATAAAACATCTCTCCAAGCCACAAAATGTGATATAAATATGCAGGGGTAGTGCTAATTCAACACTTTTTAAAGGTGTGCCCATATTATTTAACATGATTTTAGCAAATGTTACTAATAAACCATAAGAATCTATACAGGAAAAAATGTAAAGGTGGAGAAGAAAAGGAACTTTGCCTGAGAAAATCCTTTTACAAGACAAGTTGCAGGCATGTGTGTCATCTTTTTATTATACCTGGATAAAGCGGCGAATAGTCATAGGCATGCACCATATGGACCATATAGGCTTGGGGAAAACGTGCTGATGAGAGGTATGATGATGTCTCTTCTATGTTTAGAATTAATATTTATCTTCAATATCAGAATGAAACGCTCCTTGTCAGAGCCGGCTCCAGGCACCCGCGCAGGACCTGCTGCCGAATTGCCGCTAAAGAATGAAGTGCCGCTTGGGGCGGCAAAAACGCTGGAGCCGGCCCTGCTCCTTGTTGTGCTTTGCTGTATATTCTAATTTCACCAAGTTTGAGTAGATGAGATTTATTTCTCTAAAGCAGCTAGATGATGGGGGCGGGGTGGTGGTGGAAATCTTTCCCCACTAGCAAGAGTGTTTGTAGAGCTGCTGCATAGAACAGTGGAAGAAACAGTATTCACGGCTGGTTCATGGCTTTCTCCTTTTCACGGGGAGGAGACAGGAGGATTGTGCCAGTTTGGAAACTCCTGTTCTTTTTCACTAATGCCCTTGTCCCCACCTGATGCCTGCATACTACCATGTGTGGGATCCCTCCAGGTGCTGAGGTCTATGTTGTGCAGGGGTACGTCATCTGTGCGAACCTGCTGGAACTCTTCTGTATGTTGCACAATGGAACAGCTCTGGTTCTCCTGCCTGAGGAGGAGCCTCTGCACCCATCAAAGCTGGAACTGGATTTGGGACTAATAAAGCAAATTTTCTTCCTACTGAATTCCCATTCTTACTCTGCTGTGATAGCACACTGAAATATCTGCAGACATAGAGAACTAAAACAATTCCACTGGAGTGGTGGTCCCAGTTTTATGAAGTATCTTTATTGGATATACCATAAAATTACTGCTTTGAGCGGGGGGTTGGACTAGATGACCTCCTGAGATCTCTTCCAACCCTAATCTTCTATGATTCTACTCTTTAATTTCCTTGGTAGAATTTGCATAGCTTTATATCACTGATTGACTGGAAGGAAGTGTAGCTAGGAGACGGAATGGCAATTGAAAATTAGGAAATGTCCCACAGCAAAGTATGAGGAAGAGATAGTGATATTGCATTTGATTTCTTGCTCTGGTTTTATACTGGTGTGACTTCACTGACTGCAACTGAAATACTCCTGATTTATGCCTGGGTAAATGTGACCAGAGTCCAGATGTAGCAGAGTGGTTACCCCGCTCCTGCCCTGAAGGGCTTAAAACAGCCCTGGGAGCGGGCTGTGGCAGGGGAAAGGCTAGGCTGATTGGAAAGCAGCCACAGCTGTGGCTGGCTTAATGAGGGCAGTGGGCCAGGAGCACGGAGAGACTCTCTCTAGCTTTGAGAGGGAGGGACCTGGCTGCAGAGAACTGAGAGAAGGTACCTGGAGTGGAGCAGGCTGGGGGAAGGCCAAGGGAGCTGGGGAGCTCTGGTCTGGAACCCCCCCCCCCCCAGGCTGCGGCCTAGTGGAAGGCCAATTAGGTACAGTTGATTTGTCCCCACCCCCTTGTTACCTGAAAATGTACGTTCAGGCACCTGTTTATTTGTGACCTCTCCTTTCAAGAAAAAGGTTCCATATAAATGAAGTTCTTCTAAAATAATAGTCTCTGACTCCTCTGGACATTGTGAATGACCCAGGATGAAATAATTAAACTCAGTGTGGAACAAGTTTGTGGCAGGGAGAGTAATCCACCATATCTCTGCCAGGTTCCTGCAGCCAATCTTGGTGTGACTGCAATTAGATTAGATTAATGCTGGTGACCGGCTGTCAGGACTCCACTTCTCCCCACTCTAGTGAAGAGAGTAAAGGTGCTCTGGTGACTCATCTGAAAAACCGGAGGTAATGAAACATTACATTAGCTCTGCTGACGCAGTTGGTTGCTCCACCAGCGACTCAGCAGAGTCAGCATTGCTTGTCTAACAATCCCATTACTTACAATCTGACTCTTATGGATCGGTCAGTGCAGCATCTGGATCTAGCCTTCATAAATGGTGACATTTAATTTAATGGGAATTTTGTGACCCTGTAGATTTGAAAATACCATGGTCCATATGCCAGTCTGATGCCTAGTTGTGCTATACTTGGAATTAAAGAGCCAGATTCTGCCTTCAGTTATATTGCTGCAATACAGGGCCAAATTCATCACTGGGTAATTCAGTGGATTTGCCTCAGTGGGGATACACCAGTGTAAATGAAGGCAGAATTTGTCCAATGGTTGTTAGCTAGAAAAAGCTAAATGAGCCATCGAGCTTGACCCTGGAATTTTGCAGGGGCTAAACCACTCTGTCCCTACTAATTTCCCATTAGTATGGCCGATAGCTACTTCATTTCTTCCAAAGCCTGAATTGCTCTAAATATTAAGAACATTTTCCTAACATATTTTCCTAATATTTACTCTAAATGTTTGAGCAATCTGCTGGTTTGAATCTGAGCCTTGAAATGCAAGTAGTTGAATGCAGTTAATGTCTCATGCTATTCCATTCCCTTGTAAACCCACGACCTAGATGAACACAAGCCCATTTCAGTTGTGAAATGGTAAGAATCATAATGTGTCCTTTGACCTAGGCTATGCTAGTGCTTCTATTCTGCTTTCCAAGCTTTGGAATATTCGCAGAGCAACCAGGGCTGCATAAGAGGTACATAAAAGGCTCTCTCTACTGGAGTCACTATAAAGAGGAATGGAGGGAGGAGGGTGGGGGAAAAAAGGAAGCTGGCTGTGTATCAGCCAATCACATGAGGCTTTTAATCCTTAGACCTAAGCAAGGTGGGGCTGAGAGTAGTCATGCAAAAAATTGGTGCTCTACTGACCAGGAGAGGGAGATATTGGTTTCATTTCTGAAGCATCTGGAGTATGTGAATGAAGAAAGCAACACCACACTTCTTTTAAAACCTGTTCTCTGTGCAGTCAGCACACTGACTGCAAGAGTTCTGTGTCCCCTCCAGCTGGCTACCAGTTTTTCTCTCCCTTTACTTTGTCTCAACTCCTTTCTAGTCCCACCCATGTTCAAATTAGCAGGAAGGAAAGGAGATACATCCCAGTATCATTCATATACCACCCTTTCTTTAAATTCACCTCCACATATATAAAAATCCCCCCTTTTTGTTTCTATTTAATATTTATACTGAAGTAGTACCTGGAGGCTAGCCAGGTTAAGATTCCTTTATGCTAGGTGCTGTACAAATATATAGTAAATAATAATACCTAGCTCTAATATAATGCTTTTCATTAGTAAGTCTCAAAGAGCTTTACAAAGGAAGTCAACATCTTTATCCCCATATCACAGATGGGGAAACCAAGGCACACAGACAGGAAGTGACTTGCCCAAGGTCACCCAGAAGGTCAAGGGCCGAGCTGGGAATAAAACACAGATCTCTGGCACTGCAATTTAGTGCATTATCCACTAGGTCATGCATGCCCCTGGTGTAGCACTGAAATTACTGTCCTTTGTTTCAACCTCAGAAGAGAGGAATCTCTAGCTTTCATGTTGTTATTAATGACATTTAATACTGTAGTGCCTAAGGGCCAACCAAGAAAGGGGCTCCATTGTGCTAGACGCTGGACAAATATGGTGTAGTAGACAGGCCCTATAATCTGACTAGACAGGACAGACACAGGATGGAAGGGGCAGGATGCACAGACAGAGTGAACAATGTGATGGCAGCAAGCAGCAGGTTAGTGCCATGATCTTTATGGAGTGGAAGTGGGTTTCTTTAGGAGGGGAAAAGCTAAATGCAAGAAGAAGGGAAGGGAAGGGGATGAGGGGGACAAGGCAGAGGCATAGAGAGCAAGAGGACTAGGTGTGGAATGAAGTTTAGCTGAGGTGCAGAGACAATAAAGGAGGGGGAGGGAGCAAACGGCCAATCAGCACAGGGCAGAGAAAGTCCAGTCTGAACTATGGAAAGTGTTCTGAATGGCTGAAAGCCCCTGCTTTGGATGCTTCTGAGGTTGCTCCTACCTACCAAAGTCTGGCTGGCTCCTCTCTTCAGTTCTCCCCCAGGGCCATGTGGTGTAGGGTGACTGTGTTTCCCAAAGGGAAAATGGGACACCCCCAGCTGCTTGCCTGTGGACCTCCCCTCCCATGAGGCTGTTGTCTGGTTGCTGGAACCCTGTCAGCCCCCACATGCTGGAAGGCTGCCTCCCTTCTCCCTCCCCCCCCCCCCCCCGCCGTCTCCCCTCTGCGCGAGGCTGGCATCTCTGTCCTCCCCCACCTCCCCCCGCACGTTCCTGCGCAGCTCACTCCACTTTTCTGACAAAAATGGGCACTTGTCCCGTTTGCTCTTGCCCACTGATCAAGTCAGCAAGAGCAAACGGGACAAGTGTCCACTTCTGCAGGAAAAAAAAAAAGTCGGGATGGCCGGGTCAGGGCTTAAAAAAGGGACTGTCCTGGCCAAAACGGGACATATGGTCACCCTAATGTGGTAGGAGGGACAAGAGGGGAGGAACCACCTGGGTCCAAGTGCCCTCACACTGTGTTTGTGGGGGTTAAGTCTCCTCTCCACAGTTCTGGGTCCAGGCGGATACTTGAGGATGGGGTGGCTCTGTTTTGCCCCCTCCCTCCAGTGCAGCAGTCCCTGTTTTGGCCGCTTCTAGTCTTTTAAAGTAAAACACCTTTTGTGGTTTTTTGCTTTTCGTATATAGCTGTGATTGTGATGATGATTTGTGTCATAATAAGGACACTACCAGTCATATCATTGTACAAGTGAATCAAAATACTGGAAATGCTGATTTGTTTTCTGTACTTTTTGATAATCCAGAATGTTTTTTCATTTGGACTATAAGAACATCATTTACTCATCCCTTAAAAATAACACAGACACTGATTGAATTCTAATGTAAGCTGTGTCTGTGTGCTATGTAACATCCACATAAAGTAAACTCAGTGCAATCTCTCCTCAGAATACTGTCCTTAGCACCCAAAGCATCTGAATGTCCTGAAAATGTGGGGTTCCCTCAGGACCAGATTCTGTTTCCCTTACTCATGTTGATTCCAATAGAATCATGTGTCCAGTGAGGGTGCTATTCAGTGTGAATAAGAGGGCCAGAATCTGGCCTTTAATATGGGTGATTATAGCTGGGTCTAATCCTTGGAATCCAATGAGCTGCCTCCTTATCTGAGAATGTGTTGTGCTTTGTAATGAGGGTAGAGGATTGAACCAAATTAGAGGATTGGGCCAAAAGAAATACGATGAAGTTCAACAAGGACAAGTGCAGAGTCCTGCACTTAGGACGGAAGAATCCCATTCACTGTTACAGACTAGGGACCGAGTGGCTAGGCAGCAGTTCTGCAGAAAAGGACCTAGGGGTTACAGTGGACGAGAAGCTGGATATGAGTCAACTGTGTGCCCTTGTTTCCAAGAAGGCTAACGGCATTTTGGGCTGTATAAGTAGGGGCATTGCCAGCAGATCGAGGGACGTGATCATTCCTCTCTATTCGACATTGGTGAGGCCTCATCTGGAGTACTGTGCCCAGTTTTGGGCCCCACACTACAAGAAGGATATGGAAAAATTTGAAAGAGTCCAGCGGAGGGCAACAAAAATGATTAGGGGGCTGGAGCACATGACTTATGAGGAGAGGCTGAGGGAACTGGGATTGTTTAGTTTGCAGAAGAGAAGAATGAGGGGGGATTTGATAGCTGCTTTCAACTACCTGAAAGGGGGTTCCAAAGAGGATGGATCTAGACTGTTCTCAGTGGTACCAGATGATAGAACAAGGAGTAATGGTCTCAAGTTGCAGTGGGGGAGGTTTCGGTTGGATATTAGGAAAAACTTTTTCACTAGGAGGGTGATGAAGCACTGGAATGGGTTACCTAGAGAGGTGGTGGAATCTCCTTCCTTAGAGGTTTTTAAGGTCAGGCTTGACAAAGCCCTGGCTGGGATGATTTAGTTGGGAATTGGTCCTGCTTTGAGCAGGGGGTTGGACTAGATGACCTCCTGAGGTCCCTTCCAACCCTGATATTCTATGATTCTAGAGTATCCTACATATTTGTTACACCAGAAATGACATTTTAAGAACCAAAGCCCAGGTCCTCAAAGGATCTTCCATTGTGGCAGTGGATACATCAGATCTATTGTTTCTTTACTCACACTGAGTAGTGCCTTACTCCATTGAAAACAATGTGGGATAGTCATAGTAATGATTAGTAATGATATTCGAATCTGACCCTATAGCATTTTATGTGCAATGTTACTAGAGAGGAGCTACTGTATGTCAGACGTTTCCACAGGGCTGTCTTGTGGATGCTAGAACCCAAGCTCAGAAGGTAACAAAACTAAGACCAAAGAACTAGATTGGTTTGTGTTTCATTTGAAAAAATGTGTCTATGTAATCTCAGTATTCAGGTACTGATCATAAAATAATAAATTTAGTAAAACTGATTAGTTTTCATTGAATTTTCAAGTGTCTTAGAAAGAATTACAAACTAGGGACAGTAAAGGAAAATATAAGGTACAGAACATATGACAGTGCCCCTTTGAACATATGCTGCAGCATACTTTGGCTTTCCAGCGTGAATACAAAAATAGAGATAATTTACTGTGGGTTTGGAAAGTGTCTGACATGTCGCACTGTTCATGGCAAACTTCAGCTTGGCATGGTGCTGACATTATGTGTTGTTATACGTTGTAGAACACAGAAGGAAAACATTTTGCTTTTTTTGTTTTTGTTTTTAAATTCCAGGTTCAGGGTTTGGTGGATTGGATTCTGGCCAGAAAAAGGGAATAAGTACAAATGATTAAACTTAAACCTAAATTAAAATTCCTTAACTTTTACCATAAGGCTATTTTTATTCTTAAAAGCTGAGGAGAATTTTTTTGTATCAAAATATGTGAAGAAAAATTCAACAATGCTAAATTTCTCAATGGCCAAATTAAAGCATTTATCAGATGAGAGAATTCTAGCAAATGGTAGGTTGTTCTAAATTTGGTGGTTTTACAATAGGTAAATATATGTACTATGTTATACCAACTTGCAACAAAATCTATGTCCCAAATCTTTTTCAAACTAATTTTGAATTATGAGCTGTAGTTTCATTTTGAAGTTCTAGTAATTACATACCTGATGTCACTCTTATGTTCTATTCCCCAAAATCCTTAATGTGATTATAGTTTATAAATCACAGATGTTTTTAGAATCTGAACATCAAGCTAATCTATTCTGTTATATGCAAAGTTTGTCTGCTGCATATTAAAGACCTGAGTTTACAGGTATGGCTGATCATTTGCAGAATTTCCTGATTTATATGTACTATCCTGTAGGCATGCAATTGCTTGTACTATTCATGTAGGCATGCAATTATTAGGCCTGCAGTTGCACAGGCATGGCTTAGACAATCAAGCTGTAAGTGTCGGCATGGAATGAGTTGTAAACCTGAGTAGAGGCTTGCAACTATACCCAGTACAAACCCAATGGGACCTGACTACAAGTGTCAGGTTTGGATTAGTTTGGGTCTGACTTGTCTAGCATGCATTGGGTTTTTATCACTGAGGGCAGTTTGTGGCAAGCTGCGATGTGAAACTACCCGCACCAGCCCACCGTGGACTAACTGTCTGTGTGTGCACCCTGCTGATGTGTGAATGAACAGTTTGTTAATGCACTTTGATCTAATCCTGTTTCAAAGGGACTAGATCAAAGCATGTTAACAAACTGCTCGTGCGCTTGTCAGTGGGGTGTACAGTCAGTCTGCAATAGGCTAAACTGGGTAGATTCATACCCCAGTTTGCCGCAAACTAATTGTTCATGTAGTCAAACCCTTAGTTTGAAATGCATATTTCTGGGATTATTATCCTTGGGGAGGTTGTCGGGTTGGGTATGAAACAACTCCACACTCTTGGGGTTGGTGTGGGTTCGGGATTGGCTGTGGTCTAGTTGGGTTTGGGTTGGGCTTTAAAATTAGGCCCAAGCAGATCTTTAAACCTGATGGCATTAATGTTCCACTAAAAAAATTATATTAAGGGGAGGGTAGGGGAGGGGTGGAACACTTTGGGATGAATAGGAATAACCATGTCTGACTCTTTGCTGAAGGAAAGTTTGCAATGGGATCTAGCCTGGATGGCACTATGAATGAATGGAAGTGGAAATGTGCAAACATCCAAGACAGGAGAAATATTGCATTACAGATTGTGGAACTGCCAGCTTTTAGAATTACAAAGCAAGTAATTTTGACTCAGAATTATGTATTGTGATATTATAAAGAGCACAACTATGACAAACGGTGATTTTGAGACTATTTAATCTGTATGTAAATTACTTGTAAGTAAGGCATAATTATAGTACACTCTTCTTGAAGATAGAAGGATGCTTGCTTCTGTTCTTGGTGTGTATTTTTGCATGGTGCACTACTGACCTTTGGCAATCAGATACTGTATTTGTTCTGTGACTAATTTGGGTGTACATTTCAAGTGAACAGGTAACTGAATTTCTTTCTGTTTTTTCACCACATCTCTAATTCTGGAGGAAAATGCTTTCATATCTAAAATTCTTTGTGCCAGGTGAATGTTTAATTGTCTTTACCAAATCCAAGCCACAGCAGAAAACAACTTCACTTACTATGGTGGCGGGGAGAAATCCACAGCTTGTTGCATACACTAATGGCACCATGCTACTCTTTCAACCCTGGAGATATGGTACAAAATCCTAATTCTAAAATGAGAAACTCTCTTGTTTAACTTGGGAACTTTTTTCATTTTTTCTATCACTCAAACAAATGAAAATGGTGAAGGATTAAAAATGGTCTGTTCTGTTGCAATTGGCTGGGTTGTTCTAGTTTTTCTTAACACTTGGTGGTATACATATATGTTAAATGCACACACAGCAGAGGAGTAGAATTGCTAATACTGGCTGGTGCTATGCTGCTTCTGTGCAAATTTATCCAATTCCAGAAGCTACAAAAGTGTGAGGTACCCGTGGTGCAGTTTGCCGGCTCCTTTAACATCCCTGTGGTGGGAAGAACATCTCAACAGCCCAACACTGTGGCATTTAATTTCAAAAAGGGGAACTATGCAAAAATGAGGGGATTAGTTAAACAGAAATTAAAAGGTACAGTGACTAAAGTGAAATCCCTGCAAGCTGCATGGATGCTTTTTAAAGACCCCATAATAGAAGCCCAACTTAAATGTATACCCCAAATTAAGAAACACAATAAAAGAACTAAAAAAGAGCCACCATGGCTTAACAACCATGTAAAAGAAGCAGTGAGAGATAAAAAGACTTCCTTTAAAAAGTGGAAGTCAAATCCTAGTGAGGTAAATAGAAAGGAGCATAAACACTGCCAAATTAAGTGTAAAAATGTAATAAGAAAAGCCAAAGAGGAGTTTGAAGAACGGCTAGCCAAAAACTCCAAAGGTAATAACAAAATGTTTTTTAAGTACATCAGAAGCAGGAAGCCTGCTTAACAACCAGTGGGGCCCTTGTACGATCGAGATACAAAAGGAGCGCTTAAAGATGATAAAGTCATTGCGGAGAAACTAAATGGATTCTTTGCTTCAGTCTTCACGGCTGAGGATGTTAGGGAGATTCCAAACCTGAGCCAGCTTTTGTAGGTGACAAATCTGAGGAACTGTCACAGATTGAAGTGTCACTAGAGGAGGTTTTGGAATTAATTGATAAATTTAACATTAACAATTCACCGGGACCAGATGACATTCACCCAAGACTTCTGAAAGAACTCAAATGTGAAGTTGCGGAACTATTAACTATTGTTTGTAACCTGTCCTTTAAATCGGCTTCTGTACCCAATGTCTGGAAGATAGCTAATGTAACGCCAATATTTAAAAAGGGCTCTAGAGGTGATCCCGGCAATTACAGACCGGTAAGCCTAACATCAGTACCGGGCAAATTAGTTGAAACAGTAGTAAAGAATAAAATTGTCAGACACATAGAAGAACATAAATTGTTGGGAAAAAGTCAACATGCTTTCTGTAAAGGGAAATTGTGTCTTACTAATCTATTAGAGTTCTTTGAAGGGGTCAACAAACATGTGGACAAGGGGGATCCAGTGGACATAGTGTACTTAGATTTCCAGAAAGCCTTTGACAAGGTCCCTCACCAAAGGCTCTTGCGTAAATTAAGTTGTCATGGGATAAAAGGGAAGGTCCTTTCATGGATTGAGAACTGGTTAAAAGACAGGGAACAAAGGGTAGGAATAAATGGTAAATTCTCAGAATGGAGAGGGGTAACTAGTGGTGTTCCCCAAGGGTCAGTCCTAGGACTAATCCTATTCAACTTATTCATAAATGATCTGGAGAAAGGTGTAAAAAGTGAGGTGGCAAAGTTTGCAGATGATACTAAACTGCTCAAGATAGTTAAGACCAAAGCAGACTGTGAAGAACTTCAAAAAGATCTCACAAAACTAAGTGATTGGGCAACAAAATGGCAAATGAAATTTAATGTGGATAAATATAAAGTAATGCACATTGGAAAAAATAACCCCAACTATACATACAATATGATGGGGACTAATTTAGCTACAACGAATCAGAAAAAGATTTTGGAGTCATCATGGATAGTTCTCTGAAGACGTCCACGCAGTGTGCAACGGCAGTCAAAAAAGCAAACAGGATGTTAGGAATCATTAAAAAGGGGATAGAGAATAAGACGGAGAATATATTATTGCCCTTATATAAATCGATGGTACTCCCACATCTTGAATACTGCGTACAGGTGTGGTCTCCTCCTCTCAAAAAAGATAAGGTTCAGAGAAGGGCAACTAAAATGATTAGGGGTTTGGAACGGGTCCCATATGAGGAGAGATTAAAGAGGCTAGGACTTTTCATCTTGGAAAAGAGGAGACTAAGGGGGGGATATGATAGAGGTATATAAAATTATGAGTGATGTGGAGAAAGTAGATAAGGAAAAGTTATTTACTTATTCCCTTAAAACAAGAACTAGGGGCCACAAAATGAAATTAATGGGAAGCAGGTTTAAAACAAATAAAAGGAAGTTCTTCTTCACACTGCGCACAGTCAACTTGTGGAACTCCTTGCCTGAGGAGGTTGTGAAGGCTAGGACTGTAACAGCGTTTAAAAGAGAACTGGATAAATTCATGGAGGTTAAGTCCATTAATGGCTATTAGCCAGGATGGGTAAGGAATGGTGTCCCTAGCCTCTGTTTGTCAGAGGATGGAGATGGATGGCAGGAGAGAGATCACTGTTAGGTTCACTCCCTCTGGGGCACCTGGCATTGGCCACTGTCGATAGACAGGATACTGGGCTAGATGGACCTTTGGTCTGACCCAGTACGGCCGTTCTTATGTTCTTATGTTATGTATGTTCTGTGGTGGTTTCCAGGTTATTTTGCTTGATTTTTTTTTTTTAAATGGGTTTCCATGCAAGTTACAGATTCTTTGCAGAACTCACTGCATTACTATCTGCAGATAGCACCCATTGGCCACGCTCTTCAGCCAATGGCACCTTTCACAGGGTTTTTTTCTTATATTCTAATGCTAACACGCTCCTGAAATGCAGTTCTCAGACATTCTCCAAACAATGTCTGCCATTTCTGCACAAACCTATATGAGATTTTATTAATCTGAACAAATATATAAACATAAAAGCTCATTTTCACCTCCCGCCTAAGTGAGATTCAAACCTCCTATTCCATGGCGTATTCTGTTGTACCAGTTCCTTATGGTTTAGAGAAAGCTCATTAGTATGATCTACCAGTACATTCACTTCCATCATGCTGAAGCAGGCAATCTAGACTGGGTGAAACTAAGGATTTGAACATAGAATGGTGTGCTTTTTGTTGCTTCTCTTAATTTTCAATTCTTTAGAGCGTAAAGGCCTTGGCCAAAGCCCCTTTGAAGTAAAGTGAAAGTGTTTTCATTGACTACAAAGGGTTTTTGGATATGACCATTAATACATTATGAAATGTTTATTAGTAGCATATATTTATAGAGCAAAGTTGTTCAAAAAACCAAATGTCTTGCTAGTCCAACGAGACATGTTATCAACTGTTTGGTTGAAATACTGCTGCTTTTGCACCATATCCACTTCTGCAGTGAAAGCTGTTCTTGATAATATCAATACATCAACTTAATTTTTTACTGAATTACTAAAACTTCATGTTGGTAGTATCATTAACTTGGCACAATAGAACATATATCCACAAATACCCATCAAAGGAATATAACCATTGGAAAAAATACATTTTCCCTTCATGAAACTATTAGATACAATACATCAGTGGATAACACTTAAATTACTACCTGTCAAAAGATGAAACCTGTTAAACTTCTTGTAACTCAAACAGTTAATTACAACAATACGTTTAGTTGTTAGGGAAAAGATACATTAATCTACAAAGTGACATGATGGAAACTTTTATTTATAGATGTCTTGAAGGAATAAACCTATGAAAAATAAACATTTATTTTTTTAAAGAAAAGTATTAGTCACTTTTTGAATATCTTCTGTCATTCATTAAGATTCATGTTATTTCCTCATTTCTTCACTAGATGGCAGGACAAGATCAGTATGCTCAGACAGCAGAAGCCAGTAATGGTAATTTCAACTGACCAAAACAAAAATCACAGGCTGTACTGAAATTGACCAATTTGGATGAATGGGAATGGAAAGTGAAAAAGGGAAATAGAGTTTGTTTCACATAGGCAGAAAAATTAATACATTTGGATTTTCAAGCTGCCATTCTCAGAAGCACAGTACAGTAACGGCTAAAATGCAGACACTATAGAGTGGCAAAGTGGAGTCTTTATTTAAAAAAGACAGTAGAGCATATAATAATGAAAGTAACTTAACTTGCCAGTAATTTTCTCCCTCTCTGTTATTAGTGAAGACTCTTATATTTGAATAAGAACTTGCTTCCTTGTCTCTCAGCTTCTCTTTCCGATAATTCAGTGTATTCACAGCCTTATAGTTCTGTTGCTGTAAAAATGAATTGTAGAAGTTAGAGATGGAAATGACACATTTTCATTTCAGCTACTCCAGCGTAAATTCAGAGTAAGCAAGAGCACAGAATCTACCTCATTGTGGAACATAGTCCATCCGCTTGCCAATGTACTATTGTTTCTTGTACATTTTCTGGTGCTTTGTCCAGCGTAGGTGGAGATTTTAACTGCTTCTTCTGGGAGAGTATACCATAGACAAAGAATTCTCACTCTGTGTCTATACTCCAGGATCAAGCTGCAGGAAAAAATGTGATCTGTTTTTTTTTCAATCTATGTTTATCTCTGTATTTATACTGTGATTATCATCTTATTATCAGAACTTCTATGAAAAAAGCAACTACTGTTTAAAGACAAATACCTTAATTTAAGTAGCAGCAGTGGTAAACCTATCAAGATGCATATAAGTTAATTGACTTTTATATGAGAGATTTTTAAAGTCGCCTTAACTTCTTAATGCCAAAATCAATACCCCTTCAGTGTCTCCCACAAATCCCTAATAAATAGTGTAATGACAGAACTGCATTTTACTGTGTAAATATAGGCAGAGTATTTTTTTTTTTCCCAGTAGGAAAACTTAAACCAGTTCAGGTCAGATGTGAGTCGATCAGAACACCAGCAGCGTAGACAGAAGGTTACCAAGCTATTGTTCTTGTGAAACCGCTTTTATGTGCTCTGAGGTACCTAGATCAATAGCCTCGACTTAGTGGCTTTCATGATCCAAGGACAGCTGGCTCCAAGGTGGGATTTTCAAAGCTGCCTAGGGGATTTGGATGCTTGAGTCCCATTGACATGAAAGGGAAATTGGGCATAACAATCCTGTAAGAAGCTTTGAAAAACTCAGCCATTATGTTTAGCTTTGCCCCTTCAGTGGATCTTGCTGTAGCTACTGGAACTCAAGTGCAATATTTATTGTTAGGATTGATTATTTGATAGGTAAATAATACAGGAAGCAATGAGAAAAAATGTCATAATTTCGGAGTGCGGTTTATCTGCACTTAACTTTAGAATAGTGTCCTCTTTATGAAAATCTCCTTTGCCTTTATACACTAATACTGTCACATGGGGGAAGAAAACAGGATGCAACATAGATTTGCATATAAAGTGCTATTTTTCCATGATTAATTCAATTATTTTGGTCATATACTGATTGAGACTTTAGACGCTAGGCAGGAAAGCAGGCAACTTAAAAGGAAAGAGGTTTTGCTTAAAAATAAGGCAAATTGAGTATTAAAACATTAGAAGTAAATATTCCTGGAGACCTCCTCCAAACGTACTCGTTCTTCATCTTCTGCACCAGCAAATTGAACTCCTCCTGTCTGGTGTTGAGTCCCTTCAATTCTTGTGAGTTCAGTAGGAGTAGGAATGGCTAAACAACTAACAGGATTGGGCCTCAGGGGAAGAGCGGGGAAAGAATGTACATATATTGTCCCAACGCTGTAAAGTAGCATCTTCTATGATGACAATTCCTTGGCATCCTCATCCTTCCAAAGGGAACTGAATATGCTCAGCAGCTTGCAGACCCTGTTGGTTAACAATTGTGTATGCCTAAAGATGTACACAAATCTGCATAATGTGTGTTGCACAAGGAACTTTGTTAGGTCACATGAATGTTAGAAGATCCAGGTGAGAATTATTTGTTATCCTAAGAATGTACAAGTGGATGAATTTGAATGAGATCATTGCGAGAAGACACAATGGTATCACACTGATTCCAATGAGAGTTGGGTGACTAGTTGCTATCTATGCCTATTATAATCTCCCCCATGAGATCTGACTGGTAAAGTGATTAAAGCTCATACACGTAGATGGCTGGCATCCGAGGAAAGGCCAGGACACCTGAAGCTACTACTGACTGCAGTTTTCATTCTGTTGCACTATGTGTGCAAGGAGTGCTATGGAAATCATATAGTTCCCATAATCAATTTAGTTATGCTTGCTAATAGGACTACAGTAATTTGGTTTAGTAATCTGAGAGAATTTGATTGTGCAAGGGAAATCCATCCCTTGGTTTGGGCAGCTAGCAGATTAGGGGATGGCAAATACTGTGTTAAAAAAAAAAAAAAGATGGTTGATTCTCAGGATGTTGAAAGGGTAGAAGAAATGCTGTAGTACCATGTGAATTAACTTGGTACTTCTGATTCAAATTTCAAACACCAAAGATTTTGTGACTTAAAGATTGTTGCAGAGAAAGGTAGAATGGCCTTAAAGAGAGAGGGTGACAAACTGGATGGGCAAGAATTTTTTCATATACGGTTATGTACATTTGTTTTTAGAGTAAAATGGTTAAAAAGTCAAAATTTGAGGTAAACTTTATTGTATATGGAGAAATAACTAGAATTCTGGATAGCTTTACCATGTGCTTTATTTCTCTTATATATGTAGGTCGGAGGTTTCTATTTCCTTTCTGCCTTTTTCTACCCTTCAATGGAGTGTAGCATGAAACCGTAGCATGAAACCCAGGCTTTGATATAACCAATGGAAAATAGCATTTTCCACACACCCCAGCTTAATCTGACATTAAATAAAGGATCACTGCATTATATCCTCTTGTTATTAGTTCTTTTGTGGATTTCATGCTATTCCTGTTTATGAATAAATCCAAATGTCAGACCAACAAATAGAATGTCTATGCACATCTCTGCAACCTATTGTATTTATTTAGATTTATAACAACAAGGAAAAAAGTTCCTGTACTGGATTCTAGGCACCTTTGGCACAATTATTTAAAAAAAACCCAAACATATGTCCCAGATGTCAAAAATAGTTCCATTGCCCTGGTGGGAACAATCGTACTGAGTGGCAATTGATTATTGCTGTAGTAGGAACTGTGTGAAATATAATGAAACTCAGAGCCACGTGAGATATAATAGGTTTCAGGTTAAAAACAGTACATTTTTGTCCCAAAGTCCGTGAAACTTTTATGGAGCTAGTTTTCAGTGAAACAGGGCGAGTTCTGATCTTATCTTACAAATATAGCAGTGGTGTTTCCATTCTGCTATCCATTGGCTCTGAACTGTTTGCAAAACAGAAAATTTGTCACTTTTAAAAACAGACTTATTTTGTGGGCCTGTACACCAGGAACCCCTGGGCCAAATGATGCCAAATTTCCATCACACACTCTAGCCCTGTCCCCTGACATGTACAGCAGCTTGAAAGGTAATTTACCTGATAGAGCTAGTTAAGAAATTGTTTTTCTCTGAAAACTGAAAATAATTACAACTAGGCTGGAGCCGAAATATTTTATCTACTATCCAAAATTTTTCACTTTTCCGCTTTTCAACTAAATCCTGAAAAAAAATTAATTGAAAATGGATGTTTCCTGTGGAAACTTTCATTTTGATGAAATAGCCATTTTCCATCCAAAAATTGATGGAATTTTTTTGACCTACTCTGCTGCCTTTGTGGATTTTAGAGGCTCTGAATAGCCTCAGCTATACAGTTGGTGCTGCTCCTCCATAATTTTTAGTTTTATATAATGCTTGTATCAACTTACTCCATGTGCATGCATTTAAACTTAATACATATATTAAATACTGAAACAATAATTAGCAGGTTGACCCAATGACAATTTAAGGACTCAACCAAAACCAAGTTTAAAGGCCTCCGTGTATTCCTATACAGATTGTAAACCCTTAATCCTCTCCAACCCACTCCATCAGGAAATATCTGGATAAAAAGAAAGTATATGATTCTATTAAAATAAATAAAATAGTTGTCTTGTTACTGGCAAAAATGGCTACCATATTCCATCCAGTGGTGGCTGCTTTTTAAGGCTGAGAGGCACTGTTAAAAACCCAAACAGGTTATTTTATATATAATGTGCCTTATTCTGCTGTTGCAGTGGAAAGCAGGAGTAACTCCACTGAAGACAATGGAATTGCAACAGTGTAAGTGAGAGGTGAACTGGGCCTCGTGTGTGGAAATAGCGTAACTCTGATTTGCATGTAGTGACTTCCTTGTTTTGGGTGGGCCAAGAGCCAAATTTGCTTGTCTTTTTCCCTCCCCAAAGCTCCCATGAGCTGCAATTAGTCACCAGTTTCCCAATCTTCTATCCTGGCAGTCATATAAAAGGACATGAATTGTGCAAACTCCCTTCTTCATCCTATACTTTATTCTACTTGCTCACAGTATGACCAGAGGTCTCTGCCTATCTGAAACCCTAGCAATCCCCCATGGAAATCCCTGACCCAGTGGGCCCTGGTGGCCCCTATTGTCCATGCAGCTCTCCTGTGGGGTGGAAATGGATGGTTTTCATCATTGCATCCCTCCAATCGTTTCTGGTTCCCTTTTTCCATGGGGTCATATGGTTTGGGTGAGAGAAAAAAGTGTTTGGCTCACAGCTATATTTATACCTAAGCCTGGTTAGTAGAAATAGCATTCCTCACTGTTGCAGGATAATGTAACACCATAAATAGAGCTATCAAGATTGTCAAGCAGCCTTTGTGGTTGTCAGAGCAGTGATGTTAAAAGAAAGTGTTTTTTCCTCCCCTAAATAGTTTTTTTTCAAACTGTCAGGAGAGCAACTGGTGAAGTGAAGCTTTGCTTTTGCTTTGTAGCTTTCATTCTCTGAGACGGTTTAAGCAGTAAATATGATGAAATAATTATATAGAAAATAACTTAATTTCCATCAGAACGGGTGGCTGTGATTCTTCAAAATGTCTTGAGCACTCGAGGAAATAATTACAGCTAAGCTAGAACTGAAATATTTTATCCACTATCCAAATGCCTGCAGATAGTCCAACTTGCATGGTACCTGGGAAGGCAGGGGCTGTGAATGTTTGATGCTCAGACTAATTACCTGGCAATGGTTGAACTGGGATGAATCGCATCTCAACTCATTGGCATTCAGCAGCACCACTGCTGGATGAAAGAGAAACAAATATGCAGAAGTGCAAGAAGAGACAAAGGGCCAGATCCTCAGCAGGTGTCAATCTGCATGACTCCACATTGACTTCACTGGAGTTAAACTGATTTATACCAGCTGAGGATCTGTCCTGAAAAGAGCAGCTAGAATAAAGCCATTTCTTAAGCATGCCATGAGCTCGCCTTGGAATCTATGCAAACCCAAGCAATTAGGTTTCTAAGCCTACAGGAGCTCAAACACATTGGTGTCTATGTATTGTGGCAATTAGATCACTAGCTAGAAAATAGCAGCCAACTGACTATGGTTCCCCATGGACATGAGGGAGGAATGGGTGTGCCAGCAATGCCCCAAAAGCTCAATACCATAGACTCCACTATCATTCCCTGCCCTAAATTCTGAGCTGCTATCTGTTCCACTACTTTTATCCACAATGAGACAGGAGGTAGTTGTGTGTAAAAATATGTCAAGACTGGAACCATAGTGCTTAATATCTGTATATAATACTGGGTGCAGCTACTTTATTCCTTACTGTCTCTACCACAGATTTTAGATTTCATGAGCTTGATCATCAGCCCCATGCTCTATCTCCTTTGTACAGCTCTCATGATACAAAAGGGATGGAAAGCTGGGAATCCGAGGCTGGTGTGTGGCTGTTGTAGTCAGTTATATTGGCACCCGGATAAGGGGTGTCTCAGGGGCTGGAGCGGCCATGGCTTATCTTGTTCTCAGGACTGGATAAAGGCAAGGGTTTAGGGACTGCAGCCCGGGGCACTGGCTCAAGGGGGGCCCCGCAAAAATAAATCAGAGGCAGTGATCTCCAGGCCGCTAAAAGGGGCGTTCAGGCTGCCTGGCTGCCCTGGTCCCACATGGCTCCCGGAAGTGGCTGGCTGCTGGCACGTCTCTGGGGCCCCTGGCATAGGGGAAGGCGGCTCAGCACGCTGCCCCCATCCCCAGCACCGTTCCCGCAGCTCCCATTGGACGGTTCCCGGGGAGCTGTGGGGGTGGTAATTGAGGATGTGGGCAGTGCATAGAGATACACTGTCCCCCTACTCCCAGGGGCGCACAGAGACGTGCCAGCAGCTGGCCACTTCCGGGGGTGGTGTGGGGACAGGGCAGGCAGTTAGGCAGCCTGCCTGAGCCCTGCAGCACCGCCGGCCGGGAGTCGCCTGTGGTAAGCGCCTCCCAGCCGGAGCCTGCACCTCGCACCCTCTCCTGCACCCCAACCCTCTGCCCCAGGTCAGAATCCCCTCCTACATCCAAACTCCCTCCCAAACCCTGCACCCCCTCCTGCTCCCCACCCCCATGCCCCAGATCAAAATCCCCCTCCTGCACCCCAACACACTGCACCAGCCCAGAGCTCCCTCCTGCACCCCAACCCCCTGCCCTAGTCCCCTCCTGCACCAAACTCCCTCCCAGGAAAAAGACTTGTATACAGGGGCCCCACAAAATCAGAATCCCACTCCTGCACCCAAACTCTCTCCCAGACCCTGCACCCCCTCCTGCACCCCAATCCCTTGCCCCAGTCTCCTCCTGCACCAAACTCCCTCCCAGGAAAAAGACTTGTATACAGGGGCCCCACAAAATCTAATAGCTTCGGGGCCACAGGACAGTTAATCCGTCCCTGATGGAACTGGTCCCATAGACTGTAAACTCTTTGGGGCAGGGACTGTCTTTTTGTTCTGTGATCAGCACCTACCAAGATGGGGCCCTGGGCCATGACTGGGGCTTCTAGCTGTTACCACATAGTTATTATTTATTATTATTTACAAATAAAATAATAATCCCAAAAATCAGGGGAAGCAACGGTGGCTTTTAAACCCACATTTGCTCAACCCCCTCAGTCCTGTGGCAATCATAGTTTGGACTAACCTGAGGAATTGGCTCAATGTTTAAGCCAAGAGAAAACGTTTTGGTTCTTTAATGGTATTCAGTAGGATCTTTGTGTTTCCCAGGCTGGAATTTAGCCTCAATACTAGGCTGGCCTTCAGAAGCTGCTGTTTGGGGCAGCTGTCTAGTTCTTTAATAATTGTTGTTTCCCAACAAACTGCAGAGTTGAGACTTCAGCGAGATACAGAAAATCTGTGGTTATTAGACAGTATAGGTAGGGTGGTGGAGTTAGCTTGTGATATTGCAGTGGACTTAATCTAGTTCGCAACATACATGGACAGTATGAGTAGGGCTACAATTTTGTCATGGAGGTCACAGAAGTAATGGAATACGTGATTTTCAGAGACCTCAGTGACTTGAGCCCACGGGAGCTGCAGGGTCCCTTCGCCACCTGTGGTGGCTGGTAACTGCGGGGGCCCCAGCTCCCGGACGCCACAGGTTGTGGGGCCCCTTGGAGCTGCCAGCCGCAGGCAGTGGACCCCACAGCTCCCCATTTTGTCATGCATATTTTTAGTAAAAGTCACGGATAGGTCATGGGCTTCCATGAATTTTTCTTTGTTGCTCATGACCTGTCTGTGACTTTTACTAAAAATATCCATGACAAAATCTTAGGCTAAGTATGAGTGATGTTAAAAGTGTTGCAGGCACCATTATTGGCCCACAGAAAGATTCAGCCAAAAAAAAGTCTCTTTGCAACTCTAACTGTTTTAGATAACAGCCACCGAAAGATTTTCTTAGTAATAGGTATTCTATCTTGTCTAATAGGGCAAGGCCTTGGATTGTTGTGGATTCTCGTGGTGGGTAGTGAGGTATGAAATCAGAAGTCCATGCCCACATATGCATACACATATTCCATGATTGCCAGATAAACTGCACATAGTAACATGAGAAATAGCATTCCTCTTTCAAAACTTAACCTCTTCCTCATGAACTAAGGAAAAATCATGTGTAGCTCATACTCTTTGGGCTTATATACACTTTATAGACCAGTTGCATACCTTTCAGTAGTGGATAGCGGTACACAAACCAGTACATTACAAGTCAAATTAGAATGCAGACAGTGCTTGTGACAGGAACATCCAGGGTTGAACCCAGATGCATTTATTATTATTTTCACCACATTTAAAAAATAGACTTTCATTTGCTGCTCCATCCAAGTCTGTCAATTACACCTTTCTCTGAATGCTATGTGTAGTGCAGCCAAACATAGGGCATTTATAAGGCTAGTAACATTACTGGAGACTAAAATGAAAATGCTGGTGACTTAACAGAAGGTTCTGAGTAATAGCATACATAGGATAGAGATTAAGGCCATTGAAATACCTAATAATGTTCTAAATAGAAATAATTTAATTAGGGTAAAAGTGTATTAAATAGATTCAAGCATCAACTGATATTTCTCACTTCTGCTATTAAGCTTTTACCTAGAGTAGCTAGCCATAATTTAGTATAATGTACTGGGGTGGAAGTAATAAAGTATAAAGGCTTCCTTCCCTTCCTTGCAACTTCCTTCACACCAAGGTCAATAAAGCTTAGTGGGTCTGTAGTGATGACAGGGAGAGGTAAGAGTGAAAAACTCAGTGTTGGTGTTTTGTTACCAAAATGAATCAAAATTTTCCTGTATAGCACAAAATGGGTCCACACCCCTAATCATGCTGGGATACTTGAGCTCTTTCCCTTGTTTTTTAGCCATGATGACTTTCTGAAATCTACCTTCTCCTCATTGTGTAAAAGCAATTCCCCCTTAGTTTAAAATAATTCTTTTGGGGTTGAATCCTTGAGGGCAACCTACTCTTAGCCCCAGTCTTTTTCTTTTCTTTTTAAACAAGAAAAAGAACCCATTAGAATAAAGGAAGGATTGTAATAAGAGGAACAAAGGTTCCATTTTAAACATATTCAAAAGCAATTGAACTAGGCCACAATAGAAACATGTAACATGCTCTTAAGGTCCTTAATGGCAAAAAAGGAAATATTTTAGGAAAGATGTTACCTGATCACTTACCCCATTCCCTCCTGTTGTTGCTTGTAGATGCTATGGATACAGCCCTGGATCTGCACAGTCCTCTGTGCCAATTAATTAAGCTTGGCAGAATTCAATTTTAATTTTTTAAATAAATTTTTATGGATAATATCAAGATTTTTTCAATTTTGATCAATTTAAATTTTCATTCTTGTATGAAATTGTGTGTGAGAGACAATAATTTCATAGCTGAAGATACTGGGATTCAAAAAGTTAAAGCTTTATACATGTTAAAGCACAAGCTGTCAACATCACATCTCGAAATATACAAAGATATATAAATATCCTTAAATCAACAAATTGTACCTGTATTTACTATTCATTCACTAGTCCATTTGTAAGAAGCCTAATTCAAAAATATACATCACTGGATTTTGACTTGAATAAGTTCTCAAACTGCATTTTTCTTACTTTGCCTACCTGTACATTTCAATTATCCTCTATGGAAACATTTTTCTATTGTTTTGTGAGTCTATGGTGAAATCAACATTTACTGACCTTTACCAACAAATATCTAATCCTCTAATTAGTGTTGCCAAAATCTCTAGAGTACTTGTATTGCCCACTGTTAGCAGCCAACTTATGACTACCTCTACATGGGTGCACTGGAGGAAAGGGTTTCCTTGCATCAACTCCCCAGCCATAATTTGGCTCAGAGTTTCTCAACAGGTGGGCAAATACTGTTTAAAAAATTCTTTGTAAATATTAATTTGAATAAAAACTACCATTGATACTCACCAACCCTTTTATTTCCTGGCTGTGCGTATTCATGTGTGAAAATGTTTGAGGAGAAGCAAGGTGTCACAGATACTTATAAAAGTTTGTATTTGCAGGGGCATTCTTGCTGTAAGTATTCACATGGACATCATGAAAGCTCTGGGAGTCATTTAGTCAGGGAGCAGAAAAATTGCCATGTGACTTAGGTAACCAGTCACTCATAGCGTGTGTACAAATTGCAAATATTTCTGCCAAAGCGCTCATGAGAATCCATGGCTGAAATATGTTCATCTAAACCATTTGTCTAAAAACGAACAAATTAGTGAAACTTGAAGTCTGTTCATTGATAGGTTGGAAGCACAGAAGTGGATAAATGTGTCAAGTAAATTGTTCACTGCAAATGGCTTGCCCTGCTCTAGTCTCCTCTCCTTGAGTATGTAACTCCCATTAATGAATATTTATGAACAGTTAATGCACATTTAGAAGAGAATATACTCCTTGAACTCTGTGATTTTATCCTTCAGCAGAATGCAGTTTCATGCCGAAGGACTGTCAGTTCTGTTTCTCTGGCCATTCTACTCCATCATAAAATAAAACTCTTCTTTTCCTTTATTTGATAAACTGCACATTACACGCTGGTATAATACTGTCACTCACTCAACAATGGAGACTAAAAAAAGAAGCTGACTGCAAATGATGTTACTTTATTGGCAGGGAAGTAGCATTTTGGAATCCTAACCAATGTTCCCTGTAAATTGTACACATGTGCAGCAATCTTGTCTAATCTGCACAGGTCAGAAACTGTGTCATTCACATCTCCTCTGTGTGGCCCCAGCTGGGATGTGGAGTGGACCTTTCAGAACCTGCCCTTCTGCTTTCCCCTGTCCACCCATGACCGGGTGCCATGCAGCCCTGTGTCCTTGCTGCGGGGGAGTGGAAGCACTTCTGGTTTTGGGGATGAGCTTGCAGGGGCAGGGGGAGGGGAGATAATGCAGCAGCTCAGGGACAAAACTCGGGCAGGAGTTCAGGGAAGGAGCCCAGCTCGGCTCTGCAGTGCTGGCCTAGGGCAGTGGAGGCTCCAGAGCAGAGGCCTCATGGGGCCAAAGCACTAACCACCTCACCCGGCCATTGGTTTCCAGGGATGTGGTAGTTGCCGCTGGTGAGAGGTGGCAGGGAAGGGGGCTGTGGCCAAGGCTTCTTTTGGGGAGAGCCCAGTTTGGGGGTCTCAATCCCCTGGCCAGGGGAGATGTGCGCCGACCCCACTGGGCTTCTGCAGGGGAGAGAATTGCTTCCCCCTTGGACCATGCGAATAATAGGGACAAGAATACTGGAGAGGAATCTGCCTGGAGCAGCCCTCCCTACATATCCCTCACCAGACATTGCAATCTCTCCTTACACACCTTCAACCCTGCGCCTCCCCTGCACCCCTCCCCCCCTTTTTAAAGTGTAAGCTTGCCCAAGGACAAAAATGTACTGCTCAGTGGAGTTTGTAGCCCACTTAGTACAAAGAAAATCTAGAGGGAAGGTGGATCCTAACACTGTTTTTTTTTCTTTTTTTTTCTTTCTTTCTTGTAGTTATATGCAATACAAACTGTAACTCAGAACATTAGGCAAGGGAAATTGTCAGCCATTAATCTTCCTATTCATCATTGCAACTGTTGTGGGAAGGAGACAAAGAATTGGCACTGAAGACTTTCTGCATATCCAAAGAGTAGGAGGTTATGTAGGCTAGTAAATAGAGTATTGGAATGGGAGTTGGACTCAGGAGACTTGAATTCTAATCCCAGGTCTGTCACTGATGTGCTGTGTGACTTTAGGATTTACCTCTGTTTCCTCTCCTTTTGCCTGCTTGCCTAGATTAGACTGTAATATTTTGGGTGGCAGGGACTGTTAATGAGTGTTTTTTTACAACATGTATCCCAGTGGGGACTGGATATAAGCTCGGGCCTGGAATACAGATAGCAAATAATAGTATTTAGCTCTGTTATGCAAACTCAGATATGTAGATGTTCACAGCCACATCCTGTTTCAAAAAGTTGAGAATTTGTGCTACAAAGCTGTTTTTCCTGATTGACAGTGAAAAATAATTTGAGTGAAATAAAATAAAAGTTTTCCAGAGCAGAATTTCATATAATTAAGTAAAATTTACATATGAATTGAAAGGCAGATAACATGTGGCAAATAGTGGCAGCTGATTAATAAGTAAATGAACAAGCTAAAGGTCTGATCCAGAGTCTAATCAAGTCTTTCCATTAACTTCAGTGGGCTTTGGATCAAGCCCCAATTTAGGAACACAACATAATATATTATTTTTTTGTTCTGTGTTCAGACAGTGCCTAGTACAATGGGGTCCCGCTCCATGCTCTTCAGTGCTACCCAAATGCAAATAAATAATAATAATTTATTTGGCTTTTTTTTTTAGTAGAGCAAGAACAGTTTCATGTCCTGAATAAAACCAAAATGAAAACAGTGCAATATAAAATTTCAAACTCTAAAACATTTAATAATTGATTTAGATCATTGTGAACCAACTCAGTGTTTGTTGCTCATGGATTTAGCCAGGTCCGTCAAACATAAGAAACAACATTTGAAACTGTTGAGAAAGCTGGCAGGAAGTTGCTAAGCAGTGTAGTAGTTTTGTACATGCAGTGCCTCATCATTTTAATGTCTTCCTTATCTGATATCTTTCTTGACTGTTCATCAGCCAAATCACAAAACGCCAAACATAATGTGAAGTAGGGCAGGGTCTGTTTATGTTTGCGTAATTCCATCTGAACATTTGTTTCCTTTGATTTTTAAACTAGTAGTCAATATTATTATGGAATCTGTTGTAGGGAAAGATCCTTTACTTTTTCGCTATAATGGGGAACATATAACTGTCCCTATGACATTTTTAATGTCTGGGTTTGAGGAAAAATTGATACAACATTGTAATCCATAACTTTGCTAGGAGAAAATAAAAGGGAACAATTGAATGCCATGAATGTTATGCTGCACTTATACTTAACAACTCTTGAGACTTATGTGAGCTAGAGTATGGTCTGGTAGTTAAAACAGAGAACTGAGTCAGGACTTCTTGGCCTCTATTTCAGTCTGGGAATGACTTTCTCTGACCTTTGGCCAGTTGCCTGGATGCCTAAAATTAGGTACTGAAGCCCTTGAACTTGCAAGCTCATGTGTACCGGCAGACTCCTCCAACCACACGTACTCCCACTTAAATCAGTCATGCTGTGTGGGCTTGGGGGACCTCCCATGCACAAGGCTATATGTATTTAGCAATGGTTCTTGGTTCAGGCCACTAAGAGCTCCTGCCACATCTGGGAAGGGGATACTGTCAGAAATGATAACTCAGAGAAGCAAACGGTATCACTCAGTACACAGATGGGAGAGACTGGTAAGACATTGCTACCAATTCATCAGAGTTTAAATATCCTCAAATTAGAGCATTTGTTTACAAATAGGTTATTAAAGTAGCTTCCTAAGAAAGACTCATAATCACTGGACTAAATATGGAGGAGAAAATGCTACCAAAGTGCTTTTATCAGCTTTGATTGGTGTCACTGTGACTTTCTTCTCCCTGCATACTCCACTGTTTCCTTTCTCTACATATCCTCTCCTTGTACCTAGGATCTGTGCAGCATGTGAACAATGAAACCAGTGGGAATCTTTGTACTGTCTTAAATGAGCTTTGGATCGAGCACCGTATGCAAGCAGAAGTGGCTCCTAGTACAAGTGAAGCAGTGAGTGAGTACAGCTTAAATTCAAGGGATGCTGGCTCCTGGTCCTGTTTTCATATCACAAGCTCACGCCCCACAGGCTCCTCTCTCAATGCAACGATGATATTTCCAGGAAGGGAATGAAGTCACAAAAGCAACCAATCAGTACCTCTGGAGCTATGAGTTATCACAAGTCCCACATTCTAGAGCAGGTATTGTATTTTCAGGAAATATAAGAACACTATAGCACCCTTGTGGTTGGGCAAGCAGGCATCAGCGTAGAGACATAAAGAACCAACAGAGATTGGCAGGTATCAGCAGTATGTTCAGTAGTAACTCAATGACACCTCGGAGCAAGAACTCTATGCACCATAATAAACAGTGTACGCAGTTTATGGTGTTGACTTGAACAATTTCATCACCACATTTCTTTCGGAATCATAACAAACTGCAAAATGAAAGGACTACATTTTAACACTCATTCAAATGGCGCTTCAGTTACTGGCATCTGCTACCAGCTATGACAATAGTGAATAAGATACAACTACCAAAGTACTTAGCACAAAAATTTGATAATCCCATTTGCTCAAGCATAAACTATTTCTAAATGAGTGTCTGCATCTCAAATCTACACAACCGAAACTTTATCCTACACTCCAAACATTTGTCATAAGCTCCCCCAGGAAGAACCATGATTAAACTTTGTGTCCTGGAGTAAAACATGAGGTTTTATCATCTTCTCTCTAAAAGGTTTCACTAATCTTGACACTTCAGCACACAGTTAAATTTAGGAAGCCTGGATACCACTAAAGGCAGTTCAAGTTTTCTACAGACAATGAAATACAGCATATCCTCACTCACTGGCTTAGGTCAGAGGTCATCTTTCACCCTTGCCTCTGGTCAGGGACTGAATGACATCCTGAACAACTGGCACTTTGTGTTTTATGATGCCAAGTGACAGTGAAGTAGTTTATAATATGATCTACAGCCTTAAACTGTCTAGAGGGACGTGGAGATGACAATCTTTGATAAGTCATTCATGATGAAAGAATAATTGCCACAGAGAAATGAAGCTGAAGAGGCAGGAGCATAGGCTACAAATAGCTGTTATGTGTACTCTAAGTACTCTAAGTGTTTTTTAACTCTGAACTGCAGATGTCTTGTGAAAGGAGTGAGAAGGGAAAGGTATTTACTCGGTGCCCATCAATGCTATTGTTATGGGTCTAGCAGAGTAGCCACCAAAATAAACCCAGCTTTTCAGGGGCTTTATAACCTGAAAATGCATCAGGCAGAAACTGAATATACAAGCAATTATTTTATGTTCTCTCTCTCCAGAACACACATACACAAAATAATAATATTTAGCACATGCATAATGCCTTACTAATGTGAACTAATTAAATGTCAGAATGTCTCTAAAGGGGAAAGTAAGGCATAGTTAATGGCTCGATTCTCATTTACACTAAGGCTGCTTTACTCTGCTCTGGCACTGTAAAGGGATCTTAAAATGGATATAAATTACATTTACACTTGCATAAAGGCCCCTTTATGCTGTGACAGAAGTGTATACTGGCCTAAGTGTAACTGAGAATCAACCCCAAAGCCATGTACACTGGTGAGTTTACAGTGGCACAGCTGTACCAATGCAGCTGCACTGCTGTTAAGATCGATCTTGTAGCCACTCTGTGCCGACGGGAGAGGGATCTCCCATGGACAAAATAAAACAACTTCAACGAATGGCGGTAGCTATGTTGGTGGGAGAAGCTCTGCTGCTGACGTAGCGTTGTGCACACTACCACTTATGCCAGCGAAACTCATGTCACTCAGGGAGGTGTTTTTTTCACACCCCTGATTGTCATAAGTTTTGCCAACATAAGTGGTAGTATAGACATGGCCTAAAGTTCTTGACAAAGGCCACGGTGGAAGTCATTGTCAGACTTGGAACTAGAATGCAGGAATACTTTGCTCTGAGTCCTGCGTTCAGTCTTCTTGACTATATTGCCTTTTCTGCTCCTCCTTACTGCCAGAGGCTACATTAATGGCTCAGCAGAGGAGTCACCTCATCTGAATGCAGCCAGCCAGAGACCTGAGGGGCACTTGCCTGGCCATAACACCACCACCAGCAGTCCCTGAGGCACCTCTATGGCACAGACACAAATGAGGCCAAGGTCACACCAAAACTGAGACACCCAACATGGGCTTCATGGGCTCAAAAGGTCAGTGCTGATGCACTGGGGGTGGGGGGTGGGGAGGAGGAAGATTATCAAGAATAACTTGTACTGTCAAAAAAAAAAGTCACTGTGACCAACCTTCTGGTCTAGTGTTTGCCTGTAATTTTCAAGGCTAACCCTGCAATGTATAACCCTATGCAAGATTATTATTAAAAAATGGAAGCTGATATTAACAGACATTTAAATAGCCTGTAAAATCAACCGTGGGACTGAAGGTGGAGATTCCAGTCAGCATTGCAGCCCACAAGGTAGACCATAATTTAGGCCCTCAGTTTAACGGCGCTGTTTTGAAACATGAGTGATCAATAGGCACCTAAATCTTCAGTGGGAGTTGTGGGTGCTCAGTACCTTTTCAAACCAGGTCACCTGGCATTTGATCCAAAGTCCATTAACTTCAGTGAACATCAGGTCATTGCCTACATTTAGTTGCCTAAATACTGAAATGTGAATATTTTGGTCAAACTACCCTAATTCTAATACAATGGACTTATTCATTGGCACACACAGCTTCCCAGCAATTTCAAAGTAGTGAGGCTATTGCACCAAACAGCCTCCAGATCCCACCAGACTTAGAAAATCAGTAAAGCAGAAGATGTGTACATTACTGAAAATCACCTGGTAGCAATTAAAACGATACCTTCTAAGAAGAGAAGATGAACATGTTGTTGATTTAAACCTTGGCAGTGACTGTTTTGTTGGATATATAGGAAGCTTCCCATGACATTTCATTAGTATCACAGTGAATTAACTTTATAGTGGTGTAATGCTTAATCCAATTTAGGTTTAGTGTTATTAATGATACTGCTAGGGAAATAGTTTTAAGGCAATTAAACAGTAGTATATAACGTTGCGAAGCATCACTACTGGTAGGCTGATGGCATCACAAAATAACACATTTTAAAAGGGAATTGAAAATGGAAGGATAGCACTTTCTAATGATTTAATCCTTTGTGTTTGGAAGGGTACCAAGCCACATGAAAATCTATTTTAGAAGACTGAGTGAGTGAGTACTGTGTATTTACAAAAGTAAATACGCCCTTCCTTCTGCCTGCAAACAACTTGATCCACATGGAGTGCATATATTGGCTTTACCATGAATGTTGCCTTTGCTTAAAAAAAAAGTGCATTGTTGGCTCTGGACTCAAATATAACACCCGATTAGGAATAATAAAAGTTGTACAAGCAGAGTACATTTGACATTCAGAACACGCAGGCTAATGTCTGAGCTGAGACAAACACACCACAGATCAGACATCAGCAGAGTATCAGCAAAGTAATGACCATATATTTGTAAATATATGGAACTCCGAGGTAGTACAGTGTAGAGAAAAGCAAAAGCCTTGTGAATAGAGCATATTGGGTAGCTTAGTTCAATATGTTTTTACCATTTTCTTCAACTCTCTCTTTCCTTCTGCCAACTATGTTTCTAGTATTTTATTGCCTTAATTCAGCACATCAGACAACCCGAGGGCTGAACCACTGTCCTTCCCATGTAAAAGTCTTAGAATTCTCCCCATAGCTCTTTCTGGCACCCCTCCTCATTTTTATTGTTCCATCAAGACTCTTCTAATCCTTCCCTGTCTCCTTTCTTCCTAATCCCCTTCAATTTCTGGCCACAACCCACAATGGTTCTTTCCTGTCCTCTTCAGACTACACATTTTGCTGCACACTTGTTTTCTTCTCAAAAATTTTGCATAGCCCCTGAACCATGCACCTCCCTATTCCAGGCCCTTCCTGTTAAATTTGCTCTGTTGAATATCTGTTCCTTCAGTACAAAATAACTCCTTGTCAATAACCTTATGAAAGATGAGGTGTAATGTGACTTGCAGTTGGAACAAGTAAATCAGAAAGGCCACCTTTTCCAGAGTCCTCAGCCCAGCTTCCACTTGTGCTCATGGAACTTTGAGATCACAAACACTTACATGCGCAGGTGACAAAATTTGCAGCAAGAAAGAAAAAAAAACCCCCACATTTATTTCACCTGTTTGGTTTTGCACATTTAAATCCTAGAAACTTGAACATGGAAGGGATAGTAATAAAGAATTGCACATCCAATCATTGCACAAATGAAAGCCATAATTTGAAAACTAGACCCTGTACTGTGGTTACAATGCTCCATATACACTTCTCAGTACCCTCCGCTCACCCCTTTTCACACGCTCAGTCCTAGCTCTGGGTGAGGAATTTCTTGTTTCTTTCAATCTAAGATCGCTGTAATTTGTGGTAATATATCCTCTGCCTCTAATACCCATCTCTCCTATACTCCATACTGTTCTTCCTCAATATTTTTCTTCCCCTTCTTTGTCCCCTGGGTTCTTTGTGAAATCATCTGCTGCCTTTTAAGAAAACAATTTTATTTCTTGACCCCCACCCCCTTTTCTCTTTCAGGGCCAGATTCTGATCTCAGTTAAGTCACTGAAGGAGTGAATAGTATCTTGTTTGTTTCATCTCCCCCCCCCCATTTATTCCCCTACAGTTTTGTCATTGTCAACAACTCTATTTCCTTTGTCCCTTCTCTAAGATCTCCCACTGCATGAATCTTTCTTAAATCTAGCTTCCTGTTACCCTAACACTCTCTCTACCACCTTGTCTTACCCTTCCCTACCTCAACAAGGTGCACCAGAATACCTTGGATTGTCATCAGCCTGGCCAGACACAGAGAACAAGACTGGTCCCTGTAACCGGCAGCCTGCCCCTTTAAGGGCCAAGAGCCCTGGGTTCTGCCAGCCCTGTTCAGTTAGCCCCACACTGCTACACCTGGATGGGATGTTGGACTTAAAAGGAGGAAAGCCCAGTAGTTGAGGCAGGCTGGAGAAGAGAGCAGCAGGCAAACTGCTCCTGTGTGGGGCAAGAAGCTAGCCTTGGGCTAGGAATTGCCTGAAGGCTACAGCCTGCCAGAAGCCTTTGGTAGGAGGGTAGACTTGGCTTGGACTGTTGTGGGTGACTGGAGCCCAGAAGCTGGTGGGCAGTAGGACAGGCTGTTGCCACTGATGCCTGTCTGCAGAAGAGGAAGGAAGGTTGAGCCCAGTATGTTCAAAGATTTTTTTGTTTTGTTTTGGTGCTGTTTTTGGGCTTGGACTAAGGGACTCTGATCTCTGGAAGGGGTAAGAACATAAATGTGACCTGAGGAGGGCCAAGTCACTGTATCCCAAAGGAAGAGGCAGGCAGAAGAAGTTGCAATGACACCCTCTGCTGTGAAGGGGCACTCTGGGATGGTAAGTCTTGTACCAGCACCTTTGTCCTTCTTTATGGAAGAGCCCTATAAATAGACTATACACCCCAAATGTTCAGATAATCCACTACCCTTTACTGGGGTCTAGATTCTGTTAATGGTTGTAGGAGCTGTGCTCATGGATTTTTTTTGGGGGGAGGGGTATCTGATTAGTGCCTGACCAAAAGAGACATTTTTGGAATAAGAATTTGGTTTCTTTACCTTGTAAGTAGAATCTGGGGCTTCTGTATTCAATGGGTACATATGGAGGCTGAGATGAATCCCTTTGAAATCAATGGGAGTCTTGCTGTTGACTTGAGTGGTCTTTGAACCAGGCCCATAATTAATTCTGGTGCTATACAAAAGGTCCTAATCCTGCAGTCTTCATTCAGTCAAAATGCCCATTGACTTCAACTGGAGTGCATGGCAGTACCCAAATTATCTAAAGTAATGAGGGACAATGAGCTGGGAGAGGTGAAATTGCAAGTGAATTTTGAAGATCGTAATTCCAGGCATAGTTGGGCTAATGCCTTACAGCTAATAACCCGTATCACCATATGTTCTTAGTAAACTATAATGTGTTTTATTTTGTGGGCTATGTTATACTGTGGTCTGTTGCGGAGCACTTGTGTTTGTATGTTAGTCTGGTTGTGCTTTTAATCTTGTATGCTGCCTTGGGCTCAGGTGCTTTAAATTCACATAAAGTAAATAAATGTGCAATTGGCATGTCTGTAAGGCTCTTTAATGTCACAGTTTTAGGCAACAAACTATAGTTTCTCTTGAGAGAGTTTCATTTCTGATCTTATTGTTTTTGGTTTGATTCAGAGTCTGTTCTCTGTTGCTGTTTGGCATACACTATGCTACAGATATATTTAAACAAATGATAGATGTTAGTTCCAAAGATTATTCTTATGCTAGTCCTATCACCTGCTTCTCTCCATGGTCTCTTTAGTGTTGACAAAATAGCTTTCATTTTACTTTAAGGCATCAAAATGCAGTTAAGAAGGGAAATAACATGTCTACATCCTCAACACTGCAGTTTTATTGCCTAAGGTGACATGCCAAAGATATGTAATTAAATGATTTGGGGTAACAGCACATTTTCCATATCATATGTGGACGAGATCTTCTGATGAAAGTATTTTTGTCTAGACACACTAATTTGTGTAACTGCATTTTTTTTTAAATTAAAGGACTTATCTGCCAGATTCGAATCTTTAATTATCTATCTGAACATGCACGTATATGACTGGAACATTTGTTGTGTTATGAGTGTTAGTACACAATTTGGCACTAACACAACCAGGCTGAGGGGAAAATGCTGCATGGAACATGGCTGTCTGACATAGGTTTACTTGTCTGTTTTTGTTTAATCTATCCAAAGTTTTCACTGGAGACTAGGTCAAAAACTGAAAGTTTGCAGAATTCAGCTGGCAGTTAAAATCTGCCCTGGGTTTCATTTGCTGTTATGGAGTTGCTTACACCACAGCCAAGTCGGTGTGAAATGCCATCATTCTGGCTTGGGAGGAGTTTACACTCACTTGTCACTGACCTAAATTACTACACAAGGTGCAGGGCAATGGATGGTTAGGCCCTGAATGTACACGTTATTTGGATGGATTTCCCCCACTTGGAAAGTGCAAAGGGCCTGACCAGCAAAGAATTCCCCCATTGGAGGGAAACTCCCAGGTGTTTCAGATGTTTCATCTCTGGATCTTATGGCCCTCACCCCCTATCCCCCAGCATAGGGGGCACATTGAGGAGTGGAGAGTTATTTGGAGGTCTTTTGGGGTTTTTTTCTGGGGCGGGCAGGGGCCTGGCAGAGCTCCGCTACAGCAATCCTGCACTTAGACTCCTTTAACTATACTAAGTCAATAGCACTAAAAGCTCTCTGGATGCATCAGAGTTGGAGCTGGCCTTGAGAATCTAGGAGCTGGAACTGGTTCCCTGCCGTTCTTCCTCTGTGATGAGCAAAGCTCTGCACAGGAGAGGATCTAGCCCCAAGGGTCTGCCTGGTGAACATAATTCCATCGTGCTGTGTTTTCCATTTTTAATTTTTCTGTTTTCCATTTAGTTTTGAGAACAGAATCCTTATCAGCATTCAAGCCATAATACAAGTAAGTCCATAGCTGAGGCTATGTAAATAGGCCATTAGTAACTGTCAATTAATAAATCAGTGGAGCACAATAACCATAGACCAGCTCTATATCCTGTAAAGAAACACCACTTCCCTTCTTTGTCACAAACTTCCTTTCTTTGAAAGTTAGCACTTTCATGTGGTACAGATTAGTAGATGGGTTATACCCACTGGACCGAACTTTACTCTGTTATACCCTGTGCCATTTCAATCCCTTCAGTGGAGTTGCATGGGGCATACAGGAAGGTAACATTTGGCCATTAGTTTTGGACTCAGCCCAGTTTCCACTTGCACGTTCAGTTTTCAGGTATGCCAATTCCCCTCAAAATTTCCTAGAGAGGGCCCTTGTTTTGTAGCTGATTTAAGGATGGGATATTGCTGGAGCCTGTTTATGATTTTGTCCTAAGGATTTCTGAAACTGCAATCCCTGGGAAATTATAAAATCCTAGAAATTAGAAATGAAAAAGGCTTATTACAATGCATCACTGAACCTATCCTTATGCCAAAGCAGGATTGTACTGTGCAGTTTATTCTCCAATGCTTTGTCCAGACTTTGTCCAGACTTAGATGGGGGGAGGGATAGCTCAGTGGTTTGAGCATTGGCCTGCTAAACCCAGGATTGTGAGATCAATCCTTGAGGGGGCCATTTAGGGATCAGGGGCAAAAATCTGTCTGGGGATTGGTTCTGCTTGGAGCAGGGAGTTGGACTAGATGACCTCCTGAGGTCCCTTCCAACCCTGATATTCTATGATTAAAAGGCTTTTACATGCTGTTCACAATTGGTTCTGAGTATTATATTCTTTAACACTTAAGTGCATTCTTCTTGAAAAGCATGTATTCACATTACACATATATTAATCAAATGGACAAGTTAATTTAAATGCCTCTTGGAAAACATAATTCTGTGAAAGACCAGTGAGTAGCTGTCATAACTATAAAGTATTTATTTATTTATAATGAGGCTATCCAAGCCGCCAATTGCAGGCATAATTTTATGAAAGTTGCATACAAAATTCTATTTGGAACAATGTCCACCACTAGAGCCCTAAGAATCCACCAAAACTGAAATGTTTACTCTAGTTACTACTAGTTAAAAACATATTTCAGAGCAATATTTTAGGGGCAGTTTCCCTTTTCTGCAGCACTGCACAGTGCAAAGACAAGAAACAGAAATGGGGTTAGAAATGGCCCAGAAACTGCATATGGAGGGAAGCTGCGACTAGGGTGCCTCTCCCTCCTTAGATTATGGAGATCCTTTTGCCTAAATACCATATGGTTGGAACTCCATTGGTATTTAAGGACTGGGGATGTAGCTGGGGAGCAGCTGTTTTGCAAAGCATGCTCTCCTAGAATGGGGGCATAAATTCAGTGGGATATTGCAGCAAAAAATTATTCTGGTCAAACTATAGAGGTCAGTGGGAGGTTTTTGTGTGTGTGAGAAGTAAGCAGGCTTTAACCCTGTAAGTGGTATTAATAGTTTTGAAGCTCATTAAAAACCAATCTTCTCACTTCAACTGAAACAAGTGATTTTTGTTAATTTCAACTAGTCTTGTTTCAGTGCCACACCCACATATGTATTTTGGTTAATAGAGGAAAACCCCTTTATCGCCCAGCATCCCTCCCCATTGGAGGCACCCATCTTTTCCCAAGAATGCTTGACTTTATTGGGCAATTCTTGCAAATGGTGAAAGCCTGAGTTTAAGTTTCATGAGTGAGTTTGCAGGCTTTATGATTGTCTTGTCATGGAAGGAAGGTGTTTAGAGGACACATCAGGGTTGCAAAATATCTCTTGCTTTTAATACTTCTGCAATTCTGGTATCAACTGGCATCGGCTGTTTTTCAAATGCTAATAGCTAAAATCTTGAAGCCCTTACTTGTGGCCAGATTCTGATACCCTTACTTACATCAATTAACTTGCTCCTCTAGTTGTCCCATTGGCTTTGCAAGTACTAGAAGAGAAAGATACTATACTCAGTTTGAAGAAATGTATGAGGATCTTGCCCTCTATTTAAATTCCCATTGATTTCAGCTGGGGTTCAGTTGAGTAAGGGCTAAGGGAAAACCTCATGATTTGGCCCATGTCCATCAGATAATACCAATAACACACAATTCAGCAAAATAAATGCCAGGTTTCTGCATCAGGCCATGGAAGCCCTGAATTACTGGCTTTTGTGGATTCAGCCAAGAGCTTACAGTATGAAAGCCAGACATTTTTACTGAATCAGGCCCCTTAATGAGGAGCTACTTTAATTTAAGTGTGACCCTTCTAATAAAGCTCCAGTTGGTGAATATCTCAGCTGGTAAGATTTGTAAGAAAAGCGTGTCATATTTTAAATGGCTGGGATGAAATATGCTGTACAACTTTGCACTCCATGGGAGTGCATAAAAATAAATCCAAGATGAATAAGACTTGGCATATGATCTCCCTGCTTACAGTATGATTTGCTCACACTACTTTTGACTCTGCTGTACAGTACAATACAGTCCAGTTCAGACCCCAGAATAACTGTGTGGGGCTACTAACCACTCCCTTCCAAGGAGTGGAGAGAGATGTAAGCATACAATTAATCTATACCCTGTGGAAGGAGCTGCTGTAATCCCCTGTGGTCCTGCCCTACCCTGAAGAGCAGAGCCAGTTGGGTGTGTCAGGAGAGCAGACTCCACCTGGTTTAGGGATGGTACTTGCATACTTCCCTCTGCACACCAGGAAGTTCAGAGAAATAATCTGCCTCTCGAAGGGAGGTTCTTTCCTTGGTGCTGCACTGCTCCTGACTCATGACTGCACCTAAATGGCACAATTAAGCCCACAGTGTAGTGCTAGGAGTATGCACACAAGTGAGTTGTATGTTGTAGTGTCCATTAGTCTCCTTGGGATGACCTAACAGGTCCACTGTAACAGGCCCTCAGTTGGAAGGAGATGACCACTTAACAATGACAATAATGTCACCTTCACATCTCTATCTAGTCCCATTCCAGTCTAGGAATGGGGATGGGCTTCACAGCCTGAACTCCAGCCTGAGCAGCAACTTCAAAACGTTGTCTACCCAGCTATTTTTAGAGTGCCATCAGGAGTCCTGCTACCCAAGTCTATTGACCTACGCTGGAAGGCTCGCTTCTGGTGGCTGCGTTGACAAACCCTTGGAGGCTATGAGATCCTGAATGAACATACACATTCCATGTGGACTCAGAGATCACCCAGAACAATAAACCTTGATAACTGCAACATCAGGCCTGACAAGCAATACAGAAAAGGGCAAGCTAAGATAAGTTTCACAGCCAATGTCTGATATGCATTTATCTGCATTCATGATTATTAATGTTGACTCATTATTCATTAACTGCATCAGACTCTGTGAAACTCCCATCTGTATAAGCAGTTTGCTGGAGAAGATGAGGGCATAAATACTTCTCTTTTCAGCAGGGAGAGATCACCTGATAACAGGCACCCAACAGCATGACTTAAGAGTGTGGCTGGAGAGTCATTTTAGAAGGGTGGAAGTGCTGTTTCTTGTCCATGCATGTTGGGGACAAGGACATTTCTTCATCCTACTGAATGTGGGCTTTTTTAAAGATCTATTGAGTTACCAGACTCCTTAGAGACCATGGTAGGCTTTTCCAAATATCTGAAGACACTTTCCCCTATACATGGAAGGCAGTCAAATTGCCACACTTTTTTCCCCTTGGACCTGCAGGACAGGTGTGCCCTGAGCTACCAATCTATGACAGATACTTGCTCGGTGATATGACACAATCGTCTGAGCCTTGGTTCAGGCCAAGGATTTTTGCTACTTATTACCTTTATATGTTGTAACATAAACCCTAATGTTTCTTGCATGTGTCAGTTAGCTGTGCTTTGTACAGTACCGATCAGCCCATGTTTATAACTCAATCCATTTAGATTTCATGCTTTTCTATTTTCTGGACTCTGCCAATCAAACTGGCTTTTATTTAAGATACCTGGAGAGGAAGGCTGTTTTAAGTTGGGGTTGGATGCATTTTGGGTACCTTGGAAAGAAGGAAAGTGAACCTTAGAGGAGGCTGAGTCAGGAAGAGAGGTAGGTAATAGGTGAAAGGAGTTGTGGTTCTCCTCCTCAATCAGTGCTGCGAAAGGGCTTGTGCTAGGCCACTGTGGGAAGCCGGAGAGCCAAACACCCAAGTAGTGCTAGAAGTAGTTAAGTCTCTTCACTTTAGTGGAACGTAAGTCTCCCCTCCTCTTGGGGCTTGTCATCACATACAGTGCTACACTGGTGCAGCTGCTTTCGTGAAGATGCTACAATGCAGATGGGAGGGCTTCTCCCATCGGTGTAGTTAATCCACCTCCCCAGGGAGGCAGTAGGTATGTGGATGGGAGAAACTTTCCCATCGACATAGCGGTGTGTACAGGGGAGGTTAGGTCGATATAACTACGTCGCTCAGGAGTGTGGATTTTTCACATCCCTGAGCGACGTAGTTATACTGATATAGGTCTGTAGTATAGACCTGGCCTAAGTAGAGTTGCAGCCACACTACATCTATCCGGTATTTACTGAGCCTCTTAGCATAAAGAAAAAGAAATGAAGCAGACTGATTTCTTTTGTGCTCTGGGGAAGGGTTGTTGAGACTTACAGAAATGGAAAGAAAGAACAGTTAATTGCCATTCTCACGCTAACACACACGTACCCCAGAGAGGCTTCCCAGGGACTGAGAATGAAATCTTGGCCCCTCTGAAGTCAATGGCAAAATTCCCATTGACTTCTGTGTGGCCAGGTTTTCACCCAGAGAGACTATGAAACTAAATGGGAACTTGTCCAGAGAAGGAACAGAGCTTCAACCCTTCCCATTCATGTGCTCTGATTACTGGGATCACTGTTTTAAAAAAAAAAAAAAAAAAAAAAGGCAAGAAGTCCTAGTCCTTGTCATGCAAGAACTTTTCTGGTGAATGCACTGAAGTGCTATATGGGAAATGCACAATATCTACTCTACTCCCCCTGGTTACAACAACAAACTTTAAAGGAGTAATTATTAGCAGTAATGGATACACATGTTTAGCCCCGTGTGTAGACCTCCCCAAAGTCAACCACCTAAGTCTGTGAGAGACCATTAGGCATATCACCATAGTTGTTATCTATGTGAAAGGAAATTAATAGGGCTTCAGAAGAGAGGTTAACTACTTCCCTAAGGCCCAGTCTTTTTCTCTCTGAAGTCAATGGCAAAACTCCCACTGACTCAAGTGTGGTGCAGGTTCAGGCCCTTAGAGATCACTACTAGTTTAGAGTGAACTGAAAACCTCCTTACCTGCCAAGACCTAATTCAGGTCCTCATGTTTCTCTGTTTCCCCCGTGAAATAGTTCATGACATAACTAACACCTAAAACAGAGCAGTGTGCTGCATTCCAAACAGTGCATTAGGTGTTAGTGAAGTCAACAATAGAAGAAGGGGATACAAAATCCCACGGCTCGGTACTCCAGCACTGGCAGATAGGTGAAGGTAAGCAAATGATTGTAAACCATTCAGATTAAGAGTGTCTCTCGCTTTGTTTTTTCTAAAACAAAGCATATTTTCTATTAATGATCTTAGGTTTCATATTAATTATGCAATGCTACTGTTTACACAGAATCGTAAGTCTGCAGAATGCTATAAAGACAAATCAAAAGGAGAGATCCCTGTCTCAAGGTGCTTACCATCTAAACTCTAAAGCAGGGGTCGGCAACGTTCGGCACGCGGCTCGCCAGGGTAAGCACCCTGGCGGGCCGGGCCAGTTTTATTTACCTGCTGACGCGGCAGGTTTGGCCGATCGCGGCCCCCACTGGCCATGGTTTGCCGTCCCGGGCCAATGGGGGCGGCGAGAAGCGGCACGGGCGAGCAATGTGCTGGCCGCGGCTTCTCGCCGCCCCCATTGGCCCGGGACGGCGAACCGCGGCCAGTGGGGGCCGCGATCGGCCGAACCTGCCGCGTCAGCAGGTAAATAAAACTGGCCCGGCCCGCCAGGGTGCTTACCCTGGCGAGCCGCGTGCCAAACGTTGCCGACCCCTGCTCTAAAGACTACATTGTAGCTGTTAAGCCACAGATCGTGTTGGGGAGAGGTATGGAACACTAGTCCTTGGCAATGTTCTGGCTGACTCACCCGGGATTCTTTTGGAGACACTAGGGGAGCACACCCCAAGGTGGGAGCAACAGCCCTTTTCAACGTGAAGGCTGTGTGTACTCCTCCTACTCCAGTGACAATTCAGCTCCTCTGGTTATGTGGAAGCAGGTGAAACAGTGGCTCTAACTTCACCTCACCTCTATCTTTGGGGAGTCTAGCACTGCTGGCTGAATTAGGCTCCTTTGGCCCATGTGTTTAGGAAGCACAAGGCCTGGGAACTCTCTCCTGTATCTATTTAGCTTGTCTACTGCCTCATCATGATATGTTTGTGGTTGGCCTATGTGCCTGGGCACAAAGGTGCCTTCTAGAGTCATCTCCGACCCCTTCACACCAACTCAGGGTCAGCCATAATGTGATTACCCATGCTCACAATATCAGCAGAGTCCAAGCATGGAAAAGACCATGGAAACTGAACTATCCCTTAAATACCCTACATTTGTATTTATTTTTCATATATATAAATATTTCAATTCACATTTAAAATTTCACTGGTTGGGTATAGATAAATTTACAGGACACTTAAAATGTATTCTTTTTGGATCTTCATACTAAATTCCTAAGCCACAGTAATATTATAAAAGAGTGCTCATTAGGTGACACATCCCTCTGCAAATAAATATAGGAATATCTGGAAGCTAAATCCTTCTTTCAACGTCTAAGTTCTAAATTTGCACATTCCATTGGTCTAACCACAAGGACAGAATGAGACCACATCCAATCAATGACTTATATTGCTGGCAGAGCCCCTGCCTTGTTTGCACATGGGACTAGGAAATGGGAAAGAGTTAGTGTTTTGTCTAACAGAGAGATTTTTAATAAATGGCCCATGGGGAATTTAAGCTCTTGTTACAGCGAGTTCCATTTGGAAGAGAAGTCTGTAATGGAGGCATGGTAATAAAGAAGTGTTAGAGTTACAGTATTTTGCTAACATATTAGATTAAGCCCTACAAGAAGGTCGAGTGCCTGGGTTATCTAATCTGCTTCTATGTCTGGTTGAAGTTCTTTAATTATCAAGAAATGGCTGATTTTGCAAAATGCTTTCCAGCCAATAATGAAATCATAAAAACAGCTGCATCATTTGTTTTGTTAGGGCTTTATAGTGTAACAATCCAAGTTTATGCTGTGTTTCAGCTGCACTGGTTTTAGAACCAGTAATATGGAACAGTCTTGGTAGGAAATAAAAGGCACCTCTCTTCCCTTCCTCATAGACCATCCCTCTTCCCATGGTACTTTTTTGCCGATATTCTGACGTTAATTCTGCTGTATTCCTATTGCTCAAGGAATTCCTATTGTTCTGTTCCCGTCAATGCCATATTGAGTTGGCATTTCTAAGACTCAAGTGCACCCCGGGTCCTTTGCACTGCCTGTCACAGGAGCCAGGTCAAGATGTCAGTAGCATAGTACCAGAATCTCCTGGGCTCATGTGTCAGCCATGACACCTGAGCTCTGAAAATGCTGATGCTTTGATGCTGATGTCTCACGCTCCTCCTATATGTTATCATGCAGATTACCTTCTGAGATGTGGCAACCAATGGAGAGGATTCTGGGAGTAAATCTGAGCTTCTGATATGGTTCCACGTGTCTCAGTATGAAAAAAATCAGATCTGCTGCAATGGGAGCCCTGAAGATATAGGGCTGTGAGTGGGAGCCAGGGGACAGCCTATAAATACAATGAGGGAAAAGTTGTGAAGTTCCCACACACTTTGACTGACAAACACAATCTAATTGGATGGGAAAGGGTCACAGGACTGGCCTAAAATGAGTCACGATTGGCTGGTCAATAGTACTTGAATTCATTTATTGGAAACTATTTTTGGATACATGATTTTAACACGTTCCAGCGAACGCCATTCTCCAGGTGGCTTGTAACATCTGGGATAAAATTCCACCAACTGAGGGGTGGAGGTGGCCCAGAGGCAGACCCCCTATTACATGGGTTCATCAAGTCTGTTCCGATGTTCGATTCTCAGGCCGTCAAGCCTTTGTGGTTGTGCAGGAACAGACCAAATGGCGAATGATTGCTACTGCCGACTGTCTGGCTAAGCATTGAAGAGAGAGAGAGAAGTAGAGTGTGTTTGGCAAGCAAAAGGTGTAATACTGTATTTATTCTCTGTGTATATGTACATTTAACTTTAATCTAAACCTCAGCTTGCACCTCTATTCTAGATTATACGCTAAATCACAGCCGCGGCCAAGGGACCGGTGAGGGAATATGCCCTTCTGTTGTGTCTGAAGTGGTAGAGCATATTGACACATTTATGTTTCTTCCATCTGTTGTATGCTATGTGCCTTGTGGTCTAATTATTATTCCCCTTCCCTGGAGTCTGTTATCTTTCATGAATGGAACCCCTTGACTGAACTGCAGCTCTACATTCAGGTCTATCATATCTATGCAACATTCACTTGTTAACAGTTCTGAAATTACTGCTTAGAATACATTTAGTAATAATAATTAATGCTAATACTTTGAATGTGTACATCTTTTTACTGAGAATTGCACAGCATTTTTACAAGCGTGGGTAAATATTATGCTCAGTTTAGAAACGGGGAAACTGAGGCATAAACAGGTTAAGGCCTTCATGTTCAAAGCATCCACTAATTTTGGGTGCCTCATTTTCTGAGCAAGTTGGACACCCAAACACTAAGGCACTAATATTTGTGGACACTGTGGAACATGGGGGTCTAAGTGACTGGTATGTATCTATCTAGGCTTTTATTCCTCACTCCTGGTCATATAGTATGTCAGAGCTGGGCTAGAACACAGGTGTCCTGACATCCAGTCTCCTGCTTTAATCACCAGAAATGATTTCCAGAAGCGAAAGACAACTTGGTCTCTCTTAGTTTGTCTGGCATGTATGCAGCTTCTGGTAAAATGTAACCCTTCTTCAGGGGCTCAGTCTTTCCACATCTCCTAAGGTGCCCCCCACCTCCAGGGCTTGTGAAATGTGCTGAACTGATGCCCTGAACAAATAAAGTCCTCTATCCACAGGCAGCAGTACTTTTTCTTTGTTTCAACCCCCACCTGCAGTGTCCATATCTAGCTGTGAGAGGATAGTTGAGGTTCCATGGTCCTGTCAATATTCGGCCTCTTCTGAGATTGTGAGCAAGGGTACAAATTAGTGCGAGTTGTGTGGTGGTGTGACATAGACACAGTGCTGGGTAAAATCCACAGCCAGTGGAGCTACACTGATTTATACCAGCTGAGGATGGATCTGGCTCTACTACAGTGTTTCTCAACCTTTTCCATACTACGTCACCTTTTGCCATATCTGGACTGCCCAGAATTCCTTCCCCCTTTAGCTGCAACCCTCTCCCCCTTTAGCAATATGGCAAGGGCACAGGTGGTCATGACCCCCCTGACACCTGTTAAAGAACACCTTGGGATTGACCACTACAGGCTGAGAATGTATGTCAGATTCTGCTTCTGGAGGGAAGCATTCACAGTTCTGCACAGGGAGACCCATGTTCAGCAAGTCACCCTTGTCTTTTCTGAGCTCAAACAAGTAATCCAAAACCTTGCCACGTGTAAGCCCGTGAGCTTCAATGTGGAAGAAGAGATGCTGATGCTCCGTGCCCATTTCTTCACCTCAGACAGTGCGCTGGACTTAACTATAATAAAGTTTTCAGCTTTTTCAGCCACAGCAACTACCTTTTTCAGTTTCACTGCTATCCCTTTGCTGCCAAAGCTTCCTGGTGAATTCATCAGTGTACCAACATTGCTTTGGGTGCAATAGACTGGATTGTAGCCACAAACCCACCTGTCATAGTTCAGGCACCATCAGTACTAATACCAATTACAATGATGCCAGTCCAACCCAGTTGCAAGAAAGGATTGTTGGAAGCAAAGTTTGTTCTCCGCTCTAGAGTAACCTGTCAGATGACAAAACAGGAAGTCCTCATGTATGGCCCCTTCCTGCTTGTGCTGGACAAATGTTAAGATGGGCAGAAGAAGACATAGTTTCATCAGTTGTACTGAAAAAAGGACAGGAGTACTTGTGGCACCTTAGAGACTAACAAATTTATTTGAGCATAAGCTTTCGTGGGCTACAGCCTACTTCATCGGATGCATGTAGTGGAAAATACAGTAGGAAGATAGATAGATATATACACAGAGAACATGAAACAATGGGTGTTACTATACACACTATAAGGAGAGTGATCAGTTAAGGTGAGCTTTTATCAGCAGGGGAGAAAAAAAATTGTTTGTAGTGGTAATGAAAATGGCCCATTTCCAGCAATTGACAAGGAGATATGAGGAACTGTAGGGGGAGGGGGGAAATAAGCATGGGGAAATAGTTTTACTTTGTGTAATGGCCCATCCACTCCCAGTCTTTGTTCAAGCCTAATTTAATGGTGTCCAATTTGCAAATTAATTCCAATTCAGCAGTCTCTCGTTGGAGTCTGTTTTTGAAGTTTTTTTGTTGTAATATTGCGACTTTTAGGTCTGTAATCGAGTGGGCAGGGAGATTGAAGTGTTCTCCAACTGGTTTTTGAATGTTCTAATTCTTGACGTCTGATTTGTGTCCATTTATTCTTTTACATAGAGACTGTCCAGTTTGGCCAATGTACATGGCAGAGGGGCATTGCTGGCACATGATGGCATATATCACATTGGTAGATGTGCAGGTGAACGAGCCTCTGATAGTGTGGCTGATGTGATTAGGTCCTATGATGGTATCCCCTGAATAGATATGTGGACAGAGTTGGCAACGGGCTTTGTTGCAAGGATAGGTTCCTGGGTTGTACTGAGAAGATCTAATAGCAGCTCTTCCAAAAATCTGCAGCCATGTCAAATTTATCAGCTGACATAGTCATTGAAGAGGGGAATCACTTGGGCTTGATTGGCAGCAGCAGATCTCAAGATAACATTAGTGACATCTGGAACAGGGTACAGTCAACGTTTCCTCAAATATGAGGTTTGGTGGCTTTCTCTAATCACAGGGACCCCAAGCTCAGAGGGCTTTCAGGTTTACAGTATTGCCATTTAAAAAATTAGTCTTCTAATTTTGTAAACCAATACATTTTCACTTGAAGAATTCAGTGGGTTTCTTCTGCAAAGAGAAGATGAATGCTTGGTCTTCAAATGACCTAGTGCTTTCTCCTTCTATGGTTGTATGCATGCTCCAGAATCCTTTTGCCAGCTACTGTGGCAGCTCCTTTGAAGTATTGACATAGCTGGAGAGCCTTCTGGTGCACATTTTGATCTGAGCCCACCAGAGAGGAAAGTCAGGCTCCAAGTAGTTAGACTAACAAATGAGGATGATGGTCCTGACTGATCTCATGCCCATAACTGCAGGGAACATGCATCATAACCCAATTAACTTCCCTTTCAGGACAACATTGGAGAATAGGAGTCAGATCCCAGCAGCACAGTAAGACAGAGCACAAATTACTGAGTGCCTGGCTGCAGCAAAATGGTGAATTCCATGGCAAAATACTGAATTCTGTGGCATATTGGGGAAATTGGCCAATTCCGTGGCTGTAGAGTCAAAGCCAAAGTGAGATGAATGGAGCAGTTCACAGTTCTTAGAGCTATTTTGTCGATCTGTCTGCAGATTCAGGCAGGTACTTCTTCATCGGTTTATAGTTCACATTTCTGAGGTGGAGTATCTTCACAACTGTAACAGCTAGGAAGATAGATATATTTAAATTTAAGGGTAAGAGAGAGGAAGGAAAAATGGAGGGTAATCACAACCCTCCTGAAACTTGTTTGTGACATCACCGGAACTCATGACCCACAAATAGAGAACCCTAGTCTACTGGACAACTTTTGGTTACTACCAACCTGGGCGGTATTTAAACTAGTGACTTAGCAGTTAAACCAGAAATTATGAAGACCCTTAGCTAGCCATCACGGCTTCCCCTTACCTCCCTCAAATTTATTCTGTAAGTGAACAGATATACATTCACAGCTGATTTTCTGCTTTGATTTCACTAGACCCAGAGGTTGGCTGGCTGGGGAATTTGTAGCTGAGTCGCTTGAAACATGCTTTGGCTTCTATCAGAGAAACTTAAGGGGAATGAAGCCATCATCAGCAATTCTGTTTTCACTGTAGTCCACTTGTGTGATTGATTCAGCCTCCCCTTCCCCTCACGTTGCGTAGTCACGCAGCTATTTTTTACTTTTAAAAACTTAATCCAGTACAGGACTAGATTCTGCCTCTTACATATCGGCACAGGATGCTAGATGGCAAATTCATTATTCCAGACTGGGACCTATGCCCTCAGAAAACATATTTAACACACATACACCGTCTGTACTCAAGGCCCATCTGTTTGGATGGCATAGTGCCTGATTCTTGGGGCATAGGATCCAAGTGATGAGGGGTTTAATTTGGCAATGTGTATGACGCTGCGAATACCATCACTTCTTCAGGAGGTACCTCCCTGGAAGCTGTACTGACACATTAGGTCCTCATAGCCTCTTTCAACAGATGTAATAACTTTTACATTTTGTCTACTACAGAAAGAGTAGCTGAGTGGTGGACAAAAGGGAGACACGGAGTTGAAGTGTGCTTGTTTTGGCTATTAGTATTGCAGGTTAAATATGTAGTTGTTGTTGTCTATCAGGTAAATGAAGGCCTCACGGAGTATCAAAACACCGAGAGATGAGGAATCAGAGTGCCAGTAATGCCAAATGTGATAATGGCCCCAGGTGACAGAACTACAAAGAAGAAAATCCAGCAGAGCCCTCAAAATAAATTAAATACTTGCCCGCAACAGTAAGCAACCGACGGCGTGAACATGATTCTTTTGAGTAGCCAATACCAGGGAGTGCATTACACTTTCCTGTGTTTTAAAAGGTTTTTAAAAACGGGATCTTCTACCTGTTTGATCTGCTCTAGTATCATCCCTGATGGTTCAGAATAGAGTTGGAGATAAAAGCGCATCAGTTAGTCAGTTATCTTTGTGTCTACGTCTATTGCACCCTTCACTAATGGCGATGTATTGCCATTATTTCAGTAGAGATACCATCTTTTTAAATGACTTCATAATAACAGTGCCACTATGGGTAGGATGCTAGGGGCAGGTGAGAAATCCCACACAATCTAGTTTCTGTAATTGGGAGTGTACGTGTCTCAGTAAAGGAGGGAGAATGGTCCAATGGCTTGGACACTACCTTTGTACTTGGGAGACCCAGATTCCATTCCTTGCTCTGCCACAGACTTCCTGCGTGATATTGGGCAAGCCAGTTAGGCCAAGATTTTTAGAGGTATTTAGGCACTGCAACACTGAGTGTAGCAATGCTTAACTTGTTTAGGAGCCTAAATCACATTTTCAAAAAGGTTTCAGGCATTTAGGAGCCAAAATTCCAGTTAGGCATTGCAACACTGAGAACATCAATGCTTAAATACATCTAAAAATCTGGGCTCTGTATCACTGTTCTTCATCTGTAAAATTGGAATAATAGCACTTCCCTAACTCACAGGCTAGGTCTACACTGGGGAGGGGATCGATTTAAGATACGCAAATTCAGCTACGTGAATAGCGTAGCTGAATTCGACGTATCCTATTCGACTTACCCCGCTGTGAGGATGGCGGCAAATCGACCGCTGCGGCTCCCCCTTCGACAGCGCTTACTCCTCCTGACGAGGTGGGAGTACGCGCGTCGATTCGGGGATCGATTTATCCGTCTAGATGAGACGTGATAAATCGATCCCCGAGAGATCGATTTCTACCCGCCGATCCGGGCGGGTAGTGTAGACTAGCCCACAGAGGGGTTGTGAGGATAAATACATGAAAGATTGTGAAATGTTCAGATACTGTGGTAATGAGGTCTGTATTCAGTACCTTAGGTAGACAGATGTATGTGCAGATATTGAGCAGAAACGTATTTAGAGTGGGGTTTTCAAATTTCCTTAGAGGATCTGCATGCCCAGTTCCCGGACAAATTATTGCAAACTGGGTGTCCAAATTCCCTTCCCGTGGCCTATTATTAATTTTGCCAAATGATGATACAGACATTTTAGGTTGTTATCACACTTTTTTTATTTCCATTTTGAGAGATGTTACTGATTTCACTATTTTTCTTCAATGTTAAGTAGAATCTGTCATTATGATAGACACATACACAGGTTGCACTTTTACAGATTTCTACCTGATTTTATTTGGGGACCTTGTCCCTAGGTTCTCACCATATATATGTAAAATTCTGAACCCACCTATATTTGACAATGTCCCTTTAAGAGAATTCATTGAAAACTTCAGGACAGAAAAAACAGATATGAAGAAAAGGAAATAATGGGTGACATATAAAAACCCTAGGCAGTATATTGGTTAAATATAAATCAGTGATTTAGCAACAGGTTAGTATTTCCACTTTCTCGCTGCTCCTTAATGAGTCTTTCAAAACTGATAACATTTTAATGTAATTTTGATTGCCTTATTCTGGAGGTCAGTCTAATAAGTGTGTTGTGTGATGCCAAATTACTCTTCTCAGAGGGAGTGAATATAATTAAAGGTGCAAGCACTCTGTTTTTGATAAAGGGAGTTGAAAAGAGTTTATTTTGTACTTAGAAAAATTGAGTTTCATGGAACTAATTTCAGGCTTCAGTTATGCCTATGTTTTAACCTGTTCTTTGCCACATAGTTGAGTAGATCCATGGCTGTTCTCTGCGGAAAAGGATATCCGCAGAACAGATGCACATACTGCCTAATCCATAGAGACTTCTGGTTCTGAATGGCCTTCCTAGAAAGTGTGACATGTATTCCAATCATGCGCATGGTGGATTTCATTGGGATTGACTTATAATGCAATACCCTTGTCTCTGTATTGACCAGTAACTGACTAACCATTTTAACTGTTACATTGCTATCTTCATCAGACATGTTTGCAGTAACTTTACACAACACAGTTTGAACCAGTGGAGGTGGGGAAGCAATGAACTTCCCCACCCAGTGTGGACACACTTCCCCTGAAGCAATAATATTCTCCAAATAGTTTAGCTTTTTAGTCAGCAGCAGTGAATATTCAGTTACAGCCTAAGCAAGACCTCTATGCCCCCCAATACATCCATCCTGCCCCACCATTCAAGCCCAGTGTTGCCATCTCTTGTGATTTTATTATAGATGTTTGATATTTTCCTCACAGCCCCAGCTCCGGGAGTTGAACATTGCCTTTCACTAAAAAATATAAAAAATAATTTCTAGCTGTCATGGAGAAAAGTTTGAAAATGTGACCGTAGTGCACCCCCAAGGGTCAAATATCAGAAAGCAAATTTAAAAGAATCCACAAATATTTTATCTGGTAAAAGATCATGATTCTTAAGCCAATCTCATGAAGTTGAGGGGACCTGACGTGTGAAGATGGCAATACTGCACTGATTTAAGTAACCAAATCTCACTTTATTTACCATACAGAGAAAACACACGCACACACAAGCTGGAGCAGTCCTGGTTCCCAGCTGCCTGCCTCCCTCTGAGCAGCAGGCTCTTTTCTTCCTGTTTCTGTTTCTCTCTTTCTCCCCCTTGGGCTTGATCCTGCCATTCTTTTTAACGCAACAGTGTTCACTGTATTCTATGGGCCTGCGAATATTGTTCTAAATTATTTATTTATATAGCAGTAGCACGTAAGAGCCTCAGTCATGGCCATTGTGCTAGCTACTATGCAAATATACAGCAATAAGACTGCCCCTGCCCCAGGGCCGGCTCTGGCTTTTTTGCCGCCCCAGGGGGGAGGGCGGCGAGCCCCGGCGGGGGCTCCGCTCTCCCCCCGGCGGCCAGAGCGCAGGGCGGCGAGCCCCGGCGGGGGCTCGGCTCTCCCCCCGGCGGCCAGAGCGCCGGGGGCAGGGCGGCAAGAGGGCGGCGAGCCCCAGCAGGGGCTCGCCGCTCTCCCCCCGGCAGCCGGGGGGAGGGCGCGGGGGGCGGGAGGGCGGCCAGAGCGCCCGGGGGAGGGCGGCGAGCCCGGCTGTGGCCCCGCTCTCCCCAGCGGCCCGAGCGCCGCGCCGCCCCCCTCCAGGTGCCGCCCCAAGCACCAGCTTGGTTGCCTGGTGCCTGGAGCCGGCCCTGCCCTGCCCCCAAAGAGCTAATTTATGCTCTGGTTTGAAGTAGGATTGTGTTTCACTATTTATTCTCTCATGCTATCACCACATAACCCCTCTGTAATAGAGGATATATTAAATAAACATTGCTTTTTTTTGTATCATCACATAATACATCTCTTATGTAAGCAAAGAAGGAGTTGGGTAGGGGTTAGATCAAAGAACAGAGAATCAAGATTCCTGGCTTTTGCTTCAGACTCAGCTACTTTCTCACTGTCTCACCTTTTACAACCGGGGTTGGCTGAAAAATGAGAATTATTTTCAGCAACAAATTGTGAACAAAATATTTTAATTTTGTTCAACATTTTTTGCTGCGTTTTCTTTTCCTCGATGAACTGATTTGAAACAAAACATTAATTTCATCACAAAAATTAGGAAGTTTTGAATAATTTTAGTTCAAAAAGCCATTTTTATTGAAAAAATTTGCAATGAAAAATTTCAGCCAGCATCACTTGCATCTCTCTAAATGTCTCTCTGCCTCAGTTTTCCACCTGTGAAATATGGATAATTGGGGCCAGATTAAAGCACAGGCACATGCTTTTGGCCCCAGCACCCAGTGTGATGTGATGACAGGATCTCGGCTTTCATTTAAAAATAATGTTCCTAGTCCTCAGAATTGTGAAGCAAAGTTTGAAAACATGACTTGAATATAACCTTTGCAAGGCATCTACTTGACTACAGACAGCCTGCCACAGAGGGAGCAGCAGTAGCTCAGAGGGGGTTGAATAGTCCCACACCCGTCAGCAGAGCTAGGGCTAGTGCTCTCAGGAGAGTCCCCTGCTGCTGCTGACCCCAGCCAGGAAGGAGAAGGAATTTGTGTAGATGGGGAGGTCCCCATGTGGTGCTCTGCCTAGAGCCCTGGATTATTTCGGGGTAATGAGAGCTGGGTGAAATTTTTCAACAAAAACTTTTTTTTGGTGAAAAATGCAGATGCGGCAACACCAATACATTTAACACATTCGTGTTGATTTTGCCAAATTGTTTTGGTTAAAGAAAACCCTCGACATTTCCTTTAAAGACATTCAAAATGTTAACTGCTCGAAGTAGAAACAAAAAGTTTTGTTTTGGGTCCAATGAAATGTTTTGTTTAACTTCAAATGAATTTTTTTTTGACTTTTCAATGTGGTAAAACATTTCATTTTCAGTTTGACCCAAAACAATTAAAACATTTTTTTTTTTGACTTGCCAGCAAACCAAATAATCCATTATTGGTTCATCTCCAATAACTATACCCACCTCAAAAAGAGAGCGCGAGGCTGTGATTGGGGGGGAATAAATCCCATCCAGGTTAATCAGGGGGTTAGCAGGAGCCTGAACCCAATTAGACCACAGGTGGCACCTGTGATAGGCATCAGTGATGATCAAACTCAGCTGTGGAGGAGCTTGGTAAATGGAGGAGTACAGGGCAGTGGGGAGAAAGGCCAGGGGTGTGATGCAGGTGAGAGGAAGCTGGGAGTGTCCTCTTTTGGGCTAAAGGCAGAGAGATACTTGTGCCTAAAGGGTGTTTGAACTGAAGCTTCTTCCCCTCAAACTGTGCGTTAGAGAGTGAGCATCTCCTGCTGGAACTTCAGGGAGCCGGTTAGGCTCCTGTGGGAGGCCTGAGGTAGCAGGGAGAGTCTGATCCCAAGAACAAGGATGGATCCTGGATGAGCGAAGCAGGCAGGACCAGCCTTGGGGGTGGGCAAGCAGGGCGGTTGCCCTGGGTGCTGCCAAATTCTGGAGGCACCAAATCAACAAGCGTGTGTGTGTGGGGGGGGAAATGCAGGAGTGCAACATTGCTCAACTTTGTTTTTATTCCTTTGTGGACAGCCAAAAATGTTTTTTGTGCTGAATGGCAGAACACTTAGGGCCAATCCTGTGAACAGGGGTAGGACTTACAGGCGGAAGGCCTGGGGAGTTGAATGATGCAGGGGAACTCATTCACAATAGCTCTAACATCATGAGGGTTGTCATTGGCGGGAGGAGATCCAGGACGGCAGCAGCAAGGAGTCTGGCAGAGGAGACCATACCTGCTCATTATAGGATCCCTGGGCTGGAAGCCAGTGTAGGCATTCCCCAGCAAGCCACTGGGAAGGTGGTGTGAGCCTTAGAGAAGGGCAGCTGAGAGCTGCCTGAGAGAGGAAAGGAGGGACCCATAGGAAAATAGGTGCAGTAGAGAATAGAGCTGCAACACCACACCCAGCCACCAGGGGGTACCAGTGATGGGTGCATCCTTCCACAGAGACCTGCTGAATTAATGTTTGCAAAGCACTTTGGGATCCTCAGATGACAGATACCAGGGGCCAGATCCAAAGCACATTGGAGTAAATGGAAAGAATCTCATTGACTTCAGGTGGGCTTCGGGTCAGACTCTACATGTTCAGTGTTTCTTCCTCCCATTCTGTGGCTGATTTTGAGGTGTAGTTGGGGTATTTTAATACTTCTCGCCCCCCTCCCTCCCCCCCCGCTAAGTAGCAGTTAGCCAAACTGATATGGAGAAGTTCAGGAGCTGCTCCCATAATGGGGTGCTGCTTCTGCAAAAGGATGTGTGTCTGTGTGTGAATGGCACAAGGCTAAACACCTTTGAATGTGTGCTCATGTCTCAGAATAATGTGTTTCAGACTCGCCAAGTGAGAGCAAATGAGTTAGGTCAGCCAACAAATCTAAATAGTAGTTTGAAGGTTAGAAGGGACTTTAAAGAGCTTTCCTGGGTGCAGAAATAGTATGGTCTGCTTTACAGCTCCAGTAAGTTTGGAGGGGAGCCAAAAAAAAACACAAAACAAACCCCTTTGTGGCTCTAGACCAGGGGTTCTCACAACAAATTTTTTGGTGGCCTCAAAGTGCAGCCACCAACTCTTGCTGGTGGCCGTGCTGACAATTTTCCCTAAAATACTTAATTAACTTTAGGAAAAACAAACAAATATGCACATACACATGCCCAAATCATTGTAATGTATTGAATCTTTTTGCAGACTCAATAATAAAAACGTACAATTGTCTCTATTCTTTACTGAACCTAAACAGAACAGAAAGACAAATACGGTGCTCTGCAGATTCTTGTCTTTTCTGTTGTTGTTTCTTTTGGTTGCTTTTTTAAAAAGACTTGCTAGCTAGTAAGTCTGCTGCTGTGAAAAGCGATATTAACAAACATACAAAGATCACTTTTCACAGCAGCAGACTTACTCAGTCCTGGCAAGCCCGGGGACAAATTAAGCCTCGGATGGGGAGGTCGGTAGGGGGGGAAGTGGGAATGAATGATGGGCCAGCGGAGGCATAGGGGGCCAGTGGTGATGGGGGCGGGGGATTAGCCTCACAGCTGGGGGTTGGAGCTCCTTGGCTAGAGCCTGCTGCCCACCATCGGAGGACTGGAGACTGACCCTTCTGTCCCAGGAAGGCAGGGAACTCACTAGCTGCCTGCTCCTCCAGCATGTGTGTCTCGGGGGAGCTGGGGGAGGGCAGGGTCCAACCCCTGCTGGTGGCCCTGGGGAAGGGACCACTGCTTTCCACCCCTCCTCCCCCATCGCTGCCCAGGAGGCTGTGGCCACAGGAAAAGCCTCTTGTGGCTGCATGAGGCCACGGTGGCCGCATTTGAGAAATGCTGCTCTAGACCATGCATGAAAGGAGTTCAAAAGGGAGATCTCTTGTTCTTGCAGACTGACAGGGATTTCAATTTTATGTGGCATGATTACATTATTCATAGTTACCTAGATTTATTTTGTCCTGCTGGAGGCACTTATTGGGCACAGGGGCAGATTTAATTTTAACAGAGGTTTGGACCTGGCTGTAGTTATAGTTCCATTAGTCTGGGGTGGAGAAGGGAAATCAAACTGGGACTGCTGATTTGCCTCTTGGCTGAGAGGTTATCAGGAGGGAAATAAATTTGCAGTAATAAAAGCTGTTCTTGACATTCCCTTATGTAGAGGAGGCAAAGGTTGTGATTACTTAGAGGTTAAGCATTGAAACTTCACAGCCAAAGGAAGGGGAAAAAGGGCAGGCCAGGATGGCTATCTGTCCCGTTGGACACTGGGAGGTTCAGGTGAGAGGGTTATAATGGATTCTGAATAGCCATAAAGATCTTTCTTCTGCATTTAATTAGTAGAAGATGTGGTGTCAATTTAAATAATTTATTGCGGTCTATGATTAGATTAGGGGTGAGATTATGGAGACATCCGTGGCTACCTGTTGTGCACTGATTTGGATCTTTTCTTCAATCAATCTCTTTCAAGGCAGCAGGGTTAAATAAAGTTGCCTGCCAGAGCAGAGTAGATTTGCCTCCATCTAAGAGGCAGAGATTAGAAAGCATTGTGAAGAAGGCAAAATATCCTTTTATTTTGTTGTCAAACTCTTCATTATTATTATTTTTTCAGTGAATTTTGTCATAAGGGTGATGGACTGTCATAAACATAAACCCAGCCTTGTTACTGTGGAAACACACAGGGGAAAACATTGATTCCACCCCATTCCAAGCATTAATTAATAACTATACACCCACATAAACGGTGTTCATTAAAGAAGAATATACTCTAGTGTGAATGGCCTGTATGAGGTCCTCTGCACTACTCAAGCCTTGAGGTCAGGCTTTGTGTGGGGCTGGAGTGACAGAGCAGGTGGTCATGCGGGTGCCTGTCTGTCCTGGCTCATCAGACACTAGCATGGAAGGTGGGGATGGCTGTGGGATAGGGAAAGGGTTACAGGATCTACACCAGTGCCGTTGAGGCAGTGATCTTAACTAGAGCTGGGAGACATATTTTGGATTAATAGATAATTTGCCAACAAATGCAGTTTTGGTCGTCCCAGACGCAATTTCCAAATCTGACACATTAGTTTCGTCCGGGGGAAAGTTTTTCCCAGCCAGCAGTCTCTGTGTGCACAGGGCCCTCTTCATAACAGTTAGTATAGTGGCTAGCATAGTTACCTGGGATGTGAAAGACTGGGGTTTGAATCGCCCTTCTGTAAAGGAGGGAATTGAACTCAGCAAGGGCCCTAACCACCAGGTTATATCTAGGCTATTCTGCTTTCTGTCTCTCCTGTTGAAGCTATTCCACTTGGTATAAATACTGAAATATGCATTGGGCCAAAACAAGAGACTGACTCTATAGCCTGATGAATAAGGCACTACCTAATTCAGAGAAGGGATCTGAATCCACTCTCCTGCCTCACCAGGCTGTAGAATCATTTTCTCTCTCTGGCCCAATGAGTATTTATACAAAATGGAACAGTTTTAAGGGGGCAAGAGCAAGCAATCCACCCCAGAATAGCCTATAGCCCGCCCAGTGATTAGACTGTTAAGCTGGGAGATGGAAGATCAGAATACAAGTCATTGCTTCAGATTGAGCAGTCAAACCTGGGTTTCCCACATCCCAGACAAGTGCCTTAACCACTGGACTAAAGGATGACAGAGAGGCTGGCCTGAAACATACATCTCAAATCTGTCAGCACATTCTGAACATATTTTTAACTAAACCAAATATTTTGCCTGATCTTTTTCAGTTTTCTGGCCAAACCAAAGAATCACCTACTTATCCAGCTCTAGTCTGAACACCCTGCACAAGTAACATGAAGGGGCACAGTGACTGGAATTCGAGTCAGCAGTAGTGGCCCCAGAAATGGGAACAGGCCTACAGCCCTGTATGCTCACTACTTGTTGAGGAGAGGATAGTATGCACGTACACACACACACACACACACAGCCTCTGTGCATTTCACCTGCACATAGGAATGCTGTACTTTTATTTTGCTAATTTCTGATGATGTACATTTTTCTGTGAAGATCCCATGTACTATGCTGCACACTAGACCTAAATTAGTCAGCATGACTCCTTGTGGTGTGATGCAAAGCTACACTGAATTAGGCACACTGGTGATGCAATCGTTTGAAAATCTTTAATTTTGTTGAAATAGTTTCCCTTATGGTGCATTTTTATAATTCTGTCTAAAATATATGATTGTAAATGTTTTATTTCCACTGTGGTTGAGCCATCCCACTTCTGCCTGACCTTGGAGTTCTTCACGGTTATAGATTTTGGGCAATGCTGGCCAACTGTACAAATAAGGCTGTGCAGTGGTGTTCGAATTGCAATTTCCTGACTCTTTGAATCTCAAGACACTTATTATTTATTTGCTATTTGTCTTGCACCTTAAAGTGCTAACAAAGTAATTAAAAATAAAGGGATTCTCCATCTAAATCTCCATTCTCTCACTCTATCATCCTCCTCTTCTATGCTTGCCTTTCCCTCAGTTCTCCTTCCCCACTCTACACTCTGCCGATACCACAAGTAAAGCTAGGGAGTAGGAATGGGACCTACCAGATCATCATATGGCAAATAAAGGCTGATGAGTTCTCTCTATTCCATTCTCTTTCCATTCTGCTCCTCTACCCCTTAAGTGTTTTCTTCTTTCCTCTTCTATTCCTCCCTTCCTTCTCTCTCTCCTGTCCTCCATTATATTCCCCTTCTCTTCCATTCCGCTCTGTTCACTCTCCTGACTCCACATAACCCCTGCTTTCTCCTGAATTCATAGAGTCAGGAGGCGAGGGGTAGCTGATAAATCCATCTTGTTACTGGTGGGATCTCCAAGAGAAGGGGAGCCAGCAGTGGAAGTGGGAGCAGCCCCTGGAGTGGGAAGAAGAGCGAACAGGGGAAAAGCTCTTTCTTTAAAGGAAAGAAAGTGGATAGGACATTTCTGTCTGGGACCTCTTTCCCCCATCCCTCCATATGATGCTGCTATTACTCCACTTACTGGTAGCATGGTTGACAGCCTCAAAAGCCTGGTCGTGGAGCATTTCCCTTACTCACTTCACATTCCCCCGTTTGGTGAGTCTGTGCTTCACCAGAAAAAGAAAGGGGAACTCACCCAACTCATGGAGAGGAAGGGGGAGATTTCCCTCTACTAAAAGTAGAAGAGCTGCATACTCCTATGCTCCTGCTTACTGGTTGTGACAGTGGCTTTGCCACCATTGGCAGCTGGCTGACAGGTGCATTCTATAACTCTAACGTTAGTTAGTACTAAGGACTCTCTCTTGACATGTTAGGCTCCAGGGATCAAAATGTTGAGGCAGGAGCCTGCAGTATTGACTACTGCGGCAGAATTACTCTAAGCTGTGTGCTGCCCAACAGTCCCCTACTTGCATTATGGCCCAATCCTGAACCCTTTGCAATCAATGGCAATACTTTCATTGACTCCAAGAGGAGCTTTTCCCCCATTGGCTCTTGAGCTCAGAGGGCACAGTTTGGCCAGAACTCCATGGCGTAGCTCCTTCCCTGTGGATTGCTACTTGAATTGGGGTAGGGGGAAGTCGTTCCTCTCTGCAGAAGTCATATACCAGCTTATTGGTGGCTCAACCTTGCTGTACCATATAGAGGTGAAGTCTGAGATTCGGTTTCACATCCCCTGCTGACATACGTGCTAGATTATGGTGTTTTGATTTAGTCCACGTGCAATAGCAATTGGAATCTAGAACAAGAAAAATGTTTAAAACTATTTGAATCTTGTTCCCAGTGTGATAGTATTTTCCATGTTAATCTCCTATTAAACTATCCACAGGCAGCAGACAAAGGAATTAGAAACACATACGGAGATTGAAATACAGCTACATGTCTGTCCTTGATATAGTTGATTTAGAATAATGGCATCATTTTCCTGTAGAAATCTCTTCCTTTGCTGAATGCTATTACCCTCAGTAATACCTTTTGTACCTTCAGTTAATATAGCCATATAACAAATGCAAATCTGTACTGGCAAAGGCAGACTGCTTGAACTTTAAAATATTAATTTTAAATGTAGCTATGGCTATTTTTAATAGTCATTTAAAATGATCCTAGAAAAGCACACGCTGAGATAATGAGATCTATAAATATTAGTTGGCATTATTGATTCACATGGATTGCTTCTGTGGATTATCCACATTTACTACATTTCTTCTTGCGCCTCAACTAATCAGTAATTTGTGATTTTTAAAAGGTATTTCTTCAGGTGGGATTTTCACATGAGCCTAAGGGATTGAGACACTCAACTCCCATTGAGTTTCAGTGGGAATTGTGTGCCTAACTCCTTTAGGCTCTATGGAAAATCCAGCCTTATTTTTTTTCTGGTCTCCAATTGAATTTAGAATGGAATTTTCAAATGCATTGGCCTAGCTGCTCCTGCTAGTCAATGGTAAAATTCTCCTTGAATCCAGTGGGAATAGAGTTAGGGTGGCACTCAGCGCTCTTGAAAATTGCATCCTTAGTGCTCATTAGGCATGAAGGGAAAGAGCCTGAACTTATGCAGCTTCAGTGGAACACCCTTGCACAGGTGCCTGGGTGAACCTTCCCTATCTTTGGACACTCTGTGCACGAACCAGGGATGCTTGCAGTCTTTCTCCAGGGATTGCAGAGACTAATCCCTATGTCTGGAGTGTCTGTCTGGAGTGGCTCATGAACATGGATGCCAACCTCAGGGCAGACTGTCAAGAAGCAGGGCACAAACCGCAAATTGTTTGTATGTTCTCTAATTAGATTTCACCAATCAAGTAGCAAGAGGGAACTCACCACGCCCTATAATGGCCTTACCACGGAGTCACAGAAAGTCCTCTTGGGCACGCTGGTCTATCTTGCCACCCAGGCAAGAATGCCTTTGTGATAGATTACCTATTACACCAAAAATCACAACAATATTCAGGTTATTCCCAGTCCTGAAGGTCCATTCACTTACCCCAAATCAGTTGCACCTCAGATCTCTCACCAAAGACAATGCTTATATCCAATCCTGTAATAACTAACTGAAGATTTATTAACTAAGAAAAGAAATGAGAGTATTTACAAGATTAAAGCAGGAAGCATATATACACAAATCAGTTACAGTCTTAGATTCCAAAATCTAATAGAAATTCCTATAATAAGCCAACTCCATATGTTCTTTAGGGCTAACCCAGCAAAACAGCTGGGGGTCCTTTGCTTATGCTTAGTGATTCTTGCCTCTTTAGAGTCAAAGTAGCAAAAAGAACTAAGTTTCTCTTTGTCAGGGATTTTTATCCCCTTCCCTCCAGAGGGAAGCTGATGGGATGAGTTTATGTGCAGGTCTTCTCTTCCTGAGGGGGTGAGGAATGCAGTTAAAGTCTATGTTCTTTGATGTCTCATGATGGCTCATTTAGTTTCAAAGGCCTTCTCATTGGGCAGGACCTAACATCTTCTGTAGAAAGCCAGATTTGCATTGGAGAAGGCTTCTCTCCCATAGGCACCGACTCCGTGGGTGCTCTGGGGCTGTTGTACCCACAGGGAAAAAATGGTGGGTGCTGAGCACCCACCAGCAGCCCCCCCTATCAGCTCCCTCACCCCCCTCAGCGCCTCCCACCTGCCAGCGGGTCCCATGGATCAGCGCCTTTCCCTCCCTCCCTGTGCCTTCCGCCCAGGGCTGGCTCCAGCTTTTTTGCCACCCCAAGCGGTGGGGGAAAAAAAAGAGAAAAAAGAAAAACCCGATTGAGGTGCCGCCGAAGAGGAAGAGAGGGAGTGAAGGACCCATGGCCGAATTACTGCCGAAGGCTGAAGCGGAGCGATTGAGCTGCCACCGAAGTGCCGCCGAGGACTAGAAGTGGAGCGATTGAATTGCCGCCGAAGTGCCGCCGAACAGGAAGAGAGGGACTGAAAGACCCGCCGCCGAATTCCCGCCGCAGACCCAGATGTGCCGCCCCAATAACGGACAGAGTGCCACCCCTTTCTATTGGCCGCCCCATGCACCTGCTTCCTTCGCTGGTGCCTGGAGCCGGCCCTGCTTCCGCCCACTGCGATCAGCTGTTTCCCAGGAGGCTGGGAGGGATGGGGAGGAGCGAGGACACAGCGTGCTCAGGGGAGGGGATGGAATTGGGAGGGAAGAGGCAGGGCGGGGGTGGAGTGAGTGCAGGAAGAGGCAGGGCACGGGTGGAGCAGGGGGTGGGAAGAGGCGGGGTGGGGGTGGAGCAGGGGCAGGAAGAGGCAGGGCGGGATGGAGTGGGGGTAGGAAGAGGTGGGGCGGGGTGGGGCCTGGGGAAAGAGGTACAGTGGGGCGAGGCCTGGGGCACCCCCGGGCACTTTGGAAAGTCAGCACCTGTGTTCTCTCCTGTTTGACGAGTTACACAGTTGCAGAGGTTTACAATGCAAACACTCATGGCTTGTTTTCACATACAGCTCTACAGAAGCATAGTTAATCCTTGTCCCCAAGAGGCGGTAGTTGTGTTGACGGCAAAAGCTTGCCTGTTGACATAGCACTATTTACATGGGGGTGGTGGGGGTTAGGTCAGTATAACTACGTCGGTGTGGGGTGTAGATTTTTCACACCCTTGAGCGATGTAATTATACTGATACAGGTCTGTAGTGTAGACCTGGGCTCGGTATAACCAACAGAGGTTTTAAGTGAGATCAATAGAGGCAACATCCTACAAGCATTTCAACAAGTCTAAGCATTAAACACATTCTTAGCATTGTTAGAATAGATGTTAAATTGATAACACATAGGTAAGCCAGACTGGTTTCCAGCTATGCATTTGTCAGTGTTCAGTGAGGCCTATGGCCTTGGCATGAACTGGCACCAGGTCAGCCAGTGTCGTACCCTGTTTGCCCAAGGAGGTGTAAATCACACTAAAGGGAGCAGAGACATGCAGATTCCCCTGAGCCGCAGTCCCTCCCTCAGCTTTTCTGGGGCTGTTTGACTTCTCAGCATTCCCAACGCAGGGCCATGGGCAATCTGCACAATCTGGCCCATAAAGCAGACCTGAACTATTTTAATTGTGTTACTAAGGACCTTGCTGATGCTCTAGATTGAGGGTGGTTTTGTGGTGGGAAGGGTGGGGAAGTAACAAATGAAATGATGAGAGAGGAGTAACAGAGTTGTACTAAAAGGTATTGTTCTGAAGGGAACAGAATCGCATCAGGGATGAATCTGACCTATTGTTTTGAATGGGTGAAGCTTTTCTAGGGAATGCTGAGGACTGACTAATAATATCTAGCTCTTCTATAGTCTATTTCATTTGTTGTCCTCAAAGCACTTTACGAAGGAGGTCAATATCATTATCCCCATTTTACAGATGAGAAACTGAGAATAGTTCTCTGTGATTTCCCATGTAATAAACAGGACAAAATTGATACGAAAGTTGCACTGTTTTAACCTAAGGGGAGATTTTAAATTGGTTTGAATTTAAATTAAAACCTATTTCCACATGACGTGACTTGAACAAAAATAAACCAGTCTAAGCTGAAATCAGTATCCACATAGACCTTTGTACTGGTTTAACTGTATCCACTTTAAAACTGATTTAAGGCAAACTGGTGAAACTTTCCTGTGTAGGCAAGTCTGTCCCACACTAGGAAAAAAGGTTTGTTCTTATACATGTTATCTAAGAAGTGGTGACTAATATGGCAAAATCCTTGTGAGGACAAGGCAGTTTGTAATTGTCATACTCGTTAGCTGATCAAGATAAATTCTAGGGCGGATCCTATGATTCCAAATGTATTTGCATGTCACATACATTTTATATAATCTCACTTCTATTATTTTAAAATGATGTATGCAGGAGGTGCTGAATTTTAAAATTGTACTTATAGAAAGCATCCATTCACTTAAAGAAATTAATCAGATAATGTTTTAAGCTACCTGAACTATTTTTATACCTCTCTTTTTCCAACATTGTGGGACAGATTCAGAGGTAAGCTAGTATAATTTACATCAATTTCTATACCAGGGGTCGGCAACCTCTGGCACGCGGCTCGCCAGGGTAAGCACCCTGGCGGGCCGGGCCAGTTTATTTACCTGCTGACGTGGCAGGTTCAGCCGATCGCGGCCCCCACTGGCCGCAGTTCGCCGTCCCAGGCCAATAGGGGCAGCGGGAAGCGGCGCGGGCGAGGGATGTGCTGGCCGCGGCTTCCTGCCACCCCTATTGGCCTAGGACGGCGAACCGCGGCCAGTGGGGGCCGCGATCGGCCAAACCTGCCACGTGAGCAGGTAAATAAACTGGCCCGGCCCGCCAGGGTGCTTACCCTGGCGAGCCGCGTGCCAGAGGTTGCCGACCCCTGTTCTATTCCACTCCATGTGTAACTAATTTAGCATAGACTCACATTCTCTCTCATGCTCATGACCACTTACCAATGTGTACTGTAACTTACATCCATTCAGAGGTGATGTATAAAGAAGTGTAAGTGACATGTCAGTAAGTGGGTGTGATGCTAACAGAATCAAAGTCAATGTCTACACACACGGACTATAGTGGTGGAGTTACAGTACCGAAGCTATATATCCCCATATGTAGATGTAACCAACAGTGATTGAAGGGGCTTCTCCATTACTGCCTGAACACTGCCTCCCAAGCAATGGTAGGTAGGTTGACAGAAGCATTCTTCCTTCAACCTAGCCATGTCTACGCCGGTGTTAGGTCAGCATAGCTTTGGTGCTCAGGGGTGTGGACTTAAAATTTAAATGTAAACTGGGTCTGATAGGATATGTTTACAGTGCAATTAAAAACCCTCGGCTGGCCTGTGCTAGCTGATTTGGGCTCATGGGGCTCAGGTTAAGGATAGACATTTGGGTTTGGCCCGGAATCTAGAACCCTGCATGATAGGAGGGTCCCAGAGCTCGGACTGCAGCCCGAGCCCGAACAGTAAACAGCCCTTTAACTAGAGCCCCGCGAGCCCAAGTCAGCTGGCACCCAGGCCAGCTATGTCTAATTGCAGAGTAGACATACCCATAAAGTCTAAGTTAGGGTAGAGAGCAGGAAGAAGGTATAAGTTATACCAGGCTAGAGTCCCCTCTGAATTTGGTTCTGTGTCACATCTGGGCCTTGGCAGGTTGAACTACTTATTATTACAATATATGCTTCCCTTTCTTCAAGTTTCATCTCAACATAATACAAGAAAAAGAAAAAGAGTGACAAATTTTGTGCGTGTGAGATGAGACATCAGCATTTTGTCTTATCGGAACTGGTGATTCAGTATATCGCTAAAAGCAGTTTTAGAGCATAGGAAACAGCATTATTGATCTTCAGGAGTCTTGTTGCCAGAAAATATATTAAAAAGTTTAATACTATGACGTACAGCTTCATACTAGCAACGTTGCCAAGATTTTTCCAGAAATCAATGAGTATGAGAAGAGTTTGAGGGGAGACAGTGTTGGTGATTTTCAGAAGGGTTGGAGGTGAGTTAGCCATTTGTGCAAGCTGAATTTCTATGCGCTGTTTGGAAAACGTATTCCTTCACATTTGCAGAATCTCTACAGTAGTCATAGGGAGATAGAACTGTTTATAATATATTAAAGCCCCCACCCCCCCAGTTTTGCAATCAATATGCAGTGTGTGTGTGTGTATGATACATCCATATAAAATATACACATGCCCGCACACACTCCAAATTAAGGCACAGGAACCGATGTGATTATATGCCAAAATTATACGCCATCATCTTTGCTGAAGCCAATGTCACCAGCATTGAAGTAATAATCCTCATGCACCAACTTTGCTGGGCTGGACATCGTGTGCGGATGCTAGACTCTCGCCTTCCAAAACAAGTCCTCTTCTCTCAGCTCACCCATGGTCAGAGATCCTGCGTTCAGAGGAAACGCTACAAAGATACTGTATCTTAAGAAAAATGATGTGGCCATCACAAACTGGGAGGAGCAAGCCACCAACCCACCCCAATAGCGCCATATCCTCCATCAGGCAGTGGTACCTTGGAGGAGAAGCACCTTGACCTCAAAGCTAAAAAAGAGAGAGAGAGAAGGAAGGAAAAAGAAAGAACTTTCTCCCAGCCGGCAGCTGGCCTGCCACAAAATGTCAGTACCTATTGCGGGGAGATTTGTAGTTCCAGGATCGGACTCCTGAGTCATCTGAGGACCCATATGTAAATCTGTGGGATCCCAATCAGTAAGTCTATTAAGGCCAGTAGAGTTGCTCTGGATTTACACTGGTGAAATTGAGATCAGAATTTGCTCCCACTTTTGATGTGTCTAGATATTTACTTGAGGAAAGGATTTTTTAAGTTAGGAGTTTATGAATAAATACTACATGCACATGTACTGTCTGCACACATATTAGGACTGTATTTTTGCAGATATCAATTCTGAGCATCTATATACCGAAATGATTCTCTATTACTTATTATTCAAGTACTGACAGTGCACTTAGCGCTGTATAATATTTTTTTTTAAAAGTCCCTGTCCCAAAATGCTTGCAGTCTAAAAGCAAGTTTATTAAAAATTTTGAAAGCAACTAGTGACTAGGGATCTAAACCCCATATTCAAATATGATGTAGAATTTGTCTTCACAAACAACTACCTCATGGCAAGCTGGGATGTGACTTTATCCTGTCCTAGCCTGATGCAGACTAACTGATGGTGTGAACCCTGCTGACGTGCATTAACAGTTCATTAATGTGCTCTGATCTAGGCCCATTTCAATGTGGACTAGATCATTTTTCAGAATGGGACTGGAAACCTCATGAAAGCAACTCTGCTCCTATTGTATCAGCACCTTTGCTTCCATCTGCAACCTGGAAGCGCATAAAGGTGCATGAAGAAGAAAAGGGATGAGGTGGGGGGAAATGTTAACTGAACTTATTCAGACCTTACAAACAGATCAGTTCAGACCTTGGACAAATGTATAGTGAAGTTCCCCCCTCCCCATATGGGTTTGCCCATCTCTAACTGTTGCTCTCGGAATATTTGAATGTGTTTTTAGAAAATTTCATTCATTGCTTTAAAAGCCAGCGTGATATGCAGGGGCAGATCCCTTAAGTGGTGTGACTCGCCCTATTCCCTACAACATGCACCCATCTCTCCTTCCTCAAAGCTACAACCCAGCTGGAGAACGTTTGAGTCTGAAAATATGTCTGCTCCTGGGTGATTCCCAGTAACCCAGTAACAATATGGTTGTTATTTGCAGGAAATAACTTAGATCAGAATTACTGCTCTATATGCATCAAGTCTCTCATTTCTATCGATACTGAAAAATGTGTATTTCTAATAATAATTAGAGAGGGGCCCCAACTCCTCCCCCATCCCAAAGACCTTAGATCAGACCAACCCCTAAACTTTGGAGAAGTTTGAATCCTGATTCAGATTTTGCAGCTTGGTCCCATCTCTATTAATAATACTTGAATATGTTCCACAACCTTGTCAGCACCAATCTGTGTTTGTGGAATGGCTGAAGTGCAGTGGTTACCAGGAATTCAGACTATGTCCATTACGGACACATCTGAGTTAGAGGACCTAAGGACCTGTTCTGGTTATAACACAATTCCAGATGGTACTATGGACAGGATTTTAATGGTATTCCATAACTAGGCTAACGTGTTGGACATGACTAACATCCCCATATGAAACAGACTCATCCCTTAGAAGTACGTGTTAAAGTGCTTTCATTTCAGTGGGAGTGCCTAAGGCTTTAGCCTGGTTACAGAACACAGTTAAGGTTCTGTCTATGCTACAAACTGGAAATGTGATAACTATGACCTTGAGGATTTTGCCTTGAGATTTGTAAGCTCCAGAGATGCCTTCTAAGCGTGTCACCCTCCCCCCCTTAAGCTGGTTGGTAAAGGGAGGAGTGGGAAGAGTTTCAAGTCCTCCCTGAAATAACATTTAATTGAGTGGGTTAGGAGATAGATTTGTGCATGTTGTATGCAGCCCTTAGCAAGGGACAGTGCAAAGCCATCCCTCCCTACAGGGAGCACAGAGTGCCTTTCTGGAGTGCAAATTACCAACTGCCATGCAGTCTGCTGTCTGAGATATAGGTGGGACTGAGCCAATCTCAGTGCAATCAGAGGCTGTGCATAGCATAGAGGCTGCCGTTCTGGCAAGCTCTTGCAGCAGCTGTGTATGTGGGGTGGAAGGCCACTTATGGCTGCCACTGAGAAAAGAGAATAGAAAAATATTAGGTGCTTAGATAACCTTTTCAAGCCCTTATACATTTGTTAAGTGTGATGAGTGTATATATGATACACTGGGGGGGAGGGATAGCTCAGTGGTTTGAGCATTGGCCCCCTAAACCCAGGGTTGTGAGTTCAATCCTTGAGGGGGCCATTTAGGGATCTGGGACAAAAATCTGTATGGGGATTGGTCCTGCTTTGAGCAGGGGGTTGGACTAGATGACCTCCTGAGGTCCCTTCTAACCCTGATATTCTATGATTCTATGCAAATGATACTTCAGGATAACCAGTGCTCTCAGCTGTGCACTGATGTCAGTGCATTAGGATGGTGTGTCACCATAAACTGGTGTGTAGGGCCTGCCCTACAGGTCAGTGTGACAAGAGGATGGGCCCTCTCTCCCTTGCAACTCCTTTCAGGTAATGTGCATTTCGAGGAACTCAAAGACTGCTCCTTCCATATGCCCCTAGGAGTGCCTGGACTGTGATTGTGACTGTAGGGGGCACTTATTCTGTGCCCTCCCCTGTGCACCACTGCAAGGGCTCAGTTACAGTCTGAAGCATCTCTTTTAAAGTGTCCCCTCTGTTTCTGGTACAACTCTGTCTCCTTTTGTTAAAACTGACTTCTACCAAGCTGCCACATGTTTCCTGCTCCTTTGCTAGGAGGATGCCCATAAGATGGGTTTCAATCTAACAAAGATTGTTTTACTGAGATCCTTTCACAAGTCTTAAAGGGCTTTACAGAATTACAAATATTTATCTCCCAACTGTCCGTTCCAGTGAGATGGTATATAAGACAGCATGTCAATTCACAGCTTGTTCTGGGATTCTGAGGCATGGTGGGGTGAATTAGATAGGGACATTAGTAATGGCCTAATTCTGAAAAGAACTGATCACCTGTAGTCTCACTGATGTCAATGGAAGTTGAAGTGGAAATTTTGGAAGGTGAGCATCTCTGAAAATCAGGCCACTTGCTTTGAATTTGAATTATCTAGCTTCTGGAATAGCATTGCCAAGTGATTTTTAAGGATTTAGCTATTCAGCCACTTTCCATTAGAGTCAATGGCTAAATCTGCTGCACCTATTTAATAGTTTTACCGAGAGTTTTAGAAGAGGCTACAATTGTTACAGATGTGATTTTTTTTTTCTATTTCTTTCAGTAGTGGCTACAATTAATAATAATGAGCAGAGCTGGGTGGGAAAACACCCCAAGAAAAATGTTAAGATTTTGTAAAAATGTTCCCATCCATAATTGGGTAAAAAATCAACACCTATAAAATTTTCACAAACTGAAAAATCTGAAAAACAAAACAAACAAAACTGCACAACCAACATTTTCATTTGGGTCAATCAAAATAGTTTGGTAATTTCAAAATTTCTCATTTTGATTTTGACCTTTCTTTATTAAATCAACTATAAATTAAGTTTCCAAACAAAGTCATTTCAAACTGAAAAAATGGAACATTTTTTTCAAAAAATGTTGAAATGGGGTTTTGAGAATTTTGAAACTTTGCAATTTTTTTTGTTCAGAACAGGGAATTCATTGAAACTTACACTTGCCATCAGAAACATGTAAGTGCAAATTTTTGCTGGTGCACTAATTGTCCCTGCCAAGAAAAAAACAAAAAAGTAGGTAGCAGGGTTGAAGATCTGAACATGTGAAAGGGAATATTTTAAATTGTTCTCAGTTGTTCCCATTTTTCCTTCACCAGTTAAGCTTTTATTATAACAAAATAGTATAAATGAAAAGTACTACTTCTGCTTAATTCATTACAGTCTGTGTGTGTAAAGCACCTTTTATGTTATATTGTATACTCAGTGATCCCTGAGTGCATTACACCTTGTGTGTTCTTCACTTTCAAACTGTTAATGTTTTACCAAGTCCAAGTGAAAATGTAAATCTCTGGGACATTTAGTGTGTGTTGCCATTTTTACAAGTTCTCCAGTAGAGAAAAGCCTAGGTGTTTCTAATGGCACTCACAATTGTATGGGTACCCAAATGGGTACAGTTTGCCCTTAGAACCAACCCATAATTCTGCCACCCACCTACAATCTGTGAGCAGGCTTGCTCTGGTAGGGCAGGATTAGTTGCTGTTACATTAAACACCCTAATGTTATATTTATCATTCCCCTTGATGATGGTAGAACTGTGAGTCCTGCATGGATATGGAAGTACTACATAAGAAAGGAGAGGTAAGTAGACACAGTTTTGAAGGACAATGTCCCCTCCCCCAGCAATAAAATTCTTATGAAAATGAAGGCGATTTCTTTGTGGGAACTCTCTTCTGATTAATTCTTTAGATGACCCTCTCTGCTGAGATATTTAATTATACAGTTTCAGACTTATAGACCTGAAGCTCTTGCAACCAGGTTTCAGAGAGGAGAGAGGGCCATGGTTCTTTATGCATTTTTAAGCAGCTGTAATGCAGAGAATTAGCAGCTTTTGCAAACATGAGGTGAAATCAGTAAAGGGTTTCAGGCAGGCATCATCTATAAGAATTCAAAGTCATTTTCAGTCTGTGAAATAGCTAGGAAGTATGTGCTTGGTAGAAATGAACGGAAATGGAGTTCTACTTGCACAGTTTCAGAAATAATATACCAAAAAAAGATGGCAAGGGAATCTGAAGAAGAAATGAACAGTTTAACTGGAACTTGTGTCACTATTATAGAATCATATTCAGTTCAAGGAAAATCAAATATGGTGGCTTTAACAGATGAGATAATTGACTTGCTTAATTATCATTTTGAGATTACTGAGAAAAATGCTATATTGGAGCTAAGTGGTATTATTAGATCAGTGGTTTTCAACCTTTTGTCATTTGTAGACCCCTAAAAATTTTTAAATGGAGGTGCACACCCCTTTGGAAATCTTAAGACATAGTCTGCAGACCTCCAGGGGTCCACAGACCACAGGTTGAGAACTACTGCATTAGATAGTAGTTTTGCCACATTGGATGTTGTGATTACCTGACATTATAATTGCAGTTGTGTTTTTTCAATGGTGGTCTAGATGCTGTTCAGTCTTTGAGCCTAGTTATCATCCAGTACTTCCTTAACTTTCTTTTGACCTCTTCCTCTACATTTCCCTTACAGCACTGGTGCTTTGGAATGGTCTCCATTTCCTCTTCATTAACAATAACAACTATATAAATACACACAAAGACTTGATACACAGTCCTTTTAGACCAGTGGAACTTCTTTGACTTCAGTAGAATCACTCCTGATTAATTCTGATGCAAATGTGAGCAGAACCAGTCCCAAAATCCAACTTCCACTCTAAGGGCATGTCTGTGTGGCCCCACCATTTAGACTAGGGGGAACAGGCACCAACTTTTCCTTTTCCCTGGGTGTGGTCAACCCCTGCTTTGCCCCGAGACCCCAACCTCACTCCACCCCTTCCCCCAAGGCCCCGCCTTCACTCTGCCTCTTCCTGCCCCTGCTCTGTCCCCTCCCCCAAGGCCCCGCCTTCACTCTGCCTCTTCCTGCCCCTGCTCTGTCCCCTCCCCCAAGGCTCTGGCCTTGGTCTGCACTTCCCCAGGGCCCCACCCTCACTCTGCCTCTTCCTGCCCCCACTCTGCCCCCTCCCCAAGGCTCCCGCCCACCTGCCACTCTCTGCCCTCCCCCAAACTCCTTCCTGAGCCGCCAACAGCCACCACCCCCTATCAGCTGTTTGACAGCAGCGCAGTCCCCATCAGCTGTCGGATGGCAGTGGCGGTGCCCCCCCATCAGCTGATGAGTGGGGGTGGGGATCAGCTGTGGCCGGTAGGTGCTGAGCACCTACTGTTTTTTTTTTTTCTGTGGTTGCTCCAGCCCGGGAGCACCAACGGAGTTGGTGCCTATGCTAGGGGGTGTAAATTGAAGTGTGCACTAATGTGTAACTGCCCCATAATATAGACCCTGCAGTCGCAAGCTGAACTAGTTTGCAGGCAGGACGATGTTAATGTGAACTAGGTACCTTTTAGTTTGCATTTGCAGGGTCTACATGGGACAGTTACAGCGCAGCTCACTAGTGCATGCAGTAATTCATCCCCTCCCGGCATAGTTGGAACTGCAGGACTGTGTAGACAAGCTGTCAGTTTCAATGTGGCAGCACTAGTGTAAGTAAAGAATCTGGCAGCATGCATGTATGTAAACTGATTCTGTTTCTTGATACTGCTGTTATCCTTAGGTAAGTACTTTAGGGAGATGCTGTCAACTTAAAAAAATCACACCGTGAGAAGTGTTTTTGCCATAGTACTATTTTCCTCTGTTTCTTCCAGTTTGTTTACTTTGTGCATTGACAGGGCTTTGTGCATTGTCAGTTTACTTCAATGGGACTATGGATGCTCAACACTTCTGACAATCAGGCCCCAAATGTCTTAAGTTAGGCACCCAAAACCAGAGGCATCCATTTCTGAAAATGTCGGCCTGAACCCTTGCACTAGACTCTACTTGTTGAAGTCTTTGTGTAGCCCAATAGGATTATAGTCCCAAGTCTTTAACTGATAAAAGTACTCTGTTGCTAATTTCTTATCAGTTGCTGCCTCCATGTAAAATGCCAGCATTCCAGAGAATATTGATGTTTTCTGCTGCACTCGTAACTGGCTTGAAGTATTGTTACAAGTTTGACTTCAGCCAACAAGTGCAAAGAATTCAGAATTACAGCTGAAACTCTACCAGCTTTTTTACTTTAGCTTACTCTTCCTGATAGTGCCAAGTTTCCTATATCTAGAAATGTGAGAACTTCAGATAATGTATATATCAGACACATACCATGTCACTCAGCTGCACCCAGTTATGGTGGATATCAGTCATTTTGAACTCTGTTATACCTACCCCTCTCATAAAGAAACTGGTGCTATTTGGTTGCTTTTCACTATACTGTATTGACATCAGGAATTCTGAATCATGGAACAGAGATTATGGAAAATGTAATAATTGTTTTAAATGGATCCCATTTAATGTATTAATAGCTACATCAGAGTAAATCAGAATGATTCTGCTGAAGTCAAAGGAGTTACAGTGAACTAAAATGGCTGTGAGATCAAAATCGGATCCTTTTGGATAGTGATAATGAAAAGGAGATCTATGGATGAAAAGCACTATATCCATAGATCTCAAAATGCTTTACAAGGGAGATCAGTATCATTATTAACATTTTATAGTTAAGGAAGCTGAGGTACAGAGAGGTGAAGTGACTTGCTGAAAGTCACCCAGTAGTTCAACTGGGAATAAAACCCAGGTCTTTGAGTCCGAGCCCAAAGCTATATCCACTAGATCACAGTCCTTTTCTTCTGTCTGTGGGGGTTGTGAGTTGCCTGTATTCCCTCAGTTGGGGTGAAATCCTGTCCCGATTGAGGTCAATGGCCTAACACCACTGACCTCAGTCGGGATAGGATATCACCATGAGTCATGCCAGTATCATGTATTTGGGTCTTGGGAGACTGAGGCCTGGTCTACACTATGAGTTTAATTCGAATTTAGCAGCGTTAAATCGAATTAACCCTGCACCCGTCCACACAGCGAAGCCATTTATTTCGAAATAAAGGGCTCTTAAAATCGATTTCTGTACTCCTCCCCGACGAGCGGAGTAGCGCCAAAATCGATATTGCCATTTCGAATTAGGGTTAGTGTGGCCGCAATTCAATGGTATTGACCTCCGGGAGCTATCCCACAGTGCACCATTGTGACCGCTCTGGACAGCAATCTGAACTCGGATGCACTGGCCAGGTAGACAGGAAAAGCCCCGCAAACATTTGAATTTTATTTCCTGTTTGCCCAGCGTGGAGAGCACAGGTGACCACAGAGAGCTCATCAGCACAGGTAACCATGCAGGCCGATAATTGAAAAAGAGCACCAGCAAGGACCGTACGGGAGGTACTGGATCTGATCGCTATATGGGGAGAGGATTCAGTGCTAGAAGAACTTTGTTCGAAAAGACGAAATGCCAAAACTTTTGAAAAAATCTCCAAGGGCATGATGGAGAGAGGCCACAATAGGGACTCAGATCAGTGTCGCGTGAAAGTCAAGGAGCTCAGACAAGCCTATCAAAAAACGAAGGAGGCAAACGGTCGCTCTGGGTCAGAGCCGCGGACATGCCGCTTCTACGCCGAGCTGCATGCAATTCTAGGGGGGGCCACCGCCACTACCCCACCTCTGTCCGTGGATTCAGAGGCAGGGGTAATCTCATCAGCCACACCTGAGGATTCTGCGGACGGGGAAGAGGAGGAGGAGGATGAACTTGCGAAGAGCACACAGCACTCCGTTCTCCCCAACAGCCAGGATCTTTTTCTCAGCCTGACTGAAGTACCCTCCCAAGCCAGTAGCCAAGACCATGACCCCATGGAAGGGACCTCAGGTGAGTTTACCTTTTAAAATATAAAACTTGTTTTAAAAGCAAGCGTTTTTTAATGATTACTTTGCCCTGAGGACTTGGGATGCATTCGCGGCCAGTACAGCTAGTGGAAAAGTCTGTTAACGTGTCTGGGGATGGAGCGGAAATCCTCCAGGGACATCTCCATGAAGCTCTCCTGGAGGTACTCCAAAAGCCTTTCCACAAGGTTTCTGGGCAGTGCAGCCTTATTCCGTCCTCCATGGTAGGACACTTGACCACGCCATGCTAGTAGCAAGTAATTTGGTATCATTGCATGACAAAGCCTGGCAGCGTATGGTCCCGGTGTTTGCTGGCATTCAAGCAACATCCGTTCTTTATCTCGCTGTGTAATCCTCAGGAGAGTGATATCGCTCATGGTAACCTGGTTGAAATACGGGAATTTAATTAAGGTGACAGAGCTGGCCGTTCCTACTGGGCTGTTTGCCTGTGGCTGAAAAGAAATCCTTCCCTGCAGTTAGCCAAGCGCGGGGGGGGGGGGGGGGGGGGCGGAATTCGCCATGAGCTTTTCGCGTTTGGCTAGCAGGGATCTTCCCTGATACCAACCACGCGGTGGGGGGAGGGGTAAAGCGATCATCCCAGAGAATTCATGCCGGGGGGGGGTGTGTTAGTTTGGTTCCTGCAGGGATCTTCCCTGATACCAGCCACGTGGTGGGGGGAGGGATAAAGCGATCATCCAGAGAATTGGATGGGGGGGGGGTTAGTTTGTTTTCTGCTGCTGAAGGTTAACAGGAAAACCGCAGCACTCAACGGGCTTTGCTTGGTATGTGGGAAAGGAGGGCGCAGAAGCCGAAAGACAATGGCTTACCATGGCCGCATGCAAGCCGAATTCTGTTGCCTGGACCTGTGTCTGTGATCCCTAGCAGCAAAGCCACAGGCACTCAATATTAAGAGGCAAAATGCGACCTTGCACAGAAATCACATGTGCTATGTAATGTGAATAGTGTTGTTCACCGTGAAAGAGCATAAGCATTGTTCTGTAAAATGTATCTTTTTAAAACATTCTCTCTTTTTTCCCCTCCCTCCAGCAGCTGCAAATTTTTCAAGCTTCCCTCCTCCGTCCCGAAGGCTATCTCAGATAAGGCGTCGGAAAAAGAGGACGCGAGACGAGATGTTCGCAGAAATGATGGAATCCACCCGCAGTGAAAGAGCTCATCTGAATGAGTGGAAGGACACGGTTTCAAAGTATAGGAAAGATGCCAGTGAACGTGAGGACAGGAGGGACCAACGTGAGGAGAGGAGAGACACTCGAGATGAGAGGTGGCGGCAGGAAGATCAGAGGAGGCAGGATGCAACGCTGGGGCTGCTGCGTGAGCAAACAGACATGCTCCGGCATCTGGTGGAGCTTCAGGAACGGAAGCAGGATCACAGACTGGCGCTACAGCCCCTGTATAACTCCCCCCCCCCCCACACACACCATGTTCCATAGCCTCCTCACCCAGACGTGTAAGAACGCGGGGGGGGGGGACGGGACGCGGGGGGGGGGGGGGGGAGGAGGCTCCATGCACCCTCCCATTCCACCCCAGTGGACAGCCCAAGCGAAAGGCTGTCATTTTTTTAACCTTTTTTTAGTGGCCTTTTCCTTCTCGCCGATCCTCCTCCCAAACCCCACCCGGGTTCTCTCCCTCTTTTTATAATCAATTAATAAAGAATAAATGATTTTTAAATGATAGTGACTTTATTTCCCTTGAAAGCAAGCTGTGATCGAAGGGGGAGGGTGGGTTCCTTACAGAGAATGAGTCAATAAAGGGGGCGGGTTTTCATCAAGGAGAAACAAACAGAAATTTCACACTGTATCCTGGCCAGTCATGAAACTGGTTTTCAAAGCTTCTCTGATGCGCAGCGCTTCCTGGTGTGATCTTCTAATCGCCCTGGTGTCTGGCTGTGCGTAATCAGCAGCCAGGCGATTTGCCTCAGCCTCCCACCCCGCCATAAAGGTCTCCCCCTTACTTTCACAGAGATTGTGGAGCACACAGCAAGCAGCAATAACCATGGGGATATTGGTTTGGCTGAGGTCTGACCGAGTCAGTAACGATTGCCAGCAACCTTTTAAACGTCCAAATGCACATTCTACCACCATTCCGCACTTGCTCAACCTGTAGTTGAACAGCTCCTGACTCCTGTCCAGGCTGCCTGTGTATGGCTTCATGAGCCATGGCATTAAGGGGTAGGCTGGGTCCCCAAGGATAACTATTGGCATTTCAACATCCCCAAAAGTTATTTTCTGGTCCGGGAAGTAAGTCCCTTGCTGCAGCCGTTTAAACAGAGTAGTGTTCCTGAAGACGCGAGCATCATGAACCCTTCCCGGCCAGCCCACATTGATGTTGGTGAAACGTCCCTTGTGATCCACCAGTGCTTGCAGCACCATTGAAAAGTACCCCTTGCGGTTTATGTACTGGGTACCCTGGTGCTCCAGTGCCAAGATAGGGATATGGGTTCCATCTATCGCCCCACCACAGTTAGGGCATCCCATTGCAGTAAAGCCATCCACTATGACCTGCACATTTCCCAGAGTCACTACCTTTCATAGCAGCAGCTCAATGATTGCTTTGGCTACTTGCATGACAGCAGCCCCCACAGTAGATTTGCCCACTCCAAATTGATGCCCGACTGACCGGTAGCTGTCTGGCGTTGCAAGCTTCCACAGGGCTATCGCCACTCGCTTCTCAACTGTGAGGGCTGCTCTCATCTTGGTATTCTGGCGCTTCAGGGCAGGGGACAGCAAGTCACAAAGTTCCATGAAAGTGCCCTTACGCATGCGAAAGTTTCGCAGCCACTGTGAATTGTCCCACACCTGCAACACTATGCGGTCCCACCAGTCTGTGCTTGTTTCCCGGGCCCAGAATCGGCGTTCCACGGATAGAACCTGCCCCATTAACAACATGATCTCCAAAGCACCGGGGCCCGCAGTTTGAGAGAATTCTGTGTCCATGTCCATGTCCTCATCACTCTTGTCGCTGCGCTGCCGTCGCTGCCTCCTCGCCTCGTTTTTCTGGTCCTGGTTCAGCATAAACTGCACGAGAATGCGCGAGGTGTTTACAATGTTCATGACTGCTGTCTTGAGTTGAGTGGGCTCCATGCTTGCTGTGGTATCGCGTCTGCAGTGTTCACCCAGGAAAAAAGGCGCAAAACGGTTGTCTGCCGTTGCTTTCATGGAGGGAGGGGTGAGGCTGTACCCAGAACCACCTGCGACAATGTTTTTTGCCCCATCAGGCACTGGGATCTCAACCCAGAATTCCAATGGGCGGGGGAGACTGCGGGAACTATGGGATAGCTACGGGATAACTACCCACAGTGCAACGCTATGGAAATCGATGCTAGCCCCAGTACATGGACGCACATCGCTGAATTAATGTGCTTAGTGTGGCCACATATATTCGACTTTATACAATCTGTTTCCAAAATTCGAATTCTGTAAATTCGGATTAATCCCGTAGTGTAGACATACCCTGAGATCTGTGGCGACAGGCTTTGAAAAAAATGCTTAGCTGCCATGTAGTCAGCAAAATAAAGTGGCCAGATTTTCCCATTGTTTTCAAAGCAATAAATTACATCAGGGGTTCTCAACCTTTCTTTCTGAGCCCTCACTCCCGCCCCCCCCACACATGCTAGAAAAACTCCAGGGCTCAGCAGAGGGGAGGGGGCGACTCAGGGCTCCGGGCCAGGAACCCTTGGACATAGGCCATGGGTGGCAGGTGAACTGCTGGCTCGGGGAGGCTAGTCCCCCAACCCTGCTCCTTCCGCCCAACCCCCCCCCACCGAAGTCCAGCACCTGCCGTGGCTGCTGGCCCCTGCCCCAGGCTAGCGGCCCCAGCCCTCCAGAGTGCCGAGAGGCTGGGCAGCATGGCCCCAGCGCCGGTCCCAGCTGGGGTCATGGCACAGGGGAAGAGCCACCTGCAGAGCGGGAAGCAGGAGGGGGGCTGGGGGTGGAGCGTGGGCAGGGCCACACCTGGGGAGCCTCCCCCAGCCTATGATACCTGTCACCCATGGCATAGGCATAGTTTGACTTCTATTTGGGGGGAAGGGAGGGCAAGTACTGGCAGGGTCCTGGCCAGCTCTGCACAGCGGGGTCTAGGGAGGGAGCACCACCTCCACCCCCTGACTCACCTCAACAGGCCACCCACCTGTCTGGGGCTGTGTGCTGGTGGCTACTCCCCGAGGGCTCTGCTGGGACCGGAGCTGCCTGGGCAGCTCTGACCAGTTGCATGAGCAGTCAAAGGGGGCTTGGAGCTGAGGAGCAGCCACAACCCCGGGCACCAGCTGCAGATGGGGGAATGCTACGGCTGCCCACTCCATGGCACCACCAGCCAGAGGAGCAGTTGCCCCGCACTGCCTGGCTCTGGCTTCCCGCCTAGGACCTGGCCAGAAGGTGGGGTTTGAGGGGGCTGGGGGAGAAGAACTGCCCCACTCTGGGTAAGGCACTGTAGTTTGGGGGGCAACACCCTTGTGCCCCCTCAACTCTGCGCATGGGCTCAAAGTTTCTGCCTGTTTTGGGGTTTCAGCCCCTCCCCACTCCCAGCTTCAGTGTGGGGGGAAGAGAGCTTGGGGTTTCAGCCCTGCGTCGCTCCCAGCTGCAGCGGGAGGGAGGGAGCTCTGGGTTTCAGCCCCGCCCCGTTCCCCGCTTCAGCCCCATGGTGGGCACCAAGGCTGGAACACCGGGTTTCTGCGGCAGGGCTCAGTGGCCCCCCTGAAAGGGCCCATGGAGCCCCAGTTGGGAGTCGCTGAATTACATGATTCCATTCTCAATGGCAGCTTCTTGGTGCTGGGTGCTTTTTAAAACACTAATCCCTTCTTTAGGTGCCTAAAATGGGAGCTGAACCTATCAGAAAATCTGGCCCATGATCATAAATATTACAGCTTCATTCACCTACTGCAATATTGTGGTGACTGGCAGAAGTTGACATGTGTTATCAAAATGCATTTGAATCATATATATACAGAAGGCATTTTCCTTTAATGTATGTGATTTACTCAGAGGTAACAGCTTCTTTGAAGGTGTGTCTCATGTAATATATATAGACAAGGCTGTAGTGGCTCTAAAGAGTATTTTGCAACATGCCTGTTCATAACCTGTGGAGCCATTAGGAAATAGTTTATAAAAGATCTATAATGCAAGAAATATATAATACCAATTTTCCTCTCTGTATTGTGGGTGAAACACCCTTTAATAATAATTAAATGCTTATACAGAATTTTCCATCAGTAGGTCTCAAAACATTTCACAAAGGAGGATGGGGAAACTGAGGCAGGGATAATGTGACTTACCCAACGTCACCCAGCAGGCCAGCGGTGGAAATAGAACCCAGGTCTCTTCAGTCCCAGTCTAACACGCTGTCCACTAGGCAACACTGCTTGTAAAGGAGACAAATTTGGCAGACTGTGTTGCTAGTAGTAATGGTTAAGCCACTTAGAATTCACAAAGTATTATTTTTAGTGAGCATTTCTTTATAATCATTCTTCTGCTAGGATGTGAACTCAGTGCCCCTTCTGGAAGCTGAAGACCAAAAAGTATAGGGGGTAGCCCTGGTATCCTGGCTAACATTATTTCTTACAATAGAAACAATTTCTGATGTCCAAAGCTGTGTGTGAACTATTAGTGGGTGTAAAATGACTTTGATTTCAATGGGAGATAGGTACCTTTTGAGGATCTGTCTCGTAGTGACTGTAGCACCAGTAATTAATCATTACTTTGCAGAGGGCTTTGAGAAGCCTTTTATACTAAAAACACTCTCTGGGTTGAATCCTCAGGTGTGTCAACACAGCACATGGTACACTTGAGCAAAGACAGCCAGGGATGCTTTAAATTGTAACATAATTTCAGTATAGTGCAATTCCTGTTATAAAAGGAATGCCCACTTAGGGTAAAGCTGCTGTGCAAAGGAAAAATAGATATAATAAGGGGGTTCTGCTGCACATCTGTATAGATACCATTGTGCTTGGACCTGCACTTTCCTCAAGTCTGGATCTGTTGCTGAGTTTGGCCAAAATGCTCAACTCAGGCCTATTTTGTTCAGCCCAGGAAACTGAACACTTTCAAATTTCAAGCGTGTTAAGGTCCATAGTTCTGGTTCATGCTCTATAAAGTAGTTCTATAAATAGCAAAAGGCACGTGTCCACACTGATGTTTAAGAACATCCAAAATTGCAGCTCCTAAGTGTTCTATCATGGGCTGGTTAAAAAATAATGCTGCAACTACCTGAAACTTTAGTTTTTTGGATTCAATAGTCAGAAAATATCTCAACCAATTAATCCTTTTTTTTTTCTTTTAAGAAAATTTACATGTGGGCTACCATGTTTAAGCCCAAATCACTGAAAAAAGAGCTGAGATATAAATCCTTAGAGATTGGGTTTACAATGAAAAGTCTGACAGACATTTAGGTATGGTGTAGTGGCACTAGCAAAATGCTACTATAATACTGTTTTAGTATACAAAAGAGAATGAGCAAATGCTTCTCATAAGAAAATGTGCTGCAAAAGGCCACTCCCGCATCTCATTTACAAAGAATGTCACAGCATAATTTTTCCTGTAATTAATTTTGTTTTATAAGCCAACATAAGGACTGCATGCATCATTTTCATCTGGATTTTTTCTGTCCCGACGGGGCTTCATGCAGACCAAAAGCAACAGAAAATAATGGGAGCAGCTGAAAAGCTTGTGTAGGAGAATAACAATACATGTGCACAGCACTTCCATCTCAAAGATTGTTTCTTTCCCCCAAACTAAATAAAAAGTGATTTTTTTTTATTTATTTTTTTTAATTAAAGAATGACCATTTGGAAACAATTACTAAAACAGCCAGAATAGGGGTTACCTAGCTGAATTAAAATAAGAAACAACCAAAAAACACCCTGACCCAGACCTCAAACCAAATTGGATTTTTTTAGAAGTTCAGTTTGATTGGGAGTTTTCTGTTGTTCCCTCCCACCACCATTTCCACATGCCTCTTCACTTTCTGATTTTGACTACTGTGGTCATCATTAAAATATCAAATTATCAACATCTACTCCCTGATATCAGAGATTAACTACTAAGTGAGATCACTCTACCATAATGGTGAAAACCATTTATGCAGGAGCCAGAATTTTCACAGCTCCTTCAAGACTAGGGGTCTCACTCCCACTGTGGGGAACCACCTCAAATCTTACCACTTTCCAATGCTAGGCACAAATCTTCTACTGTGCCTTGACAAATGAAAGCATATAGCACTATAAAAGAAAACAAAATCCATACTTTTGCAGGGGAGAAAAGAATCAACAAGGCACTTTATACATCAGAGGCGAGTCTTATTGCTTAATGCATCTCTTGAAGGTGCTCATGTATACGAGGCATGGTATAAAAATCTAAATAGCACAGAACACTTAAGTAATTTCCTATTCTAATATAAGGAAACAACTGTGATATCCTCTATTAGAAAAATAGTACAGTAATGCTACAAAAAATTGCAGTAGTACTATTGGAAGTTGTATTTTAGAATATTCCTGTAGTAATTATATTATAGAAAACAATTGCATCAGCAAAGTTAAGTAACTGTTGGTCACCATTCACTTAATAATGACAACCACTGTGTATGGCATAAGAGGAACTATTTTTGATTTGGTTGGCACCACCAGAAATCACTGGGGGAAGACATATTTTGTTTTTGAGAGATTTACAAAACAGAAGTTAGAATGAACTTTGGATCAATAGCATTTGGATGTTCATCAAAATTGAGCCAAAATAATGCTTTTGCAAATCACTCATCACTAGCTTAATTTGGATATCACACCTGACACATAAGGGCATTTTATGACCATACAAAAACTTGGGCTCCAATTCTCCACCTCAGGCTTAGTGAATAGTAGTGACTGCAGAAAGCCAGTGACAGTTCCCACATTACCCTGGCAGAAGTTAAAATTGCACAAAACTTATGCCAGCAGAGGATCAGATATAGTGGAGCTTGAATTCACCATGCCCTTTCCTCCTCCTTGCTCACCAGAGACCCTGTTACTTGCTCCTACTTACATCACTGCATTCCAGGTTACAGTCCCCCATCTTAGAACTGTGTCTACATTCTTTGTTCCAAGATGTATGACTTTGCATTGGATTATTTTCAAATGCATGTTAAAATGAGCTTGCATTACCAAGCAATCAAGGTTGGCCTGTATAACTGACCTTTCACTATATATCATTCCACCAATTTTTGTTTCCATCTGTAAATTTTACTAGTAAATCTTCTATTTTCTTTCAGATCATTTATGAAAATATTGAATAGTATAGGGACAGGAATAGGTCCCTTCTTGACTCCACTAGAACCACCCCATTGGATGATGATTCTCCATTTGCAATTACGCTTTGAGATCTACCAGTTTTTAATCCCTTAAATATGGGCCACATTGATTTACAGCATTTTTAAAAATTAGAATATCATATGGAACAAATTTAAATATCTTAGAGATCTAACTATATTATATATTACATTTTATTATCCAAATTTATGATCTCCCACGAAAACAAGAAGTTTGTGTGACAAGAACCATGTTAATTGACATTATATTAGCATCATTTAATTTTTTACTGATTGCATCCCATATCAGTCTTTCCATGATTTTGCCCTGGATTAATGTCAGGCTAACCAGCCTATAGTTACCTGTGTCATCCTGGTTACCTTTTTTATATATTGGTAAAAAATTAGCTTTTTTAAAGTCCTCTGGAACTTCTCCCACATTCAAAGACTGTTAAAACAAACAATTATGGTTCAGAGGGCTCCTCTGCCAGCTCTCATAATAGTCTTGGGTGTAAGTTATTCAATCCTGCAGATTTTAAAACATTAAACTTTAATAGTTGCTTTTTAACATCTTCCCTGTTCATCAGTGGAATATAAAGTATTTCCTTATCACTGTCACATATCAGTACATCAGCCAGCTTCTTTTCAAATACAGAACAGAAATATTTATTGAATACTTCTTCATTTTCTTCATCCTGATTGATAATTTTGTTATTTTCATCCTGTATCAGGCCTATACCCTTGAGGACTAGTAGTGATGATAAGGGAAACTGTACAAGTTGTGAGGCACAGAACACACTTTTGCAAGCCATTTCAGTGTTTGTCATGTCTTTGATGAACAAAGAGACTGATTCTGATCTCACTTCCAGTCGTGTAAATTGGAAATAAATCCATTGAAAATACTGGAATTATTCCAGTGTAAAACCAATGTGGCACAAATCATTCTGTACAGGTGATGATGAAAATTGTAAATGCCTTACACTAAAATGTAGCATTTTTGCTAGATTATTTAAAGGTATTTGCCACCAGCTGGATCAAGAGTTTCAGATTTCATTACGTCTAACAGCTGGTTAAACTGACGGGAGTGACACACAAAATTGTCCTTGATAAGTTTTGTCTGAGCCACAGTATTAGCAGCCAAATTTTCCTCCTCCTTTTACTTCACCTAAGGCTCCTTCTAAGTGCTACATGGCATATTGAGCCACTCTTAGTGATAGATATGTAGGTGTAACAGCTTTTAGGAACATTGGTTCTCTTTGTGGGATAAATAGGTTCCTCAAGGCCCGTCAAACAACTGTCATTCACATAATCCTTGTTTTTCTTTAAAATATGATAAAATTCCTCCTTGTCACATCACACAGATAATAATGAAAGGGAAAGATTAATCTCCTGATTACCAAGGTCCATTTGCTACACCCTCAGCTAAATGATAATCACTACAAATCAAAGCAAAGAGCATTATACGCTTTAGCATGGTACATTATAACAATGATTTTGCTTAACAGACGTGCCCATTAGCACCTTAATCCTCAGTCAAGTGTGAGCATGAGAATACTTGTTCAACCCACAAGTGAAGAGGTACTGATGGCTAACATATTTTCTCATTGCAGATAATGTATTTTTATTAAAATTCTAAATTGATTTATTCATTCTGCTTACTAGCATTTGATTGACACTGACTTTATGGGTTCTCACGGGATGGGACTGTATCCAAGCAACCAATTCAATCCTTAAAACACTCCTTTTAAAAAAAAAATACAAGTATATACAAGTTGGTATTTTTTTCTTTTCTAAGGTATTTTCTGATACTTTAGGCTTTTGGATGGTGATGTCATCATTAAAGCACAGGCAGGAAATTCTCCCTCCATTTTTTTTCTTTAGGGAAAAAAATTATCTATAATCAACCTTGACTAATGCTGGCCAAACCTAAAAAGGAAAGTTTTTCAAATAGAATTTTTTTGTGAGGAGTGGAATCGGGGGGGGGGGGGGGGATATTTAATAAAGATCAGGAAACACACAAAAGCTTGGAAAAGAGGTTTTTTTTTCCAGATGTGGTAATGTGAGGAGGCTGCAGGGCAAATTATTTGCTGAAAGTCTCCTCTTGCCATTCTCACTGCTTTTCGGATGAGGCTTGTTTCAATGGTTTCTTAAATCTCTTTTTTATTAAAATGATTTACAGTTAAATATCATCATTAAATCAACTATAAATACATTGAAACAAGAATAACACAATGTAGTTATGAACATCAAATTGAGTAGTAAATATTAGTTCTCACTATCCTATATTCCTACTCACATATTCTCTGCATGAAGTGGGTCAGATTTCACTTGGAAGTCACTGGTCATTGTTGCGTGGCAGTGCACAGCCACACTGCCCCAGGTGGCGCTCTAGGAGTGACTGTGCCTCAGGCACAATCCCTCTTGGAGTTGCCAGGAGCATAAGAAGAGCGGAAATGCTGGTCCCATCTTCCAGGGTAGTGAATGTGCTCTCGTGACACAGAGGCCCATTTGTGGTTCACTACTCTGCCAGAAACTCTTGTCAGGCCTGACATACTCGCTACACCTAACGCACTGTTGTCATGATATATACCCAAAAGGTGGCATGTCATTTATCATTGGAAAACTAACAACTCACTGATCATTCATATTCTTGTATAAGGTATGTTTGAGGTGTGTACAGAGAGCTATATGCCATGCTATATGCCACTCTGCCCCCTGAAACAGTCAGAATTGGGAAGGTACAAAAGTGGCCTCCCTCTGGGCTGTGAGTTCTGTTTTTCACCTCACTTCACCATCTCCCTCCCTCCCACCCTCATCCCCCCCATGCCTACACAAGGGTCAGACACTATCTGGACATAAAGTAAATAAAACTTCCATGAAAAAAAACCCTGTTAAATTCTCAAACATTAAGAAATGACCAAGTTAAATACAGTAGAATATAATATAAAGTTTTAAAAACCTTATATACATGTCATGTCTTGAATTCTTTCATCATGTACATTATCATAATGGTCCATGATATGTTTTATTAACTTAAACACATCTAATTTATTTTCTGCTAGAAGCACAGCCTCATTTGAAATTGGGTGATTGGGCTGTTAACAAAGGAGCTAACTTTGCCTCAAACTTAGGGGGCTGACAAATGCCAGCCAATTTCAATAATACTTCTTTTCGTTATACACCGCTACCTCGATATAATGTGACCCGATATAACACGAATTCGGCTATAACGCGGTAAAGCAGTGCTCCAGGGGGTGGGGCTGCGCACTCCGGTGGATCAAAGCAAGTTCAATATAACGCGGTTTCACCTATAATGCGGTAAGATTTTTTGGCTCCCGAGGACAGCGTTATATCGAGGTAGAGGTGTACGTAATCTGTGCTATGTTGTGTAAGAACAGTTTTCTATGTTCCCTTCATATACTTGATTTTAATGGATTCTCTTTTGCCTGGTGTATGCATCGCAGTTGCCAGTCCTACAAGATGCCATGCTTGCATCCAAGAGTATAGGAAAAAGTATGACATTACACTGTATTATTTGAAATATGGTATATGATCATGGAATTAAAGAAAGGGCCATAGCACAAGGGGGAGAGTTAAAGTTGTGTGTGTGCAGCTTTACCTTTATAATTGACTGTTTGGGCCCTTAGCCATATAACTCTGAAATTTTTTAACAAATGTTTTAGTGGAATTTTCTAGAGTGTCTTAAATGAAAAATGTAGAACAAAAATATTCCATAACGTGGAACAATTGTGACCAAACACCAGTGGAATATCTATACATTGCATCTTACCAGTCAGCAGCTGAGAACACACAACTTGCTTCCCCATTCTAACAGAAGTCTGACCTAAGGCACAATGTCGTCTTGGGGCTGTGTGCCTTAAGAAGGGAAATTAATACCCTCCCTGTGTGACATGTTCTATCCTCAATCTTGCAGGGATAGTGCAGCACAAGGTAATGCTGATCTAATCAGTATTATCTTACATTTCTCTCTGCTGTGTACATTGAAATATGCCTTGTGACTGAGGAACCCATAGGACCCCAGCTTCCCTGTGCTTTCAAGGAAGAGGGAATGTGTGGAAGTGAGTGGAGGCACTGGTCCTCCAGTGCAAATGTCTCAGCCATCTGTGGATGTTCAGTCCTACAGGGAGACAGCAACAAACCCTGAGCAGTGTGGCAGATCTCCAGGAACCGGTGAGAGGCACAACTCATTGAGTTTCCTAGGTTCTTCTGTATACAGGATGATGCAAGATTAATCCTTTCTGTGAACTGTAAAATTAAATTTAAAAAAGTAATGTACATAAAATAAGCAGTGATTTTAATTCTGAATTCCTTACGTAAAGCTGTAATCCCGAGGGATACTGTGACAATATCATGGAAACACAATGTCATAAAGCAGGGAGAGATGGGCTAAAATTGAGCATGTTTTCCACTTGTGGTTTCCCCCCCCAAAGATTGTGACTAGTGAATAAAGCTGCAGCAGGACTCCTAGAGCTCCCTTAAGAGACAGTGTGCTTAATGAGACCAACAGAGTGAAACACAAGTAAAACAGTCTGACAGTACAGTGAAGTTAAAGCAAGTTGCTTATATGGAATGTGGCTTTAAAAAAAATTACTCAATGATTTATTTTAAAAGAGGAATGATCAGATGTACAGACAAATGACACATTTCATCCACATGAAGGAGAGTGGCACAAGATGATATGCTCAAAGAAGTTTTTAAAGGTTTTAGATGTCAAGGGTTGAAAAACATTTTACAGTTGGACTAGCATCACATGGTGAGTGGTCCTCTATCCCTAAGATGGTTAGTATGGTCTTGCATGGATCTGGTTGAATTATACATTTTGTATAAATCATTCAATGAATGTAGCCCATTTTTAGTTGGCAAATCATTCACAAACTGATCTTGATTGCTACTGTAACCCTTCTGCCCATCTGAGTTGGCAGCAACAAGGGCCGGGTTCAGTATCTAGGAGTTCCGTTTCAATAACACAATGCAAAACCGGTTCGAGCCCCCACCCAGTGACCTGGGACAATTACATAACACCCCCTGGGCACCTCTAAGAGGTAATACTTCCCCTCTCACAAGCACGGAGTCTGAGTGTAGCAAAATCCTTTTAATAAAGGAGGGAAACAATGTGGCATTATGTTGGGGAAACACCACAAACAGGATTCATAACATAAACCATGAGCAAAAGACCCACCCCCAAGTAAGTTGGGCAGTGTCCTTTTCCCCTCAGGGTCTTATGTTCAGCAATCCCCCCAAAATCACCCAAAGTCCCAAAAGTCCAACAACCCAAAAGTCTCTGTCCCTGGTCAGTGCAGCCCCAGAGTTCAAAAGTTTATCTGCGAGTTTTACCTCCCAGCCTGGGTGGCAATGAGAGAGAAGGGTTACAGTAGCAATCAAGATCAGTTTGTGAATGATTTGCCAACTAAAAATGGGCTACATTCATTGAATGATTTATACAAAATGTATAATGCGCAGAGATGTTAAGGGGCACCTTACGTGGTCCAAGTCCAACTGCCCTGCCTCTCCGTGGGGTTCTGCTACAGCCTTCATCTCGAGCCACTCCGCCAGCTGCTCCGCTCCACTCCAAACAGCCATCCCACTAGCTATCCCGTGAACTGCTCTGCCAGCTGCTCCACAGGCCCCCCCCTTAACATAGTACTCAGTGATTTCAGGTTGTGCTAGGGGAACTTCAGTGCTGGTGCACCATTGGCCCAAAGTGAATTCATCTCAGTAGCCTGTAACTAGACTCCTAATGGAATCAAAATTAGCTCTGATATTCTACAGTGGAGAGAGAAGGAGGTGCACATGGTGTTTCAGGCCCTCAAAAAGGGCCCATACCATCAGGTATAAATATCTATCCCCAGCCTCTTTCAATTCACTGAGAGGTGGAACCCATGTCCCTTGTCTAGCGAGTGCTACTTAGTTGATGGTGAGTCCCTCTGTCATAAAACAGTTCCACTGTATTTGATTCACATAATCAGGGTAATAACACTTTATTCTTCCTGCCCCAATAACAGAGAAACTGGGGAACCCACAGCAGCCAAAGTGACCATTTGGGCTGCTGTGGGCTCATGCTAGGCAGGCTGGGTGTGCCTATGCAAACAAGATCAGCCCCTGAAGTTCTTTTCCACAACTCGCCACAATTCACCACCAGATGTCAGGGTAGAGCTCATTCTGACTCTGCTTACATTACTATTAAATTTGCTGTATATAAATACTCATCACTGTTTATTAAAACAAGTTTTAGCCTATGACTTATTAAACTGCTCATTTTACCTTACTGTTTGTATTATTATAACATCTAGAGGCTCCAGACTGAGACAGAGGCCCTACTATTTACTGGAGAAACAATTAGTTAAGATATGGTCCCCGATTTATACATGGAGAGTTGAGCAACTGGGAGAGTTGGCAAAGGTCTCTGGCAGAGGCAAGAACTGAGCCAAGTTCTCTGAGTCCCAGTGCAGTGCATATTCCCAGAGTGATTCTTCTCCTCTGGTTCATCACTATACTTTACTCACCTAAGTTACAAATCATTGCTTCTTTTCTCTGATTGGAGAAGTAAAACTTTTTTTAAATGGGAGAATAAGGAATGATCCTTTATAAATAAATAGCAAATAATGAGTAAGTCATGCCCAGACAGAATTTTTAGAAGGGTAATTGCTTGTTCTAAAACTGATTTAGAAACATTTTTTTCCACACATGTATCAGCATGAAATCCAAATAGTCACAAACAACTGATCACTCCAGGAAAAACAGTTAAACAAACTTGCCACATTTATTCCTGAAAATATTTTTGAATCTGTTTTTATATTAAACAGCTGTTGCACATTTACATTGCTTAGGCACAAAACTGAATGTCTTCTGTAGATGCAGAAATCTTCATAATCACAAAACAGTCTTACTGAAGTGGGAGAAATAGCTTCAAATGCTCCCTGTGTAATTTGTACTTTCATTGTTTGTTCCTTTTAATAAGAAACCTTCTAAATCCTAGGACTTGAATAAATGAATATCTAATTCCTAAGTAGGACTGTAAACTCTCTGAGTTAGTGGATATAGGGTTAGCCAGAGGTTACGAAACTTCTAAAACATCATTGTGAACCCAGATTATACCAACAATCTTCTATTTAAATAGTATGACCCACCATATAAAACCAATATGAGACAGTAGTTTTAGATGCCCGTATCTTTAACTCAGGAGCTTAATACAACTGCTACACCTATTGCACTGATATAGAAATGCTATGGAAGGTCTTATTAATCCTTATTACACATTAAAATGAATGGATGTGTCTTACCTAGAACACTTACCTTTTTATTTCTCTCTTTGATCACATCATGCCGGTGTCCTAATGTTAACAGTGCAATACCCCAGCTTTCCTGTCTGTCACTGTAAAAACAGGACATATGGTAAGTGAAAAGTATGGTGCAGAGTCAAACAAAATGGTTGTTCAGGGGAGAAGGTAGAAATGTTTAATTGGGAGGGAGCTGGGATGGCAGCAAATCACTATCTTTGCTCATCTATGCAGGGAGATGAGCAGTCTCCCTGGGTCTGCTACTCCCCTGCCCACCTGTGTGGGAAGGGAGGGGCCGGAGATGTGATCAGAAGAGCTGTGCTAGTGTTGAGGAGGTAATCTGCACCATGTGTACGGCTGGTATACATTATGTCCCAGATCATGGGATCAGTCAGTGACTTAATTATAAGTGGGTCAGAGTTGATGCTGGTCTGCTCCTGGCAACAGTCCTGTGAGAAATAAAAAAAAATTACGCTCGGAAGTGAATTCCATCTGAAATTACTGCAGGAATTTGAGTATGTAGAATGTAATCACCTGAGCAGCAGTTCTGCTAAGCGGAGTCTAGAATGTGCAACAGAAGCCAAGTCCTAACCACATTTTCCTGATATTCCAGCAGTAGGGACCTAGGGATCCTCATTTAATAGGCTCAAGTTCGATTATGGCATTTCTTGGTTCCATAACATGGTATCCTATTGTATGTCTTAAACTACCAAGAACAATGTTATCACACTTCTCACATATGGACAAAACACTTTTCAGTAAAAAGTGGCTTTTTGTTTGAAATTTTTCATGGAAATTTTTCATTTTGGTAAAAATGTACAGGGTTTTGATGAAAAATGAACTTTTATATAAAAAACTGAAAAGATTGTGGTTGAAAAACTCAGTTTTGGGCCTTTGAAAACCCAAGATTACCCCAAACTATACATTTTTACAAACATATGTTTAAAATTGATTTTGGTTTATTTTTTGTAAACCCCAAATATTAATGGAAAATTGGGGGGGGGGGAAACTATTTTTTTCATAATTTCTCAAAATTATAATTGATTTTTTTGGGACTAGTTCTGCTCATAAGCTTATGTGAAAAGGGTCAGGGAACTAGCTTACAGCTCATTTATTTTTATTTATATCCAAGTTGCACCAAATGTAGCAAAAGTCTATTGATTTGTTAAAATGTGTAAGGGCCTAGTTTTTCCTAGATTCATATCCTGTCAACCCTGTTGACTCCTTTGGAGGAGAGGGAATTGCATGGCTTATAAATTAGGGCAAAATGTGACTCTATATTTTTATAGCCTTGAATTAAATAGTATAGGTCAAATTCTGTTGTCAGTTGGAGTAACCCTACTGACTTCAGTGAAGTTACTTTCTATTTAAGCCAGAGTGACTGAGAATGGAATTTGTCTCCATGTGTGACTGCTTCGGCATAGTAAAACTAAAGAGGTTCCATTTTCATGAGTAAGCACACTGTGAATATTTGTGTTTTATGTGAGAAATATCACATCATACAGCCTCTGTAAACTCAGAAGAAAAAAGCATTACCGTCTAGTTATTGAATGGATTCATCTTTTATGGCTTCTCTTGTTGAGATAATATACTGAAATAAAAAATAACCCCTGCAAATAAACGTATAGATAATTAGGTGACACTGGAACAAAGAACACCTGACCTTTGTGAATTGTATATTGTTATTTCAATTTAGATTCTTTTACCTGCAAAGTGATGTAAAGCTCTTCTCTATCACTTGGCATGAGGAGACTAAAACATGGTTCAGAACTTTGTCATGAGGGGACAAAGTTTTATCCCATTTAGTCCAGAAAGCTTTCTACTCTGCTCCTCACATCCTGCCAATCAGATGGTTTGATTAAAGTCTCTACTCTGATTTTGTTTTGTTGTGTGTGAAACATGGATGGTGCAGAGAGCTTCTAATCAGCAGAACCTGGCTGGGAGGTAAATCCCCTTAAAGGATTGGAGTCTTGCATTGTCACTGCTTCTCTGTGAGATTACAGGGGAATGATGTTTTGGATGATTAGTCAACCTTGACAGGTCTGTGGTGGAGTTGGTCATAGTGTCTATTTCAGAAGCTCAGCCATTCCCATTTAATTCTAAACACGGAGACTATCCAGAGATACTCTATCTGAAACTTGATTTCAACCTGTTATGGTTTCATGAACATGTCAATATTCTCTGCTCTGTAATGGTAATCAATAGCTAAAGAAAAAAGTAAATCTACATGGAAAATTATTTATCAATATGTTTGTTGTACAAACTGTCCTTTTTCTGGGCTTGCATTCTCCAATTACATAATATTCATTGGCTTTAATTGGATATTATTATAGTCTGCATTCCAGGCAATTTTTTTGCCACTATCTCCCTCTGTATTTGCTTTTCAAATTGAATTTTCTCTACCGAAGAGAGCTGAGAAGGATGGTATTTAACACAGCGATATTCATTCAGAATACAGATTATATAGCGTATTTCCCATCCCTCTTTTAGGATATTTAATTCCCTGACAAACTATGAAAGTTATCAATAAAAATCATAAAATATATCAGTAACAGGTTGCAGGGTTTGTATTTGGATAAAAAATATCCTCTTTTTAGTTGCTTTATCATCACAAAAATGCAGAAATTAAGACTGAAGGCAAAGAACTTCAGGGGAGGGTGTGTGGGTGTGGGTGTGTTTTCTCCCCAAATGCCTCTTTAGATAACTTGATTTAGTTATTTTAGCACTATAAATAAAATGTGTTACTTTTAAATAGCGTATTAATTGATGTTAATGGAATGTAACTGTATTACACATGGCTCACGCTCTGGTGCTAAATTAATATTTACCCTCCAGCTATTAAATGTATCGGTGCACAGGCCCAGCCTTATAAACTCAAATGCTATTTGTTATTTAAATTCCAAACATGGAATATGAAGATAAAAGTGTGGGTAGGTTTTTTCATTCCCTGCATCTATAAACAAAATTCTTCCCTGGATGTATAAAACATTTAACACCGCAAAGGAAATGTTATAAAAATGTAGGGTGGATGCAGAAATGATAATTTCTCATTTTTCTTACAGTGACATTGTGCTCTCCAAAGGACAATATCATAGGAACGTTTGCTCCACTAGATCAGACAGTTAGTTTCAGCACTGGTTATAAGCCCTGCAGAAATGCCAAGACCTCTCTTTCTCAAAACAAAATCCAATCACCCTCACCAACTCCTGACCAAAAAAACACTAACACAAGGCCAGATTCTGCCTGGGCCTTACATAGGTGGGAGGAATAGGGGGAGCATGCAAAGACTTCATCCTCTTCTCTCACAGCTCATATAAAGCCTCAGCAGAATTGCATTCCCGGGTGTGCACATGGACTGCTCTCTCCCTATTACCTGCATGTGTATGCTATCCCAAAGTGGGGGGAGAGAGGATCAGGTAGGAGGTGGAGCTATGATCGCCACATTCACCTTCGGCAGTAATGCTTTCAGGATCAGGCTCTTAAGCTTTTCACATGTAATTCAGTTGCTCTAGTATATTTGAACATAAATTCCAATCATTTAGATGATATGGGTCATGTCCTTTTGCTATAGAAGTGGCTCAGTTATAAACTGTTTTGTATTAGGACATGACCTAAGAAGAAAATAGGCAAAGTTCATTCACTGGAAATAAGACAGACTTCATCCCTTATTCATGCTACCAGAGATCCTCCTTGTACATGATCTGCTACTTTGTGCTTAATGTTTCTTAAAGTCCTTTTATATCTCAAAGTGGGGATGAAACAAATGTACAATTGCTGCTACTAGAAGAAATTGTATAACTGGTAGAATTTAATCTGTTAGTTGTGTTTTACTTTTTATTATACATTTATTTCCCATGGTCTCCAGTATAAACTGTGCCTGATTGCTTTTAATGTAGTTACACTGGTGTAATTGTTTTATATCTATGAGTGGTTTTTGGTATGGGTAGTAGCCAGACACCAAGACTGACAATTTTCAGTTAATGTTACCAATTCAGATGCTGCATCTCTGTTCTGCTACTTACTCCTATTTAATTATAGGGTTAGAGAGGAGATGAGTAATATTCCAGATTCGTTTCGTGCAGTATCGTAGGGTATATCTTGCCATACGCTGAAGAGGAGGGCTCTGAGTTACTACAGAGTAACTCTTTCCCAGGTGTCTGGCTGGTGAGTCTTGTCCACATGTTCAGGGTCGAACTGATTGCCATATTTGGGGTCAAGAAGGAATTTTCCTTTGGGTTAGATTGGCAGAGACTTTGGGGGGTTTTCGCCTTCCTCTGCAGCATAGGGCATGGGTCACTTGCAGGTTTAAGATGGTGTAAATGGTGGATTCTTTGTGACATTAAGTCTTTAAATCATTAACTCAGTCAGAGGTTAGGGGTCTATTACAGCCGTGGGTGGGTGAGGTTCTGTGGCCTGCAATGTGCAGTAGTCCAGACTAGAACTAGATGATCATGATGGTCCCTTCTTGCCTTAATGTCTATGAGTCTGTACAGAAGGTTGCAGGTGAGGGGATAAGAGAGAGGATTCTATAGAAGATGAGTTGCTCTGTCTGTAGGCAATTTTGCTAATTTTCTAATTTTTCTTTTTGAGTGAGCGATATAAACAAGTACATGTTGTCATGTAACAATAGAAAAGAATCAGAGTAACTTTCTTCTTGCACTGAACAAGGAACTTAGAATGAGGAAAACAGTTGTATCTCTATAGCTGCTCTGTTTGCCACTGTGGAGCGGCTTCATAGAATCTTCCACGGCTTCTCTCCTGCCTGGTGTCCTGCTACAGATTTAAAGAAAGAGTACAGAAAACCTCCCATATCTATGCTTAAATAGAGATAACTGATTTTCATATCATTTAGATCATGAATAATCAAATCACAGTCCAGCTGATGTGGTTGTATTGAAATGAGATATGTTCCACAGTATCTGCAGCACCCTCTAAATCATTAGAGACAGTTACAATTTCAACATGAGGAGCAAATGATTAAATCCACATGCAAAAATTAAGGTAGGAATATGTTTGAAGGGTGGATGCCAAAAATTGTTTAACTGTTTGGTTTGACTCTTTGGGTATTAATGGGCTGAAGACACTCAACTAAAAAAATTACTGAAACTAAGGGAGGATTTGAGCAAAAGATTCACCAGCTAAAGGTCATGTATGAAGAGATTTAGACAGAAGCATCTTGTGTAATACAAAATGTATCAGGCTAAACCTAATCCATGTGGATAACACATTTAGGCCTCTCACTGACAGCAGGTCATGCGCCATCTGTATTTGATTGAATAACATTGTATCAAAGACAACATACGCAGGGCCTACCAGAAGTTATCAGAATTATCATTTCAATTAAACAGATGGCTGAGGAATCAAATGAAGAGCCTTTGAGTGATGGGCGCAGAATCAATAATGTTTTTCTGGGCTCTACTGATTTATCTTTGTCCAGGCAGTAGAATTGATTTATGTCCACAGCTATAGTTTGATAAGTCAATGTTAGCTCAACTATTCCTAAATTAATGTCCTCTTTTCTTGGGGCTTACTCCCCCCACCCCCCCAGGAGAGGGGAAAACTTACATCAAGCCAAACTGATTTTGCTAAGTAATTCTGTGGCTAACAACATTGCATAAATCAAGCAGAAGGATGGTCTCTGTAGTGTTGAATAGGGTGGATGTCTTAGAATTGTGTCAAAAACATTTATTTGTTGCCACTCTGGTGGTAATGTACATTTCCTCTGTGTTGCCAGCATACTCAGCCTACATTTGTAAGCAGGTAGGATTCTTGTTGTGAAGAATGCAGTTGTGGGAGAAGTGTAATCCCCTTCAATAAATAACAATTGGTGGGAAAAGAGAAAGTGAGAGACTGTATATGAGAGAGAGGGAGGGGAGAAAACCATAATTTCTCTTCATAGACAGGGTTCTATTTACACATCAGGTATTTCAAATGTGAGTTAAATTATACAACCCATTGAATTCATAATCCCCTTTCTTGTATTCATAATCCCCTAACAGCACCCAAGGTGATAGTATTTTGCTTGTAATAATGTTAGATCTTTCTGTTGCCAGCAGCCAGTTTTGCCGTTGTTAAAATTGCTATTGTTACAAGTTCACCGAAATATTGGACAAAGTTTTACAAGCACTTCATGGGATGTTGACTGCTTCTTTCTTTTATAGTGTGCACCCATTCCTATCTTTGGGAGCACTGGCATGAAATTTTTAAAAAAGTATAAATAAAAAATACCAAAAAAACAAAAACAAAAACCAAAGAACAGGAACCATCTCTACTTTTTCTTCCCTAACTCCCAAATACTAAACCTATTCAAGTAGCTTACTCACAAAGTTTGAGCAAATAGGACCTGCTGATAGCCCGGATGGTAAAGAAATCTGGGTATGGCTGAGCCAAAAGGGAATTATGGTTAGAATTATGCTGATTATTATTACTATCTGATATTTATATTGTGGTAGCTCTTAGAGGATTCAACCAAGTTGTGCCCCCAGTATGCTAAGCACTGTACAAACATGCATAATTAATAATCCTTACTGTTGGGCCTTCATACATCAAATAAAACATACCTGCAAATGTTTTCAAAATTTTTGAGTTAAAAGAGAAAAATCCTTACCATTGATGAGAGTGTGAGTTTGGGAGATGGTGTCATGTGGTAGATGAGATGGGGAGCCAGGAGATCTGGGTTCTAGTTCTGGCTCTCACACTGACTTGTGGGATGAAATTGGGCAAGTCACTTACTTCTTTGCCTTTACTTCATTAATCTGTGAAATGAAGACAATTTGTGCTTAACCTTAATGCCTAACTCCCAGGGCTGTTCTGAGCCTTGCCTAATTAATTTTGGTAAATCCCTTTGAGATCAAAAAGTGGAATCATCATGGTCAAACACATAGCCTACTGAGGACCATGGCACCAGCCAGAGTGACCACGTTTGTTGATGTTTCACGAGGCATCATGTAGTGAGGTTCCCAGATCTGGCTCAATCCAGCGAATCCATGAATCTCTAGGGAAGCCTCATGGGTAGCATCAGGTAGGGTCAGGGCATGCAGACCTTCACACGTTGATGGAGAGTTTGAGAGAATGGTGAGCTGGGGTGTTTTTGTCTGTCCTGGTGACATGGCCAAAAAGCATGCAACACCGCTTTTCAATATAATGAGTACCTGAAGGAAGGTCAGATCTCTGCAAGACTATACATTTCACACAGAGGCAACCCATTTTATGCTCAGAATTTGGTGCTGACATCACACATGGAATGTCTCTAGCCACTCCAAGTCTGTCTGTAGGAAGGTCCTGGTTTCTGACCTGGGGACTGGTAGGAGCTATACAAATGCAAAGTATTGTTGTTATTGGGAAAGGGAAAATGAAAAAAAAAATCACCTTTGTGTAGAGAAAAAGTATGAGACACGAAAGGCCAAATGGTAAATGTAAAAGAAAATGTAATAAGTGCCAGGAAACCAGGAGTTTAGAATAAAAGCACCCTCTCAATCAAAATGTGTAACTATTCATCCAAGTCATCTTTTGAATCTTTTGATGATTGCCCATCAGTAATTACCATCATTAAGCAGCATTTGAAAGCGGTGTAATTTAATATTCCAAATCAACTTTTCCATCAAAGCATAAACAAATAACCCTAATCAAAAACATCTGAAGCCAACGTAAACTGTAGATCAACCTGATTTTTTTCTTAAGCAGTTAGTGTTCTGTCGCTAGTTGGACATTTATATGCTAGATACAGTCCCTTAACTATTTTAAGTAAAACTTTTTTTTTAATGTGTCTCTATGAGATTTTGGTCATAACAGATTGAATTAATGATAGCAGAAAGTCTCTTTAGAGGCAGACGTTACCTAAAGGTAGAATTGACCTTGCTGGTACTTTGTTCTTGGCTGCACGTCAGAACATTTAATGCCCAGTGGAGTCCATTATCTGATGATAATGCCTTCCTCCCTTGGTGTTATAGAACACAAAATAATGAGAGGCACTTAGATATCATTATAAGGAAGAGAACCATTTTCCCACTTGTACAGATAAAATAAAGGGATTTTTTTTCAAAAAGCAAGTAAAATGTCACTGTAAAAACTTTTGTTTTTATTATAACACTATAAAATGATTGGTTTGTTTTATTATAGTAAAGCTATGTGGTTTATCCCATATGTAGAAACATTACAAGAGAAGTATAAGTAGAATTTATTAAGATAAAATCATTACAGTGTTACACCAATAGCAACACTTCAGTAGGATTTTCAGCATCACAAACCTGGTGCTATGGTTCAGCAAGTCAAACCACCACTTCTCATTAGCATTTGCATAGCTACTATTGTTTTACTAAAACAGCTGTCATTCAAACTTCTGATGGAGTGGGTGGCAGGCACTCCATAATTACAGTTGCATTTTATTAAACAAAGGAGACATTTACTGGGATGATTTCCCCCTACCCTCCACCCCCCCCTTACTCTGTTCAGTTTGAATTCAGGGAATCGTGAAAATACAATAAGTCAACTTATTGGAGATATTGAAGAGAGGAGAAGTATGATCATTAAGATGAAAACCGCAATAAAGAAAAGTTTATAGATAAAAACTAAACAGGAACTGTGTGAAAGATATGGATGTAAAGCAAAACTGCAGATTTGGGACTTTTCACCAGTTTCATGAAGAAACTAGATATTCGCCCCTCCCCATCAAACACCAAATATAAATGCAAAACCCTGGGTTTCATTCATTAGTTTTTTTAGCTATACCCGAAGGGTAGTTTTCATACAACCTCCCCTTCCCCCCCAAACAACAACAACAACAACAACAACAACAACAACTCCTTTTGTGTGATGCCAGGGAGAATATTTCCCCCCTGTTAATTTCATGATCAGCTATGCTCAGAATCTAAGGAGGGAAGGGGGCTTGGATAGTTCAGATGATTGGTAGTGGGTTACAGTGTCTCACCTCATTAGGTTAGTGGTTTGGCTTCAGACCAGGTGGTTAGTGGCTGATTGTCTGGCTGTCTGATGGCATATATGAAATAAGTTAGTGATCTCAGTCCAGTTCTTAGTGGACTGGTGTCTACACTGCAGCCTTCCTCAGCCTGCCTCAGAGAGCCTTAAAATTCCATCTTTCTTGAAGAAAAGAGGTGTCTTGGTATTTACCCTGCAGGGCAAAAAATCTTATACTGCAACCCTGGGAGGTTTTATGTGAGTAAGGACTGTGGGATCAGGCCTGTTGTTCATAGTAGCCTATTTTGGTTACAGTTTTCATTTGTATTATTGCATTTTTGATGGCATGAACCACTCCCATCCAATCACTTCTTTAACTAAAAGCATAGGCAGGGTGTACTACAGAGGATTTTCCCCTTCTTCGTTGCCCGATACATAGCTCATTGAAGTAAGTGGGTGCTTTCCATGATGTCAATGGCCTTAGGATCAGACCTTCACTGTATAATTAGGTAATATCTTATTTCCCTTACTGTCATAAAAGATACTACTTTATGGACTGACAATATCCACAAACAATCTTTGGTACCATAACACAGTGATTAAACAACATAATTTCGTTTCTGAGAAACCAAAATTGCTTTCAAAGCAGTGCTTTTTATTGAAGCCACCTGAAATCAGAGTGCTCTTCTGACTCTCTTGAACAAGTCTCTTGTAGGAAGGCAGTTTGAGGGGAGTGGTTAATTTGCAGTAACTTTATCTAAATTTCATGAGACAGCAAAGTATGCACGGAAGTGATTGCCTGAACAAACTAATGTTTGGACAAGATGGAAGCTTAAAGGGATTGGAAAGAAAAGGCCACAATGCATTTTAAAATGAGGTCCGAGCTTTACAAAATGTGTTATTTGAGCACACGTAGCTAAAACACTAATATTTTGAATGGAAGGGTAATCTCAAATGGAAAAATGTTACCAATAATTACCGTATATACTCGATCATAAGCCGGTTCGTTTATAAGCCAACCCCCCCAAGAGGGATAAGTAAAAATGGGAAATTTTAATAACCCATTCATAAGCTAACCCTATAATTCAGGGGTCAGCAAACTTTGGCTCCTGGGCCATCAGGATAAGCCGCTGGTGGGCCGAGATGGTTTGTTTACCTCCAGCATCCGCAGGCACGGAGGTAAACCTAAGTAAACAAAGTGTCCCGACACGCCAGCTGCTTACCCTGACGGGCCGGGACAGCAACTGGTGGGGACATTTTTTCAGGGGCTTGAAGCTGGGAGTCAGGGGAGTAACCTCTGTGACCACCTCCCACATGACCCCACCCCTAGCCCGGGATCCCCACACTCTCCCCATCCCATCCCTTCCCACCTTATCTGGGGAGGGCCAGGGGACGATGTCTCTGACCTGGCTGGAGCTGCTCCAGCAGGCTGGGCAGTGCAGCTGCAGCCTGCTCCGGCGGGCCAGACCGGGCGGCGTGGCCACAGCATGTTCCAGCAGGTTGGGCCGGGCAGCACAGCCGCAGTGTGCTCCAGCGGGGGGAGACACAGCCTGCTCTGGGGGGTCGGGGCCGAGCGGCACAGGTGCAGCCTGCCAGCCCCGGAGCTGCAGCTGCTTCGGAGGCTGGGGGCAGAGCAGCATGGCCAGAAGTGGAGAGACTCTGGCCCCGCCTCTTCCCTTCTGGCTCTGCTGGCTGTGCTGCCTCTCCTTGCTCCCTCTGTTGGGGGGAGGGGCTGTGTCCCACCTCTCCCTCTCTGTACCCGTTCATAAGCCGACCCCCTTCTCTGGTGCTTCCCTTTTTTACTAAAAAAATTCGGCTTATGAACGAGTATTTACGGCATATGCCTTTTCCTGGATGAATAGCTGCAAATATTTTAAATGTTTATAAATTAAATACTTGACAGCATCCATATGTGGTTTTTTGCGAGGCATTAGAGGGTTGATCCAAAGTCCATTGAATCAATGGTAGTCTTTCCTTTGACTACTGTGGGTTTTGGATCAGGTCTAACAATTGAAGCTAGATAGCAGAAATATTCTTGGGGTATGTTTCATGACTTACATGAATTTATAATTTAAAAAGATAAATGGGACTCCAAGTTTCAGCTGAAGACAGAAAGATAATAAGATCCTTAGGGGAGGGGTGTATAATGGAAATGGACAATGGAGATGTGCACAGATTCTGATTTCCTAAAACTGAATAAATATGGACCCAGTTTTACTAATTTCACTCTAAGGAAAAAGCAGTTCACCATACAGCGAGAGATTAAAGAATATGGTGCTCTGCCTTGCTCCCTTTGAATTCAGTGGGAATAGGTTTGGATCCCTACCTGGCTTTTCTACATCTACAAGAGCCAGCCATTCCACTACACAAGGGAAATCTGCCTCTACCCATTCTGGGTAGCTTTTCTCCTACAGGGGCAGATGTGGGCCCAGGATCTGGCTCATATCTTCAGCTACACCAAAGGCAGTTCTTCGGTGGGGCGTGTTTTCTGTACCTATGTTTATGCTCCCTCCCTGACTCTCTTCATGTTTATTTTTACAAATCACTGAATGTATATTACCTTTGTGAACAGTACTGGGCATATTCACCAGTTTCTCTTGGCCTCAAAAGCAATAGGAGAATGATTCCTTTTTGGCATGGTGATTGTGGTCTCATTTGTGTTATACCAAATACATTGTACCAATATGATGGGACTTACCAGACTCCTGTGGAATCAATTGCATTTCCAGTTCTTTTGCATGGCTAGTTAGGATAGGATACCATATGACATGCCAAGAAATAGGCAATTTCTCATGACAGTAGTTGGTGTGTATTTTTTGTATACACAGGATCACAGACGTAGAATTGGAAGGGACCTCATCAAGTCCAGCCTCCTGCACTGAGGCAGGAGCAACTATACCTAGACCATCCCTGACAGATGTTTGTCCATGAAAGCCTCCAGTGATGGGGATTGCACAACCTCTCTTGGAAGCTTTTCCAGCACTTAACTATCTTTCTAATTAGAAAGTTTTTCCTAATAGCAGATTAAGCCCATTACTTTTTGTCTTATCTTTAGTGGACATAGAGAATAATTGATCACCATTCTCTTTATATCAGCCCTTAATATATTTGAAGACTATTATCACATTACACCATCTTCTTTTCTCAAGACTAAACATGCAGTTTATTTATACTTTCCCCATAAGTCAGGTTTTCCAAGCCTTTTATGATTTTTGTAGCTGTCCTCTGGATTCTCTCCAATTTGTCCACATCTTTCCTAAAGTGTGTTGCCCAGAATTGGACACAGTACTCCAGCTGAGGCCTCACTAGTGCTGAGTAGAGTGGAACAATTATTTCCTGTGTCTTATCTACAACACTCTTGTTAATACCCCTCAGGATATTAGCATTTTTCAAGACTGCCTCAGATTGTTGATTCATATGCTATTGTGATCCACTATAATCCCCAGATCCTTTTCAGCAGTACTACTGTGTAACCGGTTATCCCTCATTTTGTAGTTGTGCCTTTGATTTTTCCTTCCTAAATGTAGTACTTTGTACTTAGCTTTATTGAATTTCATCATGTTGATTTCAGACCAATTCTCCAATTTGCCCAGGTCATTTTGAATTCTAACCCTGTCCTCCAAAGTGCTTGCAACCCCTCCCAGCTTCGTGTAATCAGCAAATTTTATAAGTGTATTCTTCACTCCATTGTCTAAAAGTTGAAAAATTTACTTGAATAGCACTGGATGCAGGATTGACCCTTGTGGTACCCCATTAGATATGCCCTCCCAGTCTGAGAGTGAACCATTGATAACTACTCTTTGAGTATGGTCATCCAACCAGTTGTGCCCCTACCTTATAGTACATGTGTATATTTGAATATATATCATACTAATCAGTCATTATTAAGGTATGTTGTAACCATTCTTGGTGATACTTCCTGAAGTAGGATAAATATACATTAGGGGCATGATTTTCCTCTAATTTAAACCAGTAATAGAGTAACCCCATTGAAATAAATTGAATTATACCAGCGTAAACCTGGTGTAAATGAGAGACTCAGTTTCTCTTTCTGCTCTGCCCCCCAAAGTGTGCGTGTGTGTGACCAAATAAAACCCCTTAAAGGCAAAATTGTAGTTGTGTTACACAGGTGCACTAGTAGAAAAGGCTGCAGGGAGCTACTTCTTCCCCCTCCTCCAGTACATCTCCACAACAGTAAGGCATAACAACCACAAAGGTGTCAGCCAGCTTTGGAGTGTGGCCAGGCTCCTGGCCCTCCTGCAATCATCTGCAGCAGACACTGTTGGTGGGAGGCACCTGTTGCTCTTTTTTGGATCAGGAGCAAGGAGTGCTGCTGTGTGCATTGAACCTTGGTCTCGTAAGCCATCCTGCCTGATCAGGGTTAGGCATCCTCTGCTTGACCACTGCTGATTTATTTCCATCTGCACAAGTCTCATAACTGGAATGCAGATTGAGATGTATCAAACAAATGCAGTTTGGGCTGAGGCTGCCAATGCACTTTTAGCTCATGTAGCTTAGGACAGTCTAAACATTGCTATACATCTGGCATGTGGGCTCCCCCACTGTCTGCAGACAGCATGATATAAGATAACTTTTTTAACAAGGCCTCAAGGCTGATATGCGCTAGTTTCCCATCTGATGTCATTTTAAATGGCTAAGATACGAAAGAGGAATAGGCAGGTTAAATTTATTGACGTTTAACTTTAGCTGGGATTTTCAAATGGCTGTAAGGGAGTCAGGTGCCCAAATCCCATTGAAATCCAGTGGAATTCAGATATACAACTCCCTAAGGATCCTCTGAAAATTCCCAGCCTTTACTGTGACAATGGTACTGATCTTGACTTCTGGCCCATATCATAGAATATTCATTTTCCAACTGCTACATGCTAAATAGATGATCCCCTTAATCCAATGTTTCTCAACCTGTGAGTTGTGAACCCTCCTTCCCCAGAGAGACCATGAAAGACGTGTTTGTGTGTGTGTGTGCTTGTGCGTGCGCGTGCACGCAAGGCATTGAAAATTTTAATATAATCCAAAGAAAATCCAATTTCACTCCCCCCCCCCACTTGCCCTTCAAGGTCAAGTATTCTCTATCAATTTATTGAAACAAACACACACACACATTTGGGTTTATCATTGTTGTCATTAATACATTTTTTCTCTTACTTTTATTGTAAATGTGAAGGGCTTGTGAGTAAATGTAAAGGGTTCATAGAAATTTTTTTTTACTTCCAATAGGGAGTTGCCAACTTGAAAAGATTGAGAAATATTGCACTATCCCAACACATATGATTGTCTGACAGACAATGCACAAGCACAAGAGAGTGCAGTGTGTATTACACCCTGTCATTACTATTGTTTTGGTTCCCTGGTCATAACAAAAAAAAATGTTGACCCGAAACACTTTTTTTTTTTTTTTTTTTTTTTTTAATCTTTGGTGAACTGAAAAAAAAATCTTTCAGGTCAAATGGAAAATTATTTCAACTTGAAACTAAGTATTTCATTTTGGTTTTGAATCTTTAATTTTTTTTATTTTTAAGTAAAATTGAAGGACATTTTGAAAATAAAAGTTGTTTCTAATTGAAAAATAAAAAGGTTTTGTTTTGAAAATGTCACAACATTTAGATCTCTTTGGATATATTTTTAGGGGTGTCTGTATGTGTTTTTTACCAAACAATTTGGGAAATTTGACAGGAGTTCACAAAATGTTTAGGTTGACCCACGTCTGCATTTTTGGCAAAAAAAAAAGAAAGTTACCTTATTTATATTAGAAAAGTCTAGGAAGAATTTACAAAAAAATGCAGAAATTCCTAATAAAAAGCCAGATTCTAAGAGCTGCTGTTCACTTGTAGCTCCTATTAACTTCAATTGGAGCTATAGAATGTGGCTCAAAAATTAAGAAACCAGGCAAATGAAATGTATTGTTGACTAATGTAAAAGAATGTGTATCTAAAGGGACAATTTAAACCACTTCATACAGATTGGTGGTTTTGAATTAGTTGTAACTTCATAGGGAAAGAATTTAGGAATTATTGTGGGCAGCTCAATGAAGAGGGGAGCTCAATGTGCAATTGCAACCATAAAAGGAAATAAGATGGTAGGACGCATTAAGGAGGCATAGAAAATAACATGGAATATATTATGGTATTATATAACTCAGTGCTACAGCCTTACCTTGAACACTGCACTCAGTGTTGCATTGCCTCATCACCAAATGAGAGAGAGAGAGAGAGAGAGAGAGAGAGAAAATCGAAAAGGATCAGAGAAGGCAAAGGGAATAATTAAAGGTATGTGGGAGAAAGAGGTTCCCATTGGGCGAGAAATGAAAGTCTAGGACCCCAAGTGTATGTTGCCCCATTCCTGTGACAAGAGGAAGTGAACGATCTTTGCATTCTATTTATGTCCTGGCTAAAACAGCTCCCTAGGGGCCATCTGCCAGATGAGAATAGATTGAGCACGCTGCATCCCAGCCACACCACAATGTTTCACAGTCATAGAACCATTCCATTGGCTCCATGCCAACTGGAGAACCCTCTTATGGGAGGGGCAGTTCCGCTTGGCTCATTTGTAATGCCTATACAGCTTCTTGGTGCAGCTGGAGCACTGTGAAGGGGTTATGGCATAAGAAAGTCAGGTTCTAGAAAAGAATTTAGTTTGGAAATGAGGAGAGTGAGAGGAAACTTGATAGATGTATATATGAACAATGGAGGGCAAAGACAAATTCCTTTTGAGTACTCCAATATACCAGACTCTGCTATACAAGAAAAAGTGGTCGCTTCATGCATTCGAAAGGCAACTAAGGAACAAAGAATACTCACAACATACAATTAACATGTGGAACTTCCTGTCTCAGGACATTTTTGAGGCAAATAACTTAGTTAGATTCCAAAAAGAATAAGATACTTGTATATGAACAATGTTCTGTAGATTTTTTCCTGGAAAGGATTACACATGCAATATCTGTCAAGGATTAGGGTTGAGGACAAAGGCAGATTGCCAGCTAGAGTCAGGAATAATTCCTTCCTCATGATTTACTAGCATTATAACAACTAGTTAAGTACATCATTGTCTTTTTGTCTTCCCCAGGAACATCCAGTATAGGCTACTGGCAAAAGTAGTTGGACCACTAGTCTTTCTGTGTGCCCAGTCTCATATTTCTATGGACTGTAGTCAAACTAAAAACCTAAAATAGTCTACCCTTGTCTAGGTCCTTTTCAACCATTCATGGCAGGACAGACAAACCAGTGACATTGCCAACACTGTTTTGAACAATCAGAGTATTTTGGTCACATAAGAGTCATTACAAGTCCCTTGTTTCTAGTTAGCACATACAACGATTAGTTACGTGCATGGGTTTGCCTCATGAGTGATGTTTAAAAAACAAACAGGAAATGGAGGAGGGGGAGACTTTTTATGAGATCACTTGCTCTTTGCAGATTCTGAGGGTCCTGCTTTGTGTTTTGATGGAGGCGGTTTAAAAGTTGCGCATACTATGTATCTACCCACGAGGTGGCAGCCTTTGCTAATTGGGTATAATCGCTTGTGGTGCCTAGCCACCAGCTGGCAAACACAGCCCTGTTGTTACTTCCTGCATTGAGGTTTCAGGCCTCTTTTCTACCTGAATCCTGACAAGTCTGAGCTCAGGCATTGCACTGCAGTACCTGCACCTGATGTGTATTTCTTTTCCTTTTTTAAAGAAATCTCTGGAGTTTACTGACTGCTGTATGGGCAGATGTTTGGCACAGTGGTTTAATTACATTTACATCCCTTTTTGATCTGCGGACCCTCTTGTTATGAACTCATTTGGATCTACTTGAAAGGTGTCAAATATTTCTTTCAACAACATGTCCAATAATCTCAAAGGGTTAATACTGGCTGCTGTTTCACGGCTTCTCACAACAAGACAGGTTCATTGGTATAAGTGTCTTTTTGGTGGCTTGCAGGCAAGTAACTCTGATTAGGGATTATATTTCTAATTATCCCCTTGATTTAGTTAGAATAAAAGCATCAGTGACATTGCCAATGACCCAGATGTTTGAAAAAGCCTTAGATTAAGCTATTGAGGCCCTTTCCTCCAAATCTCACAATATTACATTAACGCAGGCTCAGAAGCTGCAGAATTGGATTTAAATCCAGCACTTGAACCCCCTCTGTAATCTCATTTTGTACTTTGAGTGGCGAAAATAACGGTAATGCAGCTGCCACAAAAGTGACTGTGTGAGCATTTTTCACATTAGAAAGGCTTTTAATAAAGTGAAAGTGCTTTAAGTGCAGAAACATCTTCCCTTATATTCTTCCAGCCTGGATAACGATGAGAACATTTCAGAACAATGTAACCCCCGGTGACTGGGAGATTTAGGAAAAAGGGACATAGTTCTCTGACTCACAGTGTAATACAGGCTCCAGATATTAAGGCCTCATTAAAGATTGATGGTGTTTGCATTGCTCGTGGTTACTTTACATTTTTGTTTGCACATTTGGTTGTCAGATGGCATTACTGATAAAGATGGGAGGGCAACAGCAGAGATTGCATCAGTCTCTACTTTATTCTTCAATGCTTCCTAGAAGAAGAAAATATATATATAAAGAAATCCTTAAGTGGGTTACCATGCAATGTATTGAAGCTCCTCCGGCTCTGCAAAGGGCCATTAATAAATATAAAGGCAGTGGTTTACATCCAAGGCCATTTTTGTCAGATGCAAACTTGGCACGATCCTCATAAGGTTGATGAATGGGCACTGGTGCAAGAGAACGAGTGCAAAACTGTGCACCACATGCATGCTACAAGAGCAAGAGAGAGTGCTAAATCAGGTAGTGCTTCATTGTGACTTATAGGACTGATTTACCTCCTGATGTTAGAATTAGCAAATGGTGTTTCCAGTACAGGTGATTGTTTTCAATGCTAATTTACCATCTGCTATGAGCAGGTGGTGTTTCCCTTTGAACACTTTCTATAGCACATAAATGAAGTGATGAATTTCCATTCCAGGATGTTTTGTTCCAAGAAAGTTAACAATCTGCATATTTTTCAATGGGGTGCAAGAACTTGTCAGAGGATTACAGCCTCACTAGAGAAATAGCTCATTTACAAAAATGACTTGTTTTAGGGAGCAGACAAGGCTTTCTAGGTGTTTATGATAGATTCTTTTCCCCAAAGGCTGTCAAATTTTTTGGATTCCTGTAGTCTATGATAAAATGTTAGAGCCACAAGGGGGCCATGTTTCAGAACATTACTCCTACGACTAAAGAGGCAGTTCTTTTGCACTCGGTTGCTGTAATATTGGGTTGTTGTATAGCGTGTGTATATTGGGGTTAAAGGTCAACTGTGCATTTAAGAAGGCAGAGCTCCAAAGACAGAAAGCCTGAGAGGGATTGTCAGTTTACTACAGGCAGCTAAGACCAGCTGTCCAAGTAAAGTCTTGCGAAAGCAAGTAAATTATTGTACAGGCTGCCTGCCATAACAGTGCACTGCTATGGTGCATCAATTCTAGTGCTTACTGAGGGGAATATCCTGTCCTCTCATGTGTTAAGAGCTGCAGAAAGGAAGCCATTTGCAGTACATGGCAGCACCAACTTTTACGGGTCCTACAAAACCCAGAAGCTATGAGACACATTCTTGAGCACAATCAACTGACACTTTATCACTTACTTACAAAGACATAGAGCACGCTCTTTACAACATAGAGGGCCTCAGACATGAGTGAACCTGCACAGAGAGCCTGTCCCTCTGTTGGCTGGAGAACCCAGCCCTGTACTAGGGCTGATGAAGGAGGATTCCTTTTGTGACATATCCCCTCTCCCTGCCCCCCAGACACCAGTCTTGGCACTCAGGCTTGAAGTGAGGCAAGGATATAATTTTGTGGCAATAATAGAACATAGGCCACATAGCTATTTTGGGGCAGTATTTTGATTTTGTTCAGACCTTGTTAGCTTCCTGCCATGGGGGCTACACTTGCATGTCTTCAGTATGATCAAGGTTGAGGCTAGAGTGCCTTAGGTTCACATGTGGTTGCTGATGCTTGACTTGGTATTGATGTTTTCCCTCTGACTGAATTAGTAGACGAACCTGCTACAATCATTAAGCATCTAGAGCAGAGGCTCTCAGCCTTTCCAGACTACTGTACCCCTTTCAGGAGTCTGATCTGTCTTGTGTACCCCCGTTTCACCTCACTTAAAAACTACTTGCTTACAAAATCAGACATAAAAATACAAGTGTCACAACCACACTATTACTAAAAATTGCTTACTTTCTCATTTTTACCATATAATTATAAAATAAATTATCTGGAATATAAATATTGTACTTACATTTCACCGTATATGTAAGCAGGAGAATGGTCCCGCTATTGTGGGGAACTTTCCTGGCTTCTGCACTACCCCAGTGAAATGGGCTAGCGAAAGGATCTGAGTCCTCGCTCCCACTTCCTTTACCCAGAGGCCTCCCTGCCCTTGGGGACTCCCCTTCCACTCTCCTGTCTGGCAGAGTCCTTGTAACCCCAACAAGGCTGGGCCCAGGATTCCTGGGGGGCTCGACCCTCAACCTTGCTGTGGTCACCTAGGACAGGGGCTAGGGTGTCCCCACTCCGGGGTGCTCTCTCCGCACTGGACACTTCCCTGACCCACTGATCATTTCATACAATTTAAAGCAAATGCAAGTTATTTAATCAACAATTAATTTAAAAAAGAATAAGGAAAAATGGGAAAGGTTAAAGGAAAACATGTCACCCCGCTCCGTGGCAGGGAACATTACAAACAGTGTCTCTGGAATGTCAGGGCAATTCACAGTCTGTTCCTTGTAGGTCCCAGGCCTCCTTCTCTGGCCCTAGCTGTGCTGCGGGGATGCTGCAGGTTGGACACTAAGCCCTGGTCTACACTACGAGTTTAGGTCAAATTTAGCAGCGTTACATCGATTTAACCCTGCACCTGTCCACACGATGAAGCCGTTTTTTTCGACTTAAAGGGCTCTTAAAATCAATTTCTGTACTCCTCCCCCGACGAGGGGATTAGCGCTGAAATCGACCTTGCCGAGTCAAATTTGGGGTAATGTGGGGTAGTGTGATCACAATTTGATGGTATTGGCCTCCAGGAGCTATCCCAGAGTGCTCCATTGTGACCGCTCTGGACAGCACTCTCAACTCAGATGCACTGGCCAGGTAGACAGGAAAAGGCCCACAAACTTTTGAATCTCATTTCCTGTTTGGCCAGCGTGGCTATCTGTAGGTGAGTGCAGATATCATCAGCAGAGGTGACCATGATGGAGTCCCAGAATCGCAAAAGAGCTCCAGCATGGACCGAACGGGAGGTATGGGATCTGATCGCTGTATGGGGAGACAAATCCGTGCTATCAGAATTCCGTTCCAAAAGACAAAATGCCCAAACATTTGAAAAAATCTCCAAGTGCATGAAGGACAGAGGCTATAACAGGGACCCGCAGCAGTGCCGCATGAAACGTAAGGAGCTGAGGCAAACCTACCAAAAAAACAGAGAGGCAAACGGCCGCTCCAGGTCAGTGCCCCAGACATGCCGCTTCTATGATGAGCTGCATGCCATTCTAGGAGGTGCAGCCACCACTACCCCAACCCTGTGCTTTGACTCCGTCACTGGAGTAGCACGCAACAGGGATGTGGGTTTTGGGGACGAGGAAGATGATAGCTCACAGCAAGCAAGCGGAGAAACCGTTTTCCCCGACAGCCAGGAACTGTTTCTCACGCTGGACCTGGAGCCAGTACCCCCCGAACCCACTCAAGGCTGCCTCCCGGACCCGCCAGACAGAGAAGGGACCTCTGGTGAGTGTACCTTTGTAAATATTTTACATGGTTTAAAAGCTAGCGTGTTTAATGATTAATTTGCCCTGGCATTCGCGGCCAGTACAGCTACTGGAAAAGTCTGTTAACGTATTTGGAGATGGAGCGGAAATCCTCCAGGGACATCTCCAGAAAGCTCTCCTGGATGTACTCCCAAAGCCTTTGCAAAAGGTTTCTGGGGAGGGCAGCCTTATTCTGTCCTCCATGGTAGGACACTTTACCATGCCAGGCCAGTAGCACGTAGTCGGGAATCATTGCATAACACAGCATATGGTCCCGGTGTTTGCTGGCATTCAAACAACATCCGTTCTTGATCTCTCTGTGTTATCCTCAGGAGAGTGATATCATTCATGGTCACCTGGTTGAAATAAGTTGATTTTATTAAGGGGACATTCAGAGTTGGCCGTTCCTGCTGGGCTGTTTGCCTGTGGCTGAACAGAAATGTTCCCCGCTGTTAGCCACGCGGTGGGGGGAGGGGTGAAGTGATCATCCCAGAGAATTGGGTGTGTGTATGGTGTGTGTGTGTGGGGGGTAAGTTGGGTTTGTGCTGTACGTTAACCCAAAAAACGCAGCCCCTCCTTTTAAATTGCCAACTCATTTTAAATGGCCAACCCAACAGCTGCTTGGTATGGGAAATGAGGGTGCTGCTGTTTGAAACCATTCCCACATGTTATGAAGGTTAAAGAAGCCAAAAGATTGTGTCTTACTATGGCTGCCTGCAAGCCGAATTCTGTTGCCCGGCCCTGCGTGAGTGATCTCTCACACCAAACTGGCATACCCTCAATAAGAGGCAAAATGAGACCTTGTACTGAAAGCACATGTGCTATGTAATGTTAACAGCAAGGTTTACCATGAAAGAGTCTACCCATTGTTCTCTAAAATGTGTCTTTTTAACTACCACTCTCCCTTTTTTTCCTCCACCAGCTGCAAATGTTTCAACGCTCACACTATCTTCTCCTTCCCAGAGGCTAGCGAAGATTAGAAGGCAAAAAAAACGCACTCACGATGAAATGTTCTCTGAGCTCATGCAGTCCTCCCACACTGAAAGAGCACAGCAGAATGCGTGGAGGCAGACAATGTCAGAGTCCAGGAAAGTACAATATGAACGCGAGGACAGGTGGCAGTCTGAAGATAATAAGTGGCGAGCTGAAGATGATAGGTGGCGTCAGCGTGGTGAAAGAAGGCAAGAGGCAATGCTGAGGCTACTGGAGGAACAAATTGATATGCTCCGGCATATGGCTGAGGTTCAGGAAAGGCAGCATGAGCACAGACCGCCGCTACAGCCCCTGTGTAACCAACCGCCCTCCTCCCCAAGTTCCATAGCCTCCTCACCCAGACGCCCAAGAATGCGGTGGGGGGGCCTCCGGGCTCCCAACCACTCCACCCCAAAGGACTGCCCAAGCAACAAAAGGCTGGCATTCAATAAGTTTTAAAGTGCAGTGTGGCCTTGTCCTTCCCTCCTCCCCCACCCCACCCCACCCCACCCCACCCGGTGCTTCCCTCCTCTCCCACCCCTCCCGGGCTACCTTGGCAGTTATCCCCCTATTTGTGTGATGAATTAATAAAGAATGCATTAATGTGAAGCAACAATGACTTTATTGCCTCTGCAAGCGGTGATCAAAGGGGGGAGGGGAGGGTGGTTAGCTTATAGGGAAGTAGAGTGAACCAAGGGGGGCGGGTTCATCAAGGAGAAACAAACAGAACTTTCACACCATAGCCTGGCCAGTCATGAAACTGGTTTTCAAAGCTTCTCTGATGCGCACCGCACCCTCTTGTACTTTGCTAACCGCCCTGGTGTCTGGCTGCGCGTAATCAGCGGCTGGGCGATTTGCCTTAACCTCCCACCCCGCCATAAACGTCTCCCCTTTACTCTCACAGATATTGTGGAGCGCACAGCAAGCAGTAATAACAATGGGAATATTGGTTTAGCTGAGGTCTATCCGAGTCAGTAAACTGCGCCAACGTGCTTTTAAACATCCGAATGCACATTCTACCACCATTCTGCACTTGCTCAGCCTATAGTTGAACAGCTCCTGACTACTGTCCAGGCTGCCTGTGTACGGCTTCATGAGCCATGGCATTAAGGGGTAGGCTGGGTCCCCAAGGATAAGTATAGGCATTTCAACGTCCCCAATGGTTATTTTCTGGTCTGGGAAGAAAGTCCCTTGCTGTAGCTTTTGAAACAGACCAGAGTTCCTGAAGATGCGAGCGTCATGTACCTTTCCCGGCCATCCCATGTTGATGTTGGTGAAACGTCCCTTGTGATCCACCAGTGCTTGCAGCACCATTGAAAAGTACCCCTTTCGGTTTATGTACTTGCTGCCTTGGTGCTCCGGTGCCAAGATAGAGATATGGGTTCTGTCTATCGCCCCACCACAGATAGTGGATGGCTTTGCTGCAATGGGATTCCCTATGACCTGCACATTTCCCAGTGTCACTACCCTTGATAGCAGCAGCTCTTTGATTGCGTTGGCTACTTGGATCACAGCAGCCCCCACAGTAGATTTGCCCACTCCAAATTGATGCCCGACTGACCGGTGCTCATAATTGCCGCGGTGATCTGCGCGGGCTCCATGCTTGCCGTGCTATGGGGTCTGCGCTGAAAAAAGGTGTGAAACGATTGTCTGCCGTTGCTCTGACGGAGGGAGGGGCGACTGACAACATGGCTTACAGGGTTGGCTTACAGGGAATTAAAATCAACAAAGGGGGTGGGTTTGCATCAAGGAGAAACACACACAACTGTCATACAGAATGGCCCCCTCAAGGATTGAACTCAAAACCCTGGGTTTAGCAGGCCAATGCTCAAACCGCTGAGCTATCTCTCAGGAGGGGAGGGGAGGGGGGAGCAAATGAATACAAATGAATCCAAAACAAATCTGGTCTCTTTCTTGTTTTGCTCTACTCCATCTCTCTTATACATCTTAGGCTGGCAGCAGACTGTGCAGTACGATTGCTAGCCATCATCGTCTCCTGGCTGCTTGCCAGAAGACCGTGCAGTACGATTGCTAGCCATCGTCGTCTCCTGGCTGCTCGCCAGAAGACAGTGCAGTATGACTGCAGGCAGGACTGAATTTCCAGGAGACGAAACTTAAAAAGAGAATGACCTGGAGTCACTCCCATGTCTGCCCAGGCGCCCCTGACCGACCTCACCGAGGTTGGCAAAAAGAGCACCCAGGAGACGACGACGATGGCTACCAATCGTAATGCACTGTCTGCTGCCAAAAGGCAATGAGCTGCTGCTGTGTAGCAATGCAGTAGCACATCTGCCAGCACCCAGGAGATGTACGGTAACGGTGAGCTGAGCGGGCTCCATGCTTGCCGTGGTATGGCGTCTGCACGGGTAACCCAGGAAAAAAGGCGAGAAATGATTGTTTGCCATTGCTTTCACGGGAGGGGGGCTGACGACATGTACCCAGAACCATCCGTGACAATGTTTTTGACCCATCAGGCATTGGGATCTCAACCCAGAATTCCATGGGCGGCAGAGCCTGCGGGAACTGTGGGATAGCTACCCACAGTGCAATGCTCCAAAAGTCGATGCTAGCCTCGGTACTGTGGATGCACTCCGCCTAGTTAATGGTCTTAATGGTCTTAAGTGGGGACACACACAATCGACTGTATAAAATCGATTTCTAAAAAATTAACTTCTATAAATTCGACCTAATTTCGTAGTGTAGACATACCCTTACTCTGGTGGTGGCCACACACCTCCGGGCTTTGGGTGGTGGGACCCTTCTTCCCAGTGTCAGGCCCCTGTCGGGTTAAGCTCTCCCTCCCAGTCTGGCCTGCAAGGACCCTTGGCTGGAGGTGTCTTTCTGCACTGGGCCCTTTGCCCAGGGTCCCCCTTTGGCTGGCCCCAGTTGCTCACAGCACCCGGCTTCAGACTGCTCCAGCTCCAGCCCCAGCTCCACTGTTCTAGCTCCGGCTCCACTCTGCTTCAGCATTGATGCTCTGCCTCCAGCCCCTTGGGCTGCTTCTCTGGCCCCTTGCTCTGTGGCTGCAGCTCTGCTCCCAGCACAGGGTCTGCTCTGTGGGCTGCTTCCGTGACTCTGCTCCCAGCTCTGACCTGCTTCCCGGGCTGCTTTTCTGGCCCCTCTGGCTGGCACACAGGGTCGTCCTTACCCATATGCAAAGTACGCAGCTGCATAGGGCACCAGGAAATTTGGGGCACCAAATTTCCTGGTGCCCTGCTCAGCTGCGGGCTGCTCCAGCCCCTGCTCCGGCTCTTCCCATGGCCCCCACCCCTGCTCCGCCCCAGCCCCCACTCCCCTGAGGACTCCAGAAACGGTGGGGCCTGCACTCACCGGTAAGTAGAGCGACCCGGCCCCAGTCTGCTCTGCTCCCTGGCTCCCAGCCGCACTGCTGGCGAGTGCTGGGGGACAGTTCCCCCCTCCCCCCAAGCCTGGGAGCCAGGGGAGCAGAGCACTGCTCCCACCACTGCTCCCACCACTCCTCTCCGCGGAGGCTGGGGGGGGGAGGGGCTGCGTAGGGCATCAAAATAGCTAGGGACAGTCCTGCTGGCACAGCTCTGTTCCCTAGCTAAGCTTGGTCCCCTGCTCTCTCCTTAGCTTGGCCTCACTCTGTCTGACTCAGGCAATTCCAGCTCACACGGAGGACGGGACCCACCTCAGCCTCCTGACTCCCTGATCAGCCTGCCCGCCCTGTCAATCAGGCTGACCTGAAGCATTGGCCTCTCCCCATTCTTTTAGTACTGGAAGCTAGCCAACCAAAACATCCCCACTGAAGGTTAGTAAGGGGACAACAGTCCCCTTACATATAGGATATAGAGCAGTATAAACAAGTCATTGTCTGTATGAAATTTTAGTTTGTACTGACTTTGCTAGTGTTTTTTAATGTAGCCTGTTGTAAAACTAGGCAAATAACTAGATGAGTTGATGTATCCCTTGGAAAACCTCTACGTACCCTCAGGGGTACACGTACCCCTGGTTGCGGACCACTGATTTAGAGGAACCCCACCTCAATACTACAGTTGGAACCATAGCTCACTAGTGGTTGTATGCTTCCCATTTACACATATAGGGCCCGATTCTGATGTCCTGCTGACCAGCACAGAGCACATCTCAAGGGAGTGTGTGTGGCTTAGAGTTCACCTTTGCACTCCCCCGATCCTGATACAGCCTCTGTGCATGGCTGGTCCCTCTGCATTTGAGGATTGTGGATTTAATGCCACAGCCCTGAATACGGTGCACTAGGGACCTGGACCAGGAAGAGCATGAGAGGGATTATGCCTCACAGAGAGGCACTCTCTGTTGGGTGTACTCCCTGTTCTTCCCACAAGATATGTGCACTTTATTTAGCCATAAATCTTGCCTCCTTCCGGCATGCCAACCCCTCTTTGTGGGCTGGTGTATAGAAGGGGTGTGTGGCCATTATCCTGACCCTCCCCTCTCATTTTTTGGCAGGAACAAGCAGCAGAGCCTTCATTAGTGTAAGGGCAGGGGCTGCTATAAGAGGGTGACCAGATGTTCTTATTTTATAGGGACAGTTCCGATTTTGGGGTCTTTTTCTTTTTCTTATATAGGCTCCTATTACCCCCCACCCCCATCCCAATTTTTCACATTTGCTATCTGGTCACCCTATGCTATTATGAATCACATAAGGTTGTGTGTGTGGTGGGAAAGCTTCTTGCTCACCCCTGTGTAGCTAGTCAGGAATACTCACAATCTAGCCCTAAGAGAACTACATCCAGTTTACAGAGAAATTGTTTTATAAATCATTTAACTAGACACTTGGGGGCAAATTTTGGTCTGGGTTCTACCTATTTAGCACCACTGAACTCAGTGAAGTTACTCTGGATTCACACCAGCTTCCAGATTTTTCTTTTCTTTTCTTTTTTAAAGTCTGGGGGTTAAGTTGAAACTAACATTTGTTTCTGAACTGCTGATACAGATGGAAATGTCGTGTACTGTGGCTTAGTCATAAATGTTAAAATCTTTGTGTATGAGAGGGATTTGTTTTTAATAAAAATGGTATTGACTTTTACACCTCCCTTTCCTCTAAGTTTCTTTTTGCAGTGTTACAGATGGTTTCAATTACTGTATGTTTTTTGAGTTGACAATTAATTAAATCTACACTAGCCCACCAAACTGTAATGCCCACTTTTAAATCTTTCAGTCTGGTTATTTACACTGTACAACTTCATCAAAATTTTCTTTTGTTTCAATTTAATGTGGCATTTTTATCCATCTATTAAATAAAATTCCACACTTTGATTAACAGTCACTGAATTCTTTATTTCCAAGTAGGGCAAGAAGTATGACATCCTGCACTCTATTTTCAAAGATGTAAACCACTTTCAATTCATTTTCCCAGAGTTATTCTTCATTGCTGACCATGTGTCATAGGTGCTGGAACTAGGGGTGACCAGATGACTCCCCACATGTAATGGCTGCAATCTGGGCTAACACAAAGGGATTGAACCAGATACCTCCAAAGCTGAAAGCACACTGATGAAAGTTAAACATGTGGAAACAAGCTAGTGCATTCTGTAGGAATATATCCAATTACTGTCCATGTATAGCAAAGTCATTGAAATGTTAGGTGTGATCAGGCCCTTGGATAGCATTTGACTTAAATAGCTAAAGTACTGTTCCAGTCCCCAGAATTAACTATAGTTATATTCCATTCCAATTTCCAGTTGTATCACTTTCAGGGCAGTTCTTCACGAAGCAGCAATGTGTCTATATAAATATCAGTCAGGTTGGCAAAATAATTTAACAATTAGATTGCCTTCACCACTTTGTTATGAAGTATCAAATTCATCTCGTTTTACTTTGCAGATCTTCATATGCACAATTACTGTGTACACTCCTGTAAATATATCCATTACGCACTATTCACCATGCTCTGCCTCTGGAACCAATCCCTCAAGAGTGAGCCACAGCTCAGTGGTTTGAGCATTGGCCTACTAAACCCAGGGTTGTGAGTTCAATCCTTGAGGGGGCCACTTAGGGATCTGGGGCAAAATCAGTACTTGGTCCTTCTAGTGAAGGCAGGGGGCTGGACTTGATGACCTTTCAAGGTCTGTTCTAGGAGATAGGTATATCTCCATAATAAAATTAAAGCGGTGCATGCCACCATTTTGGGTGTTGTTCAATCAGCGTAAGGGTATGTCTACACAACGGACACTATACCGTCATAATCCAATAGTGTAGATCAGTGGTACTCAACCTTTCCAGATCACTGTACTCCTTTCAGGAGTCTAATTTGTCTTGCGTACCCCAAGTTTCACCTCACTTAAAAACTACTTGCTTATAAAATGAGACATAAAAATACAAAAGTGTCACAGCACACTATTACTGAAAAATTGCTTACTTTCTCATTGTTACCATATAATTATAAAATAAATTGATTGGAATATAAATATTGTACTTACATTTCAGTATATAGGATGTAGAGCAATATAAACAAGTCATTGTCCATGTGAAATTTTAATGTGTACTGACTTCACTAGTGCTTTATATGTACCATGTTGTAAAACTAGGCAAATATCTAGATGAGTTGATGTACCCCCTGAAACACCTCTGCGTACCCCCAGGGTAAGCCTACCCCTGGTTGAGAACCACTGGTGTAGATGCAGCCTAAACCAATGGACAGGTTTTTTCCATTGGTATAGGAACACCACCTCCCCAAATGACAGTAGTTACGTCAACAGAAATATTTGTCCGTTAATACAGCTGTTTCTACACTGGGGGTTAGGTCAGCCTTGCTATACCAGTCAGAGGTGCAGATTTGTCACACCCCTGACTGATGTAGCTATTAACTTTTAAGTGTAAACCAGGCCATAGACCATGCTGACTCACTGGCCAATGATGTGACATAACTCTCAGAAATGGCACCTTTAGAGGTATCACTTACCAGTGTTACAAGTCTGTCTTATTTGTGCACCAGACAGGATTGAGTTTTCCAGTCATTCATGAGAGGTGTTTTTTGTTAGAGCTCTATTATATGGTCTTGTTAGTTAATCGTCAGGAACATTAGCTTTTGCTAGCTGGTCAAAGAAAAAGTCTTCCTTTGTAATGCTGTAATTAAATCCATACCCCCTTAGGATTTCACTATTATCATGATAGCTGCCTGATCCACAGAGGTTATGAGTTTATCATGGCCTCAGCAAGGGAGCCTTGGCTCTTTAGCCTTAGCTGTACCAGCCCATGTTCAGAACTTCTCAGCAACAGTGACACTAGAACTCAAGTATCAGAGGGGTAGCCGTGTTAGTCTGGTTCTGTAAAAAGCAACAGAGAGTCCTGTGGCACCTTTAAGAGTAACAGATGTATTGGAGCATAAGCCTTCGTGGGTGAATGCCCACTTCGTCGGATGCATGCATCACCCACGAAAGCTTATGCTCCAATACATCTGTTAGTCTTAAAGGTGCCACAGGACTCTCTGTTGCTTTTTACTAGAACTCAGATAATCCTGCTTCCACCACATATACTAAAGGAGAATCCATGTTACATTAGATGCTGATTGTATACGGCCTATGACACACAGTTAAATAGTTCTGTTTATATCCCATAGAGAGCAATAGTGCCCATTCACATTAGCCAGCTCATTGCAGTATACAAACATATAACCATGATTAAAACACTTTCCCTGAAACTCTAATACAGTTACTGTAGATAATGCCTATTGCCCAGCATGTGACTCACTGGTACTTCCATGGTGAGGCTGGTAGGTGTTCCATCATAATGAAGATGGAGATATTGTGCATATGTAAGCAGTTTTTCAGCATAATGAAACACAAGGCTGGAGATGTTGTAAACATGCAAAACCCCACTGTGACCCTCTAAATTATTTGATGTCTGCCTTTGTTTGCAACTCATTGCCTTCCTCCAAATAGAAATCTTCTCTATTGCAGTAAAACAGTTAAAATTTGAGAACATGATGTTTTAGAGCAGTAGCCCTGGTCTCTGAGTGAATCTCATCAATTCTAGTAGCAGACATAAGTCTGATGAGACAAGATAATGAACAATAGTCACATTTCCATCTACTTTTAGCTTCTCTTCTACAACTTCAGTATCTGAATCCCCATCACTGATAAATGTAAGTGAAAGCAAAACAAAACTCTCTGCTGTAAGATTTTTTTTTTAAATAGAAGTTGGCAAAATATGAAATGCTGCACAGTTGCTTTTGCCTTTGGCTTTGTATGCTAATATACTTGCTTGGACACTTTGTTGCAAAGTACAGTGGCATCAGCTAAAAAGTGTGGTTCGTTAGAGTTTATGAAATCCTGCAAGGGCATTCTGGGAGTCTTTGCAAGATGTTGCAAAGCTTTTTATGGTAAATGATTGTAGGAATTTGCACTCTGGGTTTTACCAATTGGTTGTACTTCTCATTTGACACTGTTTGGCCTTGTAAGGATGCACTCAGACTTAATGCTTAGGGGTCCAATCTTAACCCATTAATATCAATGGGAGTTATATTACTGACGTAGTTTGAGTGACAGACTGCCATGCTTTTGCTCCTGCTTCTCCCTTGCTCCATAGTCAGTCCTCTTCCTGGTACAGATGACTTTTCCCTTCTGATCCAGTACATCTGCGGGGGCATTCCAAAGAGAATGGAGCTAGGCTGTTCTCGGTGGTGGCAGATGACAGAACAAGGAGCAATGGTCTCAAGTTGCAGTGGGGGAGGTCTAGGTTGGCTATTAGGAAAAACTATTTCACTAGGAGGGTGGTGAAGCACTGGAATGGGTCACCTAGGGAGGTGATGGAATCTCCATCCTTAGAGGTTTTTACGGCCCAGCTTGACAAAGCCCTGGCTGGGATGATTTAGTTGGGGTTGGTCCTGCTTTGAGCAGAGGGTTGGACTAGATGACCTCCTGAGGTCTCTTCCAACCCCAATCTTCTCTGATTCTATGATATCAAGGCACTGTGTACACTATACTCCATGTGTACCTCTGTGGGAAGGAGAGTAGCATTTTTTCCATGGCTGCTGTTCCTCATCTTGTATTGTGACTCACAATGCACATAGCAAGCACAGGGGTGTATGTGTGGGCTGGCCACAAGTGAGTAGGGTTACCATACGTCTGGATTTTCCCGGACATGTCCGGCTTTTTGGGCCTCAAATCCCCGTCCGGGGGGAAATCCCAAAAAGCCGAACATGTCCGGGAAAATAGGGAGGCGCTGGCGCCGCTGGGTGCTGGGCTGGGGGCCGGGCCGGGGCCGGCGGTGCTGGGCCGGGGGCCGGGGCCGGGGGTGCTGGGCCGGGGGCCGGGGCCGGGGGTGCTGGGCCGCCGGGCCGGGGGCCGGGGCCGGGGGTGCCGGGCCGGGGTCCGGCGGTGCTGGGCCGGGGGCTGGGGCCAGGCTGAGGGCCGGCGGTGCTGGGCCGGGGGCCGGGCCGGGGGTCGGCGGTGCTGGCCTGGGGGTGCTCGGCCGGGGGCTGGCCCGGGGCCGGCACCCCAGGGCCCAAGCCGAGCCAGGCTGGAGACGCCGGGGCCTGGGCCGGCCGCCGGAGGGAGCCGCTCAGTTGGGGGGGCCAGACTGGGCCGCGCCTCCTCCCCCCACTCCCCCCCAGCTTACCTGCTGCCTGCTTCAGGCTTCCCGCGAATCAAATGTTCGCGGGAAGCAGGGGAGGGGGCAGAGTTGGGGCGGGGACTTTGGGGAAGGGGTGGAGTTGGGGCGTGGGCGTGGGCGGGGCTGTGGGCGGGGCCGGGGCCCCGTGGAGTGTCCTCTTTTTGGACACTCAAAATATGGTAACCCTACAAGTGAGACCAATGAGAGCAGCAGAAGGCCCTTACTTTTAAATGGGCAATGTTTAGACAAACAGCAATATGTATCTTTTTTGCCCAGGCTGGTTTATAGGATCTACCAACTGATTTATCCTTATAGCTAGAGTGCTGCTATGGAATCCTCTTTGCAATGAAGGTAGTTTTCTCAATGTGTTAGTGTAAAAGTTTTCTATTTGGATTGATTTTTGTTTCCCCTTTTGTCACCAGTTCTTCCATTTGGATTTTTTTTTTAAATCTTTGCCTGGTTCTTTTAGCTGTTGATTTCTGGAATGAGCCACGCTGTTAGTTAATATTTGATGTAATTTTTTTATATTATCCCAAATACTTTATTGAGAATTAAGTATGTCAACATAACTTAAAATAAAAAAAAAACAATGAATGGTGGCAAATCTATGGAAATCACATGGAATTAGATCTGTAACTTGAATTCAAACTAGAAATGAAAGCTTGAGAATTTATTGGCTGACTTTTTATATATTTGTTTTTCTTAACTTTACAAACTGTGACAAAGTTCCAAGTCTGTATTAGTGGGTCCCGCACTTCTGGGCAGATGCAGTGGCCTCAGAAACTTGCTAAGGCCCCAACGTGACCTCCTTTTCTCAGTGTAGTGGCAAGAATCACAGCCCACTGAGTTACTTTCATTACCGGCCAGTATGGGAGATGGGAAGGGGAAATACCCCACAGTCTCTGTTGCTCCGTAGAGCTCAGTAGGTGCAGTTTGGCCTCCTGCCTGGACCGAGTCCTGCTTCCCTTCTCTAGGGGATCTCTCTAGAGTGTGTATGGGGGAAACCTGGCCCCATCCTCTATTCCAGGTTCCAGCCCAGGGACCCTAATGGTAGCAGCTGTTGGCAGCTTTCCCTTCACCACTGACGCTGCTTTGATTCCCTGGGCCACTTCCCCCATGATCCCCTTTTCCTAGCTTCACCCTTATCTCAGGATTCAGCAATGCTTCCTCTCCTCCAGCTCCTTTCACCTCGGCTTTCCAGAAGGCACTGGAAGGAGACTTTTTAAACAGTATAAGTGGGACCTTGATTTGTTCCAGCTGTCTCCATTAGCCTAATGGCCTTAACTGGTTAATTGTCATCAGGTGTCTTAATTGGTCTGGCGTAGCTTTTGTTTGGCTATCCAGGGAACAGGGACAGGGCCGGTGCTACCATTAAGGCAAACTAGGCGGTTGCCTAGGGCGCCAAGATTTGGGGGCACCAAAAAGCGGTGCCCCCAATTTTTTTTAACAGCGTTCCTGGGCTGGGCTGCCGGTGGTGCGCTGACACATGCGGCTCAGACTCCCACTCTCAGCGCAGCGGCCGCTCCACTTCTCCCGCCTCCCAGGCTTGCGGCTCCAATCAGCTGTTTGGCGCCGCAAGCTTGGGAGGGGAGGAGAATTAGAGCAGGGGTGGCGTGCTCGGGGAGGAGGCGGAGCAGAGGTGAGCTGGGGTGGGGAGCTGCCGCACGGCTCCCCGGGCCGGGGGGGGGGGGTGGGGAGCTGCCACGGTATGCCTCAGGGCAGGGAGGGGGAGCTGCCGCAGGGCTCCCCACCCCAGCTCACCTCTGCTATGCCCCCTCCCTGAGCACGCCGTCGCTGCTCCACTTCTCCCGCCTCCCAGGCTTGCGGCGCTAATCAGCTGTTTGGCGCCGCAAGCCTGGGAGGGGAGGAGATTTTAGAGCAGGGGCGGCGTGCTCGGGGAGGAGGCGGAGCAGAGGTGAGCTGGGGTGGGGAGCTGCTGCACGGCTCCCCCGGGGGGGGGGGAAGCTGCTGCGGGGGGGCGCAAGGTGGAAGTTTCGCCTAGGGCGTGAAACTTCCTTGCACCGGCCCTGAACAGGGACCTGCTCATTCTGAGGCTGATATACCTGCCTTCCACGTTTTTGAGGCTGTCCTGCTGACCAGTTGTCCCCCTGGCTACTGCTGCTGTGGGGAGGACCCTGCTGGTGTGACCCTCAGAGGGGAGTATGAGGCTTCACTTTTTCCATTGCTGCTGGAGAGCCTGTTATTGCTGCTGGAGCTGAGGAGGGAGTGGAGAAGGCCTTGTTCTGTGGAGAGGGTTTGTAACATCTTTGCTTCTGTGGTGGTAGGTGCTTTTGCTCTGGGGAGCTGGGGGAGTGGCGTGGAGCCCTCCCCCCAGTCCGTCCACTCCCCTACTGCCACCACCACACCCTCTACCTTCCCTATTATCACCTGGCTCTGATCTCTGCTCCCCAGCCCAGCAGTTTGCTCTGTCCTTTTCCCCATCTTGGGACAGTAGCAGCAGCGAACAGGCACTTGTTTTTCAGGTGCCCAGGGGTCCGCGTTTCCACTTCCCTCCCTTGGACTTGTCCTCCCTCCCCTGCTGCATTTGGCTGGTGGGCTCCCTTTTCCTCTGCTTCGCCTTCTGCCCTGTCCTTGCAGCTGTTTGCCCCCTTTCGCTTTACTGCCTGCCCCGCCCACCCCTCTTCTAGCTACCCTGTTTGCTCTATTTTGTCCTGCTCTGTTTTTTGTAGGGCTTTTTTTCTTTGTTGGTCCTTGGTTAGTTTGTTTGCCCTGCCCTTGTCCCGTGGTGCAGGCGTGGTTGCCAGCCCCACTTCCCCCTTTTGGTTTGGTTGCTTTTGAGCCCACTCTGTTTTGTGCTCCTCGCCTGTGACATACTTGATCTGACCCCCCCCCTTCATTCCGATCCATTGTTGTTTGCCCCCTGCCTGGTTTACCCTCTTTGCCTGCGTGCCCACGTTCCATTTTCAGCGCCTGAGATTCTCTCCCCCCCCTTTTTTTCATTAATCCCTTCACTGATGCACACTCCTTCATGATGTTTTAGTTCTCCCCTCCTTTCCTTAGTGTAGCCAGGGGAGCTGGTTTCTTCATCCTGTGCTAGGAGTTGTGTTCCTTGTTTTCCTGTGTCCCTTTCTGTTGGCGCCCCTCCACCCTGCTTTCAGCCTAGCGGGTGGGGTGTGGTAGCCATTTCCCTCCCCTCCCCTCCCCGCTCTCCCACCTCTCCCTTTCCTCTGTTCCCTTTTTCCTGCCCTAGTGGCTGTTCCTCTCCTTCCCTTCCTGTGGTGGGTGATTCGGAGGGGTGGGACTTCCCTGGACATCCTTGTTGTTCCCTTTCAGTCTCCATCCCCACGCCCTCCCCTGCAAAGGCTGCCTCGACTGCCAGGTTGCCAGCCATCGCTGCCTCTGAGGCACTGACGGCGGCGGGCACGGATAGGGACTCCCAAGGCTCTGTTGCTGCTGCCGTGACCTCTGCCGCCTCCACTTCTGAGACCTCTCCCTTGGCAGGTGGGAAGGGCTGGGGGGCGAAGAAGGGCAAGCGCCCTGACCGGAAGGCGAACCCCCCCGTGGCAGTGGTTCCTTTTCCCGTTGCGGCTCTGTCAACGGCCGCAGTGCCCTTTTTCCCCTGACCTGTTGTTCCCTCCCCCAGCCCTGGAGGTGCCGCTCCCTTGGCCCCCAGGGCGTTCTCCCAGATAGCTGTGATCCCTCCGCTCGCCGCCTTGCAGTCTCCTCCAGCCGCCTCCCAGAATACCATTCCCGGTGGCCGGGGCCCCTTTCCCACCCTCCCCAGGGAGCACGGGTGTGTTGCCTCCTGGTGTCGGCCTCGCTCCACGTGGAAACCTACATGCGGGCGCTGATGTGGGTGGTGGGGCCCACGGCCGTGGTGGCGGCCTCTAAGATGTTTGGGAAGGTGGTGTTCTTCCTGGCGTTGGAGGCCGCTGCCCAGGAGGTGGTGGAGAGGGGCTTGGTGGGGAGAGGGGCGTTCATGTCCCCCTTGAGCCTTTGGAAGACCTGGGCGTATGGGTGGTGTTCTCCTCTGTTCCTCCCTTCCTCCCCAATGCCGCCCTTTTGCCATTCCTCTCCACCCTGGGGAAGCCCCTGTCCGTACTCAGCCCCCTTCCATTGGGCTGTAAGGACCCCGCCCTCCGCCACGTTTTATCGTTCCACCGGCAGGTGCAGGTTCAAATGCCGCCGGCAGCATGTGACGGAGGGGCTCTGGGAGGTCCTTTCTGGTGCCACATCAAGGGGCCCAGTACCAGGTCTGCTATTCTTTGGGGGAGGCCTAGTGCTTTCTCTGCTGGGCAGTGGGGCATGTCCAGAGGGACTGCCCCTAGCCCAGTTTGGAGGGGGACCCCGTAGAGGCGGGTGGGGACTTTGCCTCTATTTTTTATGAGATCGAGGCCCTGGGCTTGACCCCAACCACCTGTTAGAGGGCCTCGGTCAGAGCGCTTGCAATCTGTCGCCCCCCGCCTCAGATGGTTGCCTCTGTTTTGGCCTCTGCAACGTCCCGGGACCTGACCATCTGCCCGGCCACAATTGGTAATCCGGCAGCTGCCGCCGTCCCCAGTGAGGTGACGGCTGATACCAAGCGGCTGGGCTCTGACCACCATGCCAAGTTGAGAGGCACTGTGTCCTGGTGCCTTTGCCACTTGGGCCCCAGATTTTGTCTCTGTCCCCTGCCCTGCTCCTGTTCCTGTCCCAGGTCTGTGTCCTGCCCTGTCCCTGACCCCATTCCAGCCCCTGCTACTGTCCTTAACCTTTTCTCCTTCCCTCCTCCTGTTGCTGCCTCATTTTCCTTTTAGGAGGGCCCCTGGGAGGAGGTTTTTGTTTTTCCCTCTCCTGGCCCATCTGGGGCTGCAGTTCTCCCTCCGCCATCGTCCCTAGTGCCGAGTGAGTCGGATGGCGTGGTGCCGGTGGGACAGGTGCCACGGTGGGGATCTGATCCCTGCTTGCCTGTCTCGATAGGTCATGGCGCTGGTAGGGGGCCCCAATTGGGAGATGCTCCGGGGTCCATGACCCCGGTCCCCACCGCGTAGTTGACGGGGTTGGTGCTGCGTGAGCCGGAGGTGCGGCTGGTCCTGGCGGTGTATGCCGACGACGTGCTTCTCGTGGTCCAGGACCCTGAAGACCTGGTACGGGTGGAGGCTTGCCAAGCTGTTTACTCAGCAGCCTCCTCCGCTCGGGTCAACTGGGTCAAGAACTCTGGCCTGGTGGTCGGGGCCAGGTGGCAGGTGAGCTCCCTCCCACCCACACTTCAGTCCATCCAGTGGAGCGCGGGTCCGCTGCTCTATCTTGGTGTTTACTTTTCCGCCACACATCCGTCTCCGCCGGAGAACTGCCATGGTTTAGAGGGCAGGGTGACTGGGTGGTTGCGGGGCTAGACAGAACTGCTCCGGTGCCTCTCCCTCCGGGGGAGAGCACTGGTGCTTAACCAATTGGTTCTGTACATGCTCTGGCACCGGCTCAACACCCTGTGCCCATCCCCAGTGTTTCTGGCCAATCTCCAGAGGTTGGTTCTGGAGTTTTTTTGGCCGGGACTGCACTGGGACTCTGCAGGGGTTCTCCATCTCCCTCTGGAGGAAGGAGGACAGGGCCTGACATATATTCGCATGCAGGTCCATGTCTTCCGCCTCCAGGCGCTGCAGAGACTCCTTTATAGTGCAGGTGGCTTGGCGTGGAGCATATTGGCGCATGCCTTCCTCCGCTGCCTGCGAGGTCTCAAATATGACCGACAGCTCTTTTTTCTCCATCTGAGAGAAAAGGTCTCTTCTTCCGTGAGACCTTGCCGAGCTGCTGGTCTTCTACCAGAACCTCCTCCGGACCTGGAGGCTGGTTTCAGCAATCAGGTCCTTTGTGGCCACTGAGGGGGTAGATCTCCTCGCGGAGCCCCTGCTACACAATCCTCATCTTCGTGTGCAGGTGGCGGAGTCCCCCTTTGTGTGCCGGAGGTTTGTCCTGGCGGGAGTAACCAAGATTGGAGACCTTCTGGACTACCACCTGGGGGGTTGGGTGGATCCCCTGGCGCTCAGTCGGCGCATGGGACTCTCTACCCTAAAGCCCGCCCAGATACCAAGTGGCGGGACCTTTTACCAGCAGTGGAGGGTGGGAAACCTCTGTGGGCCAGTTTATGTTCCGTCTTAGTCCCGCGGCCTGCCAGGGATATCAGCTGGTGGCTCCTCCATGGAGCCATGAGCACGGTCATGTACTTGGTGTGTTCACTTCTGTCCCTGAAGCCTGTCCCTTTTGTGGCATGAGGGAGACCCTGGCACACACGTACCTTCAGTGTGCCAGGCTGCAGCCCTTTTTCCAGCTCCTCCAGAACCTCTTACTGAGGTTCTGGCTGCACTTCTCCCGCACTTGTTTATTTACGCACACCAGATCCGAGGCCCCACGAAGTCGCGGGACCACCTTGTCAACCTCCTCCTGGCCATGGCCAAGGGGCAGGCTGTGACTGTGGGGCTGTTTTTCGTTCCTTTATCTGTTCACGTATCTGGGCAGAGTTCCTCTGGGCAGCGTAGGCCAGCTCTCTCGATGTCTTCGAGGAACAATGGGCACTGTCCGGGGTTCTCTGCTCAGTGTCCCCTTCTGGTTCCCTAGTTTTGGCCCTTTAACCCCCATGCCTGTTCCCACTTTTGCATTTGTTGTCCCCCGAACTCGGTTGGGTTCTGGGATTAGTAGTCCTTCCCTAGGCTGGAGGAGGGGCTTTTAGCAGTGGGTGAGGTAGTGCTCGCCCATATCCTGGTGCTCGAAAAGGACTCTTTTGAGGCCGTCCTGCTGGCTGGTTGCCCCCCGGCGCCGGCAGCTGCTGCTGCTGTGGGGAGGACCCTGCTGGTGTGACGCTCAGAGGGGAGTGTGAGGCCCCACTTTTCCCATCATTTTTGGGATAGGTTGTTGCTGTCCTTGCTGCTGCTGCTGCTGTTGAAGAGCCTTTTACTGCTGCTGGAGCTCAGGAGGGAGTGGAGGAGGCGGCCCTGCTTTGTGTAGGGTTTTTTTAACAACTGTCTGTGGTGGTAGGAGCCATTGTGGGGAGCTGGGGGAGTGGCGTGGTGTCCTCCCCCTGGTCTGTCCACTCCCCTACTGCCACCACCACCCGCTCCACCTTCCCAATTACCATCTGGCTCTGTTCTCTGCTCCCCAGCCCAGCAGTTTGCTCTGTCCTTTTTCCCATCTTGGGACAGTAGCAGCAGCAAACAGGCACGTGTTTTTCAGGTGCCCATGGGTATGCGTTTCCTCTTCCCTTTCTTGATCTTGTCTTCCCTTCCCTGCTGCATTTGGCTGGTGGGCTCCCTTTTCCCCTGCTTCGCCTTCTGCCCTGTCCTTGCAGCTGTTTGCCCCCTTTCCCTTTGCTGCCTGCCCCGCCCGCTCCCCTTCTAGCCACCCTGTTTACTCTGTTTTGCCCTGCTCTGCTTTCTGTGGGGCTTCTTTCTTTGTTGGTCCTTGGTTAGTTTGTTTGCCCTGCCCTTGTCCCGCGGTGCAGGCATGGTTGCCAGCCCCACTTCCCCCTTTTGGTTTGGTTGCTTTTGAGCCTACCCTGGTTTTTTTGTTCCTTGCCTGTGGCATACTGATGGTCCCCCCGCCCCCCTTTCATTCCGGTCCCTTGTTTCTTGCCCCCCCCTCCTGGTTTATCCTCTTTTTGGCGCTTGAGATTCCCCTCCCCTCTTTGATTACTCCCTTCACTGACGCACACACTCCATGATGGTTTAGTTTCCCCCCCCCTCTTTCCTTAGTGCAGCCGGGGGAGCCAGTTTCTTCATCCTGTGCCAGGAGTTGTTCCTTGTTTTCCTGTGTCCCTTTCTGTTGGCACCCCTCCACCCTGCTTTCAGCCTAGCGGGTGGGGTGTGGTAGCCGTTTCCCTCCCCTTTCCTCTGTTCCCTTTTTCCTGCCCTAGTGGCTGTTCCTCTCCCTCCCTTCCTGTGGTGGGTGATTTGGGGGGGTGGGACTTCCCTGGACACTCCTGTTGTTCCCTTTTAGTCTCCCTTCCCACCCCCCTCCCCTTGCAATGGCCGCCTTGACTGCCACTGTGGGTTGACTGCCTTCGCTGCCACTGAGGCACTGGTGGCAGTGGGCACGGATAGGGACTCCCGAGACTCTGCTGCTGCTGCCGCGACCTCTGCCTCCTCTTCCTCTGCTTCCAAGACCGCTCCCTTAGCCGGTGGGAAGGGCCGGGGGATGAAGAAGGGCAAGGGCCCCGCCTGGATGGCGAAACCTCCCGTGGCGGTGGTTCCTTCTCTTGCTGTGGCCCTGCTGATGGCCGCGGCCCCCCCTTTCTCTCCTACCCGTTGTTCCCTCCACCAGCCCTGGCGGTGTTGCTTCCTCAGCTCCTAGGGCGTATGCCCAGGTGGCTGCAATCCCTCTGCTCGCCGCCTTACCATCTGCTCCAGCCTCCTCCCAGAATACCATTCCTGGCGGCCGGGGCCCCTTTCCCACCCTCACCAGAGGGCACGGGGTGTGTTGCCTCCTGGTGTTGGCCTTGCCCCGTGTGGAAACCTACGTGCGGGTGGTCGGGCCCACGGCCGTGGTGGCGGCCTCTAAAATGTTTGGGAAGGTGGTGTTCTTCCTGGTGTCGGAGGCTGCAGCCCAGGAGGCGGTGGAGAGGGGCTTGGCGGTGGGGGGCGTTCATGTCCCCCTCGAGCCTTTGGAGGATCTGTCCATCCTCAGCCCCCTTCCATTGGGCTGCAAGGACCCCGCCCTCCACCATGTTTTATCATTCCACTGGCAGGTGCAGATTCAGGTACTGCCGGCAGTGTGTGACAGGGAGGCTCTGGAGGGGTCCTTTCTGGTGCTCCACTAATGGGCCCCGTACCGGGTTTACTGTTCTTTGGGGGAGGCTCGGTGCTTTCTCTGCTGGGCGGCGGGGCATGTCTGGAGGTACTGCCCTTGGCCTGGCTTGGAAGGGCATCTGGGACCCCCAATACCCAGAAGGGCGTCGACACACTCATCGCTGGCGGCCCTGATCGCCTGGTCCCTGGTGTCGCCCCCTCCTCCATCTGTGACCATTGTCAACACCGCTCAGGTCCTAGGGGAGGCACCCCCCGCCCCCCCTGGCATGCCCAGATGAGTGGGCCCTGCTGCTGTGGTGGGTGGTAGACTGGGGCCCGCAGAGGAGAGGGTGGCAGGATCAGTGGTGGGAATTGAGTGGGGCTTGCCTCAGGGGGAGTCTGTCCCTTTCCCTGCTGCCCTGCCCTCGTCTTCCCTTACCCTCCCGTCATCGCCCTCGCTCCCTGGCTCTGACCTGGCTGGCCAGCCCCCCTCTTCGGGGAGCTGGGAGCTTGTGCGAGGGAGGCGCTGTGAGCACGGGCCCAGCAGCCCCGTCTCGTTGGCAAGGGGGAAGGGACCCCCTGTAAAACTATGAAGGGGGTTGCTGGTGCTGGGTCTTCCGTTGCCTCCCCTGCTGATGTTCACCAGCTGCAGCTGAGGTGGAGGATGGTACCACCTGTCTCCTGGTGTCCCTCCCTGAGGGATTGTTGGAAGGCATCCCCCCCGCCCCTTTGCCATCTGTGCCCCCTGTAGGCACCGAGGTGGTTACTGCCCCGGCTGCTGTCGAGGGGGACCCTGTAGAGGCCGGTGGGGACTTTGCCTCTATTTTTGATGAGATCAAGGCCTTTGGCCTGACCCCTACCACCAAGAGGATGGATGCCCCCTGTTGGAGGGCTTCAGTCAGGGCACTTGTAATCTGTCGCCCTTTCCTCCTCCTTCTCCCTCCCTTCAGGCTGTTGCCCCTGTTCTTGCCTCTGTGACACCCTGGGCCCTGACCATCTGTCTGGCCGTGATTGATACTCCGGCTGGGGCCGCCGTGCCCAGTGTGGTGACTGCTGAAGCCGAGTGGCTGGACTTTGAGCCCAAGGGTGCCAATCCTTTTGAGGCGGGGTGGCAGCCCCCACCCCCGTGCTCTAATCATGGGTGCTTCATTTAGCGAGGCACCTGAGCTTAGAGCTGTGGGGGCGCCCCAATCCCTTGCTGCCCTTTTATCCACCATGACCTGCCGGGAGGTGCCATGTCCCAGCGGTTTTGCCATTCAGTCCCCTGATGTTGTGCCCGGCCCTGTCCCTGGTCAGTGTCCTTCCCCTCTCCCCGACCCCATCCCAGCCCCTGCTACTGTCCTTAGCCTCTTTCCCTTCCCTCCTCCTGTTGCTGCTGCCCCCGGGGTTGCTTCCTTTTTTCTGGGGGGCCCTGGGAGGCAGTTTTTGTTTTTTCCCTCTCCTGGCCCATCCGGGGCTGCAGTTCTCCCTCCGCCGCAGTCCCTTGAGCTGGGGTCAAGCTGTGGGGCCGGTACGGGGACCCAACCGGGGGACAGTCAGGCGTCTCTGACCCCTGCCCCCCAGGTACCAAGAGACAAGCTGCGCTATTTCTTATTGGATACCCATGGTTCCAGGAATAGGGTGCAGCTCGCTTTCCAGTGCTGGGGGGACTTTCTTCTTGGTCTCCGGACCGTGAGGGCCATTTAAGAGGAGGGCAAAGGGACTGGGAGACAGGACGCTGCAGCCTACCAGCGGACCTGCTGCTTCCATGACTCCCTTATGGCTTTCGGGGTCGGTCACGGTTTGCTGCGGGGACCAATGGGGACCGCTAGCGTGCCTGCCCGTGAGGATCTTCCCCAGCCCTCCTTATGCCGACAACCATCTTTGCCACTTTGAACACCTGGGGCTGTAGGGTGGGTCTCCGCAGGTGTCAGGTGCTCTCCTTCCTTCGGGAAGGGGGGTACTCGGTAATTTTCCTGCAGGAGACCCACATGGATCTGGCTGCCGAAGCTAGCTGGGGGCTGGAGTGGGGGGACAGTGTATTTTAGCCACCTTTCTGCTCGTCAGGCTGGGGTGGCTACCCTGATGTACAGCCTGAGGTGCTGGGGACAGCCGAGGTCATGCCGGGTCGCCTGCTGCACCACCGTGCCCGGGTGGAGGGGCTGACGTTGAATTTAGTCAACGTCTATGCCCTGACATCGGGCCCGGAGCGGGTGTGTTTTTTCCAGCAGGCATCCACCTTCCTCGGCTCTCTAGATCCTCATGAGTGTCTGGTCTGGGCCACCATCGAGGAGTGGGACCGCACAGGGACCAAGCAGTGCCAGACTGTCACAGATGTCCTCCGGGAGATTATAGATCATCACTCCCTGGTGGACGTCTGGCACGACCACCATCCAGATGATGACTCCACCTTTACGTATGTCCGGGTGGAGGTTGATTGGTCGTGCCACTCCTGGTTGGATCGCATTTACTTATCTCATCACCATCTTTCGCAGCCCACTCCTCCAGCGTCCAGCCGGGCCTGTTCTTGGACCACCATTTGGTGGCCATGAAGGCCTCTTACTCCAGAGAGGCCAGGTCCGGCCTATTGGCACTTTAATAACAGCTTGCTGGAGGATGTGGGCTTTGTGGCGTCCTTTTGGGAGTTTTGGCTGTCCTGGTGTGGGCAGAGGCAGTCCTTTCCCTTGGTGCAATAGTGGTGGGATGTGGGGAAGGTTCGCACCCAGCTCTTCTGCTGTGGCTACATCCAGGGTGCCAGCCGGCGGAGGGATGTGGCAATAGAGCACTTGGAACGGGGGGTCTTAAAGGTGGAGAGGTGTCTGGCCGCTAGCCCAGGGGATCCATCCCTCTGCGGAGTGTGCTGGGAGGAGCTCCGGGCCCTTGATGAGCTCCAGATCCAGGGTGCCTTTGTTCGATCTCGCATCCGTCTCCTACGGGAGATGGATCGTGACTCCTGCTTCTTCTATGCCCTGAAGAAAAAGAGGGGTGGGGGGTGAAAAAGCCATCCTCTGCCTTTTGGCGGAGGACGGCACCCCCCTCACGGATCCGGTGGAGATGCGTGAGAGGGTCAGGGCCTTCTACGCTGGCCTTTTCTCCCCGGATCCGACCAAAGCTGATGCCTGTGGGGTGTTTTGGGATGAACTCCCGGTAGTCAGCACGGGCGACCGGGACCGGCTAGAGCTGCCTCTCACTCTGGTTGAGTTCTCGGAAGCCCTCCATCTCATGCTCACTAAGTCTCTCCAGGCATGGACGGGCTGACCGTAGAGTTCTACTGCGTGTTCTGGGACGTCCTCGGCCCGAACCTTGCCATCGTCTGGGCCGAGTCCTTGGGGAGTGGGATCCTCCCTCTGTCATGCAGGTGAGCAGCGCTCGCCTTGCTTCCAAAGAAGGGGGACCTCTGCGACCTCAGCACGGACTATAAGGTCGTGGCAAAGGCCATCTTGCTGTGACTGGGGTCCGTGCTGGTGGACGTGGTCCATCCTGACCAGACCTCCACCGTCCCAGGCCGTACCATCTTCTGCAATCTTTACTTGGTCCGGGATCTCCTTGAGCTTGGGTGTAGGGATGGTCTGTCATTCGCGCTCCTTTCCCTGGATCAGGAGAAGGCGTTCAACTGGATGGGCACTCTGTGGGCATTTGGCTTCGGGCCCCGTTTCGTGGGTTTTTTCCAGGTGCTGTATGCTTCCACAGAGTGCTTGGTCAGTCTCAACTGGACCCTGACTACACCTGTCAGCTTCGGGTGAGGAGTGCATCAAGGCTGTCCGCTGTCAGGCCAGTTGTATACTCTGGCCACTGAGCCCTTCCTCCGTCTCCTCCGGAGGTGGTTGATGGGGATGGTGCTCCGTGAGCCAGGCATGTGGCTGGTCCTGTCAGCGTACGCCGATGACGTGCTCCTCGTGGTCCAGGAGGCCTGCCTCAGCGGCCTCCTCTGCCTGGGTCAACTGGGTCAAGAGCTCTGGCCTGATGGTCGGGGCCGGGTGGCAGGTGAGCTCCCTCCCACCCACGCTTCAGGCCATTTGGTGGGGCGTGGGTCCACTGCTCTATATTGGCGTTTATCTTTCTGCCACTCATCCTTCTCCGCTGAAGAACTGGCACGATTTGGAGGGCAGGGTGGTTGAGCGGTTGCTCAGGGGAGGGCACTGGTGCTTAAGCAGCTAGTCCTGTCCATGCTCTGGCACCAGCTCAACACCCTGTGCTCAGCCCCAGGGTTCCTGGCCCGGCTCCAGAGTTCGTTCTGGAGTTCTTTTGGCCGGGACTGGACTGGGTCTCTGCAGGGGTTCTCCATCTTCCCCTGGAGGAGGGAGGACAGGGCCAAGCCCTGCAGAGACTCCTTTATGGTGCATATAACTCAGCATGGAGCATGTTGGTGCACGCCTTCCTCTGCCGCCTCCCAGGGCTCCGATATGACTGGCAGCTTTTTTCTCCCCCAGAGAGGTCTTCTGCGAGACCTCTCCAAGCTGCTGGTCTTCTACCAGGACCTCCTCCAGACCTGGAAGCTGGTCTCGGTGACCAGGTCCATGGTGGCCACCGAGGGGGGTGGGCAGATTTCCCTCACGGAGCCCCTGCTACACAATCCCTATCTTCGTGTGCAGGTGGCGGAGTCCCCCTTGGTGTTCCAGAGGTTGGTCCTGATGGAAGCTACCAGGATTGGAGACCTCCTGGACTATGAGGGGGGGAATGGGTGGATCCCTATGCACTCAGTAGGCACATGAGACTCTCTGCCCTAGGAACCCTCCGGCTCGTACTTCGGGAGGTGGAGGCAGCCTTATTGCCCACTTCTCGGTCTTTCCTCGAGCGGGTCCTGCAAGAGGGTATCCCCCGCCCACCCCTTACCCCGGGCCCTCCGGATCTTTTCATCGGGCCCCTGCCCCGTGAGCCTTCAAGACCCCCACCCCTCTGTACCCCAAGCCGGTTGCACGATTTGCAGCCAGTTCGTTTCCGAACCGCGCCACGGGACCATCTACATGCTCATGCTCCACACTCTTCATTTCCCCACCCTCGCATCCCGCCCCGATACTAAGTGGCAGGACCTTTTACCAGCTGTGGAGGGTGGGGGACCCTGGTGGGCCAGCCTGTATTCCATCCTGGTTCCACAGCCCGCCAGGGACATTAGTTGGTGGCTCCTTCATGGAGCCATGAGCACGGGCGTGTACTTGGCGCAGCTCATCCCGCTTCCCGATGCTTGCCCTTTTTGCGGTGTGAGGGAGACCCTGGCACATGTCTATCTGCAGTGCACCAGGTTGCAGCCCCTCTTCTAGCTCCTCCAGAACCTCTTGTTGAGGTTCTGGTCCACTTTTCCCTGCACCTTTTTCTATATGCTCACCCCATCCGTGGTGCCACAAAGTCGCGGGACCACCTTGTCCACCTCCTCCTAGCCATGGCCAAAGTGGTCATTTATAACACCAGGGAGAGGAGGTTGGCTGGGGGGGAGGGGAGGCTGCAACTGTGGGGCCTGTTTTCGTTCTTTCATCCGCTCATGCATCCAGGCAGAGTTCCTCTGGGCGGCATCTGCTGGCTCCTTGGATGCTTTTGAGGAGCAGTGGGCGCTGTCCAGGGTTCTCTGCTCGGTGTCCCCTTCCCATTCCCTAGTTTTGGCCCTTTGTCCCCCCACACCCGTCCTGTTTTTTCCTTCATTGTCCCACGATTTTAGTTGAGATCTGGGCTCAGTTGCTCCTCCCCAGGCTGGGGGAGGGGCCTTTAGCTGTGGGCGGGCTTCCACCCGCCCACTTCCTAGTACCCGATAGGACCACTCTCTTATATTCTTCTGGTCTGAATCTGCCACAAAACATAGCAGTAATTGTTGTTTGTGATTCTGTACTGTGTACAAGTGTAAAGCAATTCGTATTTGTTTAATTTAACTATTTTTAAAGAAACTTTTTCTCTCTTTTTCTTTTCCTCCCAGCTGATCAGCTCCAGATATTAGCTTTTCTTTACTGTGTGTTAATTTATTCCCTTTACAGTAAGGGATAATTTTACCAAAAAGGCATTTGGATCAAGGAAGCATACAAAGCAAGACAAGCCATGAAAATCACGGGTGCCATTTATGAAATGTCTCATAAGTGCAAGGAGCATAAATGTAAGTCTAGGGAAGACACTGTATGTACAGAAAATTCAAGATAAAGTCTCTGCAGGTCTGATCCTAAACCTATTCAAGTCAATGTTAATCTTTCCATTTACTTCAATAACATTTAGATCAAATGTACAGTGAAAGTTTTTGGATTGTATTTCAGTGCTGGCCACATTAATTTGCTCTTAGGCTTAGAAAGATTAACGTTTGGTTTTTTTTCTGTCTTATTTCTTTTTATTTCATCTTACTGTGATTCCTCCTGGAAAGGGTTCTCCTAAACTCAGGCGTATTCACAAGGGAGGTGCAAGCAGAGACACCTCCCTCCACCAATAATCCGCAGAGACAGAGACAGAGAGCAGCTCTGGCCCCGGGCCACAGTGAGGGCACAGAACGTTCCTCTCCAAAATTGGCCAAATTTAAATTCCTGCGCATGCCCCTGCTAAACTACTGCTAGTAGAATACAGTTGTAGCAGACCCCATTGCTAATCTCAAGCAAAGGATGTTATAGAACATTTGCATGAGCCAGTGCACGGATGACCTCTTCATTTACCACATCGGAGAGTTGTTACATTTTCTATTTTTCATGGGGGAAATGGATGGGGATTTAACTCATTTAAGAGATTTATCCCTTTAAAGGTGCTCATTTAAACTCTGCCTAGTGCATTCACTATCTGAAGAGGCTATATACAGATTAAAGTCATTAAATTATTCATTGGAAAGAGTTATTCTTTATATCAGATACTTATTGATTCAGTTCCCTGGCGTGGTACTGACCACTTTTTACTTGATCCTTAGCTACCTTAAGCAAATAGGGTTGCTCTGTACGCTTATAATTCATCCATCTTTTCCAGGTTTTGTGTGTCTCTTTCTGTTCAAATGCAATTTGCTTTCCTCTTACTGAGGATTTCTTTTCATCTTTGAAACTTGTGCCCCATTTTCTCAACTGTAGCAGGATGTTAATGAACTCTTCTTGGCAAGTCAGATCTAGCTACTTTGTTTTACAGTATGCAAACCAGTTGATAAAAATGAGAATCCTAACCCTCCCTACCTCACAGGAGTGTTAGGAGGACTAATAATTACTTAATCTTTGCATTAGAGAGAGTCAAGGTGGGTGAGGTAATTTCTTTTATTTGACCATCTTCTGTTGATGAAAGAGACAAGCTTTTGAGTTTACACAGAGCTCTGCTTCAGGTGTGGGGAAAGTGTCTTTGTATAGCAGTTCTACAAATGTAAAATGCTTCATGTGTTTAGAAATGGTTTAGAACACTTTGGCTACCTGTAAATAACAACAACAACAACAACAATAGCAGTAGTTCATCAGTAATCTCAAAAGCACTTTACAAAGGAGGTCAATATCATTATCCCCATTTCATGGATGGGGAAACTGAGACACAGAGCAGTGACATGACTTGCCCACACTTACGCAGTGGGTGACTCCGATACAGCTAGATTGGGTGTTTCAACTATTCAAGGCAACATTAGGAAGCTACAAATATACTGTATTAGTCATGTGAATATGTGATTCTATTTCTCCATCTCACTTGGATATTTCTAATGTGCTCTGCTCCCTTCTAGTTCACCCACCGAGCCTCCCAAATTTTGCCCAATAAACCATAGCACCTACTTTCTCTTTTTTGAAAATGTAATAGTGACTTGGTATGTCCTTTATATTTCCTTTTATTTATGTTTAGGACTGAACATGAAATATTTAGAAGAAAATGGGTGTGCAAGTCTGCGCGGGATTATACACAAATGGGTAGGAGACCCGGACTGGCCCAACTGTGTATAAAGGTAAATAGGAATCCTATGCAGTTCGGAGCCAAATATGACCAGCATTAAAGTGGGGTGTGTGTGTGTGTGTGTGTGTGTGTGTGTGTGTGTATGTATGTATATATAATATATATATGCATGTGTGTTTAAGATGGCATAGTTTGTAGGTGAAGTGAAAAGGCAAGCTTGTAGAAGGGAAAGCCCTTCTAACCTGCCTGAAACCAGAACATATTGGAAATATCCTAAGAGTTTTTCCATGAAAAAACTCCCAGCCAGATTTCCAGCATAAAGTGGTTAGGATGAGGGAAGCAGCTCCCCACCTTTCAGATGATTATTTGAACTAAACCCTTTTTATGTTCACCCATCTAGCACTAAATATTACCATAAGTATCTGGTAGTTAGTCCCTTTCTGCACTGTCTAGTTGTCAGCAGGTTTCTGTTTTTCTTTTGTGTCTATAGTCTGTTCACTTCAACTTTCTGTAGAATGATTTATTCTCTTCTTTACGTATGTTGGGGGGGGGGGGGGGGGTGGAGGAGGTGGGCATAGTCAGAGCAGACTGTTAATTTTTAATGGTCATTGTGCAGTGTTACAATTTTCAGGCCATGAACCTGATCATGTGACTTTTAGTGAAAGGCATGACTATCCAAGCCACTGGGATTCATTCAGGAAATTTTAAATGGAGCACATTGGAGAAATCAATTACTCAGTGCTTCCCAAGTAGGTAAACTGATTAAAGGAAAGGCAGCAATTCCAATCATTTTGGAACTGCAGCTGAAAGTAATGCAATTTGTAATTGCTGGAGTCAGTGGTGCTGGCTTAATATACTGGTGTATTTGATGAGTTAATTCTTCTACACGAAGAGGTTATGATTGTAAATCCCAGCGCTGCTTGCTGGGCTGTAATTTCCAATTACAATACTGTCTGTGAATTTCTAGGTCATGGAAAAAATGCTTCTGCCATTTATGTGTATGTCCCTTCAAGGAAGTTGAAAAAGTAATGAAAGGGAGAATAGTCTGAGTACTACGTGATTGATTTAGGTCAGCACCAAACCCAGACATTGCAGGAAAATGTGCAGTGTCTCACGGGGTTTTATGGTTTAAGGGGAAAAAAACTGATTGAACATCACAGGTTTGGGAGGACCATAGGACTTGATGTATGGGATCAGACCACTGGACAACACAGTAGATGGTCCAATATCCTGTCAGGATGCTGCAAAAGAAGGTGGAAAACACCTTTGTGGGGTCCCATGCGGAGCGGATAAAGCACACGACCAATGTGGTTGCAAGCTGAATTGAACTCTGTTTATTACAAGCTTTCTTTTATAGTCTTTCTTAACATTACATAACACAATTAGGCTATAATTACACATCTACCGATTGGACAAGAAGGAGAATCATGTGTTTATCACATGTATAGCCCCACACCGATTGGTAATTGTTCCTTACATAAGGCCATGATTTATTACCTTGTTTACCTCATTTTATATAATCCCTAGACCACCAGGGGGCGCCTTTGTTTTACAAGGCCATGAGCCATTGCCTGGCAAGTGTCCCATCGTGACCCTTACCTTCTCATGGAACTTTCCATTAGGTTGGCGTAAGGATGATACATCCCCACACCTCCCCCCTTTTTCTTAAATAAGGAACTATTAAGAAACGTAATATTACATAAATACCCACGAAAACCATCGGGGTGTAAATAAGGATAGCCAATAAGACATTTTCTAAAGGGATCCGATGGGGTGGCCATGGACAAGCAAAAAAGGCTTCTTGGCCAGTCTGGTTCGCCCAGGTGACCCAAACATTTTGTCGTGGGTTAACAAAAGGTACAGAGTTTGGACATACAAAGACCCCTGCTCCTATAATAAGGAGTCCGAACAAATAGAAGTACAGCATTATCAGGTGTCTAGGCTGTGACAAACAACAAGTGCAGGTCCGGTGTCGCGGGGTCGTCGTCCGGCTCCTGCGTGGTGGCGTCGGGCTCCTCAGCAATTCGTGTCTTGAGCCACGGCCGGACCCACTTCGCTGGAACCCACCAGGGACCCGCATCGGTGGAAACATCGGATGAGTATGCCGGAGGTTTCGGGGCAAACGGGTTGGTGACATCCAGTGGCCGGTGCGTGGACACGTTATCCCGTCCAGTGCACCTAATCGCGCAGCCCCACAAACCACAACGAGGACAGGGGGTAGCTACATCATCCGCCGGAGGGATCTTATCCGGTGGTTTTTTCCTATATGTCCTTTCAAAGCTAGATAAGCCCAGTTCCGCCATTTTTTCCAACCTATTCCGCAACTGCTCACCCTGCCCCTGGAACTCCGCCCGGAACTCTGGGGTACAAACATTATTGGTGACAGGAAAGCCGGGCTGGTTCAGGGTTCGCAATGTGTGGGACTGCGGGGGATGGCTCTCACCGGCCAAATGGGACAACTGATTCAGCATGTCCTGTAGCTGAAGGCCCTGTTTGTACATTTCCGCCCGAAATTCTTGTGACTTATCCCCTTCTGGGCTCGAGACCTCCATTCTATCCGCGGGGTCGTCCGGTAATGGGACGGTACTAGAATCAACTTCGGGTGCACTGGGGATGAGTGGTATGATAGTGTCCTCACCCCCAAAGAACTCACGGGCTCCCACCGACAACACACAAGGCGGCTCCTCTTTTGGCCAAGAGAGGTCATTAATGGCTGACTGGACCTCGGCTTCTGCCGCAAGCGTCTCTATCAGTTTCTTAGAATTGCACCATATTTGGCTCAATGACACGGCCTCCTTGTTGCCGTGAGAGACCGACTCCCAGAGGTCAGAGCCTAGACTCTCCCAGACTGCCTTATCAAAGACAGTATTTGGTGTAACAAAAAACCTGCGTCTTTGTCCCCATTTCAGCAAACGAGACAACGCGTCAGAGGGAAGCTTCTCTCCCCGCTTTTCAGCGATGCGTAATAAAATCATGCACCGTCTCCTCCTCTGCAGACAAAGCAGAGCCCATTTTATCAAATGCAGCCGCTCACCTGTGAGCTCATGAACGTCTCTCTCGGACGACCAGGAGCCGGTATCCTCCAGTACCTCCTGCCGCGGCTGCCACCTCCGCCTTTTCTCACCGAACGCTTCACTCGGCTGCCTGTGAGCTCACGAACGTCTCTCTCGGACGACCAGGAGCCGGTATCCTCCGGTACCTCCTGCCGCGGCTGCCACCGTCTCTCTCGGACGACCAGGAGCCGGTATCCTCCGGTACCTCCTGCCGCGGCTGCCACCGTCTCTCTCAGACGACCAGGAGCCGGTATCCTCCGGTACCTCCTGCCGCGGCTGCCACCGTCTCTCTCGGACGACCAGGAGCCGGTATCCTCAGGTATCTCCTGCCGCAGCTGCCACCGTCTCTCTCGGACGACCAGGAGCCGGTATCCTCCGGTACCTCCTGCCGCAGCTGCCACCTCCGCCTTTTTTTTTTTTTTTTTTTTTTCTCCGAACGCTTCAGTCGGCTGCCTCGATGTCCAAGCTGAATCACGTCGGGGTCACCATTTGTGGGGTCCCATGCGGAGCAGATAAAGCACACGACCAATGTGGTTGCAAGCTGAATTGAACTCTGTTTATTACAAGCTTTCTTTTATAGTCTTTCTTAACATTACATAACACAATTAGGCTATAATTACACATCTACCAATTGGACAAGAAGGAGAATAATGTGTTTATCACATGTATAGCCCCACACCGATTGGTTCAATTGTTCCTTACATAAGGCCATGATTTATTACCTTGTTTACCTCATCTTATATAATCCCTAGACCACCAGGGGGCCTTACATAAGGCCATGATTTATTACCTTGTTTACCTCATCTTATAAAATCCCTAGACCACCAGGGGGCGCCTTTGTTTTGCAAGGCCATGAGCCATTGCCTGGCAAGTGTCCCATCGTGACCCTTACCTTCTCATGGAACTTTCCATTAGGTTGGCGTAAGGATGATACATCCCCACACACCTTCCCCCACAACTATAAATCACCTTTTTATTTGTACAATGCTGTACATGGTGGGAAAATTACTTTCTTTCTCCAGCTCCTCTTTCCATCTGAGCAGGAGTGAAAAGCCCAAGGTAGCATTCCTCTTTGCTTTCAAAAGAGGAAAATCTCTGGGGCACCTCTTGCAAATAAGGAATGGAGAAACCCAATGGGTACCTCAGCTTCTCCAACTATACATTCAAGGCACAGTATCCCTGGAGAGGGTACTCTACCTCCTACCCTGGCTTTCTGAGCCATGTACATCTCTTTGCTTTGCTATAATGAAGCACAGATATCAGCAGATAGTGGAATGGGAGGAGGAAAGGCAACAAGAGTGTACTTATCAGCATCTATCATACTGGTCTCTAGAAGCTTGGTAGCCTACTCTGCAACCCCTTATCAGTGGGGCCTCTGCAAGTAAGGACTTCAAGATTGGGCCAATTATTGCTAAATACTGGGCTGGATCCACAACCAGTGTACATTAATGTACCTCCATGGGCTTCTCATTTGTAGTAAGAGAATTGACAGCTGTGTACTTCCTATTAGGAAAATTATGTGAATAATATTATACTGACATATGAACAAGCAATGTTTAGCAATCTTTTTAGGCAATCTGGTAAGCAATTATTATTTAATGATTAAATAAAAGTGCTTAAACAACAACATTTATTCAAAGTGGGACATTTTCCAGTAGTTCAGTTAGTGTCCACAGATGAAACTCTTATAGTGACCTTCTTAGGCATGCATCTAACTCACATTTTCATGGAGCACTGTTACTTGTGAGATGCCACCAGTAGGCCCTGCTCTGCAGCATTGCAGATTGTGATTTGATTCTGCACAGTCATGTTTCTGGTCAAAAATTTGTCACCTGGGTCTGGTTGGATTTATTTTTGAAAAATTTGAGAAGATTAGAAATCATTTTTGAAAATGGAAAATGATAAAGGAAAAATATTCATTAAAACTTTGAGTTGTGAACAATGTCATAAACACTTTTGAAAACCATTTTTTGTGACAAACTTCCATCTTGAAACTAGGGCATTATTAGACCAATACTAATTCATTTTATAAATTTCAAATCGCTCTATTTCTGCTCTAGACGACAGGCTCAATCAGGGCCACCCAGAGGATTCAGGGGCCCTGGTGCAAAGCAATTTCAGGGGCCCCTTCCATAAAAAAGTTGCAATACTATAGAATACTATATTCTCGTGGGGGCCCTGCAGGGCCCAGGGCAAATTGCCTCACTTGCCCCCCCCCCCGGCGGCCCTGGGCTCAATTCTCTATTGCACCCCAGCTAAGCTAAGCTAAGCTGGGGTGCAGTGCAGAGGCAGGGTTGACAGGGTGCTGATTGTAGCTCCCTGATTTTTAGTTTCCCTGCCCCAGAGCAGGTTAAAGCTGGAGGGAAGCATAGTGGATCTTTACTTTGCCATGCTCCCTATTAGCGCTCTATAGGAGAGCTGGCTGCTCTAAAATGTCTATTTTCAAGGATTCACCCCCACTCTTTTTTTATACTAGTGCTACTCTGAAGATCAGAACTGAACCTCCCTGGGATTCATGAGTTAGGACTATATCTACTTATAGCCCTGGTGCAGGCAGCTTAACAAATAGCATTAATCCCTCTAAATCAATATCAAATCAATGCCCGACCTATTGGTATTGCCCACTGCATACATCTGGTACAATCCTTTGGAATGGGTGGAGTAGGAAGTTTCTGACCATATATAGACTTTGGACTGGGGAGTCAGTATTCTCTAACAGGCAAATGTAAGCGCCATATCAAAAAGGAAAGAGTAGAAAAATCAAGCTTGTTACTCCATGTTTGGCAACCTAACCTGTCACCCTACTTCTTTATTCACCTTCACAGGCCAGTGATTTCCTCTGAATTATCTGCTGTACTAATTAACAGCCATTGCCATGATCATAGACTTTTTTTCTTTCCTTGTGATAACTTTGCCATGGAAGTGAGCTGCCTGATTTTAATGGTTGAGATGGACAGTAAAATACAGGTCTGTGCTGTCCATCTTTGACTCATTCACTGTTCTCATTTTGCTCGCTTCTCTGTTTTAGTTTCCCTCCCTTGGTAACTTCACAAACCCATGTGAAAATAGCCATTCTGTCAAAAAAATGTATTTCATAAGGTCAGAGTAGCAGCACAAGCCATCATGCACAGAATAGCAAGTGTTCAAATTCTGATACATCATTCTCACCACACAGAGAAAGGAGACTGGGAAATGAATGCTACCTAAACCAATAAGATCACTACTGACACAGCGGACCAACTGCTTTGCTGTAAGTCTCAGACAGCTTGTTTGGTTGATTTATAGATAGTTCTTTATTATCATGGCAACTGTTATCATAGCCCTGGAGGAGGAAGTGACTAGCTGTGATGTTACTCAGTAGTGTGGCATGGAGTATATGTACACAGCTTGTGAATCTAGCTGAGAAATCCAATGATGGAAACTTGTCCATCACTTGGATTTGAATCTATGACCTTCACAACACGCAATGAGCTCCGTTTATGATAAAACAGCTTTTTTGAGACAGAGTTCAAAGCACATCAAAGTTTGAGCCTACATGCCAGTGTATCTAACAAAAGCAGGCAGTGGAGAATAGCTTCTTTGTTTCTTGTGTAAGCAAACATCTTGTATAAAGTTCCACTGCTTTCCATTATGACAACAGAATTTTTTGTTTGTTGGTTTGACAATAAATGCTCCAAAGGGTATGATGCCCTGAAGATTTTATTTTTAAATAAAGACTCCACCGTATGATCCAACATATAAATCAGAGAACTATCTGAATAGGAAAATATTTGAATCTCATGCCATTAGTAAATGATGTCCAGAACCTCTTTGTGAACCATCTAGAAAAGTAAATCTGCAAGTGAAGTCCTATCACTGATAAATCCTTCTAAATGCTGTAGTTCGGTTCTTCTCACCTAATTTTCCCACCCCCCCAGTCTCAACATTTTTATTGCTAAAAATGTTTTCCTTGTCATTTTCTCACCCATGTCTTGGTTGGTCTTCACTCTCCTGTTTTAGAAACTGCTAATACTAAGTGCTTTGCACTGGATAAATTTGTGCAGAGTTAGACTGCGTAATCCCAAATACATTTGCTGTTGTTTTTTTTAACATGGGGATGGAATCTATGTGCTTTCATTTGCTCGGAATGGAAAGTGCTTATGAGTAACCCAGAGATAAATTTACAAAGTATTGTTTCGGCAGCACATGCAGACACAAATCCATTTGATGCCTAAGAAGGGGGGGGGGAGGGGGCTATGATGTGTGTGGCTTCAGTTCACCACTTGCAAAAAGCACTGTTCAGTGCTGACTTGCAGGGAGGGAAAAACATCAAGTCCAGACTTTTTTTGTTAAGTCAATACTTGGGTCTATAGAATAGTGTGCTTCTGCAGGTGCTGTTTTTTGGATGAGATGTAAAAGTGAGGTTCTGTTCCCCTGTGATGAGTAAGATTTCCTAGGCAGACTTTGCAAATAGGATAGGGGTATTAACACTAACATCTGCCATTCTTAGCACTATTCAGGAGATCAGACTCTTGCCAATTCTGCCAGGTTTATGCCCAGGGGCACAACTTGGGGATGGCTCTGTGCCCTACAGACACTTGCTAGGCACAATCTGGACCAGTATATGGGAAAGACCCTGTGGGTTAGCCCTGCTAACTAACCTCCTCCCAACCTCATTTATCCAACTGTATTGCATTGTTCAATTTTGTTATGTATACAATATAACATTACCACTTTGATTCTTTTTCTATAGTTGTGAACACTGAGAGCGCACATTAGGTAATGTATAATTACCGAAAAATACAAATAGAACAAGAAACAAATGGGAGGTCAGATAGTTTCAACTAGGATTTCTACTGCACAGCATTTGAACCATTCTTAGTCTTGCAGCTGGTATGTCCTGATAGGAAATGAAGCTGAATTTGCACAGTGACAGACCTAAGAGGAATCTGATCTAATACTTACAGTGAAACCTTTGGCTATCCCTGTTTAAGTATTTGACAAACATGTCAGGCTTATGCTGTTAAATTGTGTTCACCTATGTATGGTTAAAAATTCCATCGTGTGCCTAGATTATAAGGGGAAAATTATACCCAGCCCACTCTTCACAGAAGCTCAGGTCTCCACATGGCCGATTTCCACTGTTGAGGAGTGGGGGCAGGGCTTGGGGAGCATGCAGTGCCAGCTCAGCTGGTACACTCAATGATCTGCTTACAGGATTGGCTTGGCAGAGGACCAACAGTGTTGCAGTGATAGGGTCTGTAAGAGGATGGCTCATACCAGAGTTCCCTCAACTGGCAGGCACCAGCATGACAGGCATGTCTGCCTCAGTTTCCCTCCTTCAGCCACCTCAGAAATAGTCCAAAACATCTTCCCAAGTGTAGATATAGCCTTTGTGGGGTTTATTTATTACACAAGTCCCCTGCACACAAATCATAACAAAAGTTCCACAACCATAGTCCAGAATTCCCCCAGCATAGTCTAAACAGTACATGCAACATACAGGCCCAGTGTCCCTCACCACACCCCAGCTCCCAGTTCAGTCCTCTCCTGACCTTGTATCAGGACAGCCTTCCCAGTCCTTCCAACTGTAGTGCAATCCCGCTGTTCCCAGCGGAAACCCCCACAGCCTCTCTGCAGGGAGCATCCTTGCCAGGGGAGCAACCCTCACTCGCCCTGGTCTTCACACAGTTCCTATGGGTGTGTCTCTCCGGCCCTGGAGATGTCAGCAGGTAAGCTCCTCTCCCGCTCCCCTGCCTTCGGCCTTATCCAGTCCTTGGCTCTAGCTTTCCAGCTCAGAGCCAGCAGGCAACTCCCTCTGCTGCTCCTCCTTTCGTCAGGGTTCTGCAGCCTTCTGGCCCTGGCTCTCTGGCTTGGGATGCCAACCAGTAAACTCTTGCTGCTCTCTTCCCTTCAGCCTTCCCCCAGGAAACATGTTGTTTGTTTCCAAGTCCTTACCAGGTCCTTGATAGCACCTGTCCTTCCTCACTGAACCAATCTGCTCTGACTCACTGGCACACTCCCTCTCACCAGCTGTCTCCCGGTCCTTTATAGCCCCCAAGTGCTGCCTTGCCCTCTTAATTGGCACCTGTTCTGGCACAGGGGAACAAGACCTACTTCAGTTACAGGGCCTACCACCCCGTGACAGGATCTGTAAATGCCTCGATTGATTGATTGTCAATGGATCGATCACTATGCAGATCCATTGCACCTGTGGAGCCATTTAAAGGCAACAGCTATGGATGGGAAATCCTGGTGCTGAAGTAATGACCATGAAACATGCCCCCATGGAAAGGTTCCATCATCCCATGCAGAACATCTTGTCAAGTCCCAGCCCAGTAACTCAGCTGTGCACTTGGGAAAAGATTAAAGCTGTATCTCCTATAATCAGGAAAAAATGGCTGGGAAATCAGGACTAGGTGAAACTGCAATGTGGTACAAATCATATTTTTAATATCAGCCTGATGTCTTCCATTAGAATTGCTGCTAGTCAGTCTCAATGTCTAAAAATAGGACACCTTCCTCCGAATACATGTAACTTGTCTGCACAATATTGAATAGAATTATTATGTGTCAGTCAGCATTTCACTATGGCTTCTAATTTCACAGTTATTTAGTGGGAAAGATTTACAAAATATTGGTTAAATTCCAGTGGAAAGCCAGGATATTTTACTGCCCCCCGACTAGTGTAATAAATTGCAGGGGAAAGGAGCAAATACAGATAAAGCATTAATTTAGCCCTGTGTGCCAATGCCAGTGAAGAGACACCACTACTACTTTGGTTTTCACGCATTTTCCTTAGCTGTTTTGAACATTTACTCCATTCCATGCTTTCTAAGATAACGTATCACTTGTGTCAAAGAAACAAAGAAACTCCTAGCACGTAGTGGCACCAGTCAGATAATATTTGAGCTATTGTAACTGGCTTGGCCTCACACAGTGAATTCACAGCGACATCTTTGGCTGTTTAAATTCTTTGCAATTGATCTACTGAAAATCCACAATGATGTTTGGAGAACTTTACAGTGTGTTTGATTGCAATGGCATTATATTGGGTACAACTGCCAAGGTGAGAGGCCAGTGGCATGAAGAAAATTAATTTATGTAAATGAAAGCAATTAGGAAATTTAATCATGGGTATAATGTTTTCTTCCTTCATGCTGTATTAATGAATTAAAGTGCTACATTTATTTACAGTTCTTATTTACAAATATAGTCCTACAGCTCAAGTTTAAAAGTTGTTGTAGTCCAAACATGAAGTGGAATGCTGTGACTCTTTTTTTTTTTTTTTTAAATAGTGGAGAAGAATTCCCACACATGGTCGCTTGTAGCATTTAAAGCAATTCTTCTGAAAAACAACACCATCACTAAAATTAAAAAGGAATGAGACTTGCCTTGTTTGTTATATCAAGCAAATATTTAAGCATTATACAGAGAAGGTGAACCACATAGGGCCTGGTTATAATTCCATTAAGGCCCTTTTACACCATTCTAGTAGTATATATTTATGGCCACTGTAAGACCCCTTTATATTGCCAGAGTGGTGTAAAGGGGCCTTGGTATAAACGAGAATCAGACTCATAGGCTGGACATTTTCCTCCTTCCTTTTGTTTCTTAAGGGAAGAGAGAGGCAGAAAGAGCTCTATATGTCAGTTGCTCTAGTCACATTAGAAATACACTATTGATTTTCAGGGGTACTGAGCACTTTCATCTTTGTGGTCCCATTGACTTCAGCTGGATTGTGGGTACTCAGCATTGCTGAAAACCAGTCCCTATTTGCTTTTATCACTTCAAAGGGAAACAGTGTTAAGGCAGTTCAAAATTGAATCTACACTTAAAAAAACTGCATTTCTTAAACTGCCTGATCCTGAGAAAAAAATCCATCAGGCCCTCCAAACAAAGGACTCGGACTTTAAAATCCCACCTTATCAAAAGATCCAGGTAGAAATCTTGCAAATCAGACCAGGCTAATACAAATCATATTGCAAATGCCATTTGTATTCATTTCATGCTTTGAGTTAAAAAATATTGCATTGACGCTGGATGAATGGCAATAGTGATGGAATTGCTGCTGGAGCTGAGGAGTTGGAATTTGTCAGCACTAAGACAATCCTTATAAAGGAGGGATGCTCAGGAACTACATGTGCTGGTTTTCTACTTATTGGTGGTAGTTCCATCAAGATTCCTACCTAGGATGGGGGAAATTTGCTACTTGAACTAGCTTCTAATATTTAGCTTTGTTCTCGGTTAAAATGAATTAAGAGGCATTGACTTCAATTCTTATCAGTATTCCTCTGGGACACCCTCGGCTGTATATCTCTCTTTTTTTTAACAAATGATTGATCTAGACCTGAGAATTGAAGGAACCATTGAAAATGCAAAAGCAAACAAAACAGAGATAGAAGGATTGATTGTGCTCTGCTGCAGCAATTTTATGCAAGTGTTTTGTTCCTTACGAGATTTATAGCTTTTTGAATTGAGAAAAGGTTTATGTAGGCTCAAATCATTGAAACCTTTATTTACTTTCAATTTAGGGATGTGCTGAACTGTTCAGTGAAAAGTTCTGGAATGGGAAAACTTGGTGCATTTGCATATTGGGCTTGTTGTGCCTGACAGTTGGCTACCTTGTTCTTTAAGTGGACTTATCCAGTTAATGGTCCCTCCTATCTCATAGCTGTGTGATGTGTTGAGATGGGGTTTAGAGCCCCACACTGGTGAACAGAGGGTTAAAGAGCAGCTCTGAGCCCAGAAGGCCCCACCCAGCCGCACCTGCTGGGCATGCTCATCTTGGGCAGAAGGCTCAAAAGAAAGGAGCTCAGTTCAGTCGGAGCTGACAGAGCAGAGGAGTGGTTGTGCGCTGCGGGCTCCTTCAGAGAAGCCGCCAGGGTTCTACACACCCAAAAGCAGGTCTTCCTGCCAAACCACCACAGGCCCTGTGCTCCATGGAGGCAGGGAATGATAGGCCACGGCTGATTAAAGGAAGACCCTCTAAATTGCAATCAGAGAGAACTTCACGGGGGTTCCAGAAACTGACCAGTGGAGTGGATGGAGGAACCAAAGGCTGGATAGGAAGTAGCACAGGGAACAGGATGTAAGGGTGCCTGTTTGTAACATATTTGAACTGTTACTCACAGGACCCTGAGTTAGAACCCAGTGGAGTAGGGAGGACCTGGGTTCCCCTACCCCCAGCTGTTGAGTCTCACCCCTGTGCTACAGGCGGCTACCTCTTGCCCCAGGGCAACATGGCCGGGTTTGGACCACCACCCCCGATGCATGTGTACTGCTGCACTTCACTCTTATGATCTGCTGCCACCAGCTACGCCATCTGAACTCAGTCAGCTTCTTGCCAACAGATATTTTTAGCTGGAACTTCCAGAACCTGGGTTGAAATATACAGTCTCCAAATACCTAGGGAGACCGCACACTGCAGCAGCATTTCTGCACCCTTCTAAATGGGTGCCAGCATGTGCAGAAGAGGTAGGCCATCCCTCTGCCTAGTACCTCTGGCGTATCTAGCATGGTGGTGCTAAGACTCACATCCACTTTGCACTGAGGGGTGAAAGCACAAAGAGTCTGAATACCTTTTGTGCAAGGACACAGGGAATGGGAAATGCTGCCTGTGTCTTATTGTCTTTCCCCTGTACAAGAGCATCTAGAATTTGGCCCTTAGTCACATACGATGAAAAGAGCATGATGTGACTAGGACTAGCCAAGCAAAATACAAGATTAGGCAAAGACTAGAGATGAAATCATGGCCCCATTGATGGGAGTTTTGCCATTGACTTCAGGGGAGTCAGGGTTTCATCCTTGCTCTGTGATTTTTCAAAGGAGCCAATAGGAGTTGAGCATGTAAATCCCTTAGTTTCCTTTGGAAATCCTAGCCTACCTGTTCTGTAGTCCACTGTTAAAGTTTGCAGGCTATGTTATACTTGCTTGGCCAGCACAGATGCATTTGACTGTGGATTTGAGTTTTTCTTACAAAGTTGAGGAAAATCTAAGCTTGCAGAAACCAAACCAGAATGAGGGTGCTAAACTAATCCTTTATCCTTTAGAAACTCACAACATCTGAAATGGAAGTGGGACCAGGCTGGGACACTTCAACAAGCCTTCCTCTACCTGTCTGAGGACACCTACCCCAGAATAAAAGTATTTTGATGACTGTTATTTCAGTCACCTTTAATTTTTAACCTAGAATTAAAATAATCTTTTAAATCAGGCTAGACAATGTACAAATTTGCTCACTGACTTGGTTGCTGTCCCTATTCACTGACGCTCCCGTAGGCTCAACTCTGATTATTCCTTTCTGAGGACACTCCAGTTGGTTTGTTATTTTCATACTAGCACATGGCTAATTACTTTGAGATTAGCAGCATGCATGTGCTTCTGGTGATAGGTGTCATGGCTACACTGGGATATTGCTGTGGGCATTAATATCAAGGAGCCAGGGCAATGCTCCACCAAGTTTACCGAGCCTGAATAAAACACTGCTTAACATTCTTAAACTTTTGTTGACACTTCCTCTTTTTTCAGAGTAAAATTAATCTGAAAGTCAGCTGTGTGCTTAAGAACAATAACCCCAGCCATGTAGTTCTTACTTAGATCCTTGTCCTGGATGGACCCTTATTAAAGTCATAAGCCTGACAGCATGAGACCAAAACTGTCAATGTGATTTCAGTGGGAGTCTGTCCAGAGTAAGGACTAGAGCTGAGTGAATCCTCTCTAAAACGTTCCTTTGAAAAAATATGCAAATCACTTTGACAGGACTTCATTAATACTTCTTGAAATAGTGCTAGCTTCCCTTTGTAATGCTCCTACCCCTGTCAGAATGGTTACACGAATGCATGTAAGAAAGCAGAGTGAAGGACAGCATGGGTATGTAACCCTGGCACAGGGCTTAGAAACCACACAGACATGGACCCTTTGTGTTTCTCATCTGCAATCCCCTGATTTGTGTTCAGTTCATTTGCCAGTGCCCACTTTGTATCCCGCCATGTAGAGGGAAGAGTATGGTAGCTGTTCAGGGGCAACTAATGCCTAGATGTTGTGGCCATGGGCAACTGGCATAGGTTAGAATAGTCTTGAAGCTGTTCTAATTTACACGGAGGAGTGGCCAGCCCCAGAACTGGGGAGCTCCAAGGTAGTTTAAACCCACCCTTCTCTCTACCCCTTTCTTCTGAGCTGAACTTGAGCCCTTCTCATCCACAGATTAGGATCTGAGCCTTTATTTTTTCCCCGGAGAGATCATCCCCTCCTACTAACTCTCCTTCTCTCCCTTCATCCACTTCCTTTCATTTTCTGTACATTTAATAAATGTGACTATTTTAGTAGCGATGATGTAAATAAAATTTAGACTTTCTATAATTCATCTGGAATGAGAAAATCAATTTTGCAGGCAATCTATAAATCAGACCCGATAATGAGAAATCCTTTTTTTAATAGCCTGAATATAACAGTTTCTGTCTCTTGCTGTGTGACTTGTCCATATTCAGAACCAGAAGACAAGAAGGTTCTGCTGCAAACCAAGTCCATCTCCTTCCTGATTGATTATTTTTGTTGCTATAGATTAACTGTATTGAAAAATATCTGTCAAATAGGCAGATTATGATCTCTGCAATAAGCCATCTGATGTCAAGGAAGTCAAGGAAATGTTTTCTTCCCGTCTTTCGTGTTATCTGTTCAGTTTTCCAAGGAAAGACTGTGAGCCAACTGGTTATGTTCCATTGTTGGCATAAGTAGAAGGTACCAACTTCTTGTGACTAACCTGACATAATTCTACACTAATATGGGTCCCATGCTCCCCAAAGCATCTCAAAGTGGGGGAGGGTTTGGGGCAGCCAACAGCCCTTTGCTGAATTCTCCCTCTATCTTAAGTCCATGGAACAACCCTGAACAAATTATTGCAAGACTCTGAGTGCTAGAAGCTGGAACTGGATGGCCAGGGATGGATCACTGGATAAAGTGTTCTGTTCTGTTCACACCCTCTGAAGCATCTGGCTCTTGCCACTGTTGGAAGTGGATACTGAGCTTGATGGACCATTGATCTGACCCAGTATGGCCATTCTTATGTTCCACTGTAATTTTGATGATCTCCCTCTCCCTGCAACCCTGAGAAGGGTTCTGAGGGCAGTTTCCTGAAGGTAACTTTGGCAGAACAGCTCTGTGGATTGTAGGAAGCTAAATGGGGATGAGGCTTGGCAACAGCAGAGAGACAAGGGACCTTTACATGGTTACCTCTTGATCTGTAGGCTTAGAGGAAGAAGTGCTGGCCTGTTCTGTGGGGAGGAGGGTCAAACTCTGCTCTGGAAGGAGAACAACTTCTGGGAAACTGAACTGAAACTTGGAGTTGCTACTTCACTGCACAGAAATAGGGTTAATATGGCTTAACATTTCAGAGGGAGATTGGGAGACAGAGAGAGGTTTATATTTAGCATGGAACAAACTAGGTTTGATACATACTAATGAAATGATTACACAGACACAGGGAAGATAAAGATGGGCAATCAAAAAAGCTGTATGAACAAAGATGAAAAAATTTGATTTGAGGTTGAAAGGTTGTTTTTTTTCTGTGCTCCCATAATTATTTCACATGTGTATATAAAACATGTGACACATCCTTTAAATGTGCTAAATGTAAATGCAGAAACAATATACATTGACAAGTGTGGTAAAGAAGATTTAGTCTCATTTATATGCAGCTTAAGAGAAGTCCTTTCAGTGTACTTGAACGGGGGGCCAGGTGAACTGAGTGAAGTTTGGTATAAAAGCATTTTAGAATTTTAGTTTTTAAAAGGAGCAAAAAGGCTGCAGTGCAATGATCAATTGTTCTGTCTGTGCAATACACATAGCATATGGATATGTATTGTAAGTAAATGCTTCCAATAATTACTGATACTTATAGTGTATGTCCTGAACTGGAAAGTTCAAAAATAAATCTTGCCAGGCTCCTCCAGCATTTGAGAGGGGTTTGGAATAGGTATTCTTGTTTGAGCTTCTCTGTACAATAATTTATAATCAATAGAAAAATCTTGAAGTCCTTACTCAGTCCTGACTTTTAGGCCAATAATATTAGGGTCTGGGACAATATTAACCAATTAGAGTACTTATGTAAATGAGGGTATCTGGACTGACTATGGAGAGTTCCAAGAAGTCTACTATTTAAGGGGTAACAATATTTGTCCCTAAACTTCTAACTTCATCTCCTTTCCAGTATTTCAAAGAGCATAGAAACACATAGCTGCTAGTATTGCATATCAAAATTTATTCTGGGATCAGTAGATCTTGTTGTTTGCCCCACCGGAGGTCAGTGTGGGTCAGGTTATCACAGGTATATAGGTACCTCAATCTACAGATAGGCACCTAGTAGGATTTTCAAAAGGGCTTAGGGTGCTTACCTCCCAATGGGAGTTAGGTGTTTCGGCCCTTTTGAAAATCTCACTAGGCATCTAAATACTTTTTTTTTTAAAGTCTGACTAAATGTGCTTATTAGAAGCATTGATCAGATGGGTAAAATAAGGCAAAGATATTAAAGGAATTGCAGAAGGTCACAGTAAATCAGGAGCAAAGCAAGATATCAAATTTAGGATACTGCCTTCCCATCCCCTGCTCTAACCTCTAGAGATCACTGCTGATATTTTTGTGATAGATATAATTGCACTTTACAAGGAGAGTGATATTCTTATGGAAAGAAACCATGTGGCTTAAAAAATGGCAAAGCTTTTCATTTAAGACAAGAAGAATTTATCATGTCTACTAAATTAACTAGTAAAATAAATATACTTTAATTTTGCCTTTCAAAGTGTCACTGCTATTACTCAGCTACCTTAACGATGGTGGAGTTTTATGCCTTGGATGCACATTAATGCAATAATACCCTTTTTTAATCTTGCAAGGTAGTATTTTCGTTTGGCTTGTATATTTTTGTTCAGTACTGAACATAGCAATCATACTAAATGCATAAAGGAATAAAACTGACAGCAGATATTTTAACTGAAATATCATTGAAACCAGATGAAATTAAGTTTCTCTTGTTCACTGTCAGTCAGTTTTTCCTTGTTGTTACAGTTAAAGTAAAAAGTTCAAACTCTGTAAATGAATTTACCAGTAAAAGCAACAGAATAACTGAAAAGAGAAAAAAAATATCTCTGGCAACTGGGTCTACAGAAGAATTTTTAATTGTAAGAGAGTGGCAAATATTAGCAATAAAAACTTCCAACAGGTTTTGACTCTTTTACACACATTTTTACTCCCACAATCTTGTCTGTTTCATGAACCATTCAGAATGGAAGATTCTATTTTCCCCCACCCCCATGAAAAAACTTGAAACTGCTTCTTTACCATTTAAATACTTTGTGCTTTTATGCCACCTTCCATCTAAGTATTTCAGGACTTTTGCAAATGTCAGTGAAATAAACCTTACTACAAGCTTGTGAATTTTATAACCTCATTTCACAGCTGGGGAAACTGAGGAGCAGAACAGTTCACTGATTTATGCTGGGTCACACAGATCTGAGGCCGAGTGAGGACTAGAACCCGGATTCCTTGACTCAATCCTATGCTTTAGCCATCTGGAATGCTTGACCTTACTCAGTCCCTCAATATTTCCTAAAGATAAAAAAGAGAGTTTACCTTTTATAGTTTTTTACAGATTACTTTAAAGAAGGGATTGACACTAACACTGACTTCCCTCTATGTCTTTCCTTTCCCTTTTCTCATTCATTACTGTTGGTAACTGTGCTATTCCCTTCATTGCCAAGTCTTGGAACCTTGGTGTCATGTATGACCACTCCTCTCCCCCCCAATCCATGTACAGCATTCAGACACACTCCAAATTCTGCTTTTTACTCCCTATATCAGGGATCAGCAATCTTTGGCACATGGTCCGTCAGAGAAATCTGCTGACAGGCTGGGATGGTTTGTTTACCTGCAGTGTCTGCAGGTTTGGCCGATCGCAGCTCCCACTGGCTGCGGGAAGCGGCGCGGGCCGAGGGATGTACTGGCCGACGCTTCTCACAGCCCCCATTGGCCTGGAACGGCGAACCGCTGTCAGTGGGAACCTGCGGACACTGCAGGTAAACAAACCGTCCTGCCCTGTCAGCAGATTTCCCTGACGGGCTGCGTGCCAAAGATTGCCAATCCCTGTCCTACACTATAGCTAAAATCCATCCTTTCCTATCTGTCTCAATGACTAATATTCTCCTCTGTGCCTTATTGCTTTTTGACAACTATAACTGCAGCCCACTTTCTTACTTCCCTCACCTCTCCCATCTCAAGTCTGCCGGATGCCCTAGCTAAAACTGGTCTTACTGTACTCTTCTGCCATCTTGGAAATCCTTCACTGGCTCTCAGATTTTTTGCCCCTAATCCTGAGCTATCAGGCCCTGTCCAGCTGTGCCTTGCCTGTATCTCAGTCCTCATTTTCTTGTATGTCCCCTGCTCAATCCTCTCATCTTTTTGCTTCCTTTGTCACCTCCTCCCTTTCCATGCTATCACTCATGTTTGCTGCAGCCCCTGTCAGAATCAGAGACCTCTTTCAAAATCAGTCCTTGAAACTCACTTCTGTCTAGATGTCCATTGCTAACAATTGACTCACATCCACATACCTTAATGATTTACTCAATTACCCACACAGAAGAGTATTTACTCACAAGAGTAGTGCCATTCTACTAATCTCCTAAGGCCTTGTCTACACTACGAGAGTACTTCGATTTTAGTTAATTCGACTATGTGGAATCGATATTACTAAGTCGAACGTGTGTGTCCACACTAAGGACAGTAATTCGACTTTGTGAGACTTTGTGAGTCCACACTAACGGGGCAAGCGTCGACATTGGAAGCGGTGCACTGTGGGCAGCTATCCCACAGTTCCCGCAGTCCCCCCTGCCCTTTGGAATTCTGGGTCGAGCCCCAAATGCCTTCTGGGTAAAAAAATGTGTCGAGGGTGCTTTTGGGCGCCTGTCGTCATCCGTCCGTCACTCAAGCCCTCCCTCCCTCCCTCCCTCCCTGAAAGCGCCGGCGGGAAATAATTTCGCGCGCTTTTCTGATTACTGACAGCGCGGACGCCACAGCAGTGCGAGCATGGATCCCGCTGCGACCATCGCTGCAGTTGTGGCAGTTCTCAACGCCTCGCAGCTTCTCCTCCACCTGTACCAGAGGCAGCTGCAGATCAATCATGAGAGGAGGCTACGGCACTACCGTGACGGCATGAAGTCGGACACTAGCTCCGACCTCTCTGAGAACATGAGACCCAGCGCCCAGGACATCTCGCTGTCACTGGGTCTTGTTGATACTGTTGAACGGCGATTCTGGGCCCGTGAAACCAGCACGAAATGGTGGGACCGCATAGTGCTGCAGGTCTGGGATGAATCCCAGTGGCTGCGCAACTTTCGCATGCGGAAGGGGACTTTCCTCGAACTGTGTGAGTTGCTGTCCCCTGCCCTGAAGCGAAAGGACACCCGGATGCGGGCAGCCCTGACTGTCCAGAAGCGAGTGGCCATAGCCCTCTGGAAGCTCGCAACGCCAGACAGCTACCGGTCCGTCGCTAACCAGTTTGGCGTGGGCAAGTCTACCGTGGGGGTTGCTGTTATGCAAGTAGCCAGGGCAATCGTCAAGCTACTGCTATCTAAGGTAGTGACCCTGGGAAACGTTGAGCTCATCAGAGATGGCTTTGCCGAGATGGGATTCCCAAACTGCGGTGGGGCTATAGATGGGACTCACATCCCTATCCTGGGACCGGACCACCAGGCCAGCCAGTACATAAACAGAAAGGGATACTTTTCCATGGTGCTGCAAGCACTGGTGGACCATCGGGGACGTTTTACCAATATCTACGTTGGATGGCCTGGCAAGGTTCATGACGCTAGGGTGTTCAGGAACTCTGGTCTGTGTAGACGGCTGCAGGAAGGTCTTTACTTCCCGGACCACAAAGTAACTGTTGGGGATGTGGAGATGCCTACAGTCATCCTCGGGGACCCTGCATACCCGCTAATGCCCTGGCTCATGAAGCCCTACACTGGCGCACTGGACTCAGGGAAAGAACTATTCAACTACCGGCTCAGCAAGTGCAGAATGGTGGTGGAGTGTGCTTTTGGCCGTCTCAAGGGCAGATGGAGAAGCCTACTCACTCGCTGTGATCTCAGCGAGACCAATATCCCCATTGTGATAGCTGCTTGCTGTGTGCTCCACAATTTGTGTGAGAGCAAGGGGGAGACCTATATGTCAGGGTGGGAGGTTGAGGCAAATAGCCTGGCTTCTGATTACGTCCAGCCAGACAGCAGGGCGATTAGAAGATCACAGCGGGACGCACTGTGCATCAGGGAGGCTTTGAAAGCCAGGTTCCTGACTGAACAGGGTCTCCAGTGACTTTTTACTTTGTGGACACAGATGCTGAACCTGCCCCCGTTTCTTTACCCAGTTACTGTTGACTATCCTTCCAAGTTACATACCCCCTTCCCCACCTTCCCAACAAATAAAATCTGTTCTGTTCTGTTAATGAACAAGGTTCTCTTTTTTACTGTTTTCGCGGGAATGTTTTAAACCGGGGACGCAGACTGTGGCGGGGGGCGGGCTTACTGTTTTGATGCAAATGATGCTTCTAAAGTCCGGGAATGACAGGCTCCGCAGTGCTGCATTGGTTGTTTCAACGCAGCCTGCCAGCAGTCCTGGGCGGGACTGGATGTATGTGTCGGCCAAGTGACTTTCTGGCAGGGGGCGGAGGGTAACAGATCCCCTGCTGCGTGGCTCTGTGATCCAGGATAAGGACCGCGGCATAGGATCTCTAACTGCCCTCCCCCGACACAAAGTCACAGATCAACCCCCTCGCACCCCAGAACAAGAAAACCGCCTCCCAGACTGACCAGGGTAACTGGTGACTGTGCTGTGTATGTGTCCTGATGCTGGACCTGCCCCCGCCTCTGTAGCCTGCTACAGGTGACTGTCCTGTCCAAGTAACAAACCCCTTCCCCCCCTTCAGACAGAATCCCCTCCAAAAGACACTCTCGGAAACAGTACTTAACAGAAACAGATGTTTTATTACGAACCGCACATGAAAAGGGGGGGGGAAGGAAACTTGGACATGGGCTAGTGTGAGATGGGTAGGAAAGGACTTTTCAAAGTTTGGAACGAGAGCCTTCCATTGCTGCAGCAGTGTGCAGTGGCCGACTGACAGTTTTAACGGCCCTTGCCGCCCCTCCTTCTTTGTACTTTTGGTGAGGGGGGTGTGGGACTTGGTGGCGGGGGAGGGCGGTTAGAGATAGACAGCAGCAGTGCTCTGTCCTCCTGCCTCCGGTCTTGCAGAACATCCACTAGGCGCCGGAGCGTCTCCGTTTGCTCCCTCATTAGTCCAAGCAGGGTTTGAGTAGCCTGCTGGTCCTCCTGGCGCCACCTCTCCTCCCGTTCCATGACTGCTCTGTGCATTTGTGACAAGTTCTCCCTCCACTGTGTCGTCTGGGCTGCCTGCTCTCGTGAGCACTCCATAAGTTCATAAAACATGTCTTCACGAGTTTTTCTCTTCCTTCTTCTAATCTGCGCTAGCCTCTGGGAGTGTGATGCCAGGCTGGGTTGGGAGACAGTCGCAGATGTGTCTGTGGGAATGGGAAAAAGGGAGTAAATTCCTGAGACAGATAAATGAAGTTGCTAACAAAGAGCATAGTCTTTCTCTGTGAACAACACCATGCACTGCACCTTTCACATGCGCACTCAGGACAAGGTCGAATTTTCGGCCCTCGCCTTATGTGTCTGGGGTCCTGCAGTTGCGATCAGAGAAGCGTTGCAGGACACCTCTACTTCTGCTGCGGGAAAACATGGTAAGCCGTAGACTTGTGGCAGCTTAAACATGTAATAGTAGCACTGGGCTCCTTTCGCACTGAATGCAAGGCCACTCTCTGCTGGCAGCAATCAGGGAAGCATGAGCTCTGCCCCTGTCCCACCACCTCGCGGCTGTCCCCGGGAAAGATCCCTGTATGCTGCCCCTCTGCCGCCTCCACCGCGTGGCTGTAAAGCAGTCCAAATACTAACATTCCCCTCCCTAATTTAAAGCAGGGCGTCATGTGTGACATAACCCTCATGAGGATCTCGGAGACCGAGAGGGGAAGGATGCTGCGTGAATGCATGCAGAGGCCTGGGCCATATGCCGCCATGCTGTGCCGCGCACTGATCCCCGACTACCTCATGGACTCATGGCGTGGGAACGTGTGCTACCACGGGGGACCAAACAAGATTGCCCTGCCGTTGAACCTCGTGCGCATGCTGGAGCGGTACCTCCAGGAGAGCTATGCGGAGCTATCCCAGGAGGACTGTCTGTCCATTCCCGGGCACATTGACCGCCTTTTCCTTTAAGTTGAGCATAACGGACTACAGAGTGGAGGGGCCGTGTTGTGGACTAATCATGAATATCCGGACAGTACTTGATTTTCTATACATAGTTAGTAGTAAAAAGTTTACTAAGCCAACTAAATCATGAACAACAAATTACTGATATAGTTATTATTCCTGTTTTGTTATAAATAAAAGTTTCTATGTTTTACTGAGTGACTGAAAAGCCCATTCTTAACAATATAAATATTCCACTTATGATAAAATGAAATGTTTAGATGTTTAAAGCACTCACTGCTTGATCCTTCCCCTGATTCGGTGTCCGGGGTAAGGGCTGTGGACGGTTGGTAGGGGATCTCGGTAAGGGTGATGAAGAGCTCCTGGCTGTCGTTGAAATCAGCGGTGCAAGCGCTGTCGACTGCCTCGTCCTCCTCATCTCCTTCCTCATCTTCCCCGTCACCTAACATTTCCGAGGAGGAACCGGCCGTGGACAATATCCCATCCTCGGAGTCCACGGTCACTGGTGGGGTAGTGGTGGCGGCCGCACCTAGGATGGAATGCAGTGCCTCGTAGAAACGTGATGTGTGGGGCTGGGATCCGGAGCGTCGGTTTGCCTCTTTGGTTTTTTGGTAGCCTTGTCTCAGCTCCTTGATTTTCACCCGGCACTGCGTTGCATCCCGGCTGTATCCTCTCTCTGCCATGGCTTTAGAGATCTTCTCGTAGATCTTTGCATTCCTTCTTTTGGAGCGCAGCTCTGAAAGCACGGACTCATCGCCCCACACAGCGATGAGATCCAAGACCTCCCGATCAGTCCATGCTGGGGCCCTCTTTCTATTAGATTGCACGGCCAACTCTGCTGGAGAGCTCTGCATCGTTGCTAGTGCTGCTGAGCTCTCCACGCTGTCCAAACAGAAAATGAGATTCAAACTGGCCAGACAGGAAAAGGAATTCAAATTTTCCCGGGGCTTTTCCTGTGTGGCTGGTCAGAGCATCCGAGCTCTAAGTGCTGTCAAGAGCGTCAACAGAGTGGTGCACTGTGGGATAGCTCCCGGAGCTATTACCGTCGATTTCCATCCACACCTAGCCTAATTCGATATTGCCATTTCGAATTTAGCGCTACTCCTCTCGTTTTCGAGGATTACAGAAGTCGAATTTAAAAGAGCTCTATTTCGAACTAAGTAGCTTCCTGGTGTGGACGGGTGCAGGGTTAATTCGATGTAACGGCGCTAAATTCGATATAAGCTCCTAGTGTAGACCAGGCCTAAGTAAGTGTTAACTCAGCTTGGGTGAAGTGGCAGAATCAGGTCTGTAGATTACAAACTCCTGAGGGAACCCTCTATAAACTGTATTTTGTAAAGTGCTATGTACAGCTATAGAACTAAATAATCTTTCCAGATGGGGCATACCATTACCTCGAGGAGGTGCCTCTATTCCCTCATCTGTAAAATAGGGATAATGATACTGACCTCCTTTGTAAAATGGTTTGAGATCTACTAATGCAAAGTGCTACAAAAGAGCTAAGTATTATTGTTTCTCTATAGTCTAAACTAGAGAACTGGCATGGCATTAACTCATTCTTCCAAAAGAGCAATAAACTCTGACCTTCCTAGCAGAAATGTTCAATGGTCTCTGTCACAGACTGACAACTGAAAATAGCAATAATATTATTAATAATGATGAAATAATCAAAACAATAAACATAAATGCAAAATAAATTGTTGCTAACAAGTGGCACTGGTTGAAAAATGGTAAGTATTTTTATTGAAAATTTTGTTTCATTTGAAAATTTTTACTGAATTTTCCAACTTTTTCAACTAGATGAAGCAAATTTAAAATTCATTACAGTTTTTGTCTCCATTTGTTCTTTTCATTTTCTACCCCTCCCATCTTTACTGTGACAAAATGGGAGAGAAAAAAGGTGGGGGGATACAGAAAAATTAAATTATATATTTTTATTTAAAAAAATCAAAACTAAACTAAATGTCTGATTTGAAAATAAACAAAATGAAAATTGTCATTTCATTAAATGTGTCAGAAAATGGCTTCCTTTTTGTCTATTTTTTTATGAATAAATTTTCCAGAGTCATGTTGATATATTTCTTAATTTAAGACTAAATACACCAAAATGTCATGCTTCTACAATATGTCATTCCTCAACTCACCTAGAGATGGATTGATTGAAGCTTGATTGAACCTGAGTCACCTTTCCTGTTAACCCATACCCAATTCACTTTTCAAAATAAACTATTTTTAATTGCATGTTTTGGTACAGTGGCTATTGGAGTCCTTCATTAGATTAATGTTGCATTTTGATAGGCTGTAATTTGACAGTACAGGACTGTTAAAACATACAGGATGGCAAATGCAATACAGGAGTGCAATAGTAACTTTATACCCTACATTGAGCTGGAAGAGGCCAGAAATTTAGTTTGATCACTTTTTTCTTTTGTCAGAAATAATAGCACTGCAGTGGTAAGTGGTTTCAGATTGCATTAAGAATTGATTTCAAGGAGAGACACTAAGGAAGTGAGGTTTTGCAAACAAATTACTAGAAATGTCCTAAAAATGCAGTTACGTTTCACATACTTTTATTGGCCTAACTTAATAAAATTAGAGAAGTAGCTTTCCGGCCACAGGACTCACTTCTTCAGGTCAATACCTTGGCAAATACAGGGGATATCCTGATAAATAGAGGCAGGTGCTCTTGTGAAGCTGTTTTAGGCAGATACAGCTCTTCAACTTGCAATGCTGTACAATTCCATTTCAGTTTTTCATTATAGTTATTCTTTGAGGTGAATGGGTCAGGAGTTTCAATCCTTTGGTTTGGATCAGGTTCAGGTCAGTGAAAACTTTCCATGACCTGACCCAGCCATGAACCAAAGATAGGCCCAATAGTTTTCCTTGTGATGGTAACTGGATTCCTAGTGATGTTTATCTACTGGTGACACAGTTTGACTTTCTAGATAACAGCTGAAGTTGTGGGGTGCTCATGATCACAAGACTTCAATTAGCTACAAAAAGAGAGAAATGTGGATATTTTGGGGGAAATTGATAAAGTTGCTAGTGACGTCGTTTGCTTTTAGATTCACATTAATGGGTTTGGGAATGTATAATTTTAACAGTGTTGCTGAGGTTTTATCACTACTTGGTCTATTTTTTTTAAATGTTTTTATTTTCACAACTAATTGTAGATTCCCAAAGTAAAAACTAACCAGCTGGGATTGCAGTACCATATGGCTTTTTGGTTTCATTGATTAGTTTCACCTTATTACTTATAATTTATTAAGAAAAAAAAGGAAAGTTCCTCTGGGGGCATGGGTCAGATAACTGAGATCAAAACTTCAAGTGTAAGAGCTGCCACCTTGTTTTCTGAGAAGCCAGCTATTAAATATGAAGAAGATGCCTGTGTCATAGTATGGTTCAACTTTGCTTGAGAATAATCAGCTTCCCCTTCCCTTTGTTTTTTGTTTCCATTTGCCTTTTAAACATGGCCCAGGGTGGAGGAACAGGGTTGCATTTTAGAATGCCATGCAATGTTCTATATATATTATGCTATGGAGGAACAAGTGATAAGACATTAACAAGAATATAGAATGTAAAAAAATCAGACAATAAACACTAAGGCTGAGATTTTCAAAGCTGCCTAGCAGGTTTGGGGACCTAAATGGGCATGCAAGCCTCTTCAGTGGCTTTGAACCTTGCAGCCAAAAAATAACTGGTGGCAAATGATGATTTTTAAAGGGCAACCAGTTGTGAGCAGCTCTGTCCAGTGCAGCCAGTTAATCCAGACCCACTAATAAAACTCCCCATACTCCCCTACATGGGAATAACATGTATAGGGGGTGGCAGCTCCAGGATTTTCAGCTTGCACAATGTCACTTCAATTCTTCCATGTGGGGGAGGGGCAGGATTTCCCCCTTCCCCAGCCCCTGGAAAAAGCTGGGAATTTCACTCTGCAAACATGTGCATCTGGTTGGAGGGACCCTGCAGAAGCGCCTTGCCCCTCATGCCGCCAGACTGCTCCCTCCAAGCCTTGTCCCAGGACAAAGATGACTCCTAGAGGAACAATGGTGGCAGAGCCTCTCCTGACATGAGGCTCACCCTGTGCCCCACCCCTTAGATCCCAACAATGGAAGGAGAAGCAGAACAAGTCACTGTAGACTCTGTACTTGCTCTATCTTTCCTTGGGGGCTTAAGGAGTATAGAATCTGGCGCAGAGCTGCCTCCATCATTCCCAACCCTCCTTCTCAACCCTGAGAGCCCCAAAGAAGGAGCTCATGCAAGGGTGAGGGTAAAATACAACACTGAGTCTCCCTGTGCTTAGAGAAGTGGAGGTTGGACACAGCATAAAGGAGTAGATGTTTTATTTCCTAATAAGATTATTTGACTGTGCCCTGAAGGCCAAAGATTGATAACCCTTATCATGGTTAACCTAGCTTGTAACCTCTTTTCCTTTAAATTCATCCAGATCACACATTAATAATAAGACCTCTAAGATAAATACAGATGGATGTTTAATTAAGATAAATAAGATGGATGTTTTGGGACATAGTACTCCAGAGCAAGTTTCATTTTGGAATGTAGCATAGTTCAGATGTGTTGTTTCAAATGGATACTAGACCCCAATTATAGTCTGTGCATTTGAGTGAGTGTTAAACTAGGCAGTAATGCACTTGATGTGATGAAAGGAAGAGATGATGGCTATAAAGGGACATGAATAAACACCTTCTTTATAACATGCATTATTTAATCGGCATGGGAAGCAATACAATCCAGTAAAACTAACATGCAAAGGAATAGGGTGTGTGTGTGTGTGTGTGTGTGTGTGTGTGTGTGTGTGAGAGAGAGAGAGAGAGAGAGAGAGAGAGAGAGAGAAAAATCGCCCCTCCTTTCTCAAATTGTCTGGCTAGCCCTGCCAATAGATTCTATTCTAACTAATAAACTAAAATCAGAACTACTAAATTTCTAATCCTATTGCAGGTCATTCATTTGGGCAACACTCCTTTCAGGAATGAGTAATTTAAAAGAATAGCTCAGTGTAAAGATTTGAAGTGCATCTATGAATTACTAGTACATATCTTATTTCTCATTTCTGAACAGGCAAAAGCATAATACATACCAGTGTCCCTGGGCCAATCTTTCATTTGGTTTTGAAATTGTTGGTACCCTTGTATCTGTTCCAGTGCCTCCATCGACTCAGCATTCAAATGCTGTATTTGTGTGGTTTCTGTTTACTTGCACTGCCAGCTTGACCAATAACATTCATAGATTTTTAAGGCCAGAAGGGACCATTAGATTATCTAGTCTGACCTTGTGTCTATCACAAGCCATTAAATTCCACCCACTTACCCATATATTGAGCCCAGTAATTTGTATTTGCCTAAAGCATATCTTTCAGAAAGGTATCCAGACTGGATATGAAGACACTAAGAGTTGGAGAATCCAACACTTCTTTGGTAATTTGTTCCAGTGGTTAATCACCTCGCTGTTCAAAATGTGTGCCACCTTTCTAATTTGAATTTGGCTGGTTTCAGTTTCCAACCATTGGTTCTTGTGATGCCTTTCTGCATTAGATTAAAGCGCCCATTAGAAGCTGGTATTTACCTCCTGTAAAAGTGCTTATATACTGTAATCAAGACACCTCTCAAACGTCTTTTTGATAAACTAAACAGATTGAGCTCTTTTCACTTTTTTTCACTGTATGGTCTTTTCTCCAGCCCTTGAATGATTTGTGTTTGTGTGTGTGTGTGTGTGTGTGTGTGTGTGTGTGTGTGTGTGTGTGTGTGTTGGGGTTGGTACACTCTCCGGTTATTCAACATCCTTTAAAAAATGTGGACATCAGAACCGTACATACACAGTATTCCAGTAAAAAACACTTCCTTATTCACTACTCCCTGTTTATACATCCAAGGATCACACTAGCACTTTTTGCCACAGCATAGCACAGGTAAATTGGTCTCTTTTTGCAAGTTGTACATAGAAATGTAAATAGGAAGTTTCTGTATTCTGAAAAGCACAGGGAAGCAATGAAGCCTATAAGCACTAACTACTCCCTTGCTATCATTTCACAGGAAACCTTGAAATTACTTTATTTTTTTGCAAATATAATGTTAATCTGCCAAGATGACATGTACTTGCAATCAAATTCATGTATCATACACCCAAACCAGCAAGTAAAGATGTTCTATATGTACAGAATTAGCAGAATTTTGCAGACAGGAATTTCCCAGTTAGATTTAATTTACTGCCGTTTGAAGCTTCTGAGACTGATGTTTTACAAGACACTTTCTCTTGAAAAACAATCACTGATCTGTGTCTGCAGTGAATAGCAAGAATGTCAGAAAATGATGCAATCTAGCCTCTTTTTGAAATGTTTAAAGACCTTTTCTAAATTAGATACAATGCAAGTTGGGGCAGGTTGTCAGGTGCTGTAAATTGGTGCAGCTCTGTAGACTACACTGGAACTATGCCAAATTGCATGAGCCAAGGACATAGCTCATATATTGAAGTGATACAGAGGATTCATATTTCCTCTCTTGCCTTGGCTGTTTAATTTTCCTGATCTTATTTTCTAAAAAGAATGAGATTTAATCCATAATGATTCCTGTTCCAGGCACAAACTGAAATTACATCGGTGAGCGATCTGCCAGCAACACTCCAGCGGAATCACCCAGTGAATTGTTACTCGGTGTAATTGTAAACCACAGTGACCTGTGAGTCTACAGTACAGCGTTGCACCGGAAATGTGCTCATTGTTTAACTTTACATTTGATTGATAGGCCCACCCAGCTTGCTTGACCAAATTCATGGCCATCTGATTCAGCTCATCTTCAAGCTGTAAAAACTGTCCCATGTCTAGATCTCTGTATGGCAACTTGAACCACATAGACAGTATTGCTCCACTAAAAGAGGAAAAGGGTTTGTGGCCTTCCTTTTAATCTCATAAGCTATTTACTGCAAAGCAACAATGGCTAGAAAAATAAAAAATTAAATACCCCATTGTAGCCATTATCCAATATCGTTTCCATGTGCAAGGCATTCATGTATATCACATAGCTGCTGTGGCACACTGCATGCATATGGCCTGTCAGAAAATTTATTATAGTAGGAAATTACAAAGGGAATTTATGTTAGTTTTATTTTGTTGAAGTCCAGGGCTAGCAGTGAAAGGATTTATTTATTTTTTATTCTTTACATTTTTTTTTTTTTTAGTAGGGTTGGAAGCCCCGAGACCCTGTAGACCAAAGCCATTAAAAATTTATTTTCTTCAGCTGTTTGCATTGACCTAAAACCTTTGCATACTGAGTGAGCAGATTTGGCAGACTTCTTTCCCCCTGAAATATGCTCAGCTTGTCCTGGACCCACACCACTCATAAAGCTCAAATGTGAGGCCCTAAGAGGTAAGATTAAGGGAAAAGAATAGTTACTGTCTTATTGGTTACCCTCCACGACCAATAAACAAGTAGGAATTCATAAACAACTGGAGTCAGTTCCACACTGGGTGAGAGTGAAATGAAATGACACTGTATTTGCATAGCTTGAGTGACTTAGTTTCAAAGGCATCCTCTCTTCAGAGAAGACAGAATATTTAAATATTTCTGTACTAAATTCATCAGTCTAGGAGTCTGACCCACTGAAGTGAGAGAATTAGTTAAGGCTGCTACTTAGTCTTTAATTTGTCCCATTTTGCCCACTGTAGGAGTTTTAGAAGAATAACCGGTGTTACATCATAGCCAATCATGCTACAACTGAACCATTATGGGCGGCTGCAGTCTTCAAAATTACCAGGCAAAGGAGTAGATACTTCAAATTATTGTAACATTATTGTTTGAGTTCAGTTACCTGGGCAATTCTTATCAAGACTTGCACAGGGCATGTTAATGGATTAGAGCTTGATCCAAAACCCACTGAACTCAATGGAAAAATTCCCCTTGACTCAACTGGGCTTTGGATTAGGCCCTTGATGTCTGTAGAAATAAAGCGAAATAAAAAATACAAAGTATTTTTCCTTTTTTTGGGTAGTGCAATAGCATTGGCAATGAGCTTCTGGACCAGTATGTGGCCATTTGGTTGTAGAGTGAGCAGAACGTGAAAGCTGAGATTTTTGAAAGCTCAAAGGAAGAATTGCATACCCAATTCACATTGATTATAATAATGATTGAGCATTCAAATTCCTTGGACAGCTATGAAAATCTCAGCCTAAAAATAATGGCTGGCATTGTGGCTAACACACTAGGCATTGAACTGGGGCCCTCCAAAGCTAAAATCATGAGCTACTACAGCTCTCGAGCTGCGGCTGTAACAGACTAATATCCTCTATGGATTGGGCACAGAGAGGAATACGGAAAACACATTGATCAGTAGGTTACATAAACTCATGAGTTTGGACACTGTATTTCGCCTTTGACTGTGTAAAGCACGCCTACCTGCAGAGATTCTATCCTAGAAAATAAAGAAAAATAATTGGAGTGTGACCCCTTTAATGAAAGCCCCACCTTAGTGATCCACAGGTGCTATGGAGAATTAGTCCAGATTTGAACTTGATTAAAATTTCAGTAATAAAATTGCATTTTGTAGGTCCCTATTATAATTATTTTCTGCAACTCCCACTGCTAATAAAACTTTACTTTATTTATCCTAAATTTTAATGCTGTCCAGGTGGTTTCAATGAATGCTCGTGTGTTAATGAGTCCTTGAACATAAGAGGTTGTTTCTGTGTTTTGTAAGTTACCTAAAGTTGAGCTATGAAGCTTTTTTAAAAGGGGGATGGGAGGAATACCTGTTTAAAATCCCAATTTAGTAGCAGCAAATGTGAAGGTATCTGAATAGTATGCAAATAAATTTCATTCTTAGAGGTATTTTCACTTCTCATTGTTTTGTGGTGTGATTGGCCACCCGAGGCATATTTCTGCTCCCTTATTGGCTAACTGAAAGTATAAAACATCAAATAAGAAATAAGTGGCAAATAGTGAAATATTAATGAATACTTCTGGTCATGCATGATTGTACTTGTTTGCATGTAAGTGTGGGTATTTGTATGAAAAATATTTCCCCAAATATTTGTGTGAACAAAATACAATCCATGCAAAAAATAATGAATTGTGAAGTATAAACATGGCCAAACTGAACAGCATTTTATAAGCACTAAGTGTTAATATATGGGTTTTTGTTTGTTTTCAGATTTCTTTTGGGGAGAGAGGAGTTGGGATTCAATCAGCTCCTGTCTGTGTTCTTGCTGTTTAATTTTTATTTCATTGTATAATTCTCCTTTACCCCTCTAATCCCTTTAATTAAGACAATTTAAATTGGAATTGCTTTTGAGGCTTGATGAAGACTCCCAAGCAAATGAAATTGGCTTGGCCTTCTGGAAAAAGAAATAGCACACAAATGAATGGCTTGAACATTTTGTTATTGTGTGAGAACTGAAGAGGGGCTGTGGAGATGCCGGTTAAGGTCAGGGTCAACTTGAGGAGATCTTAAAGAAATGCAACCTCTGTATTCCATAAGGCTGCAAACCCTCCCACTGGAGAGAAGCATATGTGGAAAATCCTCTAGTTCTTCAGTGGAATTTTTCACCTTCTGTGGGTTACTACTTTGGAAGGGTGATGGCTCGGTCTAGTTTATTTTAGCAAAGCCTAATCCTCTGTCGTTCTTCTAAAGCCAAAGTCCCAATGAAGTTGATTAATAACAAATGTTAAATTTAATTAACATTTTACAACTCTAATTTCACCAACTGCCAGATACAAAAGAATAATAAAGCATATACTTATTTCCCAAACCTCAAATGTATTTTATTAATCTATGTGAAAAAATATTAATGGGAAACATTTCTGACAGTGAATAGTCATCTGTGCTTATTAGCAAAGACTTTGCACTATTCAAGGAGAAGGTAGATTTGATAATATAATGATATTGCATTAACTCAAAAAAAAACCCATCTGGAAAATGTATGAGAACTTTGAAGATCTTAATATATCCACTGAACTGGTTTGGAATGGGCAGCAAGAAAACAAGCTTTACAAATGCCAGCTCATCCATGAACCGTAATAGTGATCTCAATGTACCACCCTGAGAGTCAGAAATAGTTCATTCTTCATGGCCATTCAGTTCTTGGTCTTTTTACTGAAGGTATGTCTACATTGAAAACACTGCAGCTATGGCCCCCCAGAGATGTAGTTAAGCTGATGTAAGTTCCCAGTGTAGACCAGCCTTGAGACTGGTAGTAAGGGGGCAATATTAGGGTAATACCCTAATGAAACCACCCACTCATTCAATAACCAAAAAGTCATCTGATAATAGTAGTAACTTCCAGTCAAAAACTGAAGATACCATATACCTTTAAAAGTTGACTGAGCCTCCTATTTCTCATATCTCCATCTGTATTAAACATATGCATAGATGAATGCTAGAAATAAAACAAGTTGATACATAAGGTGGGTCTTCTATTCATATCAAGTTCAACTCTACTACTCAAGATAAGGAAAAAAATTGGTTATTGATAAATTCTTTGAGCGACAACTGTTTCTAATGATGTTAGTGTAAGATTTTATTTTATATTTACAAATATTTAGTTTCAGTCAGCTACACTCTGTGTGCTGTGGACTTCAGTGCTGGTAGTTTCTATAGAAAAATGTTTCCGGTGTTATTGCAGCTGTGCTTGTCCTAGGGTATTAGGCTATGTCTACACTAGCACTTTTGTTGGCAAAACTTTTGTTTGTCAGGGGTGTGAAAATCACACCCCTGACTGACATAAATTTCACCAACAAAAGTGCTGGTGTGGACAGCTCTATGTTGGCGGGAGATCTCCCGCCAATGTAGCTACCGCCGCTCATTGGGGTTGGTTTAATTATGCTGGTGGGACAGTTCTCCCCGCCGGCATAGTTCTCCCCACTGACAGTGGTACAGCTCTGCTGCTGTAAGGTCCATAGTGTAGACATAGCCTATGGGCTAGTCTAGCGCTCTCCCAGCGCTCTAAAAAAACCCACCTTCACTGAGGGGTGCAGCTCCCAGCGCTGGTGCACTGTCTACACTGGTGCTTTACAGCGCTGAAACTTGCTGCACTTGAGGGGGTGTTTTTTCACTCCCCTGAACAAGAAAGTTGCAGTGCTGTAAATTGCCAGTGTAGACAAGCCCTTAGAAAGACAAGATGGGTGAGGTAGTATGTTTAATTGAACCAATTTCTGTTAGTGAATTAAACAAGCTTTTGAGCTGCACAGAGTTCTTCTTGAGGTCTGGGAAAGGTACTCAGTTTGTTACAACTAAATACAAAGTGGAACAGATAAGGAGTTAACACATGTTGCAAGAGACTAGACAATTTGAAGTATGCAGTTAACACCTCTACAGTCATAGGACAAAGGAGGGTTCACCCCTTCACCTTGAATGGTGTCTTACAACATGTGTTAGCTCCTTATCTCTTCCATCCTTGTATTTAGCTGTGACACTCTGAGTACCATTCCCAGACCTGAAGAAGAGCACTATGTAAGCTTGAAAGCTTATTTCATGTACACGTATATACATTGCCTCACATAATGAGATCCTGATATAAATTGCATCCTCAAGTTGCTAGTGTAATACTATTACTAAGTAAGACCTTGGGAGGCAGGCCAGTCCTCACTTACAGACAGCCCCCCAACCGAAAGCCAATACTCACCAGCAACCACACACCACACAACAGAAACACTAACCCAGGAACCAATCCTTGTAACAAACCCCATTGCTTACTCTGTGCCCATATCTACTCTAGCGACACCATCAGAGGACCCAACCACATGAGCCATACCATCAGGGACTCATTCACCTGCACATCTACTAATGTGATATATGCCATCATATGACAGCAATGCCACTCTGCCATGTACATTGGCCAAAGAGGAGAGTTCTACATAAAAGAATAAATGGACACAAATCAGACATCAGGAATTGTAACATACAAAAGCCAGTAGAACACTTCAATCTCCCTGGACATTCTATAACAGATTTTAAATTAGCCATACTTCAACAAAAAAAACTTCAAAAACAGACTTCAAAGAGAAACTCCTTAGCTACAATTCATTTGCAAATTTAACACCATTCATTTGGGCTTGAATAGGGACTGGGAGTGGCTGGCTCACTACAAAAGCAATTTTCCCTCTCCTGGTATTGACACCTCCTCAATGATTGGGAGTGGACCACATCCACCCTCATTGAATTGGCCCTGTCAACACTGGTTCTGCACTTGTAAGAAAGCTCCATATACTTCATGTATCATTATATTTACGCTTGCATCTGTAATTTTCACTCCATGCATCTGAAGAAGTGGGGTTTTTAACCCACGAAAGCTTATGCCCAAACAAATCTGTTAGTCTTTAAGGTGCCACCAGACTCCTCATTGTTATTATTTATGATAGTTTTGCAAAAAGTGAAACTGACCTATGAAAATTTAGCCCTGGTCTACCCTATGGGGTTAGGTCGATTTTAGCCGTGTTAGGTCGATTTTATAATGAATGCGTCTACACAACCAACCCAGTTCTGTCGACCTAAAGGGCTCTTAAAATCGACTGCTGTACTCCTCCCCGACGAGGGGAGTAGCGCTAAAATCGACCTTGCTGGGTCGAATTTGGGGTAGTGCAGACGCAAGTCTACGTTATTGGCTTCCGGGAGCTATCCCAGAGTGTTCCAATGTGACCACTCTGGACAGCACTTTCAACTCTGATGCACTAGCCAGGTACACAGGAAAAGCCCCAGGAACTTTTGAATTTCATTTCCTGTTTGGTCAGTGTGGCGAGCTCAGCTGCACAGGTGACCATGCAGTCCCCCCAGAATCGCAAATGAGCTCCAGCATAGACCGAACGGGAGACACTGGATCTGATTGCTGCATGGGGAGAAGAATCTGTGCAGGCGGAACTCCGATCAAAAAGAAGAAATGCTAATATATATGCCGAAATCGCACAGGGCATGATGGACAGAGGCTACAACAGGGACACACAGCAGTGCCGCGTGAAAGTTAAGGAGCTCAGGCAAGCCTACCAAAAGACAAAGGAGGCAAACGGTTGCTCTGGGTCAGAGCCCCATACATGCCACTTCTATGATCAGCTGCATAACATTCTAGGGGGGACCCTACCACTACCCCACCACTGTCCGTGGACACCTGCAAGGAGGGAGTCTCACACAACAGGGAGAAGGATTTTGAGGAGGAGGAGAATGCGCAGCAGGAAAGCGGTGAATCCGTTCTCCCTGGCAGACAGGACCTTTTCATCACCCTGGAGCCAATACCCTCCCAAGGTGGGATCCCCGACCCTAAAGGCGGAGAAGGCACCTCTGGTGAGTGCACATTTGTAACTACAGTACAGGGTTTAAAAGCAATAGTGTTTAATGTTTGATTTGCCCTGAACACTTGGGATGCATTCGCGGCCAGTACAGCTACTGGAAAAGTCTGTTAACGTGTCTGGGGATGGAGCGGGAATCCTCCAGGGACATCTCCATGAAGCTCTTCTGGAGGTACTCTGAAAGCCTTTGCAAATGGTTTCTGGGGAGGGCTGCCTTATTTTGTCCTCCACAGTAGGACACTTTACCACGCCAAGCCAGTAGCAAGTAGTCTGGAATCATTGCAGCACAAAGATGGCAGCGAATGGTCCTGGATTTTGGTCGCATTCAAGCAACATTCGGTCTATATCTTTCTGTGTTAGCCTCAGGAGAGTGATAACATTCATGGAGAAATTTTTTTTGTAAGGGAACAGTAAAAGGACCCCGGTCATGCTGGGCTGTTTGCACTTGGCTAAAAGGGATCATCCCTGAGAATAGCCATGCGGTGTGGGGGAGGGGTGAAGGGATCATCTGAGAGAATAGCCATGTGGTGGGGTGGGGGGTGGATGTGCTGCACATCCACCTGAAAACCGCAGCCCCTCCTTTTAAGTGGCAAACCCAGCCGGCATTGCTTGCTATGGGAAAGTAGGGCACTGCAGTTTGAAACCATTCCCACATGATGTGAAGGCGTTAGAAGCCAACCCCGTGTACCCTTTGGCTTACCATGGCTGCCTGGAAACTGAATTCTGTTGCCCAGCCATGTGTGATGTGTCACCATACTGGCAGGCGCTCAATATAAAAGGCAAAATGCGACCTTGTACCTAAAGCACATGTTCTGTCTGCTGTGAATTGCTTGATTCACTGTGAAAGAGTCTCCCTTTTGTTCTCAGAAATATATCATCTTAAATTTTATTCTCCCTTTTTATCACCCCGCAGGTGGAAATGTTTCTATGCTCCCCCTAGCATCTCCGTCCCCAGGGTTATCGCAGATTAGATGGTGAAAAAAATGCACTTGCGATTACATGTTTTCCGAGCTCATGCAGTCCTCCCGCACTGATACGGCACAGCTGAATGCATGGAGGCATTCAGTGGCAGAGTCCAGGAAAGCATTAAGTGAGCTCGATGAGAAGAGGCAGGATGCAATGCTGAGGCTAATGGGGGAGCAAACGGACATGCTCAGGCGTCTGGTGGAGCTGCAGGAAAGCCAACAAGAGCACAGACCGCAGCTGCATCCACTGTACAACCGCCTGCCCTCCTCCCCAAGTTCCATATCCTCCTCACCCAGACGCCCAAGAACGCGGGGGGTGGAGGGGTGAGGCACCAGGCACCCAGCCACTGCACTCCAGAGGATGGCCCAAGCAACAGAAGGCTGTCATTCAAACAGTTTTGATTTGTAGTGTGGCTACAATAAGCAATGTGGCCTTGTTCTCCCCTCCTCCTCCACCCCACCACACCCCACCCGGGCTACCTTGTCAGTTATCTCACATTTTTTTTTAATTAATAAAGAAAGAATGCATGGTTTCAAAACAATAGTGACTTTATTTCCTTTGCCAGCTGTGATCGAAGGGGGGAGGGTGGTTGGCTTACAGGGAATTAAAATCAACAAAGGGGGTGGGTTTGCATCAAGGAGAAACACACATAACTCTCACATGGTAGCCTGGCCAGTCATGAAACTGGTTTTCAAAGCCTCCACGCTGTGCTCTTCTAATCACCCTGGTGTCTGGCTGCTCAAAATCGGCTGACAGGCGATTTGCCTCAACCTCCCACCCCGCCATAAATGTCTTCCCCTTACTCTCACAGATATTATGGAGCACACAGCAAGCAGCAATAACAATGGGAATACTGGTTGCGCTGAGGTCTAACCTAGTCAGCAAACAGTGTCAGCAAACATCCAAAAGCACATTCTACCACCATTCTGCACTTGCTCAGCCTATAGTTGAACTGCTCCTTACTACTGTCCAGGCTGCCTGTGTATGGCTTCATGAGCCATGGGAGCAAGGAGTAGGCTGGGTCTCCAAGGATAACTATTGGCATTTCAGCATCCCTCAGAGTAATTTTCTGGTCTGGGAAGTAAGTCCCTTCTTGCAGCTGTTCGAACAGCCCGGAGTTCCTAAAGATGCGAGCATCATGCACCTTTCCCGGCCAGCCCACGTTGATGTCGGTGAAACGTCCCTTGTGATCCACCAGTGCTTGCAGCACCATTGAGAAGTACCCCTTGCAGTTTATGTACTGGTTGGCAAGGTGGTCCGGTGCCAAGATAGGGATATGCATTCTGTCTATCGCTCCACCACAGTTAGGGAACCCCATTGCAGCAAAGCCATCCAGTATGACCTGCACATTTCCTAGAGTCACTACCCTTGATAGCAGAATGTCAGTGATTGCATTGGCTACTTGAATCATAGCAGCAGTCCCCACAGTAGATTTGCCCACTCCAAATTGATTCTCGACTGACCGGTAGCAGTCAGGCGTTGCAAGCTTCCACAGGGCTATCGCCACTCGCTTCTCAACTGTCAGGGCACCTCTCATCTTGGTATTCCTGTGCTTCAGGGCGGGGGAAAGCAACTCAGAGTTCCAGAAAAGTGGCCTTACGCATGCGAAAGTTTCGCAGCCACTGGGAATCATCCCATACCTGCAACACTATGCGGTCCCACCAGTCAGTGCTTGTTTGCCGGGCCCAGAATCGACGTTCCACTGTATCAACCAGTCCCACTGCCGCCATGATGTCCCAATTGCCACATCCCATGCTTTCAGGAACGTCTGTGTCCATGCCCTCTTCACAATCGTACTCGTGCTGCCGTCTCTTAGCCAGGATCTGCACATACTGCATTATAATGTGCGAGGCATTTACAATGCTCTCAACAGCAGCAGTGAGCTGAGCAGGCTCCATACTTGCCGTGCTATGGCGTCTGCATGGGTAACCCAGGAAAAAAGGCGCAAAATGATTGTCTGCAGTTGCTTTCACGGAGGGAGGGAGGGGAGACTGACAACATGTACCCAAAACCACCCGCAACAATGTTTTTGCCCCATCAGGCATTGGGAGCTTAACCCAGAATTCCAATGGGCAGCAGAGACTGCGGGAATTGTGGGATAGCTGCCCACAGTGCACCACTCCGTGAGTCGATTCTAGCCATGGTAGTGAGGACGCACTCCGCTGACTTAATGCGCTTAGTGGGGACATACACAATTGACTGTATAAAATCGATTTCTAAAGATCGACTTCTATAAAATCGACCTAATTTTGTAGTGTAGACATACCCTAAGTGATTGCTGGAGGCTGGGGAGCTAGTTGTTGTTGCAATTCTGGTTCTTATCCCTTTTCCCAAACTGCCCCTTTCTCAGGGCAGGTCTACACTACCGCTTAAGTTAACTTGCTTTGCAGAGGGGTGTGAAAAAGCCCCCCCCCAAGTGATGCAAGTTTTGCGCTGTCCACACCAGCACTATGTCAGCAGGAGACATCTCCTGCCAACAGAATTTAAACTTCTCGCCAACGTGGAGTAATTATGCCGACAGGAGAGCACTCTCCAGTCAGCTCAGCACGTCTTCACCAGATGTGCTCCAGCGGCACAGCTGCACAGATGCAGCTGTGCCGATGTAGCACTATAGTGTAGACTTCCCCTCCATATGAAATGACAGAATCAGCAGGCACACCAGTGAAAACTCAGCTATCTTTGAGCATGGAGGGTGCTCAGACCTTGAGCATAGGATGGATATTTGATTCGCTGTCATGCTCTCAGTACTTGTATGAGTAATACCATATGGTCATGCTGCTGAGCAGCATTCGTAATAGTCAGGTGGCTGAGGTATAATTGTGATCTCCCATACTTGTCGGTTTACATGTTGTTCATTTTTTTGAAAAGTTTGACACTTTCCCCCTGCCTTATATACTCTAGATGTGACTTTGCCTTTCTAATAGACTGAAATATTGAAATGGCTGACAGCAGAGCAAGAACGCCACAGAGATCATATGGTATAGAAGTAGCTTTTCATCTCTGAAGCAAGGGGAATCATTTAATTAAGTTAAATTCCTCCAGGGCCAGCTCAAAGTCTAAACTGCCTGCCCATCAACACAAGCTGGTGGTGTGAAGATCTCTCATTACTCTCATTACATATAGATCAAATATATCCTTGTTCAGAGATATCTGTACTTTTCTGAATCTCTTGGGTCTCTCTATAAATATAGGTTTACTGTATTTAGGATACCGCCATTATTTTTCTAAAGGTACAACTAGATCAGCATATGTATCTTTCTTTGTATGAAGAAAAGTGGATTTCTCCTCTTAAAAATGTATTCCTTTCTCTATAATTTTGTAGGGTCACCAAGAAACATATGTGCCTGTGGGTATATATTGCAAATGTGTATGGAAAATATGTGTAAAGGATTTAGCAGTCACAGGTGAATGCTCCATGCATCTCCTAGGAAAATGAATACATTATGTAATCTGCTGTGCAGTATGATGTAGAAAGTGTCAAGGATGATCTAGGGGCTAAAATCTGAGACAGTTTGTAACAATGCAGGTTAAAAAAAAACCCCAATCACCTATATTTCAGAGAGCAGTGCACTGAGGTTTATATGGGGAAGAAATGGAGGAGGGTGAAAGATTCCAAATTTGATCTTAATCTTTTACTCCCATTTATTCCATGGAAATATTTTTGCTGTACAATATTCATCTTATCAAACATGCACAAATTATATGCAATATATACTCTGGGGCTGCCTCCTACATTAGTTAGCATTACAAGTCCTATTAACTACAGGGGAAGACTTGAGGACTCAAGAGAGGCAGGAGCAAGCCTCTGGTAGTTAGAAGAGTTGCGGTGTGCTGCTCTCCTTTCACCTCCGAGTGAATTTTTCTGAATCTTGCAGCATCACTGTAATCTACCACAAACGTAAGAGTATCTCAATGAAGGGCAGAAAATTAATTAGTTTGCAGAAAACTGAAAGAAAATTATTTTTATAGGCTGTTTCTCATGCCTGAGTCTGAGGTTTATGCATTTTTGGAGTGAGAAAGCACTCAGCCACTGGAGGAAGCCTGCCATAAAATATTTGAATCGGATTTGTTTACAAAATAATCTCCTTCTGATTTAATGGAAGTCTATTCTGTTCTCGCCAGTTCAAAGCAGCAGATTTGCAGGCAAAACAAAAACAAAAAACAAAAAGAAAAACAACAACCTGTTTTAATGGCAATGTTTTCTACATCTTTTAAGTACTTTTTGTGACTTTATTTTAAGAAAGGAGCTTTGTTGACCAAAGAGTTAATGTAGAATATGTCGGAACAGCATTTGAGCTGGGTGAATAGTTCATAACAATATGTCATAGAATCCCATGCTACCATAAGATACCCTAAAATGTGATTGTCAAGTGTGGGTACTAATTACAAATATAAGGTCACTACGAAGTCAGGAAAGCTCTCAGAACCCTCATAGCTGAGCTCTCCATGTAGTGTAATAGTTTCAAGCCTTTAACCTACTGTACAGCATTAAGCAGGTACTTTATTAAGTGACCTTGTCTAAACAATAGTGAAGTACACTTAAGAGAAGTGCTGTCAGGAATACACATGTCAGAGGTGTTGCTATGCTCTCATTAAATGCTGTGTTTGAAAACCCGTAAGTATTACATTTTTATTTATTTCATTATCCTGTAATACAATTTTTAAAAGTGTTTTTTTAAAGTACCGATACCTCCATTACAGAGAAAAGCTGTCCTGTCATTAAAAGAGTCAATGCAACTGGTTTTCATGCATGCAGGAAGCATTTCACTATAAATTAAATGTTAATCATGCTGTTTAAACCACTTCAGAATTCTAGGCCCTGACAATAAAAAAAATCTTGTCAAGGTAAAACAGTGTTATATTCATGGGAACAACCCAAACTGAATCAATTAATTTGGTATATATGGTGAGTGCGACAGATTGACTATAACACAGCAATAGGTCATAATTGATATACAGCAGAATTAAAGTTACAAGAAATTATGAGAATACGTGAGACTTTTCTCTTTAAACTCAGATGTAATGTAGAAGAGGAACTGGATTTTGTCAAGCAAGACAATAACATGAACAAAACTTGGTTGTTTGGCTAACGTGAAGAGCTATTGACCCTAGAATGGGATACATGTTCATTTGGACATAAAATGTAGAAGGTAGTGTATTCAAACCTGTGCTATGTGCAATACACCACATTCAGTAGTTCCTTGTAACACAGCATCTCAGATACAGCAAGATTAATGTTAGTAAATACTGAGGCTCTTCTACAAAAGTTAATGCAGTGTCACTGGCATAAAACAAGTGTAACAGTAATATTGGGCCCTGAATTCTTAACGATAACCACTATTAGGGCCCCAAATGAATCTTTGCATTATCATACTTTATGTAGTGAGGAGCGGAGAGCTGAAAGAAGTGTCCTACAGTTGGGTGGAATACACAGCATTTGTTAACTCTTATTACAAAGGTCTTACTATAAAGTCCAAATGAGAGGAGAGATAAGCAAGCTGGACATTAAGTGCAAAGTATATGAAAAAGGACAAGTCTAAAGAAGTCAGTCTGGAACCCCCCGGCTCCTTCGGAACAAACCCAAACTGCCTGCCATCAGCATTGGAGCTGCACTGTATCTGTAGAGCCATAAATCTAACCTCTGATCAAAATAATCCCTGCTGTGGGTGGGATCATTCAGTACATGGTCTGTACTTTATTTTGGATTTTTCCGGGGCTGTGAGCAAACAATGCACTGAACTGTCCACTACTCAGTAGTATATAGTTCTATATTACTCCAGACCAGTGAATGATGCTATTATAGAAGTGTTTTTTTTACTTTCCTCCACCCTTGAACATATTAATTCCAAAGTCATGCCTGAAGCTGTATGTGCCGCCTGCCAGCATTGTGAGTGTCTTCTCAATTAATCAGGAGTTGTCTAGAATTAATGGTACCTATGAATGTGTTAATGGTGAAATATTACCCCATCACCCCCTCAGAAACCTTCTGCTCCATGAGGAGCTATGAAAATTACAGAAAGCAAGTGCCTCTTTCCTCCCATTGCATCAGAATGTTACAAGGATGGGGCTGGTGATCTAAACCATTATTACCACTGTCCCCTGAAAAGTTTTAATAGTTCCTCTAATTTTTGGAGAATACTAGTTTGTTGATATGTCATTTCCCTTGTTTAACTCATAAGAAGGGCTGCTATTTCCTGTGTCCAGACAGAATACCCAGATTGCATTTCCAAACACGAGAGAAAGTTGAGTAGCTAACTGACCAAAACATAATGAATTCATTTGATCAGTATCGTGGCTTTTATGGCTTACTTTATGCCTTTCCTATTTACTTGTAATGCCCAGGTTGCTACAGAAATAGTGACTAAGAAGCTGGTTTCTGGCTTCAGCTTAGGGAAATCCCATTCTGCTAAAATTTTAAAACTCTCATAATGGATTGAAGTGTATATATTTGGGGAATGCTTGTGCAGACTTGTATTTCACAAATTACATATGGCGAAGAACTGCCTTCAACTGGTAATAAACTCAGAGCTTTAATAAATCTTAACCACAAAGAACTTGTAATTAATAAGAACTTCCCCCATGGGACACCATTACAATGCTTCCTCCAAAACACAATACTTCCTCCAAAAATGATATATGATTGTGCATTTACTGTACTAAGCTACCTTTTGTCCAAATAGATCCCAAAGGGATCAGGAAACTCTATCAGCTAATTTTAAAAACTATGAACCTGATTCTCTTCTCACTGCATTACTTTAAATCAGGAGTAACTCTAATAAGTCCAGTGGTGTGTCATAGATATAAAATTAGTGTAAAGTGAGAAGAGATCCAGACAAAATGTACACATAGAGACACATGATTTTAGATAGCATACTGACCACAAATATAAATTAATATACAGTTCCTACTGGACATGTGGTCACATCTGAAAAAAATGTTTTAATTGGGCTAAGTTCTCAAAACATTGGCTGGGGCATATGAGGAAGCAGGGAAATAATGAACATAGAGAGATTAGATGTGTGTGCCATATTTAAACTGGTTGAACGTTGGCTCTGTTTCCGCATTAACCAAAAAATAGATGGAGACTGAGTGGTGCTCTAAGGGTATGTCTACTCTACGGGATTACTCCGAATGTACAGAATTCGATTTTTGGCAACCGATTGTATAAAGTCGAGTGTAAGCACATTAATTCTGTGGTGTGTGTCCATGTACCGAGGCTAGCGTCGACTTCCGGAGTGTTGCACTGTGGGTAGCTATCCCATAGCTATCCCATAGTTCCCACAGTCTCCTCCACCCATTGAAATTCTGGGTTGAGATCCCAATGCCTGATGGGGCCAAAAACATTGTCGCGGGTGGTTCTGGGTACATCCTCCCCCTCCCTCTGGGAAAGCAACGGCAGACAGACAACCGTTTCACGCCTTTTTTCCTGGGTGAACTGTGCAGACGCCATACCACGGCAAGCATGGAGCCTGCTCAGCTCAAGACAGCAGTCATGAACATAGTAAACACCTCGCGCATTATCGTGCAGTTTATGCTGAACCAGAACCTGCAAAACCAGGCGAGGAGGAGTCAGCTACAGCAGCGCGGCGACGAGAGTGATGAGGACATGGACACAGAATTCTCTCAAACCGCGGGCCCCGGTGCTTTGGAGATCATGCTGTTAATGGGGCAGGTTATAGCCATGGAACGCCGATTCTGGGCCTGGGAAACAAGCACAGACTGGTGGGACCTCATAGTGTTGTAGGTGTGGGACAATTTCCAGTGGCTGCGAAACTTTTGCATGCGTAAGGGCACTTTCATGGAACTTTGTGACTTGCTTTCCCCTGCCCTGAAGCACCAGAATACCAAGATGAGAGCAGCCCTCACAGTTGAGAAGCAAGTGGCGATAGCCCTGTGGAAGCTTACAACGCAAGACAGCTACCGGTCAGTCGGGAATCAATTTGGAGTGGGCAAATCTACTGTGGGGGCTGCTGTGATGTAAGTAGCCAAAGCAATCACTGAGCTGCTGCTATCAAAGGTAGTGACTCTGGGAAATGTGCAGGTCATAGTAGATGGCTTTACTACAATGGGATTCCCTAACTGTGGTGTGGCGATAGATGGAACCCATATCCCTATCTTGGCACCGGAGCACCAGGGCAGCCAGTATATAAACCACAAGGGGTACTTTTCAATGGTGCTGCAAGCACTGGTGGATCACAAGGGACGTTTCACCAACATCAACGTGGGATGGCCGGGAAGGGTTCATGACGCTCGCATCTTCAGGAGCACTAATCTGTTTAAACGGCTGCAGCAAGAAAATAACCGTTGGGGATGTTGAAATGCCTATAGTTATCCTTGGGGACCCAGCCTACCCCTTAATGCCATGGCTTATGAAGCCATACACAGGCAGCCTGGACAGTAGTCAGGAGCTGTTCAACTACAGGCTGAGCAAGTGCAGAATGGTGGTAGAATGTTTAAAGGGTCGCTGGCATACGTTACTGACTCGCTCAGACCTCAGCCAAACCAATATTGCCATTGTTATTGCAGCTTGCTGTGTGCTCCACAATCTCTGTGAGAGTAAGGGGGAGATCTTTATGGCGGGGTGGGAGGCTGAGGCAAATCGCCTGGCTGCTGACTACACGCAGCCAGACACCAGGGTGATTAGAAGAACACACCAGGAAGCACTGCGCATCAGAGAACCTTTGAAAACCAGTTTCATGACTGGCCAGGCTACGGTGTGAAAGTTCTGTTTGTTTCTCCTTGATGAAAACCCACCCCCTTGATTGACTCATTCCCTGTAAGCAAACCACCCTCCCCCCTTCGATCACAGCTTGCTTTCAAGGGAAATAAAGTCACTATCATTTAAAAATCATGTATTCTTTATTAATTGATTATAAACATAGGGAGAGAACTGACAAGGTAGCCCGGGTGGGGTTTGGGAGGAGGCTAGGAGGGAAGGAAAAGGCCACTTCAAAAGTTCAAAATAATGACAGCCTTTTGCTTGGGCTGTCCACTGGGGTGGAGTGGGCGGGTGCACGGAGCCTCCCCCCCCCCCCGTGTTCTTACACGTCTGGGTGAGGAGGCTATGGAACATGGGGAGGGGGGAGGGCAGTTATACAGGGGCTGCAGCGGCACTCTGTGATCCTGCTGCCGTTCCTGAAGCTCCACCAGACGCCGGAGCATGTCTGTTTGATCACGCAGCAGCCCCAGCGTTGCAGCCTGCCACCTTTCATCATGGCCTCACGTTCAGTGGCATCTTTCCTGTACTTTGATACTGTGTCTTTCCACTCATTCAGATGAGCTCTTTCATTGCGGGTCGATTGCATGATTTCAGAAAACATGTCGTCTCGCATGCGTTTTTTTCGCCGCCTTATCTGAGATAGCCTTCGGGACGGAGGAGGGAGGCTTGAAAAATTTGCAGCTGCGGGAGGGAGGGAAAAAAGGGAGAGAAGTATTTAAAAAGATACATTTTACAGAACAATGCTTATACTCTTTCACGGTGAACAACACTATTCACATTACATAGCACATGTGATTTCAGTACAAGGTCACATTTTGCATCTTATATTGAGTGCCTGCGGCTTTGGTGTTAGAGATCACAGACGCGGGGCCGGGCAACAGAATTCGGCTTGCATGCAGCCATGGTAAGCCATTGTCTTTTGGCTTCTGCAGCCTTCATAAAAGCAGCGCCCTCCTTTCCCATACCAAGCAAAGCCTATTGAGTGCTGCGGTTTTCCTGTTAACGTGCAGCAGCAGAAACCAAACTAAACCCCCCACCACCCATCCAATTCTCTGGGATGATCGCTTTACCCCTCCCCCCACCGCATTGCTGGTATCAGGGAAGATCCCTGCAGAAAGCAAACTAACCCCCCCCCATCCAATTTTGTGTGATGTTCGCTTTACCCCTCCCCCCACCGTGTGGCTGGTATCAGGGAAGATCCCTGCTAGCCAAACGCGAAAAGCTCAGCGCCAATGCCTCGCGCCCCCTCCCACCCCCCCGCTTGGCTAACTGCAGGGAAGGATTTCTTTTCAGCCACAGGCAAACAGCCCAGTAGGAACAGCCACCTCTGTCCCCTTCATTAAATTTCCGTATTTCAACCAGGTTACCATGAACGATATCACTCTCCTGAGGATAACACAGCGAGATAAAGAACGGATGTTGCTTGAATGCCAGCAAACACCGGGACCATACGCTTCCAGGCTTTGTCATGCAATGATACCAGATTACTTGCTACTAGCATGGCGTGGTCAAGTGTCCTACCATGTAGGACGGAATAAGGCTGCACTGCCTTGTGGAAAGGTTTTTGGAGTACCTCCAGGAGAGCTTCATGGAGATGTCCCTGGAGGATTTCCGCTCCATCCCCAGACACGTTAACAGACTTTTCCAGTAGCTGTACTGGCCGTGAATGCATCCCAAGTGTTCAGGGCAAATTAATCATTAAAAAATGCTTGCTTTTAAACCATGTTTTATATTTACAAAGGTACACTCACCAGAGGTCCCTTCCCTGGCCTCATTGTCTGGGATAATGCCTTGGGAGGGTTGGGAAGGTACTTCAGTCAGGCTGAGAAAAAGATCCTGGCTGTTGGGGAGAATGGAGTGCTGTGTGCTCTCCGCAAGCTCGTCCTCCTCCTCCTCCTCCTTCTCTTCCCTGTCCGCAGAATCCTCAGGCATGGCTGAGATTACTCCCTCCTCGGAATCCACGGTCAGAGATGGGGTAGTGGTGGCGGCCCCCTCTAGAATTGCATGCAGCTCAGTGTAGAAGCGGCATGTCTGTGGCTCTGACCCGGACCTTCCGTTTGCTTCTTTGGTTTTCTGGTAGGCTTGTCTGAGCTCCTTAACTTTCACGCGGCACTCTAGTGAGTCCCTATTGTGGCCTCTCTCCATCATGCCCTTGGAGATTTTTTCAAATGTTTTGGCATTTCGTCTTTTGGAACGTAGTTCTGCTAGCACGGAATCCTCTCCCCATATAGTGATCAGATCCAGTACCTCCCATACGGTCCATGCTGGTGCTCTTTTTCGATTCTCGGACTGCATGGTTACCTGTGCTGATGAGCTCTGCGTGGTCACCTGTGCTTTCCACGCTGGGCAAACAGGAAATGAAATTCAAAAGTTTGCGGGGCTTTTCCTGTCTACCTGGCCAGTGCATCCGAGTTCAGATTGCTGTCCAGAGCGGTCACAATGGTGCACTGTGGGATAGCTCCCAGAGGCCAATAGCGTCGAATTGCGGCCACACTAACCCTAATTCGAAATGGCAATGTCGATTTTGGCGCTACTCTCCTCGTCGGGGAGGAGTACAGAAATCGATTTTAAGAGCCCTTTATCTCGAAGTAAATGGCTTCATTGTGTGGACGGGTGCAGGGTTAATTCGATTTAATGCTGCTAAATTCGAACTAAACTCATAGTGTAGACCAGGCCTAAAGGTATGCACTTCTAATTTTCAAATAGGGAACACATCACTTGTACTGGGCACAGTAAAATTTAAATCAATGAAAGAGTTGACTAAAGCAATAATTTGTATAATATATGTGCATAAATTAAAGCATGATGAAATGCTTCTCTGGGTTTGATTCTAAAGAAAGATCAAATATCATTTATAAACAGGAAAAACAATTTTATACTGGACCACACACACTCAGACAAGACAAACAGACCATTTTGGATCTTTGTAAAAAGAAACCACTAGTTTTTTTAGCCTGATAGAACTATACATGTGTGAAAAGTTTTCAGTTTTTCAATATTCCTGATTTTATATTTCATCTTGGACTACTGTGCTGGTGATGAAGTAGATATATCAGTGTCAATTGAAATCCTACCTGAATTCATTTATGTAAAGAAAAAAATAAAAGCATTTCTGATGAATTGGTTGTGTTTCTGAAGAAGAGGGAGTGATGGGCAGAAGAAAAGGCACAGAGCTGTATGAATTGGTACTGATGGCAATGTTCACCCTACCTTTCCTTTTGTCTTTTGGATGGATGTCTTGCCATGGATGCCTCATTTCTGTCTTTTTGCATCCCCTAAAAGTCCCTCTGTTTGACTCGGCCTGTCATTATGTCCAAAGACGGCTAGATGCAGCTATCTCTTCAGCAGGCCAGTGCTGTTCCTGGGTCAGATAGAGCGTCATTCAAGCATGATCTGAAGAGTTCCATCTCTGAAGTAGCTGAGTGTTTTGTTTCTGCAGCTCTACCAGCTATTGCCAAATAAGAGAACAAAGGTGGGTTATTTTGGTTTGATTCTCTTTTGGGAATTTAAAGAACCTAGATCCTCCTTGTTTTTGGAGGTAGAAGTAGAAACAGAAAGGGGGTCCAGGGTGATTGTGAGCCCCAAGCTTCCACAATGGGGGAGAAAGGAACGGAGAAGGTATAATAATGGGAAATGAATATTTGGGCTAAATAAAGTTTCATACCAAGTTTCTCTTGTCTCTAAAATGTGTTTCTATGCCGCAAAGTCAAATGTGACAATGTGGGGCTCTGTGTCTATGATGTCTCACTGGCTTCCAAATCTGTGTGTTCAGATTACAAGTAAAAAGATATCTTTTCCCCCCCTAGCTACCAGATCTGCAAACTTGATTTGGGATGTGAGAGCTAGGCTGGTTTCTTTCCTTCTTTCAGATCAGTACTAGTAATAAAGGCTCTGCGGGGCAAATTCTACCCTCAGTGACTCCATGGCCTTCAATGATTTGCACAGGTGTAACTGCTTGAAGTTAAGTAAACATTTAGGTTGATGAGGCACAAGAAGAAACAGAATCCAGCTCTCACACTCACCTGTGACGGCTCCGCAGGGTTTTCAGGAGGAAGGCAGTTAAAACTGAATCTCTTCTGTATAGTAAGAAGGTCAGACTTTGATTGCAGGAAGCCTGATCCTGTTCTCACTCACACCAATGTAAATGCAGTGAATGCAATTTACATTAATGTAAGTGAGAGGGTAGTAGAATGACACATAAAGGCAAGCTTTTGAAGTACAAAACCTGAAGCAGCAGCAGTGAAATGAGCGGCAGATACTACAGTCAGGGGTATTGCAGAACTGGTAAAGAAAGAGGAATATGTTGGGAAAGCATTTGAGCTGGGTGAATAGTTCATAACAATATGTTCAATCCACCTTGTCTCCTCTGTTCATGAATCATCCATCAGCGGACATGCAGTTTTCTCAAATTTATTCATACTTCCAATATCATTTGCCAGAGAATTTCTACAAACAATTCTCTGCGGCTCATTCATGAACAGGCTGTTGTGAGTGTCCCATATCTGAGATGCAAGTTGTTTTGATTAGACACATAGAACATATGGTATATTTCCACATTCCGACGAGATGAACATAGCTCTTTAAAGTCAGGTGTCCAGTCTAAGTACTCATCTTTACAAATACAAATGAACTTTCTGCAAATATTCTCCAATGTTTATCAGTCACTGTTGCACTACTGCGTGTAAACATTATTTGCTAAAATATTCATGGAAAGTGAACACAAATGGGCCATGAACATAATCAGGTGAACATATTTAAAAGGTTGAACAAATATATCTGAATGCTTTCTTGTACTTTTTGACTTGTTCTCCTCTCCCTAACGAGAACTAAAATCATCTAATCCTTCAGCTTCAGCAAGACTTTTCCCCCATAGATCATCAATATTTGTTATTCTTGCCTCTTACACTGTGCAGACTAGCAAGAGAATATGGCTGAATTTTCAGAAGTGCATGAATCATGTGTTAAGGTCATCTTTATTAAATGCTTCTGCTTACTTAGGAAGTGCATCATCGGTCAGCATTTGTGAGCCTGGGGCAGTCTCCTGCCCATGGCTGTCTTACACTACAAGGGTATGTCTACACTACAGGATTAATCCGAATTTATATAATTCGAATTTAGGAAACCGATTTTATAAATTCGAATGTATTCGGCCACACTAGGCACCATTAATTCGGTGGTGTGCGTCCAAGCTACCATAGTAGCATCGATTTCCAGAGCGTTGCATTGTGGGTAGCCAATAACATTGAATTGCCAATAACTTCGAATTGCGGCCACACTAACCTTAATTCGGATTAACAATACCGATTTTGACGCTACTCCTCTCGTCGAGGAGGAGTACAGAAATCGAATTAAAGGGCTCTTTAATTCGAATTAAATGGCTTCGTTGTGTGGACGGGTCAAGCGTTAATTCGAATTAAAGCAGCTAAATCCGAATTAAAGTCGTAGTGTAGACCAGGCCCAAGTGTCAGTGCTACAGGCGCAGAGGAAGTAAGCCTGGATTTAGAAAACCAAAGAGGTAAAGTCAAAAAGGAGAATTGGAACAGATTCCGCTGATGGAGTGGAAAGAAAAGTAAGCAAATAGCTAGCTCACTGTCAGATCAGTGTTGGTCTTGCATTCTCTCCGCCCCCCCCCCCCCGTCCGCTAAAGATATTGTACTTGAAATGAGCCCTAGGCAATGTGATGGCAGTGTGGAGGAAGTGTACTGTGCTAATGGGCATTTATGCATTGCTCTTTTTTGTCCCTACTTTGTTTTTATTTGTTAAGCTGTCTCTGTAGAAATGTTTTCTTTACTTATATTCAGTAACTGAAATAAGTTGAGTTTACTGTTTGGAAGGATATATTCTAACATAGTGCAGGATGGTCTACAGCTGGCATCTGAACAGCAGGAACAAAGACAGATGGACAAGTTCACTGAGTGTATGAAATTACCCAAGGCCCAGTGGAAAACTCATATTTTTGGTTTCTTTTTCATTTTTCAATTTAGACAGTTTGTTGAAGTGTCATCATTGTGACAAGGCATGGGAGCATAACATTCACTTGCAGTTTAGTACCTGCTCATGGTGTGTGTGTTTAAGTAACTGAGTGGGAGTCAGATTTATCACATTCCATCAGTGATCAGTTTCATTTGTACTCAAATCAAGAAGTTCATTGATTCTTGAGGAATATTGCTCACCTTCTAGGAATGTATTTGGAGGATAGTATTACAATACTTCTCTCCCTCTTATCTGCAACCAGGCAACCTCAGGCAGTGCTCTTGTCAGATCTCATCAAGCATGCACAGGTTTTGGTGCAGTCAGTACTTGCATAACTTTAAGGAAAACCCAAGTGCAGTAGGTAGTATGGATGATTCAGTGGCTTTTCCTCTGAATCAGTTCTGAACCATTAACCCAGGTTAGTGTTGAGTGACACATTGCTGCTGGTGCCATTAAAAAAATAAGAGATATAAACCAGTTGGGAAGAGGGTGGATATTGCAATAAAATTCCACTAGTATTTGCTTTAATTTCAAAATGAATCTGCTTTGGTGAACACAAGAGTTTTGAGACCTGCTTTCCATGAAGGCTAATATGATTATTAAGTTTCACTTGCATGAATGCTTGAAGAAACACAAAATGATCAAGTTGGGTTGGGACAAGCACCAAAATGTTTTGAAACTCTGCCAACACTTCTCTGACGTAGCCAAAATTCTTGAGCCCAGTTCAACTCTCATACAATGGAATTACTTTAATGTAAATCAGCAAAACTGGGTTGGGAATCTCCATGCAAGATTTCTGTTCGTTCTTGTTTCCAATCAAGCAAAATGTACTAAAATAGCAACCATTCTCAAGATATTTTGGCACTTCAGGTTCTGATCCCAGCCACAGCCTTGAAATATAGAGGTGCACAAAAATAAGCAGTGTTAATTGGACACTGCAGAATCTTCAAATAATTCTGATTTTAGAAATGGAGCACCGGTTTAGGAAGGTTTATCTTTCTTTCCAGATTATTTGCCCCTCATTATTTCGTAGCCTCTGCTTCTCTTCCAGGAATAATTTAAAGAGGTCATTTCAACTTATCTCTGTCACAGGCAGCTGGCTGCTGTTGAAACAAATGCCCTGTATTTTGATAGATGGATTTCCTCTTGTTCACCAAATTGATTTGGACCATCTTTAACTGTTCAGACGTTTGAGAGAGTTCATGGAAGCAGCATGCTGAGGGTGAATTGACTCATGGTCATAGTATCACTTGAATAATGCACTCAGGCTTCTTTCCCCACAAGAATGCATTTTAATTGTATAAAGAAAGTGTCTCAATAAAAGGGAAAGTATCTGCCTGGCAGTTACTTCAGAGCTTATTCTATTTGGCAATGCATTTTTATGACTGCGTCCAATGTGACAAGAGATGCTGTGTGAGGCTGGATGTGTCTCCTCATTTTGTATAAATTTAGGAACCTAAATTGGAGAATTTTGCACAAACAATCTCACTGTGTGGTTCCTTGGCATTGTCTTATACAAATTCACTGATCAAGAATGTTAAAGTTGGAAAAGAAAAAGAGAAAATTCACGCATCAGCACAAAATGTACCAGGACTTAGTATAATCTCGTTTGCTTTGTAAAAAGAGCAGCTAGGCACACATGAGTTCCATTCACCCACTAAAATGAGACTCTGGGAAATGGCTGAGATAAAATAAAAATGTAGCTCAAGCCATCTCTCATTTTAAAGACAATGGGACTGAGCCAAGACATTGAATCTCAGCTGCAAAGCCAGATCCATACTAAGTGGCCCATATTCTAATCTTGTGCCGAGTAGAACCTTACACCTCAAATTGTCTCATTGGGCCAGATTGTGAACTCCTAACTCAAGTTGCAGAGCAGCTATTCGCCCGAGTTGTCCCACTACATACTTGTGTGAGACCTGGTCTATGTGTAAAACTTATCCCAGCATAGCTATGGTGGTTGGGGTGTGATTTATTTTTAATGACATAATTATGCCAGCATGAGCCCTAGTGTAGATGCACTTACACCGACATAAAGGTGCTTCTGCCAATATAGCTTGTGTCTCTTGGGGCAATGGTGTAAACCAGGGATCGGCAACCTTTGGCATGTGGCCCGCCAGGGTAAGCACCCTGGCGGGCCAGGCCGGTTTGTTTACCTGCCGTGTCCACAAGTTCGGCCGTTGGCGGCTCCCACTGGCCGCGGTTCGCCGCTCCAGGCCAATGGGGGCTGCAGGAAGGGTGGCCAGCACATCCCTTGGCCCACGTTGCTTCCCGCAGCCCCCATTGGCCTGGAGCGGCGAACCGCGGCCAGTGGGAGCCGCGATCGAGCGAACCTGCGGATGCAGCAGGTAAACAAACTGGCCCGGCCTGCCAGGGTGCTTACCCTGGCGAGCCGCGTGCCAAAGGTTGCCGATCTCTGGTGTAAACTATGTCAGAAGAAGCATTTTTATGCTTGTATAAGCTGCACCTGGAACTAGCAGGGATTGCTTATACAGCTATGCCACAAAACTTTTCTAGTGTAGACAAGGCCTGAGTAACTGCTTTACAGTGTGACTAAGAGGCTCACAATCTAGCCCACTGAAATAAGTGTAACTGCCTGAACTGGAAAGTGCTACTTAAGCAATGTCTACACTACAAACTTTGGCCGATGCAAGTGACATCGGCACAAAGCCACCACAGTTAGTATATCGCTAATGCACATACATACTTGATTCCTTGCATCAGCGTTGCATGCACTCACTAGGAATGTTTGTGTCAAAGCACAGTGTGCTGTACCATGGCTAGGTATCCCAGTATGCAACTCACCAACATCCTGCATGCTGTCTTTTGGGAAGTTTTGGCAATGCGTGATGTAGCAGAAACAAGTCACACAGGAGTTACTGGGAGCTTCCCATCATGCAACTTTCTCCATCCCATAATGTCATCCATAGCCCATAATTTTTGTGTCTTTTTTTAAAATCCCACAAAGCCGGGTGGCCCTCCTCACTGTCCACTATCTCTGACAGAAGCATGGAACCTGAACAGCTCTGTGCTATTGCCATGAGCTTTGCAAGCACAGGACACACAATCTTCTGGTATTTGCAAAGCTGCAAGAAGAACCTCATCAGCAGTTCGTGATGATTTTGTGGAGGACAGATCGCTGTGGGACATAGCAAGAACAAATTCAAGGCTGTTGGTGGCAGTCACAGAGCAGCTGCAAGCGGGGAGCACCACTTCTGGGCCCAAGAAACAAGGACTGACTGGTGGGATTGCATCGTAATACAGACTTGGGAAGATAAACAGTGGCTGCAGAGCTTTTGGATATGTAAAGCCACATTCCTGGACCTGTGTGCCAAGTTCCCCAGTGCTCCAGCACAAGGACACCAGAATGTGAGCTGCACTGACAGGGGAGAAGTGAGTGGCAATCTCACTGTGGAAATGCGAAACACCGGATTGCTACCAGTCAGTGGGAAATCATTTTAGAGTAGGAAAATCCACTGTGTATGTGCGTGGAGGCGGGGAGGGGGGTTGTCATGCAAGTATGTGGGACCATTAATCATCTCCTGTGACTCCTGGCAATGTGCAGGATATAGTGGATGGATTTGCAGCAGTGGGGTTCCTGAACTGCAGTGGAGTGATAATGCACACATTGCACCAGCCCACTTTGCCCTAGAGTATATCAACTAAAAGGGCTACTTTTCTATGGTTATGCAAACATTGATGCATCCCCAGTGATGCTTCACTGACATCAGGGCTGGCTGGTCAGGGAAGGTGCAAGACACTCGTAACTTTAAGAAAACAGGAGTGTTCAGAAACTGCAAGCAGGGACTGTTTTCCCCAACTGGTGGATTACCACTGGAGATGTTGAAATGCCAGTTGTGATCCTGGGGGACCCAGTCTACCCTTTGCTTCCCTGCCTGATGAAGTTGTATACTGGCCACCTCAACAGACCAATGCAAGATTCAACTACCAGCTCAGCAGGTGCAGAATGAGAGTTGAATGTGCTTTTGGTAGATTGAAGGGATAATGGCGTTGTTTACTTACAAGATTGGATCTCCGTGAGAAAAATATTGCAATGGTTATAGCAGCCTGTGGTGTCCTGCATAATATCTGTGAGGCAAAGTGGGGAAAGTTGCAAAGGTGGAGCAGCTGTCTGCTGAGTTTGAACAGCCAGACACAAGGGCTATTAGAAGAGCTCAGCACAGAGCTATATAGCTGAGGGAGGGCTTGAAAGAGCACTTTAACAGTGACCCAGAGTAATGCATTGTAATGAACTGTGCTTTACCTGTAGGGTGACCATACATCCCAGTTTGGCTAGGACAGTTCCTTTTTTAAGCCCTGTCCTGGCCGTCCTGACTTTTTTTTTTTGGCAAAAGTGGGCATTTGTCCCATTTGCTCTTGCCAACTTGAGCAAATGGGACAAATGCCCACTTTTGTCAAAAAGCGGGGTGCAAAGAAACGTACAGAGGAGTGCGTGGTGATGCCAGCCCCACGTGGGGGGAGAGGTGTGGAGGCAGGGCTCCGGCAGGGCTTGGGCAAGCAGCAACGCCAGTCACAGCCTCATGCAGCAGGAGAGGGGGGGAAGAAGGGCTCAGGCAATGCAGTGACGCCAGTCTCAGCCTTTGGGAAATATGGTCACCCTATCTGGTATATGCGTCGCTGCTTGCCCGAGCCCTGCCTGCCCCCTATGCGGGGAGGAGGGCTTGGGCGAGTGGCTTAGGCCAGCCTCATGTGGGGGTCTCGGGTGAGTAGCTTGGGTGGCTTGGGAATATGGCCACCCTATCTACCTGGCCCTGCAGTTTGGGGCCTGTTAGAAATTGTATGGTGCTCGGTGTACATCTATGAATTCAACACAGTCATTGCACCTATATTAATTGTGTGGTGCTTGCTGTACATATATGATTATTACGCTGTCACTGATCTTATGAGTTCTGTCACACTATACAACAACTAGTTAGTGGGTGCTTTCAGTACTGCTAGGTATTCTGCTGCATATGTTGTGAACTAATAAAGATGAATTATTTTCCTAAAAATAGAATTTTGAGTAACAAAAGCAGTGCACAAAAAAACCCTGTGCAATTTTAAAGCAAATATATTAAAAACATAATAAATTAATGGCGATCTTAGCAAGGGAAAAGATAATGCATGACCATTTTGGCTACACATACAGAAACTATAGCTCTCACAGGTCAGTGTATGTAAAGCTGTGGTTGTCCTTACTGTTCCCCAGTGTGGAGTGGAAGGGGTAGGGATGTGGCCCGTGATGCCATGTGGAATTTTGACCAGGCTGTGTGGAGAGGTGCTAAAATGGACTTCTCCATGGACTTCAAAGGGAGACGAGCCCATGATTGTTGAACCAGTAAGTCCACCAGAGTCTGCAGCAGCTGTGTTTGCTGCTGGAGAAGCCCCATTATGTCCTGGTGCATCTCCCTCTCCTTTTCCTGCTGGGACTCCTGGGGTTTTCTCCTGTCTGCTCTTTCCTTCTCTATACAGTCTGAAATATTCACCTGCCAGAAGCTCTGCTTATGGCCCAATGTAACACTGGTTTGTGGGTTCTTGTTGAACATGTCATCCTGAGTTCTCTTCTTTCTCCTCCTTAACTGGCTCAGGCATTCCATGGGTGTGGAGGGGAAAACCCCTCAAGTGCGCAGTGGCAGCAGCTACAGATAAAACACCCAGCAGTATCATTTATCAGAGGGGTAGCCGTGTTATTTTGTATCCACAAAAACAACAAGGAGTCCGGTGGCACCTTAAAGACTAACAGATTTATTTGGGCATAAACTTTTGTGGGTAAAAAAAACCCCACTTCTTCAGATGCATGACTCCAGACTCCTTGTTTTTTAGAGGTATCATTGTCAGTATAGGCACAAACTTAAGGTTCAGAATTTCCTTCCCTTGCTCCCCTAAAGGTTTAAACAAGACATGTTCATTGACAATTCTGCTTTGGAATGCTTGTGCGTGGCACCACTCACAGAACCAGCCATGGTGAGTTTGACCCACCAGGGGTGAGGGAAATGAGGAGAGAATTGCTCAGTTGCATGACACTCTGAGTACAGGGCAATGGCGCTGAACACTAGTACCGTTTTCCACACACATTGGTGATTTTAGCTGATATCTCACTCTTGAGGGTAACAAAGGCACAAAGTCACCTAGTTTTCTTGACCTTCAGTCCATGTCTGTGTAGGGGTGTTGCATTGACAGGTATATTAAGGATTGTGAGTAGAGCTAGTCAGAAAAATTGCAGCAAAACATTTTCTCACTAGAATTTCCTGATTTGTTGAAATTGAACCATTTCTTGGAGAGGCTTAGATTTCAATGAAGATCCTCCAGAAACCTGCCTGATTTCTTGCAGCTTGCTAGCTCTAGTGCTTCCAGTGTCCATGGTGGCCCCAGGGCAGCCTGCCAGCTGGACAGCCAGACTGTCAGATTTCAGGACTTTCAGGGTCTGTGGCTCTGTGGTGGTATGCCAGGTGGATTACCCCAAGCTGGTCCTCCATTCCCTTTCACCAAGAGCTTCAACAGTTTGGGGGTTTGTTCTGAATCGAAACCAAATGTCAAAATAATCCACAAAACAGAACTACTTTTCTTCACCCAACTCTAGTTATCAGGTGTTCAGATCCTATGGTAATGGGACCCATATAAGGCAGATGAATTCCTTGGCCATAAGCCTTTTATTGAGAATGCCCTGCCACCAGTCCGAGTGAGTTCTACAGCTGGATCCAGCTATTACCCAGCAGATCACAATCACCCCAAGTGGGTCATAGGATCTTATCTTGCACCAGGCTACTTCCTGTTTACACCTCTCTGGAGGTACAAAGGGTCTAATCCTAAATGGGTAGCTGGGGATTCCCCTGGCATAAGGGATGTCTTGAGGGTATGCCATGGCAGAATCTGACCAGAGTACTCAGAAGCTGTGCATGGAGGTTGCCTTGGGTGGAACAGCCCCTTGAAGGAATGTTACAAGCTAACACAACTTAGAGCTGCTTTGAGAGTGCTCTAAGTTATGTGAAGCCGAACAGAGTCCTGGGGATTGGTGGAGCAGAGGTATCTTAAAGCCACTCTAGCTCCCCCCATACCCTGTCAGCTCTGCAGCTGAGAGGGTGTGGAGAGAGCTAAGGTAGCTTTAAGCCACCTCTGTGCTCCATCAGTCTCTAGGACTGGAGTGATTCCACCATGGCTGATCAGTCTCTCAGATAGGTAGGTCTTAGGCAATTTAGAGCTTTTGAGATCATAACTTGCATCTGGAGCTTGAGCTTTTGTTGATATTAATAATCCGAATTTACCAGAATTTTCTGTATATTTATTTTGTGCCCAAACATAGACACAGACACAATATTTAAAATGCAAAATATCCTGCAAAATTTGACAAATTCCTACCACAGAATGGTAGCTCTCTAGAATATTTACCTTTTGTTATTTTCACAGTCTTCCAGTATTATGCCACTAATTAACCCTCTTCAATGCCCTTCCACACCCAGTTTGAACTGCATGGGAACTCTGTATGTGAGGTGGATGAATCAGAATCAGGTCCTTCATTCCTACAGGCAAGAAAATGCCTATGCTGTTGGCATTCCTGCAAACCAGGGATGCCAAGAGGAAGCTTCTGAAAATCACCTTTGAGACTTCAAGGTCAGCCCTGTTTAATACAAGGCATTTACTTTCAGGTTTTCTGCACAGCAGGTTCCTACAACAGAAGCAGAATACCCCTTTATTATCAACACCACTAGGTTTTTCAAAATTCTAAGGGGGGGTGGAGGGAACACACTTGTCTTCTCATGCACATAACATAATATTTTGTATTTGGGGGGGGGACTTCAGATTCTTAATATTCTGCCCTGCTTTTTAAAATATTTACATGTCTTTTGACTGTTTATTAGCTAATCCATGGATAGATATGTCCAGAGATGTACAACAGTTAGGGGTAGAGAGGTAGGGGTGTGTGTGTGTGTGTGTATGTGTATGTGTATGTGTATAGTATAGTAAAGATGTATAAAGTATAATTGGAATGCTGCTTCTGACCAAAAGCTGTGCAATTCTGAAAACAGTGTGTTTGTTTTCAGGCATCTGATATTCTGTCCTAATAATAAAAGGATTTAAGCACTCATTCATTCATATTTTTAATACCACTTTCTAGTTGTCCCCTTTTTTATTGCTAAGTATTTTAAGGTAAAGTGACTTTTGATGAAAAGTTTTTTGCATATTTAAAGAAAAATTGTCACTACCGCTATTGACATGTAGATGCTATATATTCATAGTAGGTTTCTTTGCTTTATAAAGCACCATTCACATAATGGTGTAAAAAGGCAGCAGCATAAGGCAGGATACGGTCTCTTCATAGCTATGGACATATGACAAAAACAGATGCAGCAACTTGGATCACCTGGATCGATCGGTCTTCAGCTGTCGTTAAGACTGCGCCGATCACAACACGTCCGCCATTCTTCTCGCATTCTTGCCTTTCTTCTCCACGTTCGTCCGAAACTCCTATTGCTTTCACTGAGGCCAGGATGTCACACTTATCATTTAAACACATATCAGCATTTAAGACAAACTTAATTTGATCATTCTTAATTCATAATTGAATAATACATTTTGTTGCTGCACCATATTCAGTGAAGGCAATAGGAGTTGGGCCACTGACTTCAGTGGAACCAAATGACAGGCTGTGACTTGGAAGAGATTTTGGGGGTTGGATAGTTCAGGGTGGCATTTCCAAAATCAGCTAAGGGAGTAAGTGCCCAATTTTCTCCTACTGGCCTTGATCTTGAAAGGTGCTGTGCACTTCCTATTTCGAGAACCTGAGCAGCCTCAATTTTGGAGGGTGCTTTGCACTTCACAACAAATCTCATAGGACTGTTAATGGGATAAAGTTTTTCATTGGGATGTCATTGCTTCAGGATGAACACTGGGTCAATTATCGCTACAGAAAATTATGCGCTGATAATGGCCTGGTAGAGGGCCAGTGGGATTGCTGATATCTACTTACGTATTGATATTAAAATGTAGCCACACAAACAATTTTTAAATGATACAGACTCATCACGTTGTGCAGCAGCGAGCCTAATTAACTGTGTGATCTTATTACTAGCACCATGATCTTCTTTGGAGCAGAGAACCTTGTACTCCTGAATATTTGCATAACATCTAGAAAAATGGGGCCAATATCTGATTAGAGTCTCTTGGGGTAAGAACAACACAAATTATTAATAATTATAATATTTTGTGCTTCTGACAAGGGGCAAGACTAGGGAGTGCAGAGATGTGTAAAAATAAAACTCCTACTTTTTAAAAAAATGTACTTGGTTGATCTTCTAGAACTGATTGGTAAAAGTTTTGGATGAAAGTTTAAATCACTTCCTTTTTTACTCCAACCAGTTCTTTCATTCCTGTTGTCCTGATACATGTAGGAAAATTATATATTTGTGAGTGACTGGGAAACCTGACAGGTTTCAGAGTAGTAGCCGTGTTAGTCTGTATCTGCAAAAAGAACAGGAGTACTTGTGGCACCGTTCTTTTTGGGAAACCTGAGTGAGTACAACAGTGTTGCTTTCCACCTCTGCTTTGGATAAAGGATAACTAACTTTACACAGAACAAAGTCAGCTAAGACCAATGCTCCCCATCTCTTGACAGGCCCAGGTAAAGCACTCAAATTACTTAAACTTTGTAGCTAAGGTTTAAATTCCCTTTAAAGTGAGATTCCCATTCCTCATGTCAAGGTTACCTTGGACAGTGATAGCCTTTCAAACAACCAGACCACCTGCCAACCTCATGGGTGTTCAGAAGTTTGACAGTCTCTGCACTGATCCTACTCTTGCATGAAAATGGCTTTATCAAGCCTATAATTTGAAATGAAATAGTCTTAAATGGTTTTCACACAGCTTGACTTTCAAAGAGGTTCCAGTTTCACAGAACTTCATATAAACAGAGAATCAGAAGATATAACCAGATACCACAGTTCCTGCTTACTAATTGCCATAAAGCAGAGCCATCTGCTTTATACAACGTCGAGGTCATGTAATCCCTCTAAACTGTGACCTTTTTGGCTCAATGGGACTTGTTATTGATTAAATGAGACCTTCTTAGGAAGTTATTGGGAAACTTGGTGTGCATTCAGTCTGAACACAAAATATATTTGCTTGGAATTCTATGCAAACTTAAGAAGATAGTTCGAAGCAGTCTATCCTTGAACTCTCTTTCTCTACCATATGTTAATCTTCGATGATTCAAGATAGAAATGGCTTATTTCAATTAAAACAACTACACAAAAAAATAAAAAAAAAACTCCCCCCACCCCCCACAAACAACCCCTCACCTTTCACACTGAACTGAAGATTAATTTGAGGGTAAAGTTAAAACTTCTCATGACCACTGAAGGTGAAACTGGGTGGATTCGCGGATGAGGATTGTCTTCCTCAAGCAGCATATTCCCACCATTCCATGTGTATGTATGACCCATTTAGAATGTTCAGTGCACACTTTGTGCTCCAGCGGTAAGTGTTACTGCATCAAAATAAATTTTTTTACAGTTTGGCATATGCAGAAGAGGACTTTGCAGTCTTTCACTAGTAATAACCTTCATGAAATCTCCACTGGACTGTGCTTGTCTCTCTCTCTCCCTTCATATACTTCACTTAAATATTTGATTAAATAAAAGAAAATAGTTACTATGATTAAAGAATCAGTTCTTCTGTATTTTCCCCCTTCTCGCCCCCCCCCCCCATTTCTGTCTGTGTGTCTTTAAGGAATCTGAAATTACCTAAATGTTTGGAAATTTTTTCTCAGTCCAGAAATAAATTTGATAATTCACAGCTAATTCTGCAGCCCTTCCACTCCTCTTTTAATGGAAACTATTATAAAGTTGTTGCCTATTTTATTCCTTGCTGGGGGGAAAAAAACAACCCATAAGAATGGTGAAAGGCCTGACTGAAAATGTTAGGGCTCAAAGATTCCACCTACTGCGTGATAAGTAATAATTTGTGATAAGTGTCGGGAGATATGACTTCAGTTTCATTGAAAAATAAGTTGTTCTGGCATCTAAGCAGGGGGAAAAGCATAATAGCTAGAAATTCTCCATTGGTAAGAAATGACTCGACACAGATGCAGGCTATTTTGCCTTAATCTATTTTATTTACAATTGGGTCAATTTTAAAAAATGCTGTAATCTGACCTCCTTTCTTGCACATGCAAGTCCGAGTACTTGCACACCTGATTACATCATTTGTACTGGTAATTCCATTGTGGGCACGATTTGGTTGGCATGTTGTGCCCTCAGCGGGAAAGATGTGCTTTTGAATATCTGGCCCAGTGTGTGTACAGTTTCTGTTACCCTGAACAAAGGTAACCAAAGCCACAGCCAAACTTTGAAGTGGCAATCCACTGCAAGCTAGATATAGTTTGCAGCCACTTTAAATAAGCAGCTGATTCCAAAGCCCACACGGAACCAAATTAAAAGGTGTTATGGATGGTCACATAAATTAAACTCCCTCACATCCAGTTAGACAATTTCCCTGGGCTTGTTTACACAGTGAAACTGACCAGCATAGCTATTCTAGAATAATTCCCCCCTGTGGACAGTCCATTCTGAAATAAATTACTTTATTCTGGAATAACTCTGCTTTGGAAGTGGAGCACTAAAGGAGAACTCAAGGAAGACAAGGCTGTCGTAGAGAAGCTAAACTAATTCTCTGCATCAGTCTTCACCGCAGAGGATGTCAGGGAGATTTCCCACAGCTGAGCCATTCTTTTTAGATGACAAATCTGAGGAACTGTCCCAGATTGAAGTGTTGGTAGAGGAGGTTTTGGAACAAATTGCTAAATTAAACAGTAATAAGTCACCAGGACTAGATGGCATTCACCCAAGAGATCTGAAGGAATTCAAATATGAAATTTCAGATCTACTAACTGTGGTATGTAACTTATTGCTTTAAATCAGCCTCACTACCAGATGACTGGAGGATAGCTAATGTAATATCTATTTTTAAAAAAGGCTCCACAGGCATTCCTGGCAAACACAGGATTAGTAAGCCTAACTTCAGTACCAGGCAAATTGGTTGAAACTATAGTAAAGAACAGAATTATCAGACACATAGATGAACACGATTTGTTGGGAAAGAGTCAACACGGCTTTTGTAAAGGCAAATCATGCCTCACCAATCTATTAGAATTCTTTGAGGATGTCAAAAAGCTTATGGATAAGGGTGATCCAGATGAAGTAGGGAACTTGGACTTTCAGAAAGCCTTTGACAAGGTCCCTCACCAAAGGATCTTAAGCAAAGTAAGCAGTCCTGGGATAAGAGGAAAGTTGCTCTCATGGATCAGCAACTGGTTAAAAGATAGGAAACAAAGGGAGGAATAAATGCTCAGTTTTCACAATGAAGAGAGGTAAATAGTGGCGTCCTCCAAGATCTGTACTGGGACCTGTGCTGCTCAACATATTCATAAATGATCTGGAAAAGGGGGTAAACAATGAGGTGGTTTTGTTAAAAGTAGGAGATGATACAAAATTACTCAAAACAGTTAAGTCCAAAACTGGCTGCGAAAAGTTGCTAAGGGATCTCATTAAATTGGGTGACTGGGCAACAAAATGGCCGATGAAATTCAGCGTTGGTAAGTGCAAAGTAATGCACACTGGAAAAAATAATCTGAGGTCTAAATTAGCTGTTACCACTCAAGAAAGAGATCTTGGTGTCGTTTTGGATAGTTCTCTGTAAACATCTGCTTAGTGTACAGCAGCAGTCAAAAAAAGCTAACAAAGTTAGAAACCATTGGAAAAAGGATAGATAATAAAACAAAAAATATAATGCTACTATATAAATCCATATTACAGTCACATCTTGATTACTACGTTCCGTTCTGGTTGCCCCATCTCAAAAAAGATATATTAGACTTGGAAAAGGTACAGAGAAAGGCAACAAAATGATTAATGGCATAGAACAACTTCCATATGAGGAAAGATTTAAAAAGACTGCTTTTTTTCAGCTTAGAAAAGAGGCGACTAAGGGGTGGGGGATATGATAGAGATCATTAAATCATAAATGGTATGGAGAAAGTGAGGAAGGAAGGAAGTGATATTCACATAACACAAGAAGTAGAGGGTTACCCGATTAAATTAACAGGCAGCAGTTTTAAAACAAACAAGTACTTCTTCACACAATGCACAGTCAACCTATGGAACTTATTTCCATGAGATGTTGTGAAAAGCAAAAGTATAATTGGGTTCAAAAAGGAATTAAATAAGTGCATGAAGAATAGGTCCATCAATGTCTACTAGCCAAGATAGTCAGGGATGCAACTCTGTGCTCTGGGTGTCCCTAAAGCTCCAACTGCCAGAAATTTGGACTGGACAACAGGAAATGGATCACTTGAAATTGGCCTGTTCTGTTCATTCCCTCTGAAGCATCTGGCACTAGCCACTGTCAGAAGACAGGATACTAGGTTAGATGGATAATTGATCTGAGCTAGTATAACTGTTCTTATTGTGTCCATATAATTGAGTTATTCCAGAATAGGTAAATTACACTGGAATTGCTAAAGTGGAATAGTTAATCTGGAATAGCTGATCAGTTTCCCCCAGCCAAATCCTTATGCTTGCTTAGACTTGCTTCAACGTGGTTGGACTCTTTTAGATCTTCATACAACCACTCATTAATGGCGGATTCTCATTGGTATATGATGACAGTTCACCAACTTTAAAGCCTAGCATACCACAGCAAAATCTCAGAAGTATTTTGCATGCCAACTTTGTAATTTTGTTGTTTTTTAAGTGAATTAAGCTAAACCAAATGAAGGTGACTTATGAGCGGGTATGTCTAACCTGCAAAGAAAAACCCGTAGCACTGAGTCTTAGATCCCAGGTCTATTGGCTCAGACTGAGGGGCTGAAAATAGTAGTCTAGACATTCCTGTTTGGGCTGGAGCAGGGTTCCAAGACCCTCCCTCCCTCGTTGGGTTTCAGAACCTGGGCTCCAGCCTGTGCAGGAATGTCTACACTGCTGTTTTTAGTCCCGCAGACCGAGTCCCAAGAGCCCAAGTCAATTGACTTGATGCTGTGGGCTTTTCTTTGCCAGGTAGACCATCCCAGAGCATCCACAGAAGGTTATAATGTGGTTTAACAATTCCACTTTAAAAATTCATTTGGATTAATTTTCCAAGGTGTCCCATATAGGCAAGCCTTATTTATATACTATACTTTAAACCCATCTGTGGGTATGTCTACACTGGAGCTGGAAGGTGCAGTTCAAGGAGACACACATGCTAACTAAAAATAGCAGTGTGGTCACAGCAGAATGTACAATGTACCTAGCATCTCAGATGGGTACATACTCAGGGTGGCTAGTCCCACTTTCCACATGTTCTGCATCAATTACACTTCTTTATTTAGCCCACGAGCTCCATCAGAATTAGTGAAGATAAATCTCCTTAAGCTGGACATTACACTTCCAGTTCAAAGTGTAGACGTACCCAGCGTGCCACCTGATGGCAGACTTTGTCCTGTCAATTGTACACATGCTGCAGTTTGAGATCCACTGTGGAAGATCTATGCCAAGGAGCCAGAAGGAGCATACACAGGTTTGTTTGTTTTTTCATCTTTACCTTTAGTACCATTTTGTTTGGCACAGTTTACAAACAAGTGTTGCTTTATAGGCAAGCTCTTCATCCTGATTCAATACCTATTTTAATCATTTGGTGTGGAACAATGAGTAATGTACAGAATTTACTTTTTATTAACATCTTGGTATTATATGAACAAAGGGGGAGAAGGGGTTTCAAAGATACAGAACATCATTAGGTATGCGACTACCCATGAGAATCAAGGCCTAACTCCCATTTGTACCTTTGAAAATCTCTCCCAAAGTATTTAGTTTCATGAAGACATACTATAATACTCTATATTACCAGACTATCATGTTTAACTTTAACAGAATAATTAGATGACATCCCTGAAGCTCTGGGACCCAGCTGTCCGAGACTGCTTCTTGCCCTATTCCTGTTCTGGCAGTTAAGATTGGCTGGGATGCTTGCCTTCTCAATTCCTAGTGGGATTTAACTTTCCAGGAATTGCAGCTGGGCTCAACAGAACCTGCTGCTCATGGCAGTCTGCAGAGCCTGTATTGGCAGCCTTCAAGACACACGTCTGTTCATTTTGTTTAGCTTTTGATGGATTGTTTTTGGTTGGTTCATTTTCTTTCTGACAGTTGAGCGACCCAAATTGCCTTGGTGATATCAACAATATAGCTCTAGACCAATGGCTACCAACGGTGGGTAGCTGATGTAATTTTTGAATAATTTTTAACAAGTGTCTAATTGTCATGTCAATCTGCTCTACGGTGGAGTGTATGTACATCCTTATTTGAAGCCTGGGAGGAGCTAGGACTTGAGGGAAACAGGAAATACTCTGGCTGCCCCTGGTTACAGCTGCAGGTATAAGAAGATCTGACGCTCAAAGCAGTGGGAGATTCTAGGCATGATTGAGATGGTTTCACCACTAGCATGAACAGAAGGGTTCAATCTGACAACAAGTGGGAGAACAAAGGTTTGGGGTACAAAGATTTGGACCAGAAGAGACTGTTGGACCCATCAGAGAGTAGTAATACCCTGTTAGACCCTGATCCTGTACATTGAAATCAGTGTGAACTTTGCCATTAACTTCACTGGGTACAGGATCATGCACTTAAAGAGCAAGCTGTAATATCAGTAACTAGTACTAAGTTTTGATGGAATGTGAGGGTCTAATCATGGCTGGCCTGCTGTGAGAGTGCAAGGGGAGGGTAGAGAGAGTGCATAGAGCTTTCTCCCGCCTTCTCCGTGCCACTGGGGAGGACTGGGAGAGATTAGCACCATTGTAGTATCTGTGCCCTAGTTGCTCTGAATCATCCTTGTGCTGGTGTAGAACTCCCATGCAGGGACTGATGACTTCTAAGGGACAGATTGCACCCTATCTGCCATGGCCCCTGTGAGCACCATGGCAGTGAGGCAACAGCTGAAGTTGCTTGTCACTTTCTGTCCCGCCTCTTTCTCCAGCCCTTGGCAATGGGGGATCTTGCAAGTGGCATAGAAGCCCTTACATGTGGGTTATTCCTCAGCTGGGGATTTACAGCTGTTAAATTGGGCTCAGGAATATTGAGGCCACAGTGCCTCCCAGTCAAGTAACTATGTGTCAGGCATTTGCTGTATACTCAAGTGACATATTCTAGTCTTAGCCCATTTTACAGACATTCAGAGCCCTGTGTTCACATACATACATTGCTAACTGCTTAGTGAACATGAGCAACTTACTAGATGTGGGCTGAAGGAGGTAGGGCTCCAGGGTGTTCACTTCTTGAACGTGTCATTTCCAAGGTCTTCACACTCTCCTTTCCAGTCATAAAAAGAACACCTACATGAAGTTTTTCCAAATGGAATTAAAAAAAAACACATTGAATTAGGCAATTTATGACCTGAGCTCAGAATTTTATGATGTGACAGGACAATGTTGGAAGGATTTCTTGTAACATAACACATTTCCCCCCTCTTGCATTTATGTTCCCAACAGTAAGAGTTTGATTTTTTTTCTTTAATAGAAAGTTTTATCTCCCCGCCCCCTCCGAAAATAAAAAGTATTTCCCATAAGAATCAGAATTAGCTTATTGTAAAGATCACCTCAGACGTAATATTTTCTCTCAAGAGAGAACTTACTTCTGGGAAATTCTAAAGGTAGCATTCTGATTGCATTTTTAAAGTTCACTGCAATTTTCTATGACCTGGTTTCGCTTCTTGCTCTCATGTTCTTTTACCAACTGCTGCAACTCCTTATCCATCAACAATGATAGTTTATTTTCTGTTTTAATCCTCTAACTACCAAGAGACTTTGCCCCAATTATCTCTGGGTTGATACTGATAGTTCTGGCAAAGGATCCAGGAACTCTTTTGCATTTCTAAACATGGGTTTTCAAGGTGGTTGTTACTACTTCATTAACAGTCAGACAGGTGGCATTGGAAGACAGCTGTCTGGTCCCACTGACCAATTTGTAACAGGTAGGAGAACTATTCCCTGAACTCCATAGGATGATTAGAGGAGTGCCAAGAACTCAGGGCGTTGTTTTGAAAGGTACCCTGTGTAAAACACAGCGGGTTTAATAAAGATAATCTCTTCATAGGGAGTAAAAATGTGGTGTAGAGACTGAAAGATAATCATGGCTCCTCACAGATCAGAATGTCAGGTCTTCCTTATAATCTCTGGGGATGTATCTGCATATATGAAAGAAAAAGATTTTGCTGGTTGGCGTTGTGAATGAAATAGCTTCCTCTATATTTTGCTAGAGCTCGGTGTCTTTTGATAGGAAGGTCCCTGAATTAGAATGCCACAGCTTCTATCCCATTATTAAGTGATTCTATAGTCTGGATAGCAGTGAGTGACTCTCATGAATTTTGTTTACTCCCAGAGATGCTGCATTATTTTATTATCACAGGAGTCAGGGGTGAGAAACTTTCTCGTAAGTGTTGGCTGGAATGGAAACTTTATGATTCAGGCCATATCTTGTTAAACCTGAATTCTCAGATACATGAAAAAAAAAACCTTTTCATGATGGCATGGTACTAGATCAATATATGAGCACCACGTGAGAAATTTGGGTTCAATTCTTCTACCTGTCCTCTCTCTCTTGTGTGCCTGCGTGTGTATGTGTGCACTCGTGGGGACAAGGATTGGAGTACTGTACTGATACCTTCAGCTAATTAAGAAGTGATGTAGATGGACCTCAAAGAATTTCTACTTGGAAGAAAGGACATTATACATGATATTGGTTAGACAGGGCATTAGGGTGGAGCAAATGGAAGAGTCCTCTGGGCAATGGTAAAACATTCTGAAGTAATAACATAATTGTAATCCAGGATACAGCAACAAGCCTGGACAATTGTTTGACTGAAATAAAGGGTATAATCTCAAGTCAGTACACAATAAGTGCGTAGCCGCTGTATTACTTTAATTGCTTATTACGCTGTTTTGGTAAACCATCTCGTTCCTTTAGCTTAGCAGACAAGTCAATTCATGCTGCTTCTATGGAAAATGGTAACAGAAATTAGCTTTTTAAATATATAGTTCACATATTATGTATTATTGTGTTACCACTAAATCCCAAATTTAAACCAAGGAGCTCAATTGAGATCCTAGGATGTAAATTGCTATAAAAGTGCAAAGTATAATTATTTCACTATATTACTACTTCCAAATGCTTAAATTTCATTTTACAAGGTTTATCCGATTCCAGCAGTGCCACCTTACCCTCCATAAAATAAATTTCTCTACTCCTGCTACCTTATACATAGGGCCTTACCAAACTCACGGTCCATTTTGGTCAATTTCATGGTCATAGGATTTTAAAAATCATAAATTTCATGATTTCAGATATTTAAATCTGAAATTTCACAGTTTTGTAACTGTGGGGGTCCTGACCCAAAAGGGAGTTGTGTGTGTGTGTGTGGGGGGGATTGCAAGGTTATTGTAGGGGGGTCGCAGTATTGGCACCTTTACTTCTGCACTGCTGCTGGTGGTGGCGTTGCCTTCAGAGCTGGGCAGCCTGAGAGCAGCAGCTGCTGGCCGGGAACCTGTCAATAGAAGCGCAGAAATAAGGATGGCATGGTATGGAATTGCCACCCTTACTTCTGCACTGCTGCTGGCAGAACTGGACACCTGGCTAGCAGACATCACTCCCTGGCCACCCAGTTCTGAAAGCAGCGCAGAACCCTGCAACCCACTTTTGAATTGGGACACCCAGTTTGAGAAACACTGGTCTCTGCTGTGAAATCTGTATGGTATAGGGTAAAAGTACACAAAAGATCAGATTTCATGGTCCGTGATGCATTTTTCAGAGCCGTGACTTTGGTAGGGCCCTACTTATACATGCACATTAGGAGGAGAACTCTTAATGGATATGGGAGGCTTCTCAGAGGTTCACACTACAGCCTCATTTATTCTAATTATTCCAGACATTTCACAAACTGCATGTTCATCATTTGATGGGCAAAACTTCAAAAATAATTAGGCCGAATGATGACAGAAACCCCAGCAGAAAGCATCTTCTGTGCATTTTATCTGTTTTTATTAATAATTACACTCATTAAACTTTACAAAGTATATTAAAATGCCATTTCCTGAACATCATTATTAGAGTCCCAAAACCAGGCAAGCAGACAGGATTTTCTTATGGGATTGCCAAATAAAGCTCAAGTCTGAGCTTTAACTTGTTCAAGGACAACCCATACCTTTCTAGTCCATTGCCTCTAGTAAAAAAACAGCAACAGATTTTCCTGTTGCCAGCAGAGGTCACTCTTTCTCTTTTATCTTGTCTGACTTGGTTGGTCATGATTTAGCCATGTACATTAAGAAAACTTTTATATTTACTGTTTGAAGTACTGTTTCAATGCTGTCTAAAACATGCAGCATTATGTTCTGAATGGCTTACAAACATTTACTTGTCATTTAGCATATGATTTATGGAAATGTCCTATAGAATCTAATAAAAATGATAATGTTTTATAGATTCTAGAGGTTTTTTTGAACCATCCCAGAGAATTCTACAGCAGGCCCATAATTCTCTCAAGTTCTATAATAGAATTATAAATGATGGTTTTCAAAAAGTAGCCTATAGAGTGGATATCCTGATAATAAATTGTACAGGTGTTTAGAGCCATTTAAGAGAAGCCTAATGATTTAATTCCTTTTAAGAGTGGGAATTTCCAAAGTGCTCAGCAATGGATTAACTCTGCTGCCACCCAAGTCAGTAGGAGTTGTGTTATTGACTTCACTGGGAACAGAATCAGGTCAAAGTTGGGTACTTTTGAAAATCTCACTCAAATTCATAAGGAAAAACCTATTGACTTCAGTGAGAGTTTGCCATAGTAATGATAGAGGGGAAAACCTGAGGATCTGGCCCAGCATCAGTAAATTGAGCAGGTCTGAAGGAGAAAATATCAGACTCATACCCAGGGCAGGGCGAGCAGGGCAGCTGACCAGGGCGCAAAGCCAGGGGGACAGAAAAATGGGATGGAAAATTAACAACAACAACAAAAGAAGGGGTGCAAATATGCTTGCTCTCTCCGGGTGCTAAAATGCCTAGTTACATCTCTGGAAAATATATTAGTAATTTCTGTTTCAAACATTTTATTTGTTCCTGTGTAAAATGCAATTAAAAGGATAAAGTAAAATCCCACCCACCCCAATGTCCCATTCTCAATCCTCAGGTCTAGAACCTGGGCCTGTGGGCCCCTGAGCAATTGTGACATCAACACTGACATCCAACAATTGTGGTAGAACAACAATCAATGGGCCGTGAGCCTTGTGAACCCAAGAGCCACAGGATGTGTCATACAGAGGGCCTAATTGGCAGTGCTTCCGGGATCTCTGATTGGTCAAAGTGCACTAAGCACTGGATGGGACTCCAGGAGGTTGTCTGTGCAAGTAGATGATTCCTATGTGGCTGCTATGATGGACCTTGCTCCTGGTTCGGACTCCAGCTTTGACCCTTGTGCCTAGTTTCCAACTTCCGATTCTGACCCTTTGCCCTGGTTCCAAGCCCCATATTCAGGCTTCACCCATTAGGCATTGCCACCTACACCCAGCTGTGACAAAATAATCCTTGAGGTTCAAAAAACTATTTGATTTCCTTAGTTTTGAAATTATTTTTCATTTTCAGAAACTTCTGCACTTCTATGTTCCTGGTGATCTAGGAGCAGAAAAAGCAAAGTACTGAAAGACAGTCTGTTCTAGCCATATTGCCAGCTCTATAGCAATCAGGCATTCTCCCCAAAGCAGGTTGTCTCATGAAATGTTTGGTTTAGTTTTACAGGTGCAGGAAATCTGGCTTTGCATTCAAATTTTGGAGTTCTTAGTCAAAACTCAGCTGAATCGGCAAAATGTGTGTGATACATCCATCACCATGTATATATTGTCCCCTTCCAGAGAGAAAAGGAATGTAAAGATCAACAGAACAATGCTTTATATTAACTGATCCAGCCCTCATTACCTGGATCAAACATCTCTATTAAATAAAATGTTGACACATTCCTTTGGCTTTCCTCCCTTAATGTATCACTCTGAAATAATTGGAAAATGTGTTTTTTCTCATAACGTATACTTAGTCTTTAAGAGTCATTAAACTCTCAGCCCCTACCATTCCTACCTCACACCCCATGCTCTGCTCCACAAATAAAATTACTGGTAGGATCCCTCCAACTGTGAGTACTGGCAATAATACATTTGATTTTAACCACAAACACCCCTACAGCATTAATTTTCTGTATGTTGACTCTAGAGTTTAAAAGTTGTAAAAGGTTTATGTCTTTTGCAAGAGTTGTATGAAAATTATATACAGAATTAATAAGGTGTTTTTACTGTTTTCGCTTAAACAAATATTTTTGTCTATGAACTTTCCCTCAGATTTTTGTGGGGAACAGAAGAAAATGAAATGGAAATTAAAATGATGGATGGTGAAAAGATCCGTAGTTCCACGGGAAATCGTTTTCAATGTGTACTTGGATTGTAAGCTCTTTGGGGCAGAGACTGCCTTTTTGTTATGCACGTCTACAGTGCCCAGCACAATGGGATCCTGGTCTCTGATGGGGGCCTCGAGGCACCACCACAATTCAATTCAATAGTAATAATAATAGAAGCAGTCTCCCTGTTCTTTTATGCCGCCATTTTGTTGCTTAGGGGGAAAACAGCCGGGAGAGGACTACAAGTACACCATCAAATCAGGGTCCCTATAAACTCGAGCTGCAGCAAGCTGTCTGTCTGCCAGAGGTGTGAACAATGTGAAAAGGTCCCTCAGAACACATAAACCATCTGCTATTTACCCAATAGCATTCCTCATAAAAAAAAAAAAAGTGCCTGTGCTGCTATATTCCCCTCCCTCTCTACAGGGGTATATAAAAGATCAACTTGAGCATCAGAATAACTCCACCCAGAGCCAGCACTCATGAACAGTGAACTAGCTCGTTTGTTACCCTTTCATTAAACTTTAACACTTACGTTTCCTGCTTCCTATAGCTCTCCCCCAGCATAGCTATCCAATCTGTGATCAGTACTGTATAGTAATACTCACCTTGGCTGCATTATAGATCTCAAACAGCACAAAGGGGCATATGTGAACATTTCTCCCTGGGACAATCACCCACTCTATCATTGGATTATTTGTTATCTGCTACTTTTGATCTCTTGTTTTAAAAGAACTTGCTTGACAAAGCTAGTGGAAATATCTCACCTTTCCTAATGTGGGATCCATCAGAGCAGCTGCTTATCTGAACTTCACTTCACTTCACTTCTGAAGCCCGTGAAGCTTTCTTATCACTATATTTCTTTTTATACAAATCTAGAAAGCAGTGTCTAAAGGGCCATTTACAAACTTGTATGAACCGATAACGTAACTACTGTATCACTCAGGAAGGGTTATGAGACATTGGGCCTGAAACACCATTTTAATGGAAAATCAAAACTTCCTAAGGATTAGGCCATCAAAGCAAAGTGCAACCTTAACTGCATGCCATTGTGCAAGTGTATTGTAGTTTAGTGACTAATGCCATGACATATTATTTCGCAAAATAACTTTGTAATATCATATAGTTTCTGCTAATCCTTGTATGCACTTGCAGCATCTTATAATTGAAAATATGTACTTACACTAATTTTATTTTCATAATGGTCCAGTATATTTGTATAGATATAGGTTCTGTCTATATGTAGGTTCACCGTATGATAAATTCTCTTCAAGGAATTACATTAATAATTTTGTGAGCATGTTGTGCTAGACCAGAGGTGGGCAAACTATGGCCTGCGGGCCACATCTGGCCCACAGGACCCTCCTGCCCGGCCCCTGAGCTCCTGCGCTGGGAGGCTAGCCTCCGGCCCCTCTCCTGGTGTTCCCCCTCCTCCGCAGCCTCAGCTCACTGTGCCGCCGGCGCAATGCTCTGGGCGGTGGGGCTGTGAGCTCCTGTGGCAGCGCAGCTGCAGAGCCCAGCCTGACCCGGTGCTCTGTGCTGCGCGGTGGCATGGCTGGCTCCAGCCGGGCACCTGTCCTGGTGCTCTGGGCAACGTGGCTGTAGCGCCGCCAGCCACCGGTGCTGCAGGCAGCAGGGTAAGGGTGTGGGGGGAAGCGTGGGGGTGGATAGAGGGCAGGGGAGTTTGGGGTGGGGGTCGGGGGTGGGGGTGTGGCTAGGGGTCGGGACGGTCAGAGGGTGGGGAACAGGGGGGTTGAATGGGGGCAGGTGTCCCGGGGGGTCAGTCAGGAATGAGGGGGGGGGGTTGGATGGGGCAGCAGGGGGCAGTCAGGGGCAGGGGTTCCAGGGGCGGGCAGGGGACAGGAAGAAGGGGTGGTTGGATGGGGCAGGGGTCCCAGGGGGGGGGGCAGTCAGGAATGAGAGGAGGGGTTGGATGGGTGATGGGGGGTAGTCAGGGGCGGGGGTTCCGGGGGCTGTCAGGGAACGGGGGGGGGGGGGGGGGGGTTGGATGGGGCAGGAGTCCTGGGTTGGGGCCATCAGGGGGTGAGAAGCAGAGGGGGATAAGGGGTGGGGGCCAGGCCACGCCTAGCTGTTTGGGGAGGCACATCCTCCCCTAACCAGCCCTCCATACAATTTCCATAACCCGATGCAGCCCTCAGGCCAAAAAGTTTGCCCGCCCCTGTGCTAGACACTTTGTTTTCCATTAGTAGCACACCCTTCCTTAATTACATTTCAGGGAAGGATCTGGTTAACTATGAAGCCCAACTTATGAAGTGTTGCCTTCCCATCACCGCCTCCATTCCACTAATGTTCCTAGCTCATCTGCTTGTTTCTTAGCTTCTCATGTAGTCATCTCCATGCCTTCTACCAAATGTCCCTCCCACCCCACACAGGGTATGTCCTCCCTGCTGTCATGCACAAAGCTACTATCCTGTCCACATGTATGTCTCAGCACTGCCATGCTGCTCTTACAGTGAGTCAAAATGATTTGTAGGTAAGGACTTGTTGACGTGTGAAATTGCATTGGTTTCACTAAAGGTGGAATTTTAAACAGATTTAGTTAAATTGATGAAAATAGCTACACCTGGCTCATTAGCAAACAGTGAAACTGAACGTAGGTTCAGTGGAACAAGTGGAACTTTATTAAACCCTGTGCACTCCTCTGTCCATGTGGCTGTGTTGCTTCCATGCCAGCGCCTCATATTCCCTGTTTTCGTGGCTTCCCTCAGTAATACTCCCTCCAGGGAACATGGGCCTTCTGCCTCCAATTACACTGATCATGATACAGTGTGGACACTCTGATTTTGGTTTAAACCAGGCTCATTGCAGTTTAGCTTAAAGACACAAGGCAGGTGAGGTAATATCTTTTATTGAAACCAACTTGTGTTGGTGGAAGGGACTAGGGTGATCAGATGTCCTGATTTTATAGGGACAGTCCCAATTTTGCGGGCTTTTTCTTATATAGGCAACTATTACCCTCCACCCCGTCCCAGTTTTTCACACTTACTATCTGGTCACCCTAGAAGGGACAAGCTTTCAAGCGTCACAGAAGAGCTAGCCTGAAAGCTTGTCCCTTCCACCACCACCAGTTGGTTGAATAAAAGATATTACCTCAACTACCTTTTCGCTCTCATAGCTTGGGACCAACATGGCTACAACAACACTGCAAACAGTTTAGCTGAAGTAAGTTAGAAACAGGGTTAAGATAAACTGAAATCAGCTACTCTTAAACCTAAATAAGAGGGTCCAATATGGGTTTGCAGTGGGTCAACTAAACAGATCAAGTTTGATTGTAGGCAAGGCCTAATTTCCCCAGTATTGCTACCATTATCTCCCCAGCTTCCTCCCACCTTTGTTTGCCACTAAGAACAGGGGCTATTCTCCTTGAATGTTTGGAAAGTGTCTAGCACATGGTAAACACTACCATATATAATAACATAATAATCAGTATTAATTGTTATAACAACATAGTTCTGATTCTGCAAAAAAATTGTGTGTGCTTAACTTTACTCGTGCAATTAATCCTATTGAAGTCAATGGGCCTACTCGTATGAGTAAAGTTGAGGAAGTGTGTGTAAGTGTTTGTAGGACTGGAACCATGCAGTCCTTCACAGGCTACTATGCTGTGTTGACTGGTTCAGTAAGAGAATTCTATTTGGCCCTGACTCCTTGTTGATAAAGAAGATCAATGAGCAATAGTTACTCCAGATTTTGAAATAAGAATATGATGTATTATAAGGCTGTTTTACCGACTATAGAAGCCAATATCTAGGGCAGGTAAAACATGAAATAAAATGTAAAAATTTCAACCTCCACCCTGCCCCCTGAAATTACAAATAATTCATCCAGTTCTATAGCTAACAAAAACAGGACCACATTTCATTTTTTATTTGAAATTTCAGTGAAAAATTTTGAAGTTTCAAATTTCAAAAAAATTGTGACCAGTGATATATGTACAGTATATTACTCTTCTGGTGAATCTCTGCTTTCACTTTTGTATGTGTGTGTGTGTGCGCATTGGGGGAATGGAATCGGAAGATGGAACATATTTATGATGAATGGGCATATTTGTATATGCAGAAGGCATACTTTATACATAGTCATATTGTGGAAGCAGAGCTCTTTTGCAAGCTGCACCAGACTTTACACTGGTGCAGTGTGTTCTCCCTGTGAATCGGGCCAGCTGGACTGTCTGGTCTGGAGGATGAGTAAACCTACGACTCCCTAGAGCACAGCTACTTATTTAGACCCTTGCTCTCTTGTACACTTGTGCATAAGGCCAAGGACCTGTCTAGCTCATAGTTTTTATCATTCTACTGTATTTTTATTGTTACTTGGTATTTTTGTGTTTTTAAAAAAATAATTGTAAAAAAGGTCACTACAAATTGGAGATTGCAGGCCATTGGAACAACATATTCTATTGCCACAAATTCTGGAATGTTCTGGAATATTGAACAGCTCCATGTTTGAAAGCAAAGGTCAAATGGCAGATTTTGACCTCACTGCAAATTTTATTAATGGGAAACTCAGGAAAGCAACAGTAAAATTGTAGATACAGGCATAATGCTGCCTTTTAGCTAATACCTGCAATTGGAAAACATAAAGAAGGAATTTGGAAACGGAGAAGATCCTAATGTAGTTAAATGGGTAGAAGTTTTCAGTTACATCTGTGCACTTGCACTGAAATCAGCCGAAAAAAAAGGAAGAGACCTCAGACAATTGCTGAGAGGTCCAACTCATCTCTCAGAGTTATACTTCTTTGTTTCCTGATACAGAAAAGCAGACTCTCTGTAGGCATATAATTTGATAGCATTTGACTGCAGAACTTCCTATACAGAAAGTGAAGATAACGGATTTACAGGCTTCCCTTTGCTTTTTTCTTCTGCTTGGCTTTTTATTTCTCTTCACTCTAGCTTCACTTCATACTCACATGGATACATGTATGTGAGCTGGGAATCACAACCCTAGCTCGTAGTGTAGAGATAGCTTTCCTCTAATCAGGGCCGGCTCCAGCATTTCTGCCGCCCCAAGCAAAAAGAAAAGCCACGATCGCGATCAGCGGCGGCAATTGGGGGAAAAAAAAAAAAAAAAGCCGCGATCGGCGACGGCAGTTCATCGGCAGGTCCTTCGCTCCTAGAGGGAGTGAGGGACCTGCCGCCCCCGAATTGCCGCAGGTGCCACCCCTCTCCCTTGGCCGCCCCAAGCACCTGCTTGTTAAGCTGGTGCCTCGAGCCGGCCCGGTCTCTAATTATATTTTTCCTTGTGGATCATTTCTATCATGCATCTCCTTTGATCTCACTTCTTTCCACCCATCTAGGTTCCTATCTCATCCACCATCTAGACAGCCCTGGGGATATTCCTTCTCTTGCCCCCATTGGGTCACTTCACTCCTAAGTCATTTCTTCCCCATAGACTCCACCCTCTCTCCCTCTTCCCTGAGTTCTTTCTCTCTCTCTCTGTCTTCATAGCCAGTTTCCCTCATTAGGTGTCCCTTCTTCAACCTCTCTCCCTGAATAGCTTGTGTCATGTGACTCCTGCCATGATCTGCCACGTCCTCAGACATTGCTTATAGAACTAGGTTTCCAGAGCAGGGCTTTTCATATTCTCACCTATCACAGCTAGTGTTGGGTCAGATAGCTGCTTCATCTGTCTTTTCTCTCTTCATCCTTCAGTGAGAAACAGAGAGAGGGAGAAGTAAGTTATTGTCTGCCTGTGGGGAGAAGTAGGTTATTGTCTGCCTGTGGTGGGGAAACGACTCACCGAGGCGGCGTCTCCTGCTGGCCGTCTCGGGAATGAGCTCTTTCCAGCCCGGAGCACCCTCTGCAGGCCTGTGTCTCACCTGTGCCGGCCCCGTGTCCCTCCCAGACCCCAGTGCCCTTTGCCCAGGGGTTCTGCCCACCACGGTACCCCCTCGCTCTGGGTCTCCCCTCCCAGGGGAACCCCCAACCCTCTACACCCACCTTGCCTCAGTGGCTACTGCCAGTCATCATCTAGCCCCCGCTCCCTGGGGCACACTGCAGTCTGTAAACCACTCATCATCGGCAAGGGGGATTAGGACCTGCTGCCTTTGCCTATCTCTGGGCTGCCCCTCTGCAGCCCCACTACCTATTTGGCCCTTTTTGCAAGGCCTGCAGCCTGGGGTTTTTCCTGGCTGGAGCTCCCCAGCTCCCTCTGCCCTTCCCCAGCATGGCTCCACCTCAGGTACCCGTCTCAGCTCCCCGACAGCCAGATTCTTCTCTCTCAAGAAGCTAGAGAGAGTGTGTCTTAGTTTCTGGCCCACAGCCCTCTTATTAGGGCCAGCTGGGCGCTGATTAAGCTGGTCACAGCTGTGGCTGCTTTCCCCATCAGCTTTCCCAGCTGCAGCCCTCTCCAGGGCTGCTTTAACCCCTTCAGGGCCAGCGCGGGGTGACCACCCCACTACACTGCCACAGAGCGGAGACAGCTATGGACTTCAGAGAGAATGTGAAAGAGTTAGGACCTCATCATGACAGCAATCTAGAGGAGTATGTTTACTCCCCAGAAATACACACTGGTATGTCCTTGTTTAGTAGTTGGAAGCTTTAGGGAATTAGTTATGGAAAATGGGAAAGCAGTGTCTTCAAATGCCACCTAGCAACAGTGTGCAAGGTTGTAACAGAGGGCAGAATTTGGCCTAGAGTTTCTAAGTCATCTTAGTGCTTTAAACACATTGAAATGTTTAAAAGATTAATATTTTTGGCAAAGCTGTTTAATCCACATTTCAAAGATGGAATTAACATGATGCTAACACTCCGTACAAACATAGATTGCTGAAAGTATGTTCTCATAAACAAGGTGCTAGAGACCATGTCATCCTTCCTCCTCTTTCATCCCCTCAGCTTCCAGGCCAGCTGGATCATCTCATGAAATTTAATACATTTTGGAAACATCAGGAACTACAAAAGAGACTTATGAAACAGTAACAGCTACACGGACACCACCAGGAACAGCAGCAATGCCAAAAAATGTAGTGATTGCACCTGCACAGATTGTGCAGTACCTTGAGATTGAGAGAAATAGAATATCACGGGAGAGAATGTTGGGACATTGGATGTACTCGAAGGATTGGTCATAAGACATGGAGCCTTTCACTTCTGGGTCATCAGTTGAAAGATGACCTATCAATGGTAATAACCATTGCTAGCTTGTTTAAAATGAGATGGTTGTCTGAGTCCATTTCTTATTTTCCACATCACTAAAATCACAATCATAACTGGCAACCAATATAAAGTTAGGCAGTCTCTCAAGCAAAGCTGGAGCCTCACTGAAGTCAATGGGGGTCCATCCATGCAGCTCTCCCTGCAGAATCAGAACGTTAGCCTGTTACAATGGTTTTCTCCAGAACAAAGCTCAGGCAGTAAGGGGGGAAATTGTGTTGTACTTACTTTGTGTGTAAAGAGAGCTATTCAGACTCCATTGCTGTTATTCTGGGACCTTCCACAAGCATTAAAATCCCTTTAAAAAGTAAATAAAATATTGTCACAAACACTAGATGGGTTCTGTGTCTGTGAGTTCTGCAGCACTGCCCTGCTGTGAGTTAGGGCAGATGTCTCCCCATACACAAACTGAAATATACTTGGATCTTTTCAGGTCCCAGTACACTATGGGTGCCAGCCACCACTCTGAAGAACAACATCAATTGCAGCATTGTCACCAGGGAGCCCAATGGAAAAGATTTAAAGTTTCCATACTCCATTCAAATAGTTCCAATAATAATTTATAAAATAAATGTTTTAAATAGATTTTCAATATTAAATGGATTAATGCAGAATAATGAGATATAGCACTTATATAGTGATTTAAATTCATTAACTTCATAATTCCTACTCTTTTGAGCTACACAGAGGCCTCCTCCAGCTCTGAGCTGAAGACCTGGGCCCAGAGTTCTGTGTAGCTCGAAAGTTTGTCTCTTTCTCCAACAGAAGTTAGTTCAATACAAGATATTACATCAGCCACCTTGTCTCTCTAATATCCTGGGACCAACACAACTACAACACTGCAAACAACAATATTTTCAAGTAAGTTCATAATGCATTCACAGCAAAGTGGTTTTTTTTTTTCATTTTTAGCTTGCTGGGCAGAAAAAAATTCATTTAAACATTGAAATAAGAGCTATGCAGAGGACAAAAATTGCATTTTCACAAAGGAGTTTGAAATCTTGAAATTTGACTTCATTCCAAATTGGAACAAAAACCTGAACATTTCAAAAATTCCCTGCAAAGGAAAATTTAAAAAACGTGTTTTAAGTCACTTGAAATATTTCATTTTGACACAATTTGATTTTGACTTTTTACATTTTGTATTATTTTAGATAATACAAAAAAATTCAAAATGAAAAATGGAAACATTTGTTCCAAATATATCAAAATAGGATGTTTTGACACTATTTTAATCCCCTCCTGTTTTCTCCAAAAAGAAAATGTTGGCAATCTGAGTCCTGTTTTGTGAAGCATTTCAGTTTTGATGGCACTGCATGTTCTGATTCAATATGGTTCTGTCTAAGTTTCTCCTAACAGCTGTAATTGCAACATATATCTGAAGATAGTTTTTTCTCATGTATACATACTCTTCCCAAATTAAAGTGATGTTTATAAGTCATCAGAACAACCAACAGTAATTTGCTCCTTATTCTCAGTACCAGGCACTAATACTACAGTCAGAGCCACGTGAGTGGACCAGCCCAAGTGAAATCAGAATCAGACCATTAATGTTTTTATTAAATAAATAGGCATAATGCTGAGGTTTCCAATAGACTGGTTATGCACTGCAATATTTTCTCTTCAAAATGCCATATGGATTACATGACAAAAATGAAATTATATTAGATAGTTTATAATATGGATTTTATAAACATTTATAAATCTGTATTTACAGCTCAGCAAAACCACTAATAATGTATCCTTTGAAAGTTATCTGAACAGAGGAGCTATTTACGTGACAATTGAATAAATAGTATGTATTTTTAAAAGCCTGAAGTGCTTTCATGATTGTAGTCCAGAACTTATAGGTTCTTAAATAATGCTCAGGGGAATTTAAATAATGCTTAGAACATGGTGGTCTTGTGCCACTTGGATTCCCTCTGCTTTTGCTGTACAGATCTTTCCCTTTAAAGCTTTTTAAAGATTATTTAATCAAAGAGAGGGTGTTTTTTTTTAAAGGTTTCGGGCTTTGTTCTAAGCAAGTGTCTGAGCTTATAACCAAGAAATGTGTTAAACCTGTTGTCAATTAGAGTAATTGATGTGCAAATTAATTAGGTCTTGGGAAAGATGGCTAAACCTTATAAAAGAGCAACACAATTTACAAGAGAGGAGGAGTTGAAAACGGAAGTGAGCATGGTTTAAAAAACAAAAAGCTACAGAAAAATTATAAATAAGAATAAAAGCCAGAGCTGAGGTAAAGGAATTTGTACAAAGGTTAAGACTTGGTGCTTGTAACACTAGTCAACGATTTAATCAACTGTATAATTTTATTGCTGGTTTACAGGAAGTTAAAAATAATTTTTTGTGGCTAAATGGAGATGTCCCTAGATTAAAGACCAAAGGGTCGGTAAGTATGGAAAGAAGTATGAAAGTTGAGGAAATTTTAATGGTGTAAAGAGTTAATAAAAGATTCCCTAGAAAAGGCAGATGATAATACCTTTTATTCTACAATATATGAAAGCATACTCTAAATACAGGAGTCCATTCATCTACAATTGAAATATAGCCTCTATTTAAAGCCCCTGGCTCTTTGCCCAGTGGGGATTTGCACCATAGTAAATGAAAGGAGAATTTGGCCCATGATGTTAAGGAACTCTGGGCTTCTGGAGGTGCCGTTTGTAAATTGAAATGTAAAACTAAGGTCTTGACCACCTGTGATAGTTGAAAATGGCATGCTTCTCTTTGCAAGAGGAAGGTTGGTAAAACCCTTGGGTCCTGGCCTAATTCCAATGTGTGTACTTGCTTTTTGAATGTTCAAATGCCCCCTTGTAGACGCATCAGGATGTGATGCGATGCACTCAGGGGCAAAGTGAAAATATCTCATCTACTGCATTTCACCACCAAAGTGGCTGTATTTCAGCAGTGGGGGGAAATGTTATATGAGTTAACTGAAAGTATTGTATTGATATTCTCTTCCTAGTTAGATCAGTGCATGTACACCAGTCCAGTTGAAAGGAGGAATTTGGATCAGTATTGATTCAACATGTCCTTCAGCATCTAGGTGATCTCTGTAGGTCGCCAATCCACATACAGACCCAGCTGAGCTTCTGGGAATATAGTGTCAAAGAGCACAAGGAAGTTTTGTTGAAGGTGGACGTAGGGGCTTAGTTCCTGCTTGAAGTGCTGTTATTGTCTTGCCAAAGCCTGGAGAGGATTTAAGATATCAATGAGTCCAAAGAACTAAAATTAGAGAGACAGAAATGGAAGGAAGTGCAGAAATTATTCCAGGAAATGGCCATTAGAGACAAATAAAAGATGGACATTCACTGATGAAAGTGAACTAGACATCTCTTTGGGAAAGAGTTTTGCCCCTGATATTAGTGAACCAAAACAGTTTAAAAATAGACCCAAGCCAGAACTTTGGCTCCTAGCACCTCTGAACTGTGAGGAAATTTGAATATTTGTGACTTACACCTATCTCTAAAATTGTCCATATCCAAAAGCTCCCAAGCTATGAATAAATAATACGTCTAATAGAGTGCTCTTCATCCAGAGATCTCAAAACATTGTAAAAGGGAAGGTCATGTCTCATTAACCCTATTTCATTGATATTGGATTCAACTCTTGGCTTTGTGGTGTAATAGTGGTAAACATTAAACTCACTTACCAGCAACACAAAACAGACAGCTAATTTTCTATTAAAAGAAAAAATTGTAGCTTTGAAAGTGTGTTTAAATTATACTTCAACAGGAAGGCAGGAGGACAGCATGAAAAAATAGAAAGACGTGACAAAGCAGAAATGTGTATTGTTCAGAAAGAAGATTAAAACAAACAACCTACCTACAAACTGCAACAAGAATGGACAAAACATGAACTGCATTGTAAATAAGAGATGTATTTGGATTTTCTCTTAGCAAAATTATTACTGCAGGTTTGAAAAAAAAGAGGGAAGATGTTGATACCTCATGGTGCTAAGATGAAACAATGCTAAAAAAAGCTTCTTAAAATCCATGGGTCAGATCCTCAGTTGGTGTAAATCAATGTAGCTCGATTGATATCAGAGGAGCTAAGCTGATCTACACCAGCTGATTATCTGCCCCTTAGTACTTGGTACAGTACAATTGACATTGAAAATCTATCAGTCTGACCTTTAGAATATAGAAAGCACTTTTTTTTTTCAGTTGGAAAGAATTGTGAGGTATAAGCAGCCTCCGCCCCTCACCCCCCCCTCACCCCACCTCCCGGCCACTAACCAAAACCTTGAAAGATTACCCAGTCAACTCTGCTCCATCAGAAACTAGGTATAATGGACTCACACTGAAGCAAATAATCATTATAGTATGTAGTAATCTGTAAAACATACCCAATATTAAAATGAAGAAATCATATCACAAAGTAAAATTATGTCTGTTATTTCCCTTTAGTTTTGTGGGCTATCCTTTGAATTACTGATTGATGGCCAATCAGTACTGTACAAGTAAAAATATGCTGGATGCGAACATCAGACTTGTCTAGAGTTCTGCTGTGAGCTCACTAGAGGGAAGATAGATAGATAGACAGATTAGATTAGATAATTACTGGAGGTGGACAAAATGGTTTAACACATGAAGTAAAAGCCAAGTCACTGCTGTTTCTTTTTACCATATTTGCTACAAGAAAATAAAATTATGTTTTCCAATGCACCTTCATGGAGGGTTTTTTTGTTTTTTGTTTTTTTGCCTGTCTAGTAGGTATTATCTGCTCCAGAATTTCAAGTGAACAGAGCAGACCGCTCTAAAGCTGCACTTGAATATTTTCCCAGTGAGATTATGGAGACTGTTGATTGATATAATTGTGATACTAAGCACCACATAGTCACACTCGATGCACTAATGTAATAATCTTTGAGCAAAATATGCCTTGTGAGGTATCATTTGAAAATCAATAACTCACTGATCATTAATATTCTTGCATGATAGATGTATGTGGTGGGTATTAAGAGTTATGGATATATGTTAGAATTATGACTGAAGAGTGCTTAAAGCGGGCATGTCGGGGGAGTTGGTAAACAAGTCTGCTTTAAACAAAGGAATGTGTATTTGATTCTTTGACCAGCTTGATCTTCAGAAAAAGACAATGAAGGTCCAGTTTTACAAAATAGGTAAACAAATCTGTTAAGATAACAAGTGGAGAAAGAAAGAGCATGGAGCTTCCTTCACCACCTTCCTCACAGATTGAATAGACTTTACTTTGAGGGATAACCCTCAGAAGAATTTATTTCAAAGGTTTACTGGTCTATAAAGACAGGGGGTGGAACCTCAAGTGATAACCAATTGAATCAACTGATTGTATACAATATTACTGTATTATGAAAGTGTCTAGAATGAGGTCTTTTCTGAAAGCTAATGACACAATGGTGATTAATATCATTGTGAAATTTATGCATTAACTCTACATGAGGAACCATGGATACTTGATATTATGTTTTAAAGTCTGGGGTTGAAGTCTCTGGAAACTAAATACAGGTGATAAACCATCTTGAACAACGCCTGTACCTTGCTAGATAAAGTTTTAGATGTATGTTTTCACTTTTGTTTGGTTGTAACTCTTTCTAACTGTATTCCTTTTTCTTGGCATCACTTAACTTATGTCCTATAGTAAACATAAATTTATTAACTATAAACCAACTTTGTGCATTGTTTAAATGGAGGGCATATTTATCCCAGTTGAGTTAATAAGCTGTGATGTGTTTTGTCTCTTTAGGGAGACAAACAGACCTTATTATTCCTCTGAGCTGTCCAGGAGAGTGCTAGACATTACAGAGCACACAATTTGGGAAAAATTAGGAACTGGAAGTGTGTTGGGGTCACCCTGCAAGCAGTAACCAAGGCTGGTAGCGACCAGGGACTGTAACTGGTGTGCTGCTGGCAGGCTGCTGGGGTCAGAGTTGTTGGACCAGGGCTGTAGTTATATACAGACACTCACAGGGCATGACCTGCATGTTTGTTGCTGACTGTGAATGTCCTAAGGCAGGGAGTTATGGTAGCAAAGAATTTGAGGCACCCAGGGTTACAGGGCAGGGGGTGACTCAATCCTTCACTCATCTAGGTTGCACCCCATTGCATTGACAATGATCCAATATATTATTAGTTATGCTGATGATTTGTTGTTCAGTTTCCCCTTGTTTTCTTTAATGAGGGTATTTGGCTTGTTGATATTTAATGTTAAATACACTTTATATGAAGGCAGGTTATGCTGGTAACCTAACTTGGATTGTATTTGTACACTGATCCATTGATACTGAAAGCATTTGAAGTCATCCCAGGGGGAAAACAGTTATTGACTAGTTGGAATCTGTTCATGATGTGACATCTCTGGACATGCCCCATCTACGGAAACCTGAGTCTTGTGGCCAACAGTTTTGCAAGAGACCTCCACTTCGACTTTGTATATAACTTTGTGACAAGAAGAGTGTGGGAGTTCCTCCATATGTGTTGCAGTTAAAATCACAGATGGGTGTAAAATCACATGGAAAATCAGATTATTCAACATCTGCCATGAGTATTAACAGGAAACACTGTGTGTTTTGAACCCTAAACATCTACATATAACTTAGGATAATTATGCAGCCCCAGAGGAGGTCATTGCAAATTAGCAGTTGAAACAGACTAATCATTGAATAAACTACCAAGGGATTCTCTATTTCTTGATAACTTCAAATCAAGATATGATGCAGTTCTGGAAGATCTGCTTTAGTCTAACACAAATTATTGGGGTCAATACATAAGTAACTGGGTGAAATTCTATGGCTTGTGTTTATTCAGGAGGTTAGACTCAATGAGTTAATGGTTCCCTAAACTCTATTAAAGCCATCTGTGGCTTTTGCTACCAGCTTCCCCCCTCCATTTTTTAAAACTATCACTGATTCATACAAATGAATTTGCCAACAAGTGGAAATATTGACTACAACCTATACATGACTCAGTTACCTCAGATAGGTGGATCTAGAGGATCATCATACAGTTTTAGCTGTAGCTGAAAAAAACCAAAGAATTCACCAGAAGATCACTTATTCTGCACTGTGAAGCTTTTGATGGCAAAACATGTGAGCAGCCATTTTTGATGATCAGAAGTGGTCCAGCATTCTTGGGGATACTGGTATTAACCTTATCAACCCTTCTGGCAAATGGAATGTGAGCAGTTTGGTTGGCTTTGCATGCACCCTGCTGTTGTGCAGATTCAGTGGAAACATCAGTCTTAGGGGAACTTGATCATGGCAGCTGGAAACTGGTAAGCCATGTGAGTGGGGAGTAAGCCAGGCCATCGCTGTAACCTCAACACCAGCCAGCATAGTTGCTAATTAAAAAATAAACCATGGACTACTTGTCACAGAGGTGAGATCTAGTATAATTTTTAATGGATTTTGTCTTTATAGCTGAGTTTGGTATCCAATTCTTTCCAAAAAATGGTTGATTTCTCCCAACCCTCATTTGGAGTGAGGGCAAAGTCAAGGGGGAGAGGAAGGAAAATGGACACTGTGCATCCTTTGCAGAAGTCCTGGTGCAGGGGGCAGCCGAGGCAAGGAGTTGGAATTTTTGGAAGAAACCATGGCCAGGGTAGGCCTAGACTTGGTGATTCCCCACTGGTGCAAACCTTATAGCAGCTAGGCAGGGTAACCCACAAATTAGTATTTGCCTTCACCAGCAGCAGAATAGTAAAGGTGCAAACAGTTGACACAGATATTAATCTGACTGAAGATCACTGGTGACTATCATTTAATCTGTCACCTCTGCATTAGGGATGGTTGGAAATGAACAATTCTTTGGGCTCCTCTGTATACTGATAGTGATCCTGCCAAACTGTTGCTGCTCTTTGTTTTCTCTCGTCACTGCTGCAGTGCATGGAAAGGCTAAAGAGCTGAAAGCTGTCAGTATGAATTCTGATGTATTACTGAAGAGCCAGATCCTGCCACTCTGTCTCATGTTGAGCAATAGCTTACTCTGCCAGCAATCCCATTGATGGAACTACTCCATGTGCGGAGGAGGAGCAGGATCTGCTCTGAAAGGAATAGTTCTGTAGAATGTAACACAGAGAAATCTCCTGGAAATACAAAGTGGAGTAGTTCTGTAAATCATTTTGTGTCATCTTGGTAAAGTTTGTTGCACCACAAAACTGCTCTGTGTTTTGAGGAAACAAACCTGTGAGTCACAGCAGAAGGGGAAGTTAAAGGTCAGGGGGTAAATTCTGCTTACTGTTACAGATTTCAGCAGCTGAGTCTTGCACACGTAATCAGCATTCAGCCTCTTGCTGCGTGGACGAAGCTTGCCAGGTGGGTCAGGAAAACTTTGGAGAAAAATTGCCTGGGGGAAAAAAATTGCTGAGAATGTGAAGTGACTAAAAACGTCACGCCAGCTTTTGCTCTGTCTTACGCCAAAGTGAATTCTGAGTCACTGAACTGAAAGCAATGGAGTTATGCTAGATTTACAGTGCTGAGGCCAAGAGCAGAATCCGGACCATCATCTGTTGTTCATCTGCTTGTTTTCTTTCCTGCATTTGGATTTGGAAAGAAAACAAATAGGCAAATGTTTAGGACTGGATTCTGGCTTTTACAGCCAGGGGCACATGGGGAGAGGGATGTGTGTAAGGGCTGTTTGCTGCAGGAAAACCAAGGAAGAAGCAGGACTCGCTCAGCCAGCATTCTTTCAAGGGGCCTTGGGGGTGGGGGAGGGTCATGGAACAGCAGCTCTGCCAACCTTGTAGGTGGTGCAAATGGTACTTTCTTGCCACTTCCCTGGCCAGCTCTGATGACTGCCCTGCTTACACCCCTGCCAGGTAACTAGTGCCATTAGCAACCAGCAGTGCCTACCCATCCCAATGCAATTGTGCCCAGCCTTGGCATGGTGACCCAAAGGGAAGTGGGGAATCTCCTTGCTCACTCTGCAACCTCTGTGTGCACTTGTGTGCTCAGGCTCCATCTGTCTCTGAAATTACATTGCAAGAAGGGGAGAGAGAATCTGCCTGTGAATCTGACAGTTACAACAAGCTGAAAACAGGAGCAAAACCAAACAGGATAAAAACAAAAAGATTGGTGGAAAATGTGTCTGATTCTTCTGCCATAACCAGCCAATTTCCTCCTTGATCAGATATATCTGAATATACAAGAGGTGCCAGTAGAAGTCAATGTTCTCTGTTACATCTGCCAAGCAGGATCAGATCTGGTGGCAAACGTAACGGCAGCTGTAGCATGCAGTTGCATCTTCTCCTTCCCTTCCCACTAACCACAGCCAGCACTTAATCCTCCTGGCTTCTGAAGACAAAGGTTCTTCTCGATCCAATAATTCTCTGCCATCACCAGATGAGACCTCCCTTTCTTTTTCTAGTCTGTGGTATTTGCAGCTGTGTTGTGAGAAGCACACAAATCATCCAGCAAGGTCATTGAAATTGATAACTATTGCTTTACTTGTGGGGAAGGGAGCATCAAAGATCCAGTTTCTGTGAGTCTCTTCTTAGTATCACTGTTGACTAACAGAGGGTTGGTTACTGCCAACTGATTTCGCTTTGATTTCTCGCAGCACAGTGCTTCAACACAGGAGTCATTTTGGAATCAAAAGCATTGAATTGATTTAATAACTTACATGTAAGTGTAGCCCTAGGAGCATCAGGATCTAGGAGAGTTTACAAATCTTAGTAGCGGGCCGTGCTCTGACATTATTACAACATGATAATGCTGGTTAGGATGTTAGGATCTCTTGCAATTCTCTCCCTTGCAAGGGATGCTCCAAAGATAAAAAATCATAAATTAAAAAGTGTCCGTGTAGCCATATAAATCAAACAAAATTATCTTTACATTTCTCTTGGTGCTGCATAGTCCCTACCATCAACTTCAGTAAATACGTATGGTTGAAAGATGTGTACTGTATTAATAACAGGTTAAAATCTTGGTAGCAGTAGAAATCAGTGGCCAAACTTCCATTGAATTCAGTGGTGCAGTATCAGGCTCTACATGTTCAGAGCTACATAATGACTTGTGCTGTGATATTGCATTCTGTTAGGCACTCAAGAAAGCATAGGATTAAATTATGGCTTTGCCACAAGCCCCAATGTACGGGGCAGCATATAGTTGTGCTGCCCCAGGAGCAGCCTGGGAAGCAGATTATGATTTGGACAATCAGTCTGCCTCCTGGTTACCCCTTATTTTAGGTGCAGGATTGGAGTTGGAGGGGAGGAGGTAATACCCTGCACTAGCCCTATACCTAGTGCAGTGTTAATGCCTGGTTCCTTGGTTCCACTCATTCCCCATCCCTCCTTTCATACCCATCCTCATTTGTGGGAGGTGGAATAGCAGCCCCAATGTGCTCCATCCTCTTCTGGGCTGCTACCCATGGGAACACTGGGGAAGCAACTGTGTGCAGGTTGGCCACAATATGGCCAGTAGGAAAGTAAGCCATCAACACTAGCAGCCTGGGCACAGTTGTCCCTAGTGGAGCTTGGTTGGCTGGCTAAGTAGTTGTTCAGAGGACAGCAAGCCAGCATATACTGTACTGCATGCTGAAGTCCACAGGTTGGAAAGACCACAGTGTATTCCCCTGAGGAATTGTACCTCAATTATTTTTCCTTGAATTATGTCATATCCCACTTTAGGTTATGAAAACCATTTCTGAGGTTTAGTTTAGTTTTAATCCTTTATGCTGTTTGTTTACTTTATTCTGGTTGGCCTTTGGCATTAGAGTGAGAATGGAACACTGGACTGGATTCTGATCTTATGTCTCTTTTTTACACTGAAACTCCATTATCAGCATCATTTTTTCAGTTCTTAAAGAGATCCCTGCTTGGCTAAACTAGTAGCATCCTTTGTGACATTTATCCAGAGGGTATAAAACTGCAGTTTACCACTCACCTTTAACAGGTTGTTTTTGAAGTGTTTGAAGGCAACCCAAAAAAGTACGCTGCCATTAATGGCATGCTGGAATTTTCTGTATACGTGTTTTTTGACAATTATGGTTGAAGCTGTCACTTATTTTTCAAGGCTTTTAAAATGGATCTTTTTACTTGTTAACGTATTAACATGTAAAGTGGATTAATTCCTTGCTACTGCACATGCTGCTAGTTGGAACATGCAGACCATTGTAATAGATGTGGACACAGAGCACATGAGAGTAAAATTGCAATTATAATATGTTATGTATTTTAAAACATACATTAAATGGAATTTTTAATCTTTGATGCTCCTGCATTTTCCCTTTTCTCATTATCCTGTCTGGTAGCTTTGTAATCTTAATTTGGAGATGAACAACACAGCTCTTAGCATGTTATTGCTGTGTGTTTTTCAGCATGGCTTTCATAAGGCTTGTGAATGAGTGTGTCACTTTTATAAAGCTTGAGGATCTCAAAGCACTTTCTAAACATTGCAAGGAACAAATACTGGCCTACTGCCACTGTGATGAAAATGGCAATTGTTTTGCCTCATTACATCACATGAGAATTCATAATCATAGTTTAAGACTGAGATTTTCAAAGCTTCCTAGGAGATTTAGATTACCCACACCTCATCAATATAAGGGGAAATAGGTGCACAAATCTCTTAGGTGTCTTGGAAATCACAGGCTTAGTTTGTTGTGCAGACTTTCTGTAAAGTGTATGGAATTAAACACATGTCCACCTGCTAAAGCCATCTCTCTTTACAGCTTGTGTGGCTGGAGGCCAACCACACATAACCAAGTTTTAAAAAAACATTCCTATACCATACACAGATGTAAGGAATTCTTTTAACCTGTCTGTAACATGAAATGGCTCCATCCATCCAGATTAGACAAAATCATGAATGTAACCATATTACTGTTACTTTACCTATTAAAACTGTACATTAGGCTAGACCTCTGCTTGGGGTAAAACACACTTTTTAATCCTGGTTTTAACATTGGTTGGCTCCAGCCATACCACATTAAATAATTATTTAGTTGGAATCATGTTTTAAATATCATTTAAACATGATTCCTTAACTTGATTTCTCTGACCAGTGTTAACAGAGGCTAAGGCCCTGCTACACATTGGGTGGGACTTTCAAGCGTGCTCAGAATTGGCCTAACTCTTGGTGAGATCAGTTTGAAAACCAGTGAAATTATAATACATGTTTTTCAACCAGTAGCTATCATTACAGGTGTATATCTTCTTATACGGTGTCTACCCTTTAGAAAATTCCAATATACAATTTGCAATTAAATTATATTTCTGTGGCATCTGTGATGTTCCAGATACTTAGCATAGGTAATAAGTACAGTATAATGTGAATACTGCTGTAAAGTTTGGTTACAAAGGCAATTGAAAAGTTTCTTCCATGTGCATATTGTAGCTTCTAATTCTTTTTGACCTGTCTTGTTATGTGAAATCTCTTAACCACTGTAAGTGACTCCCCAATGTCCTCAGTGAATATGTTTTAAGGTCTGAAAATTGCTGTGAAAAGACTGTGATGTCCAATAATTGCACAGTGAAATTTCATCTCTTGAAACATCATTTTGTCCCATTAGATACAATGGATTATCAAGTGAGATATTTATGGTACATCTTGTGAGATTTCCTAATTATTCCTGCAATACCCATTCAGTTGCTGCGTTTATGATTCTCTGCTTGCCACAATCAACACTGTCATCATTTCTTGGTGTTGAAAAGCAGACTTTACAGAAATAACCCTCTGACACACATACAGTCACTACTGTATTTACTTTGAACTCGGTTTTTTTTTTTTTTTTTTTTGCATTTTCTACATTCGTCTCCTATCTTCTATTATATGCAGTTAAGTCAGCTTAAGTACATGCTTAGTGAAAAAGATAAATCTGTTAAGGATAATTTCCTGAATACCAATCTGTGCAGATCCTATGGCTTAGCTATAAAGCTGAATGACTATGCTCTCTCCAGTTTATGTCAAGACTATATAGTGTGAAATCCCTATTAAACTAGGATTTAAATCTGTAAAGGAAATAAAGTCAGCTCACATGAAAGAAGTGCAATAAGAGGTCTTTGCTGTTAATTTACCAAGTAAAAAATTCTGATTAAAAAAAACGGGAAAACATCCCAATCTCTTTGTCAGTGGTTGTAGAACATGAACCCAAAATATTTCTCATTCCCATCTACCACCTGTTCCAAGAGTGGGTACCAGATTAGAACTCTATGGAACCCCACGTGAGAGAGGGGGAGTCATCAGGGACATCTTCATGAATCTTCTGGAAAGGAAAGAACAGAGGCAATGAGGGGCAATCTCCAACTGTCCCTGAAAAAGTCCACCTGTGAACCAACAATTCCTCATGATGACCAAGGTTATCATGGTTTCTGCTAGATTTAACAGCGTCTTTATAGAATGCTGGACTTTATCCACTGCCAGGAGTAGATTGTTGACAAAACACACGAGTACAGCATCCATATCATACTGGGGATTATCCCTGGGTTGCAAAGGAAGAAAGAAATAGACTCTAAATGATAAAGACTCCAGAGCTGCTCCATCTGAATAATCTCAATATCTTTAAACTGCAAAAATTTGTTTCATAAGGAACTAATCCTTATAATACCCAGAACTGACAGGCAAAATTGACCAGCTGCAGAAATTTGCTTCTTCCACGTTGACTCAAAATCAAGTTAAGGAAGCGTATTTAAGCATAGTGCCAGCTGAAATTATTTCTAATATGATTTGACTACCTAAAGTGAATGGGGCTAAGTTGGATTAGAACTACTTCTGACTCAAGAGTTCCAGGCTCTTCCTATGGACTATAGCATAGGTATTTAGATATACTATATAGATACTATTCTATGGATTACAATTAGAGTTGCAGCTCTGCAATATGGAAATTGGTTCTAAGAAATTGTCCTTGGCTTTTAGACATGGATTTTAAACATGGTTCTAACAATTTGGCTGCATCCACAGTGGCTGTCAAAACCAATTTAGCTGGAGCTGTGTTTAAACCAAATTTAAATACTGTTCAAATGCCAGTTTAGAAGTCAGTGTAAACAAAGCTTTTGCTTCCTTTTGAAATAACTGTGATGTTAATAAAAGAACTGCTAGAAAAATGCCATTGCAGTATAATGATCAAAGCTTTGTGTAAGCAGGGTCTGTTCTAAATTCTCCCCGACATCCAGTGATGCACTGGGGAAAAGACTTCAGGAGTAGATTGTGTTTGCATGGACACACCTACTCTGTCTAGGTGTGCAGTATGATGGAGCTATATTGCCAAAAATGATCAATTCTGGCTGGTTTGGCGTTACAAATCACTCTAGTATTTGAATGCCAGGGTAATGAAATGTTGTTATCCTTATTGCCTGAATAAAGGGCAGCATTCCCTGATTGAGATGGTCACCTTAAAGTGAAGCTCACTTGCTAAGCAGGAGATAGGAATACCACATCCTAGTGAAGTTGAGAGTGGGGTTGGGTGAGGTGTTTCTACCTGGTGGTATGGACTCTGCTTAAAGAGTGGAATTTCACTGGTGTAACTGAAAGGAGAATTTGACACCTAAATAGCTCATTATAGAGGCAGGGGCTAGATCTACCTTCAAATACAGAGGTAAGTAAATGAGAGACAGCCATGTAATTGAGGGCAGAATTGGTCCTACAGACTCACTGTCTACCTTCATTATTTACACCTAAATTTGGCTGATATTCTAGGTGCTAATTCTATTTTCATTCTCAGTTTCTATAATCCTTAGCCTCCACCTTTAGACATTAATCACATTTTATTTCATGTTTTTTTGCCCTTTTCTTTTTGGCACATATGACCACATGAAACCAAAATAAAAAAGGGAAAGTGTAATAGTCAAGTTGCTACAATCCTGAACAGTACTTTGAAAAATGTAGAGGTCACAATGATTTGATTGGAGAGCCATGTTAGCAATGCCATGTGGACATCTGTTATTTCCATGACACTGACATTTATTATTTAAAAATGGGGAAAAAATACAAGGCAGGGGGGAAAAAAAGAAAAATGACACGAGTGTCTACAAACTGCTATCTGAGGAATCTCTGTTATCCTGGGGAATAGATAAATTGATGCTCAACTGCTGATAAAATGCCTGGGAGTTATCAAGCTTGTGTAATTGGTTCTTGCTCATGCTTCTAGCTTCTCTGCTCAACACCGTGTAGGAAAGTCAGTTCTACCTCTGCACGTGGCAGTGGGCTATACATCTGTCAAATCTTTAACAGCATAAACATCAGAAACAGATGGGGGAAGCCGGGACAGTGCCAGACCAAACAAAACTTATCGAAGACAATCCATTGTGATGCCAAGACAAATATATTCCATCCAGATCATTAATTCCTAGTTCAGTGGAACCAACCAAAACAAATAATGATTAGGGAATGGAACTCTTAAGAATAACCCTTCTGTGCAGTGGGGTGACATTTACCCCCTGAACTTCAGTAATCAGACTGTGATGTACGTGGGGAACTGGTCTAAAACGCGGGGGTAGGGAGAAATGGAAATCACCCCCTCAACTGGAGGGCAAAATGCAAAATTGTGGTTTAAGCCTAGGGCAGGAATATTCACCTCTGCCCTCTCTGTGTGGGGAGTTTGGATCTGTGTCAGTGCAGAACCCTGACTCCAACCCTGGCCATCTCCATCACACCTGCATATTTAAGGCTGGCATGGAGTCCATCCCCATAGACCACTGCGGGAGTGCAAAGGCTTTCCCAGCGTAGCTGCTCCATTTACAGCCCCTCTGCAGTGGTTCAGTGGCACAGAGGGTTTTTGTGTTGTCCTCTTGCACTGGAGTGAATTTGACCTTTAAGGGGGAGATTCTCAGTGATGCAAACGGCAGTGAAGCACTCAGCTTTCATTGACTTTCAATGGGAATCAGGCACCTAACAACCTTTTATGCCTTTGAAAATCTCCCCCAAAAGAATACATCTGTGAAGGGAATATATTTCCTATAGAGAAAATCTGCAGTGTCACAATATAATGTCTCCATGGGCCTGATCCTGGTAGGTGCTCAGCATCACCAACTTCCATTATCTTCAATGTAAATTAAGGCTGCTTAGTACTTGGCATGATTTAGCTCCAAGGTCTCAGTCCAGCGTATAATGAGTTTAATGGGAATCTTTCTACTTTTTGGGGAATTGGGTTGGTCTCTAAGGCCTTGCTCCTGAAAACTCTTAAATACATGCTTATGTTTAAGCACAGTAGTCCCATCACTGAACCAATGGGACTACTTCTGCACTTAAAGATAAGCATGTGCTTAGTGTTAGCAGAATCAAGGCCCAGGTGAATAATTACTAAAGGAAAAAGGTTCTGTTTATTCAGTTATATTCTAAGAAGGTGAAAATTAGAATGCAATCAATACAGATGATGTAAAGTATTATATACTACCAATATTTATTATAGTGCACTATTACTCATATTACTGCAATTTATTTTAAATTATTTTAAAAGTGCACACTTGAAAGCTCTGGATCAGGGGTCGGCAACGTTCGGCACGCAGCTCGCCAGGGTAAGCACCCTGGTGGGCCGGGCCAGTTTTATTTACCTGCTGACGCGGCAGGTTCGGCCCATCGTGGCCCCCACTGGCTGTGGTTCGCCGTCCCGGGCCAATGGGGGCGGCGAGAAGCCGCGGCCAGCACATCGCTCGCCCGCGCCGCTTCTCGACGCCCCCATTGGCTCGGGATGGCGAACTGCGGCCAGTGGGGGCCACGATGGGCCGAACCTGCCGCGTCAGCAGGTAAATAAAACTGGCCCGGCCCGCCAGGGTGCTTACCCTGGCGAGCCGCGTGCCGAACGTTGCTGACCCCTGCTCTGGATAAATATATTTTAAATGTGTGTAAACTGTCAGATTTCATTCCAGACCGGCTGTCTGAAGAGGTTGTAACTGCACAAAAGTAATTTCACTTTTAGAAAGTCATTTGACAAATTGCATTTATGAAGTAAAAATAAAATGAATTCCAAAAAGTGTGATTCAAAATTGGTTTAGTCATTTGTTGGTTAAAGCACAAAGGAATATTCTGACTAATAACAGATAATTATTTGTAGTTTTTTTTAAGAACTTTTATTTTTTTTAACAGGGCCAGATAGGCAGGCAGAGCTTCAGAGTCTCAATGCGTGGATGAGACGATGGTGTAGAGAGGAGGGGTTTAGATTCATTAGGAATTGGGGAAACTTTTGGGACGGGGGGAGCTTATACAGGAGAGATGGGCTCCAACTAAACCAAAGTGGAACCAGACTGCTGGCACTTAACATTAAAAAGGTTGCAGAGCAGTTTTTAAACTAGGAGATGGGGGAAAGCCGACTACTGCAGAGGACCATGTGGATCGGACAGAGACTTCTCTTAGAGGAGAGTCTATTGATAGAGATTCTCTAGGTCCTAGTCAGGAGCAGAGGATGGCGGAGGATAATGTAAGGGCCAGATCAGACGAGAAACATTCACATAAAGAATCGGACACATCAGAAAAGGGCAGACAAATAAACTGTGACAAGTTTTTAAAGTGCTTGTACACAAATGCTAGAAGTCTAAATAATAAGATGGGTGAACTAGAGTGCCTCGTGATAAAGGAGGATATTGATATAATAGGTATCAAAGAAACCTGGTGGACTGAGGACAATCCATGGGAGACAATCATTCCAGGGTACAAAATGTATCGGAAGGACAGAACAGGTCGTGCGGGGGGTGGGGAGGAGTGGCACTATATGTGAAAGAAAATGTAGAATCAAATGAAGTAAAAATCTTAAGTGAATCCACATGTTCCATAGAATCTCTATGGATAGTAATTTCATGCTCTAATAAGAATATAACATTAGAGATCTATTATCGACCACCTGACCAGGACAGTGATAGTGATTCTGAAATGCTAAGGGAAATTAGAGAGGCTATCAAAATTAAGAACTCAATAATAGTGGGGGATTTCAATTATCCCCATATTGACTGGGAACATGTCACCTCAGGACGAAATGCAGAGACAAAATTTCTCAATACTTTAAATGACTGCTTCTTGGAGCAGCTGGTACGGGAACCCACAAGGGGAGAGGCAACTCTAGATTTAGTCCTGAGTGGAGCGCAGGAGCTGGTCTAAGAGGTAACTATAACAGGACCGCTTGGAAATAGTAACCATAATATAATAACATTTAACACCCCTGTGGTGGGAAGAACATCTCAACAGCCCAACACAGTGGCATTTAATTTCAAAAAGGGGAACTATGCAAAAATGAGGGGGTTAGTTAAACAGAAATTAAAAGGTACAGTGACTAAAGTGAAATCCCTGCAAGCTGTATGGGCGCTTTTTAAAGACACCATAATAGAGGCCCAACATAAATGTATACCCCAAATTAAGAAAGACAGTAAAAGAACTAAAAAAGAGCCACCGTGGCTTAACAACCATGTAAAAGAAGCAGTGAGAGATAAAAAGACTTCCTTTAAAAAGTGGAAGTCAAATCCTAGTGAGATAAATAGAAAGGAGCATAAACACTGCCAAATTAAGTGTAAAAATGTAATAAGAAAAGCCAAAGAGGAGTTTGAAGAACGGCTAGCCAAAAACTCAACAGGTAATAACAAAATGTTTTTTAAGTAAATCAGAAGCAGGAAGCCTGCTAAACAACCAGTGGGGCCCCTCAATGATCGAGATACAAAAGGAGCGCTTAAAGATGATAAAGTCATTGCGGAGAAACTAAACTAATTCTTTGCTTCAGTCTTCACGGCTGAGGATGTTAGGGAGATTCCCAAATCTGAGCCAGCTTTTGTAGGTGACAACTCTGAGGAACTGTCACAGATTGAAGTGTCACTAGAGGAGGTTTTGGAATTAATTGATAAACTTAACAGTAACAAGTCACCGGGACAAGATGGCATTCACCCAAGAGTTCTGAAAGAACTCAAATGTGAAATTGCGGAACTATTAACTAGGGTTTGTAACCTGTCCTTTAAATTGGCTTCTGTACCCAACGACTGGAAGATAGCTAATGTAACACCAATATTTAAAAAGGGCTCTAGAGGTGATCCCGGCAATTACAGACTGGTAAGTCTAACGTCGGTACCGGGCAAATTAGTTGAAACAATAGTAAAGAATAAAATTGTCAGACACATAGAAGAACATAAATTGTTGGGCAAAAGTCAACATGGTTTCTGTAAAGGGAAATCGTGTCTTACTAATCTATAAGAGTTCTTTGAAGGGGTCAACAAACGTGGACAAGGGGGATCCAGTGGACATAGTGTACTTAGATTTCCAGAAAGCCTTTGACAAGGTCCCTCACCAAAGGCTCTTATGTAAATTAAGTTGTCATGGGATAAAAGGGAAGGTCCTTTCATGGATTGAAAACTGGTTAAAAGACAGGGAACAAAGGGTAGGAATTAATGGTAAAATCTCAGAATGGAGAGGGGGTAACTAGTGGTGTTCCCCAAGGGTCAGTCCTAGGACCAATCCTATTCAACTTATTCATAAATGATCTGGAGAAAGGGGTAAAAAGTGAGGTGGCAAAGTTTGCAGATGATACTAAACTGCTCAAGATAGTTAAGACCAAAGCAGACTGTGAAGAACTTCAAAAAGATCTCACAAAACTAAGTGACTGGGCAACAAAATGGCAAATGAAATGTAATGTGGATAAATGTAAAGTAATGCACATTGGGAAAAATAACCCCAACTATACATACAATATGATGGGGGCTTATTTAGCTACAACAAATCAGCAAAAGGATCTTGGCGTCATCGTGGATAGTTCTCTGAAGATGTCCACGCAGTGTGCAGAGGCGGTCAAAAAAGCAAACAGGATGTTAGGAATCATTAAAAAGGGGATAGAGAATAAGACGGAGAATATATTATTGCCCTCATATAAATTGATGGTACGCCCACATCTTGACTACTGCGTACAGATGTGGTCTCCTCATCTCAAAAAAGCTATACTGGCACTAGAAAAGGTTCAGAGAAGGGCAACTAAAATGATTAGGGGTTTGGAACGGGTCCCATATGAGGAGAGATTAAAGAGGCTAGGACTTTTCAGCTTGGAAAAGAGGAGACTAAGGGGAGATATGATAGAGGTATATAAAATCGTGAGTGATGTGGAGAAAGTAGATAAGGAAAAGTTATTTACTTATTCAAATAATACAAGAGCTAGGGGGTCACCAAATGAAATTAATAGGCAGCAGGTTTAAAACAAATAAAAGGAAGTTCTTCTTCACACAGCGCACAGTCAACTTGTGGAACTCCTTACCTGAGGAGGTTGTGAAGGCTAGGACTATAACAGCGTTTAAAAGAGAACTGGATAAATTTATGGAAGTTAAGTCCACTAATGGCTATTAGCCACAATGGGTAAGGAATGGTGTCCCTAGACTCTGTTTGTCAGAGGATGGAGATGGATGGCAGGAGAGAGATCACTTGATCATTACTTGTTAGGTTCACTCCCTCTGGGGCACCTGGCATTGGCCACTGTCGGTAAACAGGATACTGGGCTAGATGGACCTTTGGTCTGACCGAGTACGGCCGTTCTTATGTTCTTATGCCTTATGTAACATTAGTTCCTTTATTTCAGATGGTGTTTATATGAAAATATGGTATTCAAAAGAAAAAAAACATTTCAATGGTGTTATTCATTTTAACTGAGCAAAATATTCAGCTTGAAAATAAAAAGTACTTAAAATCAGCCTAATTTCAGGTTTGTGCTGCTTCTGCAAGCAGTATGCAGTGTTTAGTTGTGTTTTTGTGCCTAAACTGGTTAGTTTAGTGTGTTGTTGTGCCTGAACGGGTATGTGCAGCTTTCACTGAAGTTAACAAGAATTTTTTGCACTATGTGGACATCAGATTTTTGCTGCGCCTTTTGAATCTAAAGTGTCATATTGGGATTGGTCACATGGTGGCAGTCCCAGGGTATTATTTCTGATTCATTGATTGGCTGAGCCCATGTACACAGTAGAGACAGAAAAAGTATTTTCCCTTTTGCTGTGCACTCCCAACTCCTTTGACGTCATTGGTATCGGGAGGTGCGCAGCATCTATCAGCTTGTGCCTTAAGGATCAAATTCAGGAACCCAGTGTCGGACCTGAGTGGAGGGAATCCTTCCCTTTAGGCCGTGGAGTGATTTGAGAGTCCAATGGCTGAAATAGCCCTCTGTAGTCCCAATGAACCATTTCCATAGGGTTAGGGTGTGCTGCAGAACCCAGGGATTCTGCTAAGTTTTTAGAGGTAAGGGCAAGATTAGGGGACTATGAAATTGCAGAACTAGTAACTGTGCTATGTAACCTATTGCTTGAATCAGCCTCTGTACCAGATGACTAGAGATAGCTAATGTAACACAATTTTTTTAAAAAGGCTCCAGAGGCAATCCTGACAATTACAGGCTGGTAAGCCTAACCTAAGTACCAGGAAAATTAGTTGAAACTGTAGTAAAGAACAGATTTATCAGACACATAAATGAACACTATATGTTGGAGAAAAGTCGTCACAACTTTTGAAAAGGGAAATCATGCCTCAGTGATCCATTAGGATTCTTTAAGGGTGTCAACAAACATATAGACAAGAGTTAGCCAGTTGATATAGTGTACTTGGACTTTCAGAAAGCCTTTGACAAGGTCCCTCACCAAAGGCTCTTAGGCAAAGTAAGCTGTCACGGAATGAGAGAGAAGGACCCTTCCTGGGGGTAGGAAAAATAGTCAGTTTTCACAGTTGAGAGAGGTAAGTAGCAAGGTCCACCAAGGTTCTGTGCTGGGACCAGTGCTTCTCAACGTATTCATAAGTGATGTGGTAAACGGGGTAAACAGTAAGGTGGCAAAGTTTGCAGATGATACAAAATTACTCAGGCTAGCTAAGTCCAAAGCTGAGTGCAAAGAGTTACAAAGGGATGTCACAAAACTGAATGACTGGGCAACAAAATGGCAGATGAAATTAGATGTTGATAAATGCAAAGTAATGCACTTTGGAAAACATAATCCAAACTATACATAGAAAATAATGGGATCTAAATTAGCTGTTACCACTCAGGAACAGATCTTGGAGTAATTATGGATAGTTCTCTGAAAACATCTGCTCAATGTGTGGTGGAAGTCAAAAAACTAACAGAAAGAAAAGGAATAGAAAATAAGTAAGAAAATATTATAATGCCGCTATATAAATCCACTGTATGCCCACACTTTTAATACTGCATGTAGTTCTGGTCACCTCCATCTCAAAAAAGATATATCAGAATTGGGGGGGAAAGTACAGAGAAGGGCAACAAAAATGATTAATGGCATTGAACCACTTTCCTATGAGGAGAGATTAGAAAGACTGGGACTCTTCATCTTAGAAAAGAGACTGACTAATGGGGGATAGGATAGAGATCAATAAAATCACAAATGATATGTAGAAAGTGACTAAGGAAGTGTTATTTACCCCTTCACAGAACATAAGAACCAGGGGTCTCCTAATGAAATTAATAGGCAGAAGTTTTAAAACAAACAAAAAGAAGTACTTCTTCACACAACACACAGTCAACTCATGGAACTTGTAGCCATAGGATGTTGTGAAAGCCAAAACCACAACTGGGCTCAAAAAAGAATTTGCTAAGTTCATGGAGGATAGATCCATCAATGGCCATTAGTCAAGATGGTCAGGGATGCAACCCCATGCTCTGAGTGTCCCTACATTTTTGACTGCCAGAAGCTGGGAGTGGACTACAGGGGTTGGACTACAGGGGATGTTCTGTTAATTCCCTCTGAAGTATCTGCACCAGCCACAATCAAAAGACATAATACTGGGCTAAATGGACCATTGTACTGACCCAGTATGGCCATTCTTATGTAACAGTAAGATGGTATGTAGAGGGGAAGTTAAAATGTATCTTATCTCTTTATTGATCATTTATGGCCATGCAGATGGGAGGTAAGAGAATAAAGGTGATTTCTAGATTTTAATTTTTAAAAATTATATTTTAAAGTATTTAAGAACCTCTTGAGCCTAGGAAATGTCCTCTTTTACTTTTTTTACAAATTGGAATAAATAAATATGCATTCTGACCTAAGAAACAAATTAATGAAGAGATTGTAGATAGTGTATTTAGGCTAGCCAAGCACTGCCTCACTGTGTATAAATTGCCATTTAAAGTTATCTGGGCCATTATAGCATAATGCTCAGGTCAGTTCAAACATGAATACTTTTACACCGCTACCTCGATATAACGCGACCCAATATAACATGAATTCGGATATAACGCGGTAAAGCAGTGCTCCGGTGGGGCGGGCTGCGCACTCCGGTGGATCAAAGCAAGTTCAATATAACGCGGTTTCACCTATAACGCGATAAGATTTTTTGGCTCCCGAGGACAGCGTTATATCGAGGTAGAGGTGTACTACCTGTACTGTGGTTCATAATCAGCTGCTGGGAATGAAAATATCAGTGTAATGGTTAAAAATCATTGGACTCCTTCTCCCCCCTGAACTTGCCCTCCCTCGACTTAAAAATTCTCATGCTTATTCTTGGATGACAATTTTGTGTGTCATATATTTAACAGGATGTTGCTGATGGACATATGTGAAATTTACATATACCTCCCCATGTGAGTCACTGTATGTGTGTCAGTACTTCCATTATTCTCTATAGGACTAGTCATGTGCACATAGTTACTCATGTGCATAAGTGTTTGCAAGCTCCGGGCCTAAATTTGTGATGAACTTTACAGCTGATTTTGCATACTTTTTTTTATTGTATCTATTCAACATAAATAACCATCTAACTAATTTCCAAAGTTTCATAGTTGTGGTTCTGAGTACAAAAGTACTTAGGATTTGGGTGTTTCTCTAGAGTGTCTCTAAAAGATACAAAACAATGGGGTCTGCAAAACTGACCTGCAAATATCAAAATAAATGACTTTTTAATTTGATTTGTAGCTTCGTCTGGTGGGGATACCTTTGTATCAGTCTTTCTCACAGTACTTCAGCATTTCTCCTTCCCGTTATAAACAGAACCAGAAAATGCAGGAGCAAGAGAGGAATAATAGGGTTAGATACTTACCCTGGGATAGTGAGACTAGTCCCATCAAAATCATTGCTTAAGAAGTAATGTGCCAACTTCAAAGGTTTTGTTGTCACGTAAAGGAGAGTCTTAGTTTAGCCCAACAGTTTCACTTACTCTTATACATTCTGAAAAAGAAACTTTGCTCTGTGCATAGCTCTACTATCTTCTCTTTTTATTCTTTTCTTATTCGGAGGGAGTTCAGGTTCGCTTCATTGTAAAAGTGACTACCATATGGTCATATGAGTCGAGCTTAATAAAATGATGAATGGATCTCTGCTGCTTTAATGTGTGATCATTAATTCTAATTCCTACATGAGTGTGACATCTGTTCTTGATCCTTGTCCCTTTACCTTTAATTAGAATCATCATCACCAATTTCTAACAGATTATTACAATTTACAGGTAATTGTATATTTATAAAAAATTCTAATTTTTGGCCTTAGTGAATAGAATGGGCCAACATTCTGCCCTGACACACACCTTGTGCAACCTCCTTAATTTCAGAGGGGAAATTTGTGTGATAGGATAAAATTAAGCCCAAAGAGAGTGTGAGGTTTGTTTTTTTTAAGCAGTATTTTCAGTAAAGAAAGATTCATGTTCCTGTCCAGCACTGCAGCATAAAGCGTAATGAGTTCTTTACATCTGAGATGGCTGGAATCTAGAGAATTACAGGATATGTTAAATAGTGACTGATAAATCCAAGACTGTGCATAGTGCTTGTCGAGCAAGTAGAACATGTGAGGTTTAGGAGTATAACATTATTCCAGTATTCTACATTCTGAAACAGATGTCTGTTCTCCACAAAAATTCAGCCTGCAATTTATGTGCTGTACAAGAGGGGAGCAGGATTGTTGTAGGTACAGCCAATCGCATAATAGGATTATAACTGACTTTCTGTGTACTGTATGTGCTCAGTATCTTATTCTCTTCCCTCATACATTCAATTTCTCACTCTTAGGGCTTGTTGCTGAAACACCCAAACACTTCTGTGAGGTACAGAGCTCTTCAGCTCCCTTTGATTTCAGTACCTTATAGAAGTGCTCAGCACTTTGCAGAATCAAGCCCTTACAATGTTCTAGATTCTCAGCTTGGATTTATACCTGAGTAACTGGTGTAGAATTAGATCCAACTGTTCTATTTATTCATCGTTAATCAACCAAATCTTGATTTTGTGCTATCTGAATAATTTTAGAAACAATCACTGGTCTCTTCATGTACATTACTATATATTTATTGAGCTTCCTAATCCAGATGGAATTTTAAGTATCTTTTATCTTCTAATAAACAATTTGAATATATTTAATGATAAAATGATGGTAACAAGCCAAAATATTATAATTAGAGATGGTCCTGAACCAATACCTTAGTTATGAGCACCCTGATAACTGGTGAAATTCAGCTCCAGAACTGAAATCTGTGTCCTTTAAAACTGGACAAATTCAATGGAATTTTCTGTTCTGTGTAATTCTGGAATTGTTCCAATTAGCAGCATTATGTCCCATAGGGATGTCCACTTGGAAAGCTGAAGGGATGCTTAGGGAAGCATGTGGTATATAACAGCTGCATCCAGGCTCCCTCCCTCACTTCACTCTGCTCCCTGAGTTTTGATACCATGGACTTCTATGGGTTTTGGGCAAGAGAAAAAAGCATACCACATTTGCTGCACCCCCTTCATTCTGATTTAGTGTTGTGGTTGGTTGGAATTTTTCAATTTAAATTGTTTTTAATGGAAAATTGGAATTTTTATTAATATTTGTGTGTGTGTAAAATAGCTGCTTTCCATGAAAAATACTGATTTTTTAAAACAAATGCCCCAAAACCAAAATATTTCAACTGCAAAACAAAATATTTTGATTTGGCTATCCTGACATAGTGCCTTATGGGAGTTGTAATTCAGTTTCCTAATATCCCTGTTCTTTATGGGCCGAGCTCCCCTGCCAGATCCTCTCCCATGATGCAACTGCCTATTCTCACCATGAGGAGTACTATGGTGCATCATGGGAAATGTAGCTTGACCAAGCACAGAACAGAATAGAGAACAGAATATGAGACACATGAATTATAACTCCCTGAGGCACCGTGGTATCATCATCCATTGGTGGTGGTTCAGATTGGCACTAATGATACTGTGTCAGGGGATCTGTCATTGATAATAGGTGACTTCAGGGAACTTGGAAGCATGCTGAAGAAGAAGGATGTCCAAATAATCTACTCTAAGATCCTTCTTCCCACAAGCAAAAAAAGACAGAATATTCTGGAAGAGAATCACTGGGTAGGTAAGTGGTGGAGGGTTTTCGTTTTGTGGAACATTGGTCCACCTTCTATGGGGAGAGCAGGCTGTATAGTTTGGATGATCTCCATCTCAGTAGAAGGGGAATCAATTTCCTAAGGGACAGGTTGGCTAGAGTAGTCAGGCAGATGTTAAACTAGTAACAAAAGGGGAGGGCAGAAAAAAAAAAGAATCAAGATGCTGAGAACCAAATTAATCGTGGAATCAAAGAACACAAAAAGAAGAAATTTACGTCATCGCCTATATACTAATGCTAGGAGCCTGGGTGAAAAAGAAGAGGAACTGAAATTGCTCATTATTTATCACAAATTAGATCTAGTTGGCATTATTGAAATTCCTGACTACACATGCTTATCTTTGAGCACATAATTAGATATGTATAAAATAGGGCTGTCAAGCGATTAAAAACATTAATCGCGATTAATTGCGATTAATTGCACTGTAAAACAATAATTGAATACCATTTATTTAAATATTTTTGGATGTTTTCTACATTTTCAAATATATTGATTTCAATTACAACACAGAATACAAAATGTACAGTGCTCACTTTATATTTATTTTTGATTATAAATATTTGCACTGTAAAAAAATAGTATTTTTCAACTCCCCCATTACAAGTACGGTAGCGCAATCTCTTCATCGTGAAAGTTGAACTTACAAATGTAGAATTATGTAAAGAAACCTGCATTCAAAAATGAAATAATGTAAAACTTTACAACCTACAAGTCCACTCAGTCCTACTTCTTGTTCAGCCAATCACTCAGACAAACAAGTTTGTTTACACTTGCAGGAGATAATGCTGCCTGCTTCTTGTTTACAATGTCACCTGAAAGTGAGAACAGGCATTCGTATGGCACTATTGTAGCCGGTGTCGAAAGATATTTATGTGCCCGATGCTCTAAAGATTCATATGTCCCTTCATGCTTCAACCACCATTCCAGAGGACATGCATCCATGCTGATGACTGGTTCTGCCTGATAATGATTCAAAATAGTGTGGACCAATGCATGTTCATTTTCATCATCTGAGTCAGATGCCACCAGCAGAAGATTGATTTTCTTTTTTGGTGTTGGGTTCTGTAGTTTCCGCATCAGAATGTTGCTCTTTTAAAAGTCTGAAAGCATGCGCCACACCTCATCCCTCTCAGATTTTGGAAGGCACTTCAGATTCTTAAACCTTGGGTCGAGTGCTGTATCTATCCTTAGAATTTCACAGTGGTACTTTCTTTGTGTTTTATCAAATCTGCAGTGAAAGTTTCCTTAAAATAAACAACATGTGCTGGGTCATCATCCGAGACTGCTATCATGAAATATATGGCAGAATGTGGGTAAAACAGAGCAGGAGGCATACAATTCTCCCCCAAGGAGTTCGGTCACAAATTTAATTAACACATTCTTTTTTTAATGAGCGTCATCAGCATGGAAGCATGTCCTCTGAAATGGTGGCCGAAGCATGAAGGGGCATACGAATGTTTAGCATATCTGGCACGTAAATACCTTGCAATGTTGGCTACAAAAGTGCCATGTGAATGCCTGTTCTCACTTTCAGGTGACATTGTAAATAAGAAGAGGGCAGCATTATCGCCTGTAAATGTAAACAAACTTGTTTGTCTTAGCGGTTGGCTCAACATGAAGCAGGACTGAGTGGACTGGTAGGCTCTAAAGTTTTACATTATTTTGTTTTTGAGTGCAGTTATGTAACAAAAAAATCTACATTTGTAAAAATCTACATTACGTTTTGGAGTAGCTTATAGTTTTTTAAAAAAAGACAAAGGAGGGTTTTTTTTGGTAAGGAATCATTCTGTTACAGCTGCAGTAGTCCCCCATATTTTGCTGCCACATTTTGTGGTGGTAGCTGCTAGCTGCTGCCCTTATAATAAAGAGAAGCTTGAAAAGTATTGTTTATTGTTAATCTCCTTGGAAGGCTTGGTAATATAATAACTGTCAGCAAGTTTACTGGATTGATTAGATGTCAGAGAAAGAGTCCTACAGAGGTGTGTTTTGATTAATTCTGCAAGATCATAGGAGAGTAAGGAGATCATGGGGTGTCATGAGATATAGGGTGAAATCCTGGCCCCACTGAAGTCAATGGGAGTTTTTCCATTGTCTTTAGTAGGACCAGCATGTCAGCCCTATGTTCTATTTCTGGCTCTGCCACTGACCTGGTGTGTGACTTTGGCCAAGTTATGTCAATGCTCTGTGCCTCAGTTTCTCTAGCTGTAAAATGAAGATAATGATATTTGCCTCCTTTATAAAGCACATAGAGCTACATGGATGAAAAGTACTATATAAGAACTACCGGTAGGTATTACTATTTGTTCCCTTTTCAATATCTTTGTCCCTTGTCTCTCTAATGATGTCACATTATTTATTTTATTTTTTATTTAATTTATATGTTGCTATTCTCTGTATGTTCCATCTACAAAGATGCATCATGTCCTTCACTCAAAATCTGATATTCCTGGGCTCTACTATTACAGTTTTCCCAGTTTCCTAAAGTGTTCCTCAATTTATCTTTGGGTAAGGTGTTGTGCATCCCTGTTATAAGAATAAACATAACTTCGCAGAACACAGCAACCTGTAGCTTTTAGTGGCTGTGCATAAGTCCTAGACTGGTAATTAGCACTCAAACAAATTGTTGTGTCTGGTCAACAGCAGAAATTGCCATGTCAAATGTCTAAATGAACACAATGAGAGACCATTCAATTCATTTCATTGAGATTTTATTGGCATGTCAAGCTCTACAAGTGTTGCCAAAATAGAAAAAAGTTCATTCCCTATCTTCAAAGGAATAGCAGCGAGTGAAGGGTAGAGGCAATTTCTTAATGACTGTTATCCATTAACTGATTAATCCTTCCATAGAAAATAGATGATTATACGTGCACCATTGTAGTCTGACTCATACTGTGTGTGCTTCTCTGGAAACTGAACCTGGCTATTGCAGCGACACTCCTCCATTTTCAGTCTGTCTGTATCAAATTTTCCCCCCTGATAAAATAGTCATATTGTTAGCACTGCCCATTTGTCAGCTTTCTTTTCTCTCCCTGTTCAACAACTTCCCCTTTGAACATCCATCCCCTCTTTTTTTCAAATCCCTACTCAAGATTGCTTCTTCACTTGAAATTCCAAACCTAGACTCCTCTCGGACACTGCTTCCCGCTTCATGACTGATACTCTTTGTACGGTAGAATGCTTTAGTGCAGGAACCTTGGGCCAAAACCTCAACGTGTGTAAATTGTTCTAGCTCAGTTGAAGTCAATGACAATTTATATCAGTGTATTGATGAAATTGGAAGTTTCTTTAATGAAGAAAGAGAGCTAATCATTCATTGTATTAGTGATTAAGGTCCACATCCACAAAGGTATTTAGGCTCCTAACTTTCATTTAAATCAATGGAAGTTAGGAGCTAAAATACCTTTGTCAATCTAGGCCTCACTTCCTGATAAAAGTGATGGTCACATTATAAATAGCAGATACAGAAAGATACACAGAAAAAACTTTCCCTGTACACCTTACTCAGCCTCCTTTTAGGTCAGAGTTCACTTTTCCCTCCCCCCTCCAACAGTCCCAGCAGTAAACTCCTTACTTAACCATCATCACAGCCAATTCCTTTGATCTTAACCTAAAGCTCATGCAATGGCTCCTTGCATGTCAGCAGTTTGAACCCAGGACCTTCATCACAGCAGCGCCAATACCACTTGGCTATGGATCAGGCCCATTATGGTAGGATCCAAATATATGCTAAAATTGTATTTTTTTTAAAAGATGTGATTTTTATTAGCTTTTCAAATGTAAGTTTCACTTCAATAATATGAGAACGGTCTACATTTTTTTCATATTATAGTATATTTCCAGACTGGAGATGATGTAACACTAGCATTTGAAGGTTACAACAGCCTAAAATTCAATTTCTGCACTGAGGCAACAGCATCTTTCTGAATTAGTACAAATATGTTGTCATTGGTTGTCTGAGTTTTTGTTCTAGTCACATTAAGGCAGCTTATGGTATGTATAACCCTGATAGGCTTCACTTGGTGTATGTTGGAGGATTTCCAGTTTTGCCTTATATTTTTATCATTCCCAGGGCATCTGCTATCTCTATGTAACATTTATAAATTGTTTTATTTTCCTGTTAACTTGTAGGATTCTGCCAGGTAATACCGTTTTGCAAAGTAGTTTTTAGACCCCCTTTTTCCTGGTTTCTGTGATATGCTGTCCTTTGATAAATCACCCGTTCTTAATTGACATAGGTCTGAGTCTTGCTGAACCTGTCAAAGCAGAAATGGGTGAACTTGACATTACTCAACATATTTTTTTGATAAATGTAGCCCTTTTCTGCTCATGAACCACACACAAGCTTTGATTTTTACAAATGTGTTTATTTAAATTTATTTTAAATCTTTATACATAATTTGCCTGTAGGTTCTTTATAAACTACTTGCAGAGACTCCGTCTTTGCTAAGAGTGCCATGTAAAGAAGCCATTTGCAATCCACAACAACAACTAGTTTTATTGGGCCAACACAACCAGGAACTACCCTACATATTCTTGAGCACCATCTGCTAGCACTTATCCACTAGCTAACTAACTACTGGGATGAAAGTGAACTTATTTTACTTGCATTAAATTTCTTCACATTTCCAAGAATGGGGTATTCCAATGGCAAAATTCTTGCTGGTTCAGAGTGCACACTTTCTAGATGTATAGCACTGATTTGAAGATTTCTTTTGTTTGGGCTGCATTATTTATTTAAACTATCTTTGAAAACTGTCTTTTTTATATTCTTCCCTCTACTAATAAGATACATTACAGGGAGAGATGAGATATATTTTGAAATTAGGGAGCTTCCCCAAAGAGAGTCAAATGAATATATCCTCCAAGAGAGGATGAAGAATGAATGTCTAAATTTAATTTCTATCATTAAAGAAGAAAATCTTACCTGAGCTGTTCAAAGTGTGAAAACAGAAGGCAGCTCATTGGGGTCTCCTGCTTCCTTTGTACTTTGGTGGTGCAGGGCTGGCAGCTTACTGTGAACAAATTAGTTTAATTAATTACAAACATCAGAGTCCCAGTCGGACCAAATGCCAGAGGCTGGTATTCATCTTGGTCTGCTAGGAAATGGCCTGTAATCCTTCTGTTCCTGTTGATCTGAGCCAGCCATGATTTACCTAGCCTCATCTTTCAGGGATTGTATGAAAAGTGACAGACAACTGCAGCACTTGCGTCCTTGCTGATTCTTTATCACTGCATGTTTATTGAAGACACCACAGTGCCTTGCACAGCAAGCAGCTACTTATGGGGAAAATTAACTTTGAGCTATTGTACCCAGCAGCATTCCTGCTGTTGAAACATTTAGTGGACTTCAATAGAATTTATGACCTGTTTGCATTCGGGCTGATTTGCACTTCTTTTGCTTGTAGACTATAAAGATGTTCAATAGTCTTCATTTCAATTCCTTTGATTTTATTCCAGCATATTTCTTTTTTAATTAACCACATCTGACAACTTCTGGCACATCTTGCACTAAGAAATTATAGTGGGAAATTAAGAAGTACTTAAGAATTAAAAAAAAATATTTAACAAACATTAAATCTATAAACTGGAGACTTTTAAGATACACACTGATTTCCTTCAACAAGACGTTCCAGTGGTACATAACTATTACTTCTAATTTTAAAGTTATCTATCATATTCATATCTGCTTGCAAGTTTTAAAAGAAATTTGAATCAAAGTAGTTTTGCCTTTTGCTCAGAAAAAAAATTAAACCAAACATCCGTTATTAGTGATCATTTTATTACTCACTAAGTCTTACAAATTCTGTGTTTCAGTATGCTCTGTTTATAGTGCTGTTAATAACAGTAAAGGAAGAATTTAACCTTTAGATTGTGTAACAGAATGTACTGGCCCCTTAAGGGAGTCTATTGGACTGAGCTAAGGGAATTCTGGGATTTGTAGTCCAGGGGTCATATGTCTGTAGACTTGAAGCAAGGCCTATTGGGAAATGACACAGGACTATATAGAACAAACTCTTTGTAGGTGGAGGTTTGAGAAAAGTAAAGAGCTGCCCTGGTATGAGGTTTTAAAGCTCTAGGAGGAAGCCTCTGAAAGGCCTTGGAGAAGGAAGCTTGAAGAGGAAGTTATTCAAGAAAGAATATGTTGTTCAGTGGTTCACTGTGCTGAAGAGGGAAGACTTAGGGTATGTCTACACTACGAGAGTAGTTCGATTTTAGTTAAATCGAATATGTGGAATCGATATTACAAAGGCGAACGTGTGTGTCCACACTAAGGACAGTAATTCGACTTTGTGAGACTTTGTGAGTCCACACTAACGGGGCAAGCGTCGACATTGGAAGCGGTGCACTGTGGGCAGCTATCCCACAGTTCCCGCAGTCCCCGCTGCCCATTGGAATTCTGGGTCGAGCCCCAAATGCCTTCTGGGTAAAAAAATGTGTCGAGGGTGCTTTTGGGTGCCTGTCGTCATCCGTCCGTCACTCCCGCCCTCCCTCCCTCCCTGAAAGCGCCGGCGGGAAATCAGTTCGCGCACTTTTCTGATCAGTGACAGTGCGGACGCCACAGCAGTGCGAGCATGGATCCCGCTGCGACCATCGCTGCAGTTGTGGCAGTTCTCAACGCCTCGCAGCTTCTCATCCACCTTTACCAGAGGCAGCTGCAGAGAAATCAGGAGAGGAGGCTACGGCACCACCGTGAGGGCATGAATTCGGAGAGTAGCTCAGAGCTCTCAGAAACCACGAGACCCTGCGCCCAGGACATCTCGGTGTCACTGGGTCTTGTGGATACTGTGGAACGGCGATTCTGGGCCCTGGAAACAAGCACGGACTGGTGGGACCGCATAGTGCTGCAGGTCTGGGATGAATCCCAGTGGCTGCGCAACTTTCGCATGCGGAAGGGGACTTTCCTCGAACTGTGTGAGTTGCTGTCCCCTGCCCTGAAGCGAAAGGACACCCGGATGCGAGCAGCCCTGACTGTCCAGAAGCGAGTGGCCATAGCCCTCTGGAAGCTTGCAACGCCAGACAGCTACCAGTCAGTCGCGAACCACTTTGGTGTGGGCAAGTCTACCGTGGGGGTTGCTGTCATGCAAGTAGCCAAGGCAATCGTCAAGGTACTGCTATCAAAGGTAGTGACCCTGGGAAACGTGGAGCTCATCAGAGATGGCTTTGCCGAGATGGGATTCCCAAACTGCGGTGGGGCTATAGATGGGACTCACATCCCTATCCTGGGACCGGACCACCAGGCCAGCCAGTACATTAACAGAAAGGGCTACTTTTCTATGGTGCTGCAAGCACTGGTGGACCACAGGGGACGTTTTACGAACATCAACGTCGGATGGCCGGGCAAGGTTCATGACGCTCGTGTTTTCAGGAACTCTGGTCTGTTTAGACGGCTGCAGGAAGGTCTTTACTTCCCGGAGCACAAAATAAGTCTTGGGGATGTGGAGATGCCCACAGTGATCCTCGGGGATCCTGCATACCCGCTAATGCCCTGGCTCATGAAGCCCTATACTGGCGCCCTGGACTCAGAAAAAGAACTTTTCAACTACCGTTTGAGCAAGTGCAGAATGGTGGTGGAGTGTGCCTTTGGCCGTCTCAAGGGGAGATGGAGAAGCTTACTCACTCGCTGTGATCTCAGCGAAACCAATGTCCCCATTGTGATAGCTGCTTGCTGTGTGCTCCACAATCTGTGTGAGAGCAAGGGGGAGACCTTTATGGCGGGGTGGGAGGTTGAGGCAAGTAGCCTGGCTGCTGATTACGCCCAGCCAGACAGCCGGGCGATTAGAAGATCCCAGCGGGACGCGCTGTGCATCAGGGAGGCTTTGAAAGCTAGGTTCCTGACTGAGCAGGGTCTCCAGTGACTGTTTAGTTTGTGGACACAGATGCTGAACCTGCCCCCATTTCTTTACCCAGTTACTGTTGACTATCCTTCCAAGTTACATACCCCCTTCACCACCTTCCCAACAAATAAAATCTGTTGCGTTTTGTTAATGAACAACGTTCTCTTTCTTACTGTTTTCGCGGGAATGTTTTCAACCGGGGATGCAGACTGTGGCGGGGGGCAGGTTTAGTGTTCTGATGCAAATGATGCTTCAAAACTCCGGGAATGATAGGCTCCGCAGTGGTGGATTGGTTGTTTCAACGGAGCCTGCCAGCAGTCCTGGCCTGGACTGCGTGTATGTGTCGGCCAAGTGACTTTCTGGCAGGGGGCGGAGGGTTACAGACCCCCTGCTGCGTGGCTCTGTGATCCAGGATAAGGACCGCGGCATAAGTTCTCTAACTGCCCTCCCCCGCCACAAAGTCACAGATCAACCCCCCCGCCCCCCAGAACATGAAAACCACCTCCCAGACTCACCAGGGTAACTGGTGACTGCACTGTGTATGTGTCCTGATGCTGGACCTGCCCCCGCCTCTGTAGCCTCCTTAAGGTGACTGTCCTGTCCAATTACCAAACCCCTTCCCCCCCTTCAGACAGAATCTCCTCTAAAAGAAAATCTTGGAAACAGTACTTAACAGAAACAAATATTTTATTATGAACCGCACATGAAAAGGGGGGGGAGAAAACTTGGACGGGGGCTTGTGTGAGATGGGTAGGAAAGGACTTTTCAAACTTTGTGGAACGAGAGCCTTCTAGTGCAACAGCAGTCTGCAGGGGTTGACTGAAAGTTTTAACGGCCCTTGCCGCCCCTCCTTCTTTGGACTTTTGGTGAGGGGGGGTGTGGGACTTTGTGGCGGGGGAGGGCGGTTAGAGATAGACTGCAGCGGGGCTCTGTCCTCCTGCCTCCGGTCTTGCAGAACATCCACAAGGCGCCGGAGCGTCTCCGTTTGCTCCCTCATTAGTCCAAGCAGGGTTTGAGTAGCCTGCTGGTCTTCCTGGCGCCACCTCTCCTCCCGTTCCATGACTGCTCGGTGCATTTGTGACAAGTTCTCCCTCCACTGTGTCGTCTGGGCTGCCTGCGCTCGTGAGCAGTCCATAAGTTCATAGAACATGTCCTCACGCGTCTTCTTCTTCCTCCTCCTAATCTGCGCTAGCCTCTGGGAGTGTGATGCCAGGCTGGGTTGGGAGACAGTCGCAGATGTGTCTGTGGGAATGGGAAAAAGGGAGTGAATTCCTGAGACAGATAAATGAAGTTGCTAACAAAGAACATAGTCTTTCTCTGTGAACAACACCATGCACTGCACCTTTCACATGCGCACTCAGGACAAGGTCGAATTTTCGGCCCTCGCCTTCAGTGCCTGGGGTCTTGCAGTTGCGATCAGAGAAGCGTGGCAGGACACCTCTACTTTTGTAGCAGGAAAACATGGTAAGCCATAGACTTGTGGCAGCTTAAAACTTTAATAGTAGCACTGGGCTCCTTTCGCACTGAAAGCAATGCCACTCTCTGCTGGCAGCAATCAGGGAAGCATGAGCTCTGCCCCTGTCCCACCACCTCGCGGCTGTCCCAGGGAAAGGTCCCTGAATGCTGCCCCTCTGCCGCCTCCACCGCGTGGCTGTAAAGCAGTCCCAATACTAACATTCCCCTCCCTAATTCAAAGCAGGGCGTCATGTGCGACATCACGCTGATGAGGATCTCGGAGAGCGACAGGGGACGGATTCTTCGGGAGAGCATGCAGAAGCCCGGGCCGTATGCCGCCATGCTCTGCCGTGCTATGATCCCGGACTACTTGATAGAGTCATGGCGTGGGAACGTGTCCTACCCCGGTGGACCTAACAAGATCGCCCTGCCAAGGAACCTGATGCGCAGGCTTGAGAAGTACCTCCAGGAGAGCTATGCTGAGCTCTCCCAGGAGGACTTTGTGTCAATTCCCGGACATATAGACCGTATTTTGGTGTAACTGCACTGGAAGGGACTACAGAGTGGAGCGTCCTGTGGTTGCCTAATCATGAAAATCCGGACATTATTTGATTTTTTTTACATAGTTGGGACTAAATAGTTGCCTAAGGCAAAGAAATCATGAACACCCAATTGCTGATATTATTAATATTCCTGTTGTCTTATAAATAAAAGTTTCTATGTTTAAATGAGTGAATGAAAACCCCATTGTTAACAATATAAATATTCCAGTTATGTTAAAAATAAATGTTTAGATGTTTAAAGCACTCACTGCTTGATCCTTCCCTGATTCGGTGTCCGGGGTAACGGATGGGGACGGTTGGTAGGGGATCTTGGTAAGGGTGATGCAGAGCTCCTGGCTGTCGGGGAAATCAGCGGTGCAAGCGCTGTCGACTGCCTCGTCCTCCTCATCTCCTTCCTCATCTTCCCCGTCTGCTAACATTTCCGACGAGGAACCGGCCGTGGACAATATCCCATCCTCAGAGTCCACGGTTAGTGGTGGGGTAGTGGTGGCGGCCGCACCTAGGATGGAATGCAGTGCCTCGTAGAAACGGGATGTGTGGGGCTGGGATCCGGAGCGTCCGTTTGCCTCTTTGATTTTTTGGTAGCCTTGTCTCAGTTCCTTGATTTTCACGCGGCACTGCGTTGCATCCCGGCTGTATCCTCTCTCTGCCATGGCTTTAGAGATCTTCTCGTATATCTTTGCATTCCTTCTTTTGGAGCACAGCTCTGAAAGCACGGACTCATCGCCCCACACAGCGATGAGATCCAAGACTTCCCGATCAGTCCATGCTGGGGCCCTCTTTCTATTAGATTGCACGGCCATCTCTGCTGGAGAGCTCTGCATCGTTGCCAGTGCTGCTGAGCTCGCCACGCTGTCCAAACAGAAAATGAGATTCAAACTGCCCAGACAGGAAAAGGAATTCAAATTTTCCCGGGGCTTTTCCTGTGTGGCTGGTCAGAGCATCCGAGCTCGAACTGCTGTCCAGAGCGTCAACAGAGTGGTGCACTGTGGGATAGCTCCCGGAGCTATTACCGTCGATTTCCATCCACACCTAGCCTAATTCGATATTGCCATTTCGAATTTAGCGCTACTCCTCTCGTTTTCGAGGAGTACAGAGGTCGAATTTAAGAGACCTCTATGTCGAACTAAATAGCTTCGTCGTGTGGACGGGTGCAGGGTTAATTCGATGTAACGGCGCTAAATTCGACATAAACTCCTAGTGTAGACCAGGCCTTAGATGTGTGGTGAAAGCAGAAGAAGAACATGGCCTGGGATGTGAGATGTGTTGCTGTGGGCTTGAAGCTTGGTGTGTGCATCTGCTCTTGTTTAGGAATCTCAGGTCAGGTCTTTCAGAGATGATGGGAGGGAAACCCAGGTTTACCCCTCTATGTCAAGGGGAAGCCCAGAGTGGACCTGGACAAAAGGCTTGAAGGACTGCACAATTGTGTTTGTCTGTTTCTTTCCCTGTTACTCCAGAAGGGATTTATGGCTTGGCTGGAAGACTAAATCACATTAGCTACCCGACCACTGAGAGGAAACACAGGTATGGGTTTACCTAAATATGGACAGGTAAACAAGGCCATTACACACTGTATGCTAATTTCTGTAATTAACTCCTGTGCAATGGCTAGGATTTGGGCTTAAAGTATGGTATTACATTTCAGTGGAAAATTTACCAGTGGAAAAAATTGATTGAGAAGATTAAAATAATGAGGAAGCCTGCTGCAGGTGATAATCTACTGTACTTTATTCTTCAGATATTGAACCAAGTACTAAGCAAGGAGTTTGTACAATAACATCAGTGCAAAGGTACTAGATATCAATAATTAGGCTTTTGCAAACCTTATTCGCTTTGGTGAGCACCTACACAGGTTGGGTCCCCATGCAGAATCTCACAGAATCTATATAAAAAACTGAGTGAGCAAAAGGCAAGAGCAGCTGAAAAAGCGTGAGGTTTTTTGGGGTCAAAACAGTTAGAGGGAATAAGGTGATTGTTTGTTTTGTTTAACAGCTTTATCACAAGGAAAATAAACTGTAGAAAGGAAGTACTGTATCCATTAACAATGACGAGAGATATTAAACATAATGAAAAAATGTGAATTTCAAAAATTCTTGTTGTGAAACAGGACAATTTCCCCCCAAACATTTTAATGAATTTCTTCATTTTTTCAACCAACTCTACCAGTGATTGCTAAAAAATATTTGGGCTATTGAATTGCTTTTGTAATTGCTTTTTTTAACGAGAAAAATACCCCTTTTCTCTATGTATCTTAAGTACATATATGGTTCCCATCCCTATAGTATCTGAGTGCTTCATAGTCCTTAATGTAGGTTTCCTCACAACACCCCTGTGAGTAAGAAAGTGCAATTCTCCACATTTACAGATGGGACACCTAAGCATAAGGAAGTTTGTGGTGGAGCATGGAATCAGACCCAGATCTTTGAAGTTCTAGGCTATTGTCCTAACCCCTACACAATTTTGCCTCTCCAGGTAGGAATAATTATGAAATGTTATCGTTGAATCTGTTGCATGTAGGGAAGGAAATCTTTAGAAAATAAACATTTCAGGGTTTTAAAGGAATTAGCCTGGCAATTATCATCATCTGGTTTATTCCTAGCCACTCTTCCTATAGAAGAATGGAACAAATATTAAGAGAAAACTAAACATTTGGACGGACTTGTAAAGAACAATATTTCAGACAATTTATCAGAGGATCCAGGAGCACTTAGCACCTTTAAGATCTTAACAGTGGGCATAAGGATCTTTTTACCTGGCAGAAACAGGCCTTAAGAGCTTATGGATTTTCTCTTTCAATTTTAACTCTATTGCTTTACTAGCTCAATTACCAAGAGCCAAGTAAAACTAGACTAGACGAAACATTTGAGAGAGAGGGAACAATCCCACATTCGCAGGAGGTAAATGGATTGACATAGTGTAATGTTAGAGCTAGTCAGGAATTTTTTTGACAAAACATCTGTGTTGAAACCAATTTTTGTGTGTGCTGAAACAATAGGTTATGACAAAAATGTTCCTCAGATCCAGATGGAATCTATGGTAAAGAGATGCCATAGCCCTGTGGTTAGAGCACCCACCTGAAATAGAGACAGCCCAGGTTTAAGTCCTTGCTCCATATCAAATACATGAGAACTGGACATCCATGTCCAATTAACTTCCAATAAGAATTGCGCTCCTAACTCCCTTATGTGCCTTGTAACATCCCAGCCATAATAAATTTTTGAAAACAAAATCTTAAAACATGAGGCTCTTTAGGACAAATTCTCATTCTCCGTACAGCTTTGCATAGTGCATAAGTAATGAAGTTACAGCACATGAAAAATAGGAAGAAGAAGTACCACAGAAGATGAGGCTTGGGTGAGATTCTCCAGAATGATGAACTTGCAACCACCTCCTCCCCCTTGGAGGGAAATCCAATAGAAAGTGATCAAATGATGCTTAATCAGCAAAAAATCCAAATACTCTTGACTATTGCTAGTGGATGTAGGCAAGAAAATCATTAGCTATGCATAGTTCCTGGGAGATCTGCACAGATCCAGAAATATTAAACACATATACATAAATGCAGAAAATCTTTACATGGTCTTTGAGAAAATGAGTATATATAATGCTGAAAAACTGCAAGATAAACATTGCTTTTAGAATAACTATTAGTAGAATATGCTTGTTTTCGTTTTAGGCATTAGGATATCATATTATAATATAGTTACTGATATGCACCCTGAAGGCAGCCCAATGTGTGTGTGTATATATATATATATATATATATATATATATATATATATATATATATATATATATATATATATATATATTTTACTTATTCAAAAAGTGTTACCAAAAATTCACCCTTTAAAGTCAGTACTTGGCTCCTTTTTTACAATTTGTCAGGGTTTAAACACTTTCAATATTAAATTAATTAAACCCTTCTGGCTACGCTTCATGATTCTTGGGATTTCTTTTTGCTTTTTACTCACACAGTGTATGTGCAGATAATAATGTGTACATTCTTATCCTTGCAGGTGGGTTTTTAAGAAATCCTTGCTATTCATGGTGGCTTTTATACTGGCATGTGTACCAGGCATAATTGTCCTCAGTTTCATAAAGACTGCTTGACTTTGATTATACCATTTTCCATCTGTAACCCAGAGAAGAATGCATACCACCTATAAAGGTAAGGAAAAGAAAACTATCCCTCATGACAATATTGATACCTATATGAGATGTACAATTAAGAAAATGGAGAGAAGGGGAAACTCCACCGTTTGGCTTTGCTTAAAGCATCTTACGCATGCACGGTTGATGTAACACAAGTATCCCATTGTCAAAGGTGTGGGAGAATTAAAAATATTTTAGGAGATAACAATAATGAATAAAAATATAAAATGGAAAGAAAGCCAACATTCCACAGTGCATGTTTAATCTGGGAGAAAAATAAAATGTGACAGAGAAGTGGGCTCTTATCTTCATCATGAGTTGTCTTGCCCTAAGTACACCATCTAGGGTAAGGTCTGCAAGACCAAGAGGAAAATAATGGATTGGTCCATACCAGACTATGGGTTCTTCTGTGAGGATGGAAGAAAGCTCTCCTAAGCAGGACATTGGATTAACTGCCCAATTTATTTAATGCTTTACATGTGATGCCCTCTTCTAAAAGTCTGAGCCCGAGATTGGACAGTGGAGTCCAACACGTGAAATGCACTGATTGCTTGGACAGACCATCTGTAATCCTCTGAGTAACACTAGAAAGCTCTGATTTACAACTGTTGGTATTTCCGGACCATATTAAAGCCTGGCAGGGATCCCTATCTGACATTTACTCCCATTGAATTTGTGCACTGACCTTAGAATACCGTTGAATATGCCAGTTCTAGAAATCAGTGTTCTCAATGATTCTGAGTGTGATAGCTCATTACAGTGAGGTATGCAGAGAGACATCAATTAAAAATAGATAAGTATTTATTTTCATATTTGCTGTCTGTTTCCTTCTGTGGTCTCAAAAAATTGTCTTTGGATGTGAAAATTTGGAAGCAGAAATGTCAGGAACATTAGGATTTGAGGTTTTCTTTTGGCCCATTGCTACATAAAATAACTAAAACATAGGAGGTAAGAGCATTGGTCAACTTCCCTGTATGTAACCAGTTATTTATATGTATCAAGGCATTATGAAGTCAAAGGGGAAAATGCTGAGAAACCTTTAGTTAAAATGTCAGAACTTTAATAGAAGCTGGCATAATTGTTTCAATAACCTCTTTCCACTAACACTCCCACCGAGCATTACAAATAGAGTTTATACCCACACTTATAGTTTAGCATATAGAAATATTCCACAGGACTGCAGGTTTGGAGGAAGAAAAAAGAAACCTGTCTACAGGTTTCAGTTAACCCTAAATAGCTGAGAAATTCTGATTCATCTCCTAGCAACTTTCATTCTCAGTTTGCTCTGGATCTGAGTCATAAGCTGGGAAACTAGGGTCTCACATAGATTATTGCCAAAGTTTACTTTATATCCTAGCTCTAACTAAGGCTTGGTCTACACTTACCCCCCAATTCGAACTAAGGTACGCAACTTCAGCTACGTGAATAACGTAGCTGAAGTTCAAAGTACCTTAGTTCAAACTTACCTCAGTCCACACGCGGCAGGCAGGCTCCCCCGTCGACGCCGCGGTTCCTCCGTCGACGCCGCGGTACTCCTCTCGTCTAGCTGGAGTACCGTAGTCGACGGCGATCACTTCCTGGTTTGACTTATCGCGTCCAGACAAGATGCGATAAGTCGAACCCAGAACTTCGATTCCCAGCCGCCGAACTAGCGGCTGGGTGTAGACATACCCTAAGAGTGTTGAGATTTGGGAAATGAATATGTAAATAAAAAAATACTGGGATATCAGAAATGCCGACTTTGTACAAAACTATTGGCTGAACTAGTCTGTTAACCTGTGGATTATCAAACAAAATGACTGTAATGGTCAGTTGCATAACAGGGATCAATTTGGGGCTCTGGTTTGTTATAGAATATCTTTCTGAAACGTTCACATCAGGTGCTCTTATTGGGCCTTCGGGTGATTTTTAGGCTGTTCTTGTAAAGTACTAAGATTTATCTTCTTTTTAGGACAGGAGTTCTAGGGGAATACCTCCATGCAGCCACATTCTGATTTCAGTTGGCCTGGGTGTAAATGTGGAATGAATCCATTGTAGCCAATTACATTACTCCTAATCTACACCAGTTTGTGAGTAGAATCTATCCTGTGATATCTATCCTAAAACATGGAAAATTACGCTACAGAACATTTTTTATACTTAGTGGTAAGAATGTCCTTATGAGAAGTGAGACTTATGATCTTCCAGTCCTGTAGAGGACTTCTCAATCAGCAAGGCATGAATGGTAGATATGCCGAGAGAGGATACACACTAGGGGCCTCTCCACTGGCTCAGAACTCATGAAAATCCTGCAGTTGCTAGGATCAAGAGGGAGTCAGGGCAGGAAAGTGAAGAATTCAGTTTGTCCTCTCATGCCAAAGGCTACTTCAGCTCCCATTTCTGAGGCAGCTTCAGTCCTCTCCTCCTTCATGCCTACCCACTGTTCTGCTCTTGGGAAGCACAGTTGCAAGATTCTGCACAGCCAGCTCGACAGTGGTGCTCTACATTCTGTGGAGGTTGGCACTGTAAAGGAAGGGGGAGAGGAAAATTCAACACACCACCTCTAAAACTAGACCCCCTTCTCCAGCGGCTTCACCAGCATCCTCACCATGTCCTACTGAATCCTTACAACCTTGCCCAGAACTCACCAGCCACGGTACCCGTACCAGCACCCACCATTCCCCCAAGAACTTTCCAGCACCAATCTCCTCCCCTTCCAAAAAAAACCCCTACCCTGAAACATACAGTCTTTCTTGAGCTGACTCCAATCCCACAATCCTTTGAAGCTGTAAAGAATTGTAAGGTTGCGTGAGTCATGGCAAGAAACCTCAGTCTAGGTTTTGGCAGGTAAAAAAAGGCTGAGAGTATAATTTGCAGTAGGGCATTTAATTGGATTTTTTTCATATGTATAGTGTCTCTTAAAGAAAAGGGGAGAAGAAAGAGTGTCCTCTCCAAAACTCCTTTAAAATCTTATGAAAAGTGTGTGTTTCACAAAAAAGGGGCTATGAAAAACCTGGATGTAATCAGGGGATTTTAATGGCGTATTCATCAGAAAGGGGAAACCCTTTTTTCCACAAGCTTTCTAGCTGACCGTCTCGATTTCTAGTTTCTGCTTAAAGTTATAGCATGACAGTGCATATGTGTCACTGAAGAAAAAGATAAACTCTTAAATACACTGGAACAACATGCTATATTACTTCATATGATGTTTAGGGAGAGTTCTGCTGACAATAAATCAATACCTTCCAGCTCTGGGAGTATTCATTATGAAGTCCTTTGCCCTGGAATGATACAATCCTGCCCCCAAGAGTACATTACAGTGGGAGGGTAAAATGATGGATTTTCTTTAATGCCAGCTGCCACACAGCTTAGCCTTTGTCAATCATTCACAATAGCAAGAATAATGGGAATGAGAGAAAATGAAGAATAAGATGGCTGGTGGAGCAGACAAGAACAGAGTGAACCATAGTCATCCAGTGTTGCTAACTCCATGTGTTTAAGAATCATGAAACTGGCTTAAAATCAGACTTTATGTGGGTTCTTTTAACTTGCTTTCAGGCTTATGAGCTTTTAGGGTACTCTTGACTCATGTTTGCAAGTTTTTCTCTGTAACCAGGGAAACATGCTTTTTTTTTTTTTTTTTTTTTAAATGACAGATGAAATTCTCATGTGACATGTGATCACTTAACTCCAGGAGATGAGGCTTTAAGAAAAAAGATAAAATATTGTGTGCTTATGATAAAATCGTGAGAGTGGGCAACATAGGTGATAGGCTAAAAAGATTTGTAAGAACTTCTGGGCAAGGACTGTCCTTTTACTGTGCCTGTTTCACATCTAGGACAAGGGAGTCACAATCATAACTGGGGCCTTTGGGTATACATTTAAAAATAAAACTGTCCGAAAAACGTTGAATGTCAAAATGTTTTGATCAAAAATGTTTTTGGAAAACATTCTTGTTTCTCAACAAGTTTTCCTTGCTTTACTAATATAACTTAGTATGCTGGGAATTATATCCATGCTCACCATTGCTGCTATAGTAGAGCTTAACAGTTTATCTGTTATATAAACCAAGGGCCAGACTTTCAAAAATGATCACACTAGAGCTGGTACTTGGGGTAGGTTTGAGGGGAAGGAGAGAGAATTTTCTGAAATGCTGAAGTTCCCATTTTGCAGTGTCTGATCTGGACCCATTTAAAAAGAAAAAATAATGAAATATTTTACTCAACATTTTGGATAAAGAAACTTTTATCAGTGATTATTGAAATGTTTCATTCACTAAAACTGTTTTTCAATAAATGAAATTTCAATAACCATTTCCATAAAGCTTTTTCTCTAAAAAATTTGATTAACAAGTTGCAAAGATTTGTGAGAATCCAAACTATTCAAACATGTCAACAGTTTTTATATTTGTTCAAAACATTTTGACCAACTCCATTCAGCTCCAACAGTTGGGCTAGATCAGGGATCGGCAACCTTTGGCACGCGGCCCCGCCAGGGTAAGCACCCTGGCGGGCCGGGCCGGTTTGTTTACCTGCCGTGTCCGCAGGTTCAGCCGATCGCGGCTCCCACTGGCTGAACCTGCGGACGCGGCAGGTAAACAAACTGGCCCGGCCCACCAGGGTGCTTACCTTGCTGGGCCACGTGCCAAAGGTTGCCGATCCCTGGGCTAGATTTTCTAAAAAAGCTCAATTTCTGTTTAGGTAGCTAATTAATGGACAGATTTTTATGTTTTTTAAAAGTGCTTCAAACCCGGCTGCTCCCAGTGTACCTAATGGAAGCAGTTGGATGCTGAGTATTTCTACAAATCTGACAACTTCAATTATCCACGTAGGTTGGAGCTGAGCTCCTTTTGAAAATCTGATTCAAGAAGTTTTAAGAGTTGGCCCTTAAACTATGCTCCAGGTAGGCTGAAACCTGGCATATAAAATCTTGACCTCTGCACAAACTTTTAATTTGAGAGATTATGTTGTTTTGTAAATGCCCATTAAGCTGTTTAAAGCTACAGAAGGGAGAAGGAAGGATGCATCATTTTCAAAGGCTTTGTTGGTTTCTGTAACTTTTAAATCAAAGTTCTTTGCTATTGTAACTCCACTGAAGTCACTGGAGTTACTACCACTGAAAGTTTGGTCCCATGTTATTCAGATAAACTGTTGTGTGGCATGGACTAGGCCTTTTGCTTATTTTCAAAATTCCCTGCAACATGGTGGCTATATTGAGGTTAGAAAAGCAGCTACTGTAAATGCATTGACTTTTTCTGTTAGAGTTTTTACTAGGGATCCAGTATTATGGTTCCATAATCCACACATCCATTCTATAAATCCATAATACTGTATGTAAATGTACATTCTAGTTAATACACAGTCACCTGATAGATGAAACTGTTACAGCTTATGCAGTGATGTGTATTAACAATGATACCCAAAATGCCAGTATTGAAATGCCATATTATGAAACCATGATGTGAAATATGTACCACTTTTTACAGACCATACACTGGAAGAGTTCTAAAATATTATGTATGCTGTGGTTTTATATTCAGATCAAATGCATAAACAAGATGGATTTACTTTAGTTTATGAACCCATAGGCCCTGATTCTCATCTTGCACAAGTGTATATTGGGAGTAACTCACTGAAGTCAATGTTATAACTCCAGCTTTATATTGATATAACTCTAACTCTAACTCCATCAACTGAAACAGAATCTAATGGAGTTATGGCAATGCAAAACCAGTGCAAGTGAGATCAGAATCTGGCCCACAACATGCTTTAGATCCATTGAAGTGGATGCTAATATGTAACATACTGCCAAATACAAATGGGTCTGATTCTCCTACTTATAGCAGTTTTATTGTGCCAGTGTAACTCTGGTCTCCCATGTTTAAGAAAGATGAATTCAAGCTGGAACAGATGCAGAGAAGGGCTACTAGGATGATCAGAGGAATGGAAAACCTACCTTATGAAAGAAGAGCTTGGCTTGTTTAGCCTAACCAATAGAAGGCTGAGGGGAAATATGATTGCTCCCTGTAAATACATCAGACGGATAAATACGAGGGAGGGAGAGGAGTTCTTTAAGTTAAGCACCAATGTGGACACAAGAACAAACATTTAGGTTTGAAATTAGATGAAGGTTTCTAACCGTCAGAGGAGTGAAGTTCTGGAACAGCCTTCCAAGGGGAGCAGTGGGGGCAAAAAACCAAATTGGTTTCAAGACTGAGCTTGATAAGTTTATGGACGGGATGGTATGATGAGACTGCCTACAATGGCATGTAGCTGATCTGCGACTGCTACCAGCAAATATCTTCACATAATGATAGAGACAAATAATAATGTATGGGGTCAGGAAGGAATTTTCCTCTGGGTCAGATTGGCAAAGACCCTGGGTTTTTTTCGCCTTCCTGCATCAGGCACAGTTCACTTACAGGTTTAAACTAGTGTAAATGGTGGATTCTCTGTAACTTGAAGTCTTTAAACCATGATTTCAGGACTCCAGTAACTCACCCAGAGGTTAGGGGTCTATTACTGGAGTGGATGGGTGAGGTCAGACTAGATGATCGTGATGGTTCCTTCCGACCTTACTCTCTGCATCTATATTGACTTCAGTGGAATTACTCCTCACAGACAACACTAAGAGAAGAATGAAGCTCAGGGAGTTCAATGCCATGGGATTATTTCCAAAATAAACTCAAAGGGGCAGATTTTATTTTACAATGTTGTAATTCCATTGATTTTTAGGAGTTACTTCACATTTTCAATGTATCACTGGGGCATTGAAACAAACCCTACAGCATATTAAAGAGGTACTTATTTATTCTCTTTTGTAGCAAACAAAACTTCAGCCATGGTGACACTACTTTCAAATATTATCAAACATCTAACTTTGAGAAGTAAATTGTCAATACTAAGCCTGATCAAGCGTGCTCAGATAAAGGCATTTAGTAAGGAGTAAACATTATAGGGTCTGAATTTTCAATGCCTTACATCTTCTGTAATTTCAAACTGTGTAAAGCAGTGTAAATTGCTACCCTTCTGGTTTTCTAGTGTCTTTACATTCTCTTTGCATGCCCCTAAATGACAACACAAGGTTAAAGACAGTGTAGAATCAGGCCTATAGTCTCACTTTAATATGTGTGGGCAAGTCCTAGTGAAGCCGTGTGAAGCCCTAATATACCGTGTAAAAGTGTACATGACAGAAACTCATCACAAATGCCAAGGCTCTTCAACCATCTAATCTGTGGGAGAAAAATTCATTATAACAGTGACTCAAAGAGTGAAACTGCACTGTAGAAACTGCAGATCAACAGAGCAAATATTATAAGTCACTTGTGAAATACAAGAAACTCCCCTATTTGACATAAACACGGACAAAGCCCCAAACTTCTCAAGTATTACTAAGACCAGTCTGAATGTCACTGCACTGATGTGCTGTAGCCAACTTGAAAAATTCATCATGTTTGGAATGCCCACTTGCAGCTAGTTTATTACACAACTTTCTTTGGCTTCCAGCTCATATGTGAGTGTAATTCAAGGTAGTGGTTGATATTTAAAGCCCTATATGGTTTGGATACCAGCTGTCTTGGAGACTTCTTTCCTTCTGCAACATCCTGAAAGTTGAGATCAGCTGGGACACCCTTGCTGACAAACCCCAGATTTTCATAGTTAAATTCTGCAAGCAGGACAGTCTTTATATAGGGACCTAGGTTCTAGAATTTACATTTCTTGTTGGCCTAACGATTATGTTCCAAAGTTTTCCTCTTTACACAGGTGTCTATTTTTATTGCTCTAGGGTGGCTTGGATGTTTGAGAGAGACATTTTATGTTTAGAAGATTTCTCTGAGTTTCATTAGCTGACAGTGTCTCAATTCAGTTTGTTTTAATGAATGAAGTGTTTTGTTATACATTGGGCTTGATCCTCCACTGGTGTAAATTGCTCCATTGACTTTAATAGACTGCTGCTGAATATTATTACCTGGGATTCTCATCTTTTATGTATGTACATGTACCTAAAGGCTTCCATAGGCATATTTAATAGACAATCAGTATATGTAAGAATAGTTCGTAGGGTGCCATCCTGAGTGTTTGCAATAGTGCAATCTGCAACAAAATCCAGACATCATTATAGCAACCAGGTGTGGAAATGGCAACCAGGTGTGGAAATTGCTCATAAAACATGGCAACCATTGCTGAACCATCACGGACATTACACACCAAGGGGTGTTAGAATGTATATAGTCATCAGAGGTTGGCATAGTTGTAAGCAGCGGTATTGCAACTGCAGCATGTAAGGGCTGTGTTAGCATCACTGACTAAACCCAACAGGTATCCCTGTACCATAGTGTGTTGCCTGCCAAGTGTCAAGTTGGTACTGCTCAAGACAGCTCTGCCGTTTAATATTTTTTGTAGTGTACTGCAGTTTTTTTTAAAAAAAGAACAAGGAGCACTTGTGGCACCTTAGAGACTAACAAATTTATTTGAGCATAAACTTTCGTGGGCTAAAACCCACTTCATCGGATGCATGCAGTGGAAAATACAGTAGGAAGATATATATACACAAAGGACATGAAAAAAATGGGTGTTGCCATACTAACTATAACAAGCCTAATCAGTTAAGGTGGGCTATTATCAGCAGGAGAAAAAAAACTTTTGTAGTGAGAATCAGGATGGCCCATTTCCAACAGTTGACAAGAAGGTGTGAATGGGGGGGGGGGGAAATAGCATGGGGAAATAGGTTTTACTATTTTACTCTCTCTGTCTCTCTCTTTTTGGTAATTTCATGAACTAGTGAGTCTTTATCTGTATTAGGAATGTCTCCTTCTAAATGAAGAGAACACACTACAACTAATACACACAGCGAGACTGCCTGCTCTAGGAAATCAGGGTTTTAATTTCAGAATGAAATAGACAGCCTTGTGTGCTCCGTTATGGATAGAAGGAAACAAAGCATTGCCTTCCCTGGCAATCCTCTAATTATTCTAATTGGAAGCGGAAGAGGCTGTTTTGAAGGATAACGTAAACACCTGAGATTGCACTTAAACACAAGTATCACTGAAAAGATGCCAGCTTATTTGCAAGTGTACACTTGTCATTCTCTGAATAAAAGTTAGCCTCAGAATTTGCATAGCAAATGATTCAGGATGAGTACTAGCACCAGAGTGGAATAAATTTAATTAAAGAAAAAAGCAAAAGTAAATGATACTCATTTCTCTTTGCTTGATTAGGAGCTACTCAGTTTGAGATTAGGTGAACAGAGTTGAGCTGGTTATTGAGCACACTGGGGGGCTGCAGAGCTTTTGTGGCACCTAAGAAACAACAGCTGGATTCCCCAAGCTGCCATCTGGATTATAATTCATAGCTATCTTGGAAATAGGTGTGTGTGTGATAGCTCTTCAAGAATGAAAACTCATTTGCCAAAGCTGCCTCTGCTCATTCTAAAAATAGGGCAATGTAGGGAGTCTCGAGAAAATACTCCTCTGTAATGAAAGGGATTTTGGTTTAAATTAAATGATGCAAGTACAAACTTTCTGCATTTTAAGTCTGGATTTATTTCAGGGTAGATTTTTCATTGCTGCCATGTGCATGTTTAATGTACCCTTTCCTATTTCCATTGTTCTTATTGTACGTTAACACAAGAAAGTGTTGAAGAACTCTCACCTGAAATGGATTGGGAGCAAGAAGATGTATTTAAAAATATCTGCTCAGCCTCCTACTGATGGCAGCTAATAAAGATGCCTGAAAATTCCTGTCCAGTTGTACTGGTCCTCTTCATTTGGATACTTCTAGAAGCTTACAAGAGAAAGGAAATTAAATCTGCCTTTTAATGGTGTACACAGCCTGGCATTTTATAGACTGTACAGTAGGCAACATTATCAAAAGCTGTGTTGAATGTTTCATGTGACTGATAGAATAGCCAAGGATATAAAGCTTTCTAGAGTTGTTCTGAGGTACCAGCAAATAGAATTTCCTTGCCTAGAAAAATCCCAACATGGCAAGTCCAAAGCAGGTACTTACTGTGCGTCCAGTTGAGGCCCCCATGCCATTTGGGATATTTGCACTTGCTTCAGACTTTGTGGGCTGGTGAGAAAGCACAAACCTATAATCTTGCTCACCTGTTGGTCCATCATTGACCTCCTGTAGTTTGAAAGAATCAGTGACAGGCACCCTGATCCTAAACTCCCTACCAGCTGCCAAAACCCTTCTTGGCTCCATAATGCTGAGTGAACCAGTCTTCTTCTCCCCAGATGACTTAGGCACTTCTAAAGTCCCCTGTGTTCCTAAGCACCTGTGCTTCCCTCTCCCTGCACTCAGATATACTACATTGTCTGTGGAAGTCTTAATGAAAACCCCCTCTCCTTCCTCAAGATATATAGATTGCACAAATTCTAGGACTAGTCCTTCTAGTAACCTAGGGTTAGGTCTCCTTCAAATGAGTCAGTGGATTACTCTTCAGACCTTCAAAGGATAAGAAATATTTAAATAATGCTAATGTAAAGCAGATAATGTAATGCTAATGTAAAGCAGGCTAATGTAAAGCAGGTAAATTTGAGAAAATTGTTGTGTTTACTTGTAGCAAACTAGAAGATGGTAGCTGTAGCTAATGCCTACTACCATTGCTGAGGGTTTGGATTCTGATTCTCAGTTGGTATCTGTAATTCGGATTGTGCCTACTTTGAGTGTGTGACTTGCAGGATATTTATACTTGCCTCAGACTTTGTGGGCAGGTGAGAGCCTGCCAAGTCTAGCAGGATTGCACACTTTACTCTTTGATCTTGCAATGCTCTCTTAGAAAGCCCTGAGAAGTTAACACATTTGGAGATGTAACTTTACACTATTTTGTTATACAGCCTATGGAAAAATGTAAAGAATAAGCCACAGCTTATTAAAAATATGATTTATGATGTGACTTATAAATCAACACTGATTGATTAATCAATTTTTGATTAATGAAATATGAGATAGATTTAATATATTTCTCCAATGATTTAAAAGTCTTACAATTGATATGAAAGACAGGCAACAATCCATCATTTCACTGACTGGTTTGCCAGTGATTCTTAATGCTTTAGCTACAACTTTTTTTTGTTAGTAAAATTCAACCAACACTTTTCACATTAATTTAATCTTGATGCAAAAGTCCATTAAAATACATCAGTTCTGATGGTTAGATTAATGTTTACTTAGTTTTCTACATTTTCCCTCTGCACATTTAAGATTCTCTGACTTATCGAGTCCTTCAATATAGGACAGTTGTTCCAAATTGCTACAGGATGTGTTTTCCTTTTTTAAGAAGGCCCTTTGGCCTCTCGATTTCTTTAAAAATAATGACCTTTCCTATCCTGAAAACATATTTTGCAAACATTTACTCTTGTTATTGGCTGCCATAATGGAGGGCTACAAGTTCAAGTGGGGGTTGAAATTTTTGGACACTAGCCATCCTGTGATATCCCTGGCATGACTGTAGAGACACTGGAAATACTGTCTTTGGATGACTCATTAAATAAGGGTCTTGCTCTAATAGAAACAGAGGTCTTGTGGATATAACTGTTCTCTTAGTGTATTTTTCCAGCAAGATTTTTATTTTTGGAGGTAAATATAACTACTTTACAAGTATAACAATAATGTTCAGTATTTAATATATTATACCTCCTGTATGAGAAGATAAACCAATACATACAACTTTAGTACCTTTCAAGAGGGTTAGATGGGAAGAATTGTTTCTTAGTATAGTAACTCTTAACAAGCCATGTATGTTGGAAGAACATTTTGCTAAACCAGTTGGGGGTCAGTTCTCACATGGCAGCTATGGGCACACAGTAAAATATAGACCCTTCCCCTGTATTTTAGAGCCAGTCTATGCTGCAGAATATTTTAAATATAGAAAGAGGCTTATTTATTTAAAATCACAAAACAACTCTGGAGCTACAGAGCTGGGTGGTGGCGCAGGGAGTGGGGGAACTATGCAAGATTAAAAGGGCTAGATTGTGCTTGGGCTAGATGCTGACACAAAGGGGTGAGGAAATACAAGAAAAGTCTATGCATAGGCTACCTGACACTTGATGCTAAGGTATAAGCAGGTACTGCATGCTTACTCCACCTCTTGTAGAGCAGAGGGGTGGGGTGATGAATGGGTAGAAGTTACCTACCCTAATCACTGACTGGAGTATCTGAGCTGGTGCAGGGCATGTCATAACTTGCTGCTAATATGGGTCAACAACAAATTACTATCCCTGCAGAGCAAGAAGGGATTTGTGTCTGTGAGGCACAGTATCTCCCAGGGCTACTTCTGGGGTATTGTAGTTGATGAACTTTCCTTGCCCATTGAGTCCTTCCACTGAAGCTCTTCCATTCTAAGTTTTTACACTGTGCTCATCACTGTGATATATGAGCCCCTATTAGTTCTGGTTTTGAGCTGTGGAGACCTGTATGCTAGAAAATACAACACACTTCACATATACGTACTGAATAGCTATTAAGCATACTGATAAACTGGCTTTCAGTTTCTACTGACCTGGCCCAGCTGGAGTTTACAATCTAAGAAGTATAAGACAGCTGAGGAGTACAAAGAAACAGTGAGATGGTATTGGTCAGCATGACAGGCAGTGGTCTCAGCACACCAGCAGTCGAACTGTTGTACTACATTAGCACCTACAGGCGACAAATAAGATCAATGTTCCATTGTATGTGTCATGGCTAGCACATAGAGAAAGAAACAGTCCCTGTTCTGAAGAGCTTACAATCTAAATAGACTAGGCAGACAAAGGGTGGAAGAGGAAATGGAGACAGAGAGACTTACCGAAGGTCAAAAGACTCAGTATTCCACTACCAGATGCCTGAGCCATCCAGTCCTTTGATGGAGAAGACCACAGACAATGAAGTCCAATATGCCACTCCCATTATTGTTAGTGGAGTTGAGAATATCTTTCTGTGCTCTGAGTTGGTGAAAATATACCTATATATATTATGCAATTGTAGTTTGGGGAAGAAACACAGAAGAAATATAACTATAGCATGCATTTCCCTCTCCCTGGGTAAGTGTTACTCCCAATCCTATACCCAAGAGGAAAATGTTCCTTTATGTTTAGATCAATTTGGACAAAAATCTTATCCTAAAACATAGATAAACTTAACACCAATCCTCTTAACTTTCCTTCACCTTACAGCAGCATTCCCTGAATGTATTAAAAACTCCTCCTGTACAGAGGCTTCATGACTCACTGCTTGTCTGTAAGAATCTGTATCAGAGAGGAAACCACAGAAATCAATTCACCCAATCGAACTTATCAAAAGTAAGGAAGATATTTAGGTCAGTTTACAGAAGGAACATACAAAACCATGGTTTTACCACTTTTGTAAGAATATGAGGCTGAGATTTCTTTTTAATTGCAAAATAATAGGAAATCTGGCATTTGGGTCCTCATTATCCAGAAAAGTAGAACTATAATGCAGATAAAATCAGCTAGGAAGCAATATTTCTGGGTTTAAAGTGGTTTCTTTATTTTTTTTTAATAAACTTGTGTTCTTGGGACCTGATACAAATGCATTTAAATCAATAAATTCTCATTGATTTAAATGGGGTTTGGTTCAGGCCCTTGAAAACCACATTCATGCTTTACATTATTTATGTTTTCATGAACTTAAAAATTACACTCTAGTATGATACTAATGCAGGGGTGGGCAAACTACGGCCCAGGGGCCGCATATGGTGCTCCAGACGTTTTAATCCAGACTTCGAGCTCCTGCTGGGGAGTGGGGTGTGGGGCTTGCCTAGCTCTGGTGCTCTAGCCGGAGAGCGGGGTAGGGAGCTTACCCCACTCTGTGTGGCTCCCTGAAGTAGTGGCACGTCTCCCCTCTGGGTCCTACATGTAGGGGCAGCCAGGGGGCTCCGCACGCTGCTCCCACCCCAAGCGCCGCCCCCCGAAGCTCTCATTGGCCAGGAACCATGGCCAATGGGAGCTGCAGGGGCAGCGCCTGTGGACAGGGCATCATGCAGAGCTGCCTGGCCACGCCTCCGCATAGGAGCCGGAGGTGGGACATGCCACTGCTTCTGGGAGCTGCTTGAGGTAAGCGCCGCCCAGAGCCTGCACCCCTGATGCCCTGCGCCCCAACTCCGTGGCCCAGCCCTGATCCCCCTCCTGCCCTACGAACCCCTCATTCCCAGGCCAGAGCACCCTCTGGCACCTCAAAACCCTCATCCCCAGCCCTCCACAGAGCCCGCACCCCCAGCTGGAGCCATCTCCCCCCCCCCACCATCCAAACTCCCTGTTCCAGTCTGAAGCCCCCTCCTGCACCCTGAGCTCCTCATTTCTGGCCTCACCCCAGAGCCCGCACCCCCAGCTGGAGCCTTCACCACCCCCTGCACCCCAACCCCCAATTTCGTGAGCATTCATGGCCCGCCATACAATTTCCATACCCAGATGTGGACCTCGGGCCAAAAAGTTTTCCCACCCTTGTACTAATGCCTTGATTTAGCTCCGATTGAAATTTATGGACGTGAACTCTAAAGTGTTAATCCTACAGGGTGTTATGCTTATAAGAAGCACACAGTATCTTTTTTAGGGAAAAAGGCAATATGCCACATTTATTGAGAATGCAGCAGTTAGCATATGCTTTTTAGTTACATACACACACAGACACACCTCATGCACACAGTTTTGCCAGTTGATGTTTATAGTTACCAGACCAGAGTCTGGATCAATCTAGTGGCCAGCCAGATTGGTCGCAATGGGGAGCCAGGCTCTGTCGGTCACGTTCCAATGCTCCTGGAGTTGTGGCAAGATGAACCCAAAGTCCCATGGTCAATCACCCTGTTCTTATAGACTTTTTTGTTGTTGAAGTTTATGGATTTTGCTATGTCAGTTTGTGACCGGTTACTTTTTAATTGGTGTTATTTTTTGATGTTAACATTTCAAAACACCTCCGAGAGGGTCATTCTGTCCTGGTTTTGATTTAATTAATTGTTTTGTTTTTAGGGCTGTCAATTTGCCCTTCTTTCATTATGGATGCGCGTTGATGGTTCTTTGGTGGTGTTAAGATATTTTACTTTTTGTGTGTGACCATTTTGCTATAACAATGGCCTTTACACCTTTTTTCTGATGCATACATTTCTCATTTACACAAACAGTCTTTTACAGAGACCTTCAGATAGGATAGCATTTTGGAAAGGATTATATGTTTACTAAAGGGATTACAAAAGAACCTTACACAACTTAGGGCTGGTCCACACTACCCGCCCAATTCGGCGGGTAGAGATCGATCTTCTGGGATCGATTTATCGCGTCTCATCTGGACGCGATAGATCGATCCCAGAAGCACTCCCCTGTCGACTGCGGAACTCCTGCTCGCCGAGAGGAGGAAGCGCTGTCGACGGGGGAGTCTGCCTGCGCCGCGTGGACCCGCAGTAAGTAAATTTAGTTCGATCTAGGAAACGTCGACTTCAGCTACGCTATTCTCGTAGCTGAAGTTGCGTTTCCTAGATCGATCCCCCGCCCCAGTGTGGACCTGCCCTTAGTTTGCAATGCATACAAGAAGCAAGACCTTATAGCAAATATTGTAATGAAATCTTAGCCTAAAACAAAAGGTGACCATAATCAGCCATAAAGACTATTATGGTCTATTCCTGCCTTGAAATCAAAAAGGGTGGCTGGCAGAATGAAATCAAATCATACATTAATACATACTACATTATTATAACCATCAATTATTAGAATCTCTAATACAAATATAAAATCCTACTCCTACAAAGGTGCATGACACTCTTTTGAGTTGCTGCTTGCTGGTCACCCTCCACACTTATGAAAGTGAGTGCTTATTAAGGGTGCTCAGCACCTTTCAGGATTGACCCTAACTCTGTACATTTAACATCTATTCTACTACCCTAAATCTGTACATTTAACATCTATCCCACTGCATTTGAGAAGCAATTTAGGGCACTGATACTTTGCATCTGTACACTCTTTACTAGTAATACGTTTACAGCATAATTTTCCATGCTGTACGTGATGAACATGTTCTACCTTTTGTTGGATTACTAGATTGATTCACTAAAAAATGTGAAGTTGTTGACAATATGGCTTGGGCCAAATTTTCTCTCAACAGCTTTTATTTTTCACTGACAGCAAGAATCCATTAAAATGAACATCAGTGATTAATTATTTTTTCTAAAAAAACAATTCTATGTTCAGGGCTAACTTTAGGCATCATATAAGCAGGTGCAATCCCATTGACTTAAATGGAAGTTGCACCTGCTTACATCAGTACTGAACTTGATTCACTCGTGTGTGAATCCACAATTACATGTGTGGGTATATATTTGAGATATATATGTGCATATGACATATCTGGAATACATGATGTTGTGGCATAGATTTTTTTTATTTGCACTCTCGTATGTCCTGAATAACCCATGTCTGACTTTGACACTCGTAAGTAATGGGATGGTGGTATAGTTACAAAGGTTTTGTCAAGATTACTTTGGGAAGGTTATACTCAGGAATGTTTATCTCGTGAGTGTCAGAGTCATGAGATTAAACTCTTTATACCATATCTTCCTATATTCCAGTGGTTCTCAAACTTTTGTATTGGTGACCCTTTCACACAGCAAGCCTCTGAGTGCAACCCCCCTTATGAATTAAAAACTCTCTTTTTTTATATTGAACACTATTATAAATGCTGGAGTGAAGCGTGGTTCAGGGTGGAGGCTAACAGCTCGCGACCCCCCCATGTAATAACCTTGTGATCCCCTGAGGGGTCACGACCCCCAGTTTGAGAACCCCTGCTATATTCTGTATCTGTCAGAAGTGTTGCAGGGGGGAAAAAAATCTAGTTAAGAATATTTCGGAGTAGATAAAAATGTTGTCATATCTATATTCATATTGTCAAAGTATCACCAGCACCCACTATACTGCCTACCAAATGTGCAACCAAATGACACGCAATCAGGTGGGAATGTTTTTTTTTTTTTAATGATTTGTTTAAGTTTCATTATGCATTTCTGAAGCTATGTTTGTAAATTTGGCTCATACAATTTTTTAAAAAAACAGGCCTTTTATTTTTAGTGAATGCACAAAGTGCGCACACATTTGTCCCTGGATCTGAAGTGTGTGTGCATAATACTGTATGCAAGTGAGGAGGGTGTGCATGCACATCCTTGCATGAACACAATCCCAATTTACTTATGCACTTCAGGCATTTTGTGTGTGCAATCTGGCATGTGAAAAAGCACAGGTACTTTTATACTGCTACTGTTGAAAACATGGGACACAATGCTAAATTTGAAAGATCCCAAAATATCACATTTCCTGAAGATGACACATTCTGTTGTAAAATAACCAGATTGTAGGGTTCCCCCCCCACCCCATTATCTTTCGATAATGTGCCATAGTCTGCAACAATCTGAAACACCACAGCTGGAAGAAAGGAAGTAGAACAACAAGAAGTATCTTGAGTGACTGTCTGTCACAATGTCCTTCCGCTATACCTACTGGCTCTGTTCTTGGGTATCAGCAAAGGGTAGAATCCGTGCACTTTAGAGATCATTTTTAAATCCCTGCTGATACTTATGAACAGAACACATCCATTAGTAAGAGTGGAGGCAGAGTGTGACATGCCTGGGCCCAGCTGCATAATGGTGCATACCTTTTCCCCAGGCTAGTGTTTGTGGGTAGATCAAAAGTCTAAAAGCATGGGTTTCAATACCCTGTTCCCTCCTTTTGGAGAGCCAATAGTTGTGGAGAGAGGGGGATGGAAACTGAAAGGTATTTTTTGTTTTTGTTTTTTTACTTTCCCTGCTATTAGAAAATATCACTTTTAAAAACAAACAAAAACCTGGAAAGTGTAATTTGTGCTGGGTTTAGATTTGGGGCTTATTGGTAATATAGTTAATAGGTTGATTGTACATTTTTATGTAGTGCCTTACCCCCTGCCAAAGCCCTTACTGCACTGTACAACAGAATAAATCCAAATTCCAGTTAATAAAATAGGAGGGAAGGTAATACACGTAAGGGCAAGAGAGGCTGCTATAACACGTTTGGTGGGGAAATGTAAGGGCTTGAGTCTCTTCTCACTTGAACTGGTGTAAATTGGGAGTAATGCCACTGAAATAAATGGAGTTACACTGGTATAAAACTGGAGTGATACGAAAATCAGATCCTTCGGGTGCATCTTAAAAGCAGGAAGGAACAATGTGAGACCAATTTCAGGAAGGAGTGAGTTCCACATGGTAGACCAAAAGTCACAATCACCTGCTGACTTCAGATGAGCTGGCTTGATTCTTCAACAGCGGGTGGTTTCTGAGGTCAGCTTGCCTCAAGTACAAAGTTCAAGAAGCAGGTCATAGCAGTAGCCAGCACAAACAGAGTGAGGTCTCTTAACAACAAGTTGTGCCATATCAATCCAACACTTCATAGGCAATCCATACAAAGAACGCAGAGTGAGCATAATGGCTGACACCAGCAGTCAGCTGTGCCTCTGCATTCTGAACAGACTGCATGTGGGAACAGGAATTATTATATCTGACCTTTGTGGTTAGGTGGGAATGTGTTGCTGTAGGGAGGTCATCATGGAATGTATATAGGCATAGATAATACACACTGGACAACAGGAAAAAAATCTTTTATATCATATCTGACACTAGGCTTTTGTTAAGAATCTCAGTTTCTCCTTTAGCTCGATTCACTTCCTCCAAATGAGTCTTTTCAACAAGCAGGTATGTGAAGGTGGAACTAGCCTCTTTAATAAAGTGGACTTCCACTAAACAGCAAGACTGTGTCTTCCCAGTGCTAAGAAGAGATGGCTCTAAATCTTGGTCTACACTAGGAATTTATGTTGCTACAGTGGAAAATCCACACCCCGGAGAGACGCAGTTACACTGACCTAACTCCCAGTGGACACAGCGCTATGCTGATGGGAGGGCTTCTCCCACTGACATAGCTACAGCCCCTCAGGGAGGTGGAGTACCTATGCCGATGGAAGAAGCTCTCCTGTTGGTGTAGGTAGAATTTTCACTAAGCTCTTCAGTGGTTCTGCTGCAGCGCTGTAAGTGTAGACAAGCCCAAATGAAATCATTCAATCATTTCTTCATAGCAGAGACTGAACTTGTATGATCAATAGAGCAAGAAATATGCAACTGTGTATCACTGATGATATCCTACCCCCCTTTAGAAAAGATCACACCAAGAGATTTTAAACACCATGGGAGACGGGCTCAGTCTTTGAGATATACTACATTTCAAATCTTTTTGCTGATTAGACACACTTGCCCATCACCCCTGACTGTTGTGCTCCTGGTGTTTTTAGGACCGTTGGAGATACATCAGCAGTACCCCTTAGCTGCTAAAACAATATGTGTAACTCCAAAAAGAGGATTGAAATACACCTGGAAGGGAAGTAATTGGTGGTAAATGGAAAATACTCCAGCATGGCAGTACCAAGAGATGGTTTCTTGGCCGTAAGGGTTGGGGGTGGGTTGCAATGTTTGGTGTGGAACTCTGCATGTTTAAAGATGTTTAACATTCTCCCTCTAATCTCTTTGCTGCAAGATATGAGTAATTCCACTGGCTTCATTGGGAGCTGTTTGTGTCCAGTGGCAGGAGAATAGAGCTTCAATGCATTTTGGGGAAGAAAAAGAACAGCGACTACCTCCAACCTCCAACCTCTTAAAGTGTTACCAACCACTCATTTGGAAATAGGCCTGGTTCTCATTTACCTTAAGGCCCTTTTACTCTGCTGTGACTCTTTAAGGACACCTTAAAGTGGACATAAATTACACTTACATTCCCTTTATGGCCACTTTATACTGCCACTTAATGTAATTGAGAACCGGGCCCAGATACTCTTGTGTCCCTTTAAGTAAGTCACTGCTACAGTGTTTTTGAAGCCATTGTGGTTCCATAATCATTTTTTTTGTGTATGGTCATTCTTGCACCAACTACTTGTAATCATTGACATGTCATTTCTTGGAGGTATCATGAGCTCATAGACATGTGTTAATATACAGATGTGCATATATGGGCATTTAAAAACTGTCATGAAAAAAAGCTACTGAAAATCCCACAGTAACTTCTAATGAAATGTTCATAATTTAACTATTTAGATTTTTTTTAAAAGACATGCTAAAATGAACTTTATCGCATGATTGGCTTGCAAATTCCAATTTACTGTCTGTCAGTTACACCCAACATCACAGGACAGACTATAGAAATTGATTCCTCTAACCAAACTTATCAAAAATGAGAGAGAGAGAGAGAGAGAGAGAGAGAGAGAGAGAGAGAGAGATTTAAGTAAGTCACTAGAAACAAAGCACAAAAGGTTTGTCCAACTAAAAACAAAAGCTCTACTAAATAAGGGAACTGGAGCTAGTCAAGGATACAAAACTGGATTGGCAAAACTGAAACAAAGAAAATGTGTGCTCCTAGAACTTCCAAACTGCCACATGAATTTATTCTTTAAAGAAGTAAAAGCCTTTTGAACTCTGAAATGTTACACAGCCAATGGTTCGGCCTCCAGTAAATGTTGTTAATTAATTTAGGGCAAATTTTAAAGACACAAATGGGAGTTAGAGACCCAACCCCTACTGATTCTTTTTTTCCATTGGAGTTTGGCACCCAATTTCCATTTGTGCCTTTGACAATCTCCCACTTAAGTAATAAAACCATTACATCCCCTAGTTCTAGCATAGATGTGATGGTGGAACCTGAGGCATAGCAGTGCTGGGAGAGGTGTTAGTGTTAGTATATAGGTCTGTTTGTTAGCCAGGGATAGAATTTTAGGTTTGACTTTTTGATACTCTTATACTAATATGTGTAAACAAAGGACAAAGACGCTGTGATGTTGCTTCTGCCTAGTCAGATGCATTTGTTAGTACAATGGGAATAGATTAGAGCAGTTAAAGTGTTACTCAGAGCACCCTGTTAAGATTGCCTCAACCCCTATCTCGAGTCAAAATCAAGCAACCAGTCAGGAGGGTCAAAGGGGCTTGGGGAGGAGGTATAAAACACAAAACGACCAAAGAAATGCCCATCCCTGATGGGAGCAAAACCTTACTCCTTACCCCTCCCATGGAATACAAAAGAGGTGGGATGAAGACCCCCGACCCAAAATGGAACATGACCCTAAGTTGTAAGGGGTGGGACTGTGGGCATGCATTTCATGTATAATTATGCCTCCTGGGGGGACGGACGGGACGAGACACTGGGAAACAAGGCTCTGCCGCATCAGAGTTATGGAATACATGTTTTCTGGAAACTAACCCCAATAAACATCACATTGTCTACACTTCGGACTTCTGGTCTTCTGCTTTCTGTCCACGTGACAAGAACCAGGGGAGACGGTGAAGGGAAAGCCCTCTAACAGGTAGCCTTGATGTCTTGGATAAATTCCAAGTTGGGTAATTATATTCTATTCATCTAAAACTCACCTCTTTTTAGCTTGTGAACTTTTTGGGACAATAGTTTTCATAAAAGTCAAAGCTGAGAAGACTGATTAGACCAATGTCCTTGCCAAGAGTCTATGCTTGTTTTAGAACTTATTCTCTGTTGTAAAGCTCCGGGTACTCTTATATACTGTTAGGGCTAAATTGTGGTTTTTATCCCACAACCTTCTATAGGGGTTGCTATGGAGCTTCCCTGCCACTGGAGAAGCACAAGAGAAGATGTGCCTCAGGTAGGCAGCCTCTCGTGAGGCAGGTCCTTGGAGTGCGATCTGCTTTATCTACTGCTCACCTTCATGTGCTAGCCCTGATTGGTTCAGAGGGGGGAGGAGGATGGGCCATGATCCCATCTCCTCCCTGCCTCTCTGTGCTCCATTTTGGCAGCTTGCTCCCTGGGCTGAACCAGGAGTGAGCAAACAGCATAGGGCAGATACTGTGGGATGCCCTTGCACAGTCAGACAAAAAAGAGAGGCTGTCCTTATGAATTATTTACAAGTAACATAGTAGCCTCTGGAGGCCACTAATCAATGTTCAGGGGCCAACCTTGTACTAAGCGCTTTATACACACAATGTAGAGATGATGCCTGTTCCAAAGAGCTTACAATCTAAATTTAAAACAAGAGAAAACAGGTGGCTATAATGAGTTGACATGGGGAGCACAAGATTACACAATGAAACAGTTCTGATTAGTGTAATAGGCAACTGGTGGGCAGTGACAGCTGCTTAACCATTGTCAAGCATCATGTAGGGATCACAGCACAGCTGGATTTACACTTCTCTCCCCACTCCCTGCACTGCTGCACAAGAGCCACCACAATCTAGCCTTTAAAATGCAGTCGATAATAGACACAGTATCTTCTTCCACTTTCTGCCCTCAACTGTTGCCTAGTGGGGGTGGGTTGCCTACAGTTCAATAGTGTGCTACACCCCAGAGTGGCTGCACTTCCAAAGTGTGCAACTGTTTCTTCTAGTACAATGATCTGGACTTTGTACGATAGTGCTTCTCATCTGAGGATCTCAGAACACTCTACAAACAAGTCTCAGAGAAGCCTTGTGAAGTAGGTAGAGTAACTAAACTCATTTTACAAGTGTATAAAATGAGGCCCAGTGAGATTAATAGTCTGATTTTTCAGAGGTCCTGGATAGGTGTCCAACATTAGTGAAAATCAGGCTATAACAGGCAGCTGGTCAAAGGTCACACAGCAAGTCAGTGGCGGTGGTGAGGGGGAAAATAAAATTCTCGCTCTTTCTTTTGCCTTTATAAATGTAAGATATTAAAGTAAAGCTTTACTTTTATTAGTGCTCAGTTTATTAAGCTAATCTGATCTTTGTTTAAGCTGTTGCATTGTGAATCACTGAAATTGTATAAAATATTCAACTTACAAGAATTATATATTTAAACTGAATTACCCAGTACAATAATGAAACATTTCCTTGTAAAAATATTGTCTTTGTAGTCAACATATACAGGAACTCTTGAAACCCAAAACCAGAAAGCATCCCCCATAAATGCAAACTAACATGTTACCTTCTTTAGTTCGAATGAATCCTAGCCACTATAATTCCAGTCAGAATCTCAGTTCACAATGCAATAGCCCTTTTATACCACACTTCCACCTTGTCCAAGGAAATCTGGGACCAATAGAATACAGCATGAAATGAAATTTCAGTAGTTGCATTCCATAAGCCAAATTCTCTACTGCTGTAACTGCCAATTTACATTGGTAGAGAATTTGGCACCACATCTGTACCTAGGAGCTTTTGTTACCATATCACGTATATGACTAGATGTGGGGGGAAAATGACAGACAATGGATGAAAGCCAGTGCATCAGAGGAAATCCAGTAATAATCCAGACATGAAACAGAAAACAAGAATAGAGGTAACCCTGCTAAAGACACAAAAGCTGAAAGCAGATGGGGAAGAATTTTTTAACTTCTGGTCATAAAGTAGTACTTTCAAGTGTATGATTTATAGCTATTAAGAGACTGACAAGGTGATCCAACAGATGCCAGCACAAAAGCAAAATATACAGAAACTGGAGTGAAATCATTGTCATCATTTTAACAGTTCATTTTGCACACATGTACAGTGACTTCTTTGTTACTAGAAGACCACTGATTTACAACAACAATATTCAGACAACTATAAAATATTAACATATGAGCAATATCACTTTAACCCTAGAGAAGGGTGTTGCCTGAAATGGTACATTTCACAGAATTAAAAAAAAAAGATTTTAAGATTACAATCGGAATAAATTAATCCATGGGCTTGATTGATACCAGATCTTGGCTTGCTTCCAGGCAACTGAGTTCTTCAAAGAAAAAAAATATATAGTGACAAAAGAAGAAAACAGATGTCTCAGAGTTACACACAGAAGCCAATAATTTGCTCTGCTCTTATAAACAGAGGGCAATGTCAGGAGAAACAGATTCTGTATGTGAACAGTAAACATAAACAACAGTAACAAATGGTTTCAGAGCAGACTTTGCTGAATTGCATTCACACCTGCTGATGCCTTATTGCCACGCCTGGATCCTGCTTATAACACTGCTTCTTTGATGAAAACCCTGAGAAATAGCTATAAAATGTGCCCCACTGTGCTGCCTTCAACATATGTTTGAGCCATGGAGTGTCCTTTGGGAAATGAGGAAAAACAAAGTATATAATTCGACAGATAAAACATTCTTGATCAATTTTCAGATTTTGTAAGTGGACAAAAAAGATGCTTTTATTTTAATGCTATAAGGAGTAAACTCAGTTCAATTTTCTCCATATTCTCCAATGTATCAGGATTCCTAATGACGGTCTTAACTGACTTCAGTTTAATTAGCCTCTGATTTCTCTTAGTTGACCCTCTATATTATACTTAGTCTACTTGATAATCTGCAATCAAAAAACAGTGTTTGTGTCTCTTCTTTAAATATGATGTAAAAATCCCCATCAGTAAGACTCTACTCAAAGCTTTGTAAAAACTATTCCTTCCACATCCATTTACTGCACAGCATAATTTCGAGAATTGCTTTTCAGGTTGGCCTGTATTCAGATAGAGAAAGGCGACAGTCCTTTTAGGAATTAAAATAGCAGTTTACCTTGCTCTTAGTGTATAGTCGTGACAGTTTTTTTTAAAAAGATGATATTTTCAGTATAAACAAACTGCTTAAATTATTATGGTATTCATTCATGCAGTCACATTGAAACAAAACAAAACCAATTGCAATGAACAATAATGCTGACAATACCAATGCTACATAGATGCTACAGTTCAGAATAGTTGACCTTCTTTTAAAACCAAACAAAAAAGACAAAATAAAACAAACCAATGTTTGCAGATTTCACTTTGTTCTAGATTTTCAATTGAATACATTTGTTATCTGAATATTTTCTTATTTCCATCTCAGAATTCAGTTTATGCCTTATTTTGTGAATTTCATTGTTTTTGTCTGTTTTGATTTCAGCCTCATCTGCTATGTGCTGCGTGCAGTGTGTGGCCTGTTCACTCCGAACATTCATTTTCATTTGTTTTCTGGGCTTTTGATTTTTTTTTTTTACTCAGCAAAGGTGTTTGGCTTTAAAATATTGATCCAGCGTCCACTGCAAAGGGCTCTGCCTGTGAGTTTTCATAGCTCACTGGGCCTGATTGAAAGTAGTCTCTGTTGAATTTTCTCTAATAGAATGTTACATGCCGCTCACATATCAATTTCCACCCACTTGAAATCAAGTTGCATGATGCAGACCCCGCTTGATGTGTGTTCGCAAACTATGAGAGCTAGACGGCGGCATCCTTTAATCCTTTCTTTATTTCAACATAGCAGTAGATCCCAGTATACCCAGTAGCAGAAATAGCTGTAGAAAGGGGTTTCTGTTTTTTTTCCACCCTGGCAATATTGTTCCTAGCTCCAGCCTCTTTCATTATATACCAGGACCTTTTTGAAAAATCTCTCACAACCCACTAGTGTGTATATATATATATATATATGACAGCATCTGAAGTGTGACTGTGTTTGTTCAGTCTTTAACTCCAAAGGGAATTGCTATTTTACTGCAGTTCTCTAGTGTTTTTACTTTAATAATCTGATTACAAAGGAGAGCACATCTAGCTTCAATTTCTACCCAAAGCAGCAGAGAACCGCAGAGAGGAAAGACATCAAGATGATTAGAATGCCTTTTTGTCTTTCTTTATTTCTGTCTCCATTTTGTCCAGCCCCCTCCTCCCACTTAGAAGTGGAAGTTGGGAATGGGGAGATGTGGCTATTTAATATTGCAATGCTGCACTGTGACATGAACCTACTGGCTGGTTACTTATCTGTATTATCTTGATGATGAGAAATTGCTGGAAAATATAGGAGCAAGAAGAGGGTATGATTAGATTCCATTTGGCCTTTCCACCTGGGCTGCACCTTTCTGGGCAGCACCTCCTGTAGATGCACCACAGAATCTTACCCATAGTCCTTACTCAAGATACACTCCAATCTAATTTGGAGCCAAAGCCTGGGAAGCTGAGCAAAATCAGGCTAAATGGGCTTTGGTTGGCATGAAACACTGTGGTGTTAGGTGATTTGGTCTGCAGTTCCATCCTACTATGCTGTCTTTGTAGCTAAGCCACCTCACCCCCCCACCCCCACTGGGGTATGTCTGTGTAGTAGATGTGCCTCTCTTATGAGGGATTTGGCCCTTTGTGCACACATGCTCCTGCGACACCCCCCTCACCACCACCACCACCACCAGCCTGCCCCAGTTCCCTGTTTTCTGGTGAACTGTGGAGACTTACCAGAGAGTCCTTCAGTGCCAGGTCTCTACTGATCTTACCCTCTGGGCAGCTCAGCTACAAAACTGATGCAAATGATGCTTCCTTTCAGCCCTGCCAGTGTGTACATTACACTAAGATTAAAGCAGGAGTGGAATTGTTTCCTTCGTCTGAAGATTTTGCTTGGTCCTTGTGCAAATGGACTGGGGGATGCAGGGAGCTTGTCCCCAACCCTTGTACGCCCCATTAAAGACTTCAGGATCAGACCGTTGGCCATGGGGTTATCAGACTGTAACATTTGCCATATCCTCCTGCATATTCAGGAGCGTAGTCCTTTGTCTAGATTTTAGTATTAAAAATGATCTAATCTTAATAACACATCCCACCAAATGTATCCAGATTTGAAACAAGCAAGATAATAGTGAGATAGAAAGGACATAACCATAGATTAAATCAAATGTTATGACCAAGAGGAATGGGAATGAAAATAGGTACAAACTGAATTCTCTCTTGTGATGACCTTAAAATAAGTTCATGTGGTTTACAACAGCATGCTTTTGTAGAATGGAGTGAATACATTCTTCTCTGTTTCCAAGCACTGTCTTTTGATCCCTGCTCCTGAGTTAAAGTTTACACAGTGCCACTTTGTAATATAAGCAACATGTCATATTAATCTTCTAATGATCACATTAGTTGCTTTCACTCCCCTAATAGAAATTTTAACAGTAATAAAATGCAGAATTGGCTGGTAATTAGAACTGTGATTAGCTATAGTGTTTGTTTCTTTACCAAAGCAAAACCCCAATAAAATGTAAATTAAGATAATGGAACTATGCCTAGCAATCGTGAATTATACTACAACAGTCATATTCTCACACTTCTGAGAATCAATCTAAGCTTTAAAAAGCAGATGTTTTTTATAATGCAAATGTATATTGCAGTGCAATAAGGATAATATTGTGCAAAGTGCTAAAAATAAAATTCAGGTTTTTGTAATATTAAGTTCAACCAAGATCTCCAGTGCTGGGGCTCTTGGGTCTTGTGCCTGCATACCCTTCCTCATACAGGAAGTCACATTGATTTTAGTGGGCTACTTGTGTGTGTAAGGACTGATCATGCATCATGAATAGAGTACTGCAGGATCAAACCCATGTTTATTAAGCAATGGGGGCTATTCAGCACAGGTGCAATGAGGTCACAAGAGGCCAATTTCTGCAAGGGGTTAAAATTCCCCTATGACATGCTATCTAGCAATTAGTCACCTCACCCTCCACTCCCAGGTATCAGGAAGTGCTCAGCATTTTGCAGGATCAGACCCAAGATCTCCAGGTAAATATACTGTGTGTCTCATTTAAAAAAAAAAATGTATAGGGCCTGAGCCTGATCCTCATACGGTTACCCAGTGAGAACTAAAAAGTTGCTGGGTGGTTGTGCTATGGCTAGTCACCACTGGGTGTTAAAGTCTGACTTTCCAGACACCCCGGCTCTGCAGCTTTCATTTCCTGTTTTTCAGTATTTATATTGTGATAACTAGCTCCTAGAGGCTTGCAGCCAAGTTGGGGCCTTACTCTGCTCGATTCTGTACAAACATATAGTGTATGAAGGCCCCTGCCCCAAAGAGCTTACATAGTAGAAATACCTTTAGAGCCCTGCCACATGCTCCTATGATGTAAAGGAAGGAAGGCGCATTGGGGGTAGAGGAGGAGTTGCCAGGTTCTCCAATGTCATAATGAAATTTTACATACAGTGAAGGTTTTAATCATTAAACCATCCAGTTTACTATACCAGGGCTCCACTGCACATCGGAACAATGGTCATGGTGTGGACAGTAATACCATCTATGCTTATGTTAACAGACTAGAACAGAATGTATTCTTTCAGGCTATATAGAGACATATGTTCCTGTGACAGAATACAGTCAGTCTCTCTAACACATGTGGTGTGTTTCTCTAGTCTATGGAAATGTCAGCATCATCATAATTCAGTAGTACAATTTGGGGTGGGATGGGGGGCTAGATTCTTTCCTTCCTTTGTCAATTGTATACTAAATTCATTCAGTGAAGTATTTTATAGCATAGTGTCTAGCGCAAGTCTCTTGTAGCAGCCAATTATTATTTTGCAATGCCTCACCATAATATCTTTTACACGCTTATATAAACCTTTGACTGTTTTGCTCATGGCAAATGTCTTCCATTTACTCTTGGCTACACAACACTCTGTCCCTCCAACCTTTTTCTTTTTATAGTCAAGTGCATACAGTATTCTAGAACTATAAGAACGGCCATACTGGGTCAGACCAATGATCCGTCTAGCCCACTGTCCTGTCTCTGCCAGTGTGACCAGTGCCAGATGCTTCAGAGGAATGAACAGAAAAGAGGAATTTTGAGTAATCCATTCCCTATTGTCCTGTCCCAGCTCCTGGCAGCTGCTGACAATCCTGCAGGAGGCAAAGTACTGTGGTTTTCTCTTTTCCAACACATGTGTGAATGAATAAAAATGTCTTGCTTGAAACTGGAATCAATTGCTTTTTACCCACGTGCCATCAGTGAATTTGCCTGAACCCTGCTCACTGGATAGGTTATGCAGTCTGGTTAGGGTGAATTCTCTCTCCCTTTTATTTATTTATATATTTATTAATACTGTGGAAAGGAAAACAGGTGTCCTTTGGTCTGGTTTTGTTCGCAATAAAACCTCTAACTTCCGTTAGGGTAGCTACCTTTTGTGGGGGAAAAAACAGAGGGTCGTTTGGCTAATTAGTTTCCTTACAGGAATCTGATCGAGAGTCTGGAAGTGTATGTTTGAGCATAGGATTGCTAGAGCATGTGTTTTCCTTTTTAATGGAGGTTAAACTGTGGGGAGCTACACTTCAAAGAGGGAGGGTCCCCTTTATGCCTTTGCCTCCCCAGGGGGAAATCTTTAATAGCTTTGGATAGTATGACCGGTGCTGGAGAACTCTCCTTTGAGCTCCCTTTTCCCACTTAGGCTGTATGAGTGACCCTCATATTTCTGGAATGAAGCTGAGAAGAAGGAAAATAAGAACCTGTCAGGATGGGAAGTTACCACTGGGCATGTTTTCAAGATGCCCTTCTAGCACTCAAAACACTGGTCTGGCTGTTACTTATAAATACATTTCATAAATATGCTTTTATTCAGGAATTTTATGGGAGGCATCATTACTCTGAACTTCCTGAGACAGAAGTTTTGATTAAGTTCTGGATATAACAGAAACTAGGAACTTCAGGATTTGTCCTGGAGCAAGTACATGGTTCTTCCTATGTATTTAGGAAGATGACATATTATTGTGTAACACGATACATAAACATACACACGTGTTCTGTCATCAGTGGAGTCAGTTAGTAAGGGCAAAGCTATCTTCTTTTAACACACATGCCATGAGAGAAGGATGATAAAAGAAGCTCACTCACATAACATCCAAGCAGAATCCTAGCCCAGTGCTTTAGATGCTAAAAGCAGTATAGTTCATCAGAAGGTCATGGGAGGATCGCACTCTTCTCTTTGGAACAGCGCTAAGTGCATTGCAGTGTGTATTTACTACTTCCAACAGGATTATTTCTGGACCCTCATTAGAGTTCCACTCTGACCCCTCCCTTGTACTGATCTGTCAATCTGGCAGCCCTTGGGATGGGGGTTTTCAAAAGCACCTAAGTCATGCAGCCACACAAAGTCCCATTAACTTTCTCAATGGGACTTATGCTCCTAAGCCACTTAGGGTCTTCTGAAAATCACACCCTTTGTCCTTGCCAGTGCAAGGGGATTAAAGGAAAGGTGTTAATTTGCTTTGCTTTAGAATGCTATTTCTGTCTGTGCATGAAGGTTAGATGTACAATTGGTTTCACGATAGTGCGAGTTCAACATCCAATCTGTAATGTCAATATTAAAATATACCTGTGAGAGTCCACACCAAGCAAGCTTCTTTGGAATAAAGATTTAATATAAGAGGCTTTGGAGAAGTGCTTTTCTGCATTATGGTTCCTTGCAGATTTCTTGTCAGTGATTTTACATAATAGCATAACCTGAGCTGGGTTGTTTTTTTTGAACTACTGAAACTGCATTCAGTAAGGTACAGAGGTGCTTCTTTAACTGGTTGCTGGCTTTCCCATTCAGAAGCTACCTCTTTGATGTGGAAGGTTTGCTCTGGGATTAGCCATGCAGGCTGGTAAAATGTGTGAAAAATGACCAAAGCGAGGCATGCAAGACAAAAGAAATAAAAGAATGTAAGAAGCTATAAAACATATTTTTAATATGTCTTTTCCAGAGTCTCTGTTGTAGAATCCAGCCCTCTCGATATTCATAAATTATTTCAGTCTGGAGCAGTAATACTTGTTATGTGTGCAACAGAGACATACTTCTTCCAACCTGGACTGTTTCTGAGCTAAACCTGCCAAGTTGAGACATGCTGGTTTTGATATACAGGATCACCAAACCCATTTTGCTGGTGATTATTTATACCTATCAGAACAATTTTCTATCGTTTTGGACCAAGCAGCAATGTCTCTCTCTCTCTCTCTCTCTCTCTCTCTCTTTTTTTTTTTTTTGTAGAGTGGGTTTTCAGTAACATTCACATCCTGCTTCAATGTTTGGATGCTCACAGCTTGAAGAGGGACCACAGATTGGTCTAGCATAAATAGGAGGGAAGTAATTAAGCCAGGAAGACCCCTACCCCCTTCTGTTACAGGTTTTCACTGCTAAATATAATGAACACAAGCCCAAGGCCAAAAGGTCTGACCAGCATGACCAGCTTTTTAAGCAGCAAATTTCTCCCTACTTTATGGCCTTCCAAGACCCACAAGGAGATCCGGACATTGGAGCAGAGGAAGGGCCTTAATATGAGGCCCAAACAATTAGGCAACCTTTATGAGGAGAGAAAGATAGGGCAAAATAATTAAAAACAACTCTGAACAGTTGTTCAACAAATGACATTTTCCCTCCTTGCTCCCCCGAACTAATGGCTGCTATTCAAGTCCTTTTGATCCCCAAAGATCTTTTTGATTGATTATCTTGCATCCTGTCATGACGTTTAATGACACATCACAACGTGTGTCAAATTTTGCACAATATAAAACGGATCATGTAATGTAGCCAGGTTTTTTTTGATGTGGCTCTTCATGGCATGTTGTGACAAGAATATCCATTAAGCAGTTAAATAAATGACCTTTGGGAGAGCGAGATCTGTGACCCACAAGTCATTTGCATTTATGGAAACTAGTGACCAGGTGCATAAATTTTGCCAAGAATAGTAATTATTTCCTTGCCTACTGATTTGCAGCATCAGCTGATAGCATCTTACCTGACATGTGGCTTACATCGATAAATACGGTGTGGCACTGGTAGATGTGATAATTTTGTTAAGCAGCTAATCTGAAAACAATGTTTGAAAATGCTTTTGAGAAGTGCTTTTTCATTCCTGTTTCTTCCTCTCTATATGTGTGCGCACACAATCACATTTTCCTCTCACTTATACCAATATAGTCCCATTGGTGTCAATGGCAAAAAATAGATGAAGTTCCCTTCTCTTACCAGTGCACTGCTGACTTTCGTGTGGCTGCACTAGTGCAACTGTTGGCAAAAACTAGTTTATGGTAGCTATTTGTAGGGCTACTCTAACTGCAGATTGGTGCTGGAAGATGAGTGAGAGAGTCCTTCATGTGGATGACTCATGTGGATGCCTCCAAAGAGCACACAGTTCAATAGACAGTGTAAGAGCTAATAACCAACCATTTTTCTCTCATCCCAAAGACTGAAATAAGAGCACTTCCAAAGTACAGTAGTACATGGGAAACCCTGAATCATGCTTTCATCCCTCAACATATTGGCACCAGAAAATCCAGAGGATATCTGTCCAGGCTATAAGTAAAGTGTTTAATAGCAGGAATCTTGCACCTGTCAAACACCAAGAAGTTAACCAAAAGCTGGATCTGTATAAGCAGTTGGTTTAATCTGCTCATTACCTTGAAACTGTATCCAAAAAGATCAAGTGGCCATGACACATTGAACTCTGCTGGTCAAAGACAATGGTACCTTATCCATTCCCAAATGTCAAGCTCCTACATACCAACTGATGGAGGAACAATACCCAGTACGTTTTCTGGTTTGGTTCAGTTAAGCAAAAGATCCACAACAAAATAAAAACACCCTACCTGATCCTCTCGAGTCTGAAAAAAAAATATAACTGGAAAACTCAAGAACAGAGTTTTCCTTATGCAAATTCTGGTGTTTGGAATTCTGGTCAGGCTGAGAATATAGTGAAGAAAACCCTCCATGCAGTATCAACATTTTTTTTTGCTTCTGGCTCCCTCAGAACCAGGAAATGCAGGGATGCATGAAATGGAAAAACAGCAAGGAAAATCTTAACTCTTTTTGAACTTCATCATTCCTATTCTTAGTGCAAACTGTTTTCAATCTTTTCTAGATCCTCTGTCCATTGCATGAATTCACCCACTGTCACTAAAAACTGCGGTTGAAGTTTTCAAACGTTCTTCTCTGAAGTTAAGCATATTCATACTTGGATACCTAAAGAAAGAGTCTGGTATTTGAAAGGTGCCAAACATCCACTACACTCATTAAAATAATTGAGAAATCAGCACCTCTGGAAATCAGGCCATTTTTTATTTAAGTACGTAAATATGATTTCGATGTTTAAACTTCAGGCACTCAGGTTTGACAATTGTGGCCACTCTTTTTTCTGTAGTACACAACTTCTTCTAACTTGAATTCTCCACTCAGTTAAGAATCCATGCTGTTTGCAGGTGAGACTTGGAACATCTGACTCCAAGCCTTTAGCTTCCATGTGATTGGCAGTACAGAAACCTGTTAAGTTCTGCCCAAATTCAGCTAATTCATGCTTCAGTCTTGACTTGATCACTTTTATAATACACAGGCAACATAAAGTCAAGACCAGTAATATATATATATACACACCTCTACCCTGATATAACGCAACCCAATATAACACAAATTCGGATATAACGCGGTAAAGCAGTGCTCCGGGGGGTGGGGGGCACTGCACACTGCGGCGGATCAAAGCAAGTTCGATATAACGTGGTTTCACCTATAACATGGTAAGATTTTTTGGCTCCCGAGGACAGCGTTATATCGGGGTAGAGGTGTGTGTGTATATATATATATATATTTGGTGCTTTAGTAGGGCCAATTTCACAAGCTGAAAAATTATGAATCAAATCAGCTGGGAGGAAGAATTTAATCATCAAAATGGAAATGATAATTGGGAATTATTTGAGAGTACCTTACTAGATGCTTATAAAGCCACAATCCAACAACTGAAGAAGAAGGCTGTACTGTTTTTAAAAAATGACCTCATGCCTCTTTCTTCTCCTTTGGTGAGAATACATGGAAAACTAGTTACCAGCTTATCCTTGAGATTTGGGATATCTCCAGTATGGGACATTCAGTGCTTTGATGGGGAAATCCCCACCAGTGGCATGTGCGTAGTTCTAGCATTTTGGAGGTCTTGATGGCTGGAGATCAGAGGGTCAAAAAAGTTGGTGCTTCATAGATAAATATTTTTAGAAACCTACATTAGCTGCACTGTTCTTAGAATTGAGCAAACCATGTGTAGTGAACAATTTATCTGACAAATGATCTGCAAATAGATTTTGATGTTTATCAACTTATTTGTAACTCTTTGAACTTTTTATGTAAGTATAGTTTAGCCAATAGTTTGTTCTCAAATGATTTGCTTCAGTTATGCCTTTGAGTATGCATTATTATTATTCAGTTACACCTTTGACTATGCATTATTGATCACCCTAGTCTCGTGGTACTGTTTCAGCTCTGTGATTGGTAGTCTTAAACCTCATAAACATGAAGTGAACACTTCCAGTGGGAATAGTGAAGAGGGAATAGGGGTGGTGCAAATAAGCAGCTATTCCCCAGCATCCATGTGAAAAAAAACCAACCTGTCTCATATCCATGTTCATGGAAAACCAGACAGAAATGGAAGCCAAATGGCCACAAAGAAAAGCAATTCAGAATTTGTGAAAATGTTATTTTTTCCCGTGTTCACCCAGGTCCAGATGTGGTGCTGGTAGCAGGTTGCTCTAAAATAACTGAAGCCTGTTTCAACAATTGCACTTTCAGATCCCAAATGCTATAATGTTAAATCCTGTCAAGAGAACAGGTTAATGAGATGGATACATTAACTCTCCAAAAGTTTGTGTTTGTAACCCGTCTGTCAGGTGGTGGTGGCAGCAACAAGGGCCGGGTTCAATATGTAGGTGTTCTTCTTAACAATACAAAACAGAACTCACAATTGGTTGTCCTTGGTCAGTAAAGACCCAGAGTTCAGAGGTGCACCTCCCATCCCTGAAGGGTGGGGCATTAAGCAATATCTCTGCTGCACACCTCTGCATCTGGGTCGCTGTTGCTATGATCTCTGCCACTGTTTGCCACTGCTGCCGCTGTTTTCTCTGCCGACACCTGCCGTTTGCTGCCACTGTTCTCTCTGTTCTCACTGCTGCTTGCTGCTCACTGTCACTTCTGAGATGCCGTGTTCTGAGGTTCCACTGTTTAGCTCAGCAATTAGTGATTTCACTGGGTAGCAGTGAACCTCACGGCTAGTACAGCCTCTCTGTTGATCTTTTACTGCAACACTGTCCCTACACCAGGCTCAGCCCCTCCACCTGCTCATCGCTGATTCAGCTCTAGTAATCATGGAACAGAAAGAAGGACTCTCCATTGAGTCTAATCAGCTCTGTCTTTAAATACGGTCGAGGGGAGAGAAAGGAAGGGTCAAATGGTGTCCAGGACTTTTTAAACAGAGTCCATGTATTCTCTCTCTTTCACTGGGATTTGACAGCCCAATCCATGATGAGCAAGTAAGGTTTAGTTTAGCGTGACCCTCCCCCCCTTCAATCAGGGCATACTAAGTACATTTCTGCTGCCCTTGACTCATAATAACATCCCATTACCACTGTATCAATACTAAACCAGCCAAAATGGATCACTTTGGCAAAGCAGCTCCATCTGCTGAGCACCTAGGCAGAGCAGGTGTTTCTATACAAATATGGTCTGCTCCTGAAGTCATTTTCTCTGTTCGTCACTAGGCATCTGGGGAGAGCTCATTCAGACCCTGCTTAGATGTTGATACCTGTATACAAGAGAACCACGTGACATAGAAATAGGCCAGTTCTAAGGTTTGGTCCAGACAGAAAACTTTGAGGAAATGCCTCTTGCTATGTGTCCTCCAGGACTACCAAGCAGGTTCTCTTCTCCTGTTTCATAGGAAATATTGATCCACTGTCCCCTTAACTCTTCCTGATAATGACCAGTTCTTCAATTCTGGACACATTACCTTTCCCCTACTTCCCTCCCGCACGCTGAACTCTGCCTCACTTTGCTGGCTGGTAGACCACTGTCAGGGGTTTGTAGCTGGTCACATGTTGGATGCTCTTACTTTGGAGGTAGGGTGCTCCCAATTAAATGATTTTGCAAGGGGCTCTGGGTTTGCTTGAACTCTGGGTTTACTACATACTGAGGCTGTTGACTGGTAATCAGAATCCGTTTTGACTAAGATAATTCAATGCTTTGTATCTGGTAGGCAGCCCCAAATCAGTCTTCCATGAGGAGCTGTAAAATTAACACCAGAATATTAGCCCAGCTTCTGTAGGACAGGTTGGCAATCAAACCACTCCAAGGAAACTAGATGGTGGAATGCAACCTGAAACAAATTGTTATCCTGATGTAGTCATTTTGTAGTAATTACTGAACTCCTCAGAATTTGACAGTTGTATGGCATTATTGCAATACCAATGTTTATTGGGGTTTGATGTGCAGGAGGTTGTCTGAAGCAGCAAGGAAGATGAACGACCTGCTGCAAACTGTAGCGATCTAACAAGAGATAATCTGTCAAGAAGAGACTAGGGCAAAAGCGGTAGGAGAGCGGTGAGCCTGCAGGCATTGATCAGAGCTTATCTTTGATAATGATCAAAGGCAAGGCTCTTACTCCCACCACTGCTGCTCCATGCAAGGAAGGCTCAGTGTGGACAGCCCAAGCACAACAGTGATTGGTTACCAAAACAAAGAGGATCTGTGGGGGAATGGTTACTAGCAGCACTGTTTGGAGTCAAGTTCAGAAACATAAATGCTTCCTATTAATGAGAAACTGGCATTTCTGCTTGCAGAAAAAAGTGAGTTTGTTCTGATCCTCCAGTGTCTGAATATTGTGGAATTAGATCCCAGCAAACGTATTTCTCTTCAGAATAAACAATTACAATAAACATTGTAATGGTCGGTGTTTATATATTTTCTCCTTAAGGCTTTTGTCCTAAGGATAAAAGCAAAGCAGCAAGGAAGTCATACAGAACAATCTACCATTTAGAAATGATACAAGGACAAATGCTGCCCTCTGATACATGTACATATCGCTAATTAAAGTCTTCCTATATAGGTTCTTATGGCACCCATCCTCTGAGCACTTTACAAATATATGAAGTGTGCACATAAAAATACAGTATCTCAATTGCTCACTTTTCCCTCCAGGGACAATTTTTTTTTTTTTTTTTTTTTTTTGTCTAAAGGGCTCATAGTCAACCTGATCTCTTCTGCGAGTCCGTTCCAGATTCATGGGCTAGTCATTAAGAAAACTTTCTTCTGTACATATGAGCCTGAGTTCAGAGGCCAACAGCTATTGCTCTAGTGGAGTGTAATTATGGAGGGAGATTGTGGTTCTATGGAATGGGGTGGTCGCCTATGTAATTTAGGGCAAGCTTTGAAGATGAAGATTGCAATCTTGAATTTGATTCAATATTCAGTCAGGAGTCAGGGAAGAGAGCAGAATATACTGATGTGCTCTTAGTGACCTGTGTTGCTGAGGTCAGAGGCTGTTGTTATGCATAAGTTGTAGTGTTTTAAGGATCACTGTTTCTAGGTACAGAGACTTACAATAATACAGCCTGGAGATTACAAATGTGTGGATCACCATGTTAAACTCAAGTTCCCTGCCTCCATCAGATAAGAGTTTGTAGTTAAATCTGGTGGCTTAGCAAATATCACAGGTGTGTTCAGCTTTCAAGAACATATGAGATAAGGAATGACTAGGTTTGTAGAGTCATAGATTTTTATGGTTGGAAAGGACCGCTGTGATCATCTGCATAACCCATGCCACCGCATTTCATCTATATTTCCTGAATCAAGTCAATAACTTGTGGTTGAGTTAGCTTCTTGGTCTGTTGCTTGCTTAGTCATTGGTCATGTTCTGTATCGCTGTAAGAGTGAGGCATCAAAGTACATTATGTTTTAAAACATAGTTAGAATACATTTTGAAATTGAGTGGGCTAAATTCACTTCTGGCTAAGATGGCAAAACTCCACTGAAATCCCATTGGCTAGGGAACTAGGCTGGTACTTGGGAAACCCAGGTTCCATTCCCTGTTCTGCCACTGGCTTCCTGTTTAACCTTGGGAAGTTACTGACTCTCTCTGTGCTTCAGTTCCCATCTGTAAAATGGGGATAATAGCACTTTCCTACACGGGTGGTGAAACTGGGGGGAAGAGAGAGGCTAGCGTCTGTGCCATGGAAATTTTTGGGAGGGCTGATATATATTTCTGCTCCCACAGTATTTGGCAAAGGTGAGAACAGGAACCAGAGGAGGGGTTGGAGCAGCTGCCATGGCAGGCATGATCAGGCCATCCACTGGGGAGCTGGTACAAACAACTTTCCTCTTCCTGCCACCTCGGGTCCCAGCACAGACATCTGGCTTGGGGAAGGGACAGGAATACATGCACCAGCTGCCAGGGTGCGGTGGGGGACAGGCACTGGCACCTGGGTGGGAGGTGAGGGTGTCAACATACAAGGCACCAGTCACTGAGGAATAGCAGTGAGAAATGCCAAGATGCCCCTTCCCAGCATGAAGTCAGTTGATTCCCCCACCCCCACCCCCCACTGGCTCAGTAGCTCTCCTCACTCTCCACCCCTAATCCCCTATTTACAGAAAGCTTCCCCCACCCCCTGCATCCTTTTCCTGCCTCTCAGGAGTGTTGTAAGGATAAATACGTTAGGGATTGTGATGGGGGCCATATAAGTATCTAATCTAAGTCAACTGAGATGCACCTACTTACACCAAGGATGATTTGGCTCAATGTCTTAAAGCCTCAAAGGATCACAAGAGGGTAGGTGATATTATTTATTACATTCTATCTATTTTAGCCCTTTGTAAGTTGAATCTGATACAACACAGTGCTTAAAACAAGATTCCATTTACTCAGTTTGTGTTTGTCTAACTTTACAATGTCCCATCTTTTGTTTTCAAACTGAATTTTTTTAAAAAGTGCATCTAGGTTAGCTTTTATGCCAGGTTCCAGCCCTAGGCAAAATTTTATGGTTAAGTTATGTATCACTGTACAAAGAGGTTCACAATGAAAGCTCACAAACTAGTGGAGGAAACAGCACAGCTATAATAACCATTAATTCACAAAAATCACATATTTCCCTTGGATGCATCATAAAAATAAGGATGTCTGAAAGTGTGGCTCTTTTAAGAATCTTTGAAGTGGCAAATACTGCTGATTCACATATTGGCTCGCATACAATTAGAGCTGTCCAGTCAACAGCTTCAGTTCACTGTTATTTCAGTTCATGACAAATCTTTCAGCACCTTTTTAAGCTTTCCTTGCAGCAGATGCTCTGCATGCAGGGGCTTTTTCATCTGAAAAATGGAAAAAGTATCTTTTTAAGATAAAAGTTTCACGGCCAAATTCTGAGTTTGCATTGGTGGAGTTGAGAGCAGAATGGCCCCTTATGTATATTGTAGGCGTACAGGGCTTCATTCTCCAAGGTTCTGCACTTTGGACCTGATCCAAAGCCCACTGGGCTCAATGTGAGTCTTTCTATTAGTTTAAATGGAAAGTGAATCAGGACCTTTATGGAGTAAAGTGTGTAAAGTTGGTGTTTAAATATTACCACCGTGATTAGCCCCTATGCAAAACTGTAGTTATGCTGGTTGGTTTTCTAAGCCCTGGTGTGAATTCCAGAAGAGGTGTGGCTTACTCAGAAAGCCATGTAGTTGGAAAAGTCTAAACTTCCTTTAGTCTCTGTCTAAGCATCTGGATAAAGTTGTTTTAAGTGGATGGTTTAAGATAGAGCAGCCATGAGGCTGCTGTAATCAGAAGGTGCCAAATCTGGGAGGGGGGTCCCACTTTCTCAGAACATCTATGGACACCACATTTGGTGTGTAACCTTCTGCCATTCGTAGTGAGATATGTACCTTTTCATGTTCATGTTCCCCTTCCCCATACTCCATATTTGTTCTGGGTTATTGCTTGGCCTGTGGACCATGGGAACCACAAGCTGTTAGCCTTTGTTTAAGAGGATGGGTTGCCTTTACAGAACACATTTGCACATGTAAAAATCCCAGAAGATGTGTGCAGAAAGGGGATATAGGCGAGAGGAAGTGGTGACAAAGCAGTTTAGCAGATTATCAGGGTGAGGGGCAACTCAAGATCCAGCCATTACTTGTCAGGAGTGGGCGGGGGTCTTTCCAGGCTAATGTGTGAGTATTGCATGAATATAAATTCAGATGAAAGTGGCTCTGATACTGGAGTGAGAATTTATGCAGAGAGGATTTTTTCCTCTGAAGATTTATTCAGCCTTAGGAACAGCTTGTGCCTATTTTCACATATAGACATCAGAGATCCTTCTTACCCTTGTGCTGCTCTCCAAATTCCCCTAGCAGCAGGGACAGGACTATCAATTCAGAGATTATGATACGCCCGTGAACTGCTCCTGCAGAGACAAGGGAATTAACAGAGGAGAATAAAGGTGTGGATTTAAGGCCACACCTTTGGCTCCTCTTGCTATCCAAAGGAGCACTTGTCTGCATTTGTGTATTTCTGGTGTAAAAACTTCTGGAGACTCAGGATAGTGTAAGTTATTCAGTTATTGTGCACAGAAGTGCTACTGCAGTGTTTACTTTGCACATACAACCCCATTAAGCTCATTAGAAAAACAAGTAAATTAAACCTCTTTGGGTCTGATTCTGACCTTGCTTATACTGGTGCAAATCAGGGGCAAATCCCTTGATGTCACTGCTCAGGCAGTGTAAGAGACTGCAGACCAGTGTATGTAAATTTCTGGATAATCAAAAAAAAAGTTGTATTGCAAGTATAGGCATGTGATGGGGGTGCACCCCACATCAGCTCTGGTAGCATTAATGAGGGCCTGAGAAGCCAGTTTGGTTACCTGGCATCAGCTGAGAGAGGGAGGGTCAGGGTTAACTGAGCTTGAAGCCCAGCTGGGGAAGGGCTGGGATAGTACTCTACAGCCAGCAAGCTTAAAGCAGAAATGGGGCTCCAAGGGAAGGAATCAGGCCATCAGGGACAAGGAGGAAGTAAGCCTGAAGAGCCTGTTTTGGTATAAGAAGTCTCATGACTTGAAGCTAGAAGATAGTGAAGTAGCCACAGTGAGTGGAGCAGGCTCCCATGGTAAACCCAGAACCAGGCGAGAGAAGACCGAGAGGGTTGGTAGGAAGAAACACAGAGAAACAGCAACAGAGATGGGGACTGAACTGACCTGGATTGCTGGTGATAGGGTCCCTAGACTGGAACCTTGTGTACCAGGCAGGCCAGATTTCCACTGCCAGACATTGGTGTAGTGGCACAGAACCCCAAGCTGGGGCTGGGCACTGTCCAGAGAAGGCATTTGGACAGTGGTCCTGTCGGACTTTGTGACCCTGGAAGGGATTGACTAAATGGTGACCTGGCCAGAGAGCCAAGTTACCAAAAGGGAGACTATCACAGAGCGAACAAAGGCAGAAAGGGGCACCAGATGCAGCAAGAGCCACTTTCCCAGACCTGGACACTAATAGGTGCATTAGCGGAAAGTGGGAACCCCATGACAAGGCAATAGCAGATTCTCTGAGACAGGTTTCAATCCATGTGCCAACATTGTGTAAGTTTGAGGGCAAAGCTGAACTTTCACCTAAAGCAGTGGTTCCCAAACTTGTTCCGCCACTTGTGCAGGGAAAGCCCCTGGCGGGCTGAGCCGGTTTGTTTACCTGCCGCGTCCGCAGGTTCGGCCGATCGCGGTTCCCAGTGGCCGCGGTTCGCTGCTCCGGGCCAATGAATCTGGATACAGAGGACAAATTAAGCTAAAATGGACACAAAGAAAGACCCTGGAAATTAAATCTCAAATACCAACTTTGATTTGAATATACTCCACCATCTCAATTGGCACTGCATCTAGAATGAGAGAATAAACCAAAATTAATATGATCTGAAACTATGGTTTACCCAAAGATACTTATTTAGTGGACTTAGTAACATGCCATTTACATGAGATTTCAACTGATTGACAGATCATTTTGTTATTATTTGATAAAAATGTAGAAAAAATCCTCTGGAATCAGCCAGAAATATATTACATAATGGTATATAGGTTAACTGAGCTAGCTAACTTGGAGAAAAAAAAGTCACATCAATCAAAGGTAAAATATGATAAATTCCAGGCTATAATTTTCAAGTCCCATTTCCTAGAAATGTCAGGCTAATATTGTCAATGGTATTTAATTGATAGAGATAGGGAGCAAACATTATGAGTATCATTGAGTCTTAGCTAAAAAGAAACAGTTTTTCTTCCATTGCCTTAGGACTGGATTATGGCTGTACACACAGCCATGAGCAAGGGGTGGTGCATAAACTTCCCTACCCAGTAAGAAGCGTGGGAGGAACTGTGCCTTGGAGAAACCCCTCTACGACATGTAGTCTGCCATGCTCCCTTTTTGTGCTGGCTGGGGAGTAGTCTACTACAGCCCTTCATGCTGCCTCCATTCCACAAAACCAGCTCTGCTTGACTGGCATGTAGGGGGCAGAGCCCTGGCTTCACCTACTCCCTGCCCCGCTCTCTATTCACCTAGTCCCTTGGGGACCATCGGTCATGGAGCACCACCCATGTCTGGCACCATTCTTATGTGGCTGCATAATGAGTGGGGGACCTCATTTTCCCTGCTCCCCTGTGTACAGGGAGATGAGGGCACAACTTACCCCTTAATGATTGTCTGTTAATAGTTTCCTGCATGTTCTTCATATTCACAAAACTGTAACTGATCATTCACTGCCTAGGCTTTAATTAAACAGTTCTTGTACCTTAAGACTCAACCTGCCTGTGACACTTAGGTAAGAAAAGAACAACAGTAACAGAAGGTAAGGAGCAAATTCAAGCCCCACTCTATTGCCATGGAGGCCGGTGTACAGTAACACTGCAAACCAGCATCCATGCTGGACCTAGGTACAGCCCTATGCAGAGCCCCCTACACAGGTTAATTCTCATGGAGAAAACAACAAATCATGGGTCCTGCCCTGTCTCACTGAAGTAAATTGCAAAACTGCCATGGTTTAATAGAAGCAAGAGCAAGCACATGCACCATTACAGGAGAGACCCATGGAATGCAATAGGCTTCTATACCAATTATAAAACCTCTAGAATTGAATAGAGACTGACAGCCTTCTTATAGGTTTTGTGAACTATCCTATAGCAGTGATAATTTAACTGAAAAAAATATATCAGATGGTTCACAAACCCTATAGAAAAGTTATCCTTTCCCATTACACGTCTACAGGCTTCTCAATAAGAGTGAGAAGGGTGTTTTGGGTTCCATATGTGCTAAAACCAGCGCCCTAAACCCAGGCTTTAATCAGATTGTGCCCTCTCTGGCTCCAGTCATGGAGGGCTATTGCAATATCAACTCTGTGGGGTGCAATAGCAATCTCTCACTTGGCCATTATACTCTATCATAGATGAGGCAGTCTGAATTTGGGCCTATCTGTATTGTTACTGTGCAATAACTCTTGTCTGTGCTAACTACAGTTCCACAGGTAAACAATGGGAATGACACAGTAACTCACATTAATGCAGCCACATTACTTCCTGATAACTCCAATTATCTCCTGTCATCCCTATAATGTAATTAAAATGTTTAATTGTTTGCTTTAGATAAGAAAGGTTATAAAAGCTATAACAGTTCCTGGGGACTTAATGACCAGCTGGTGTTAATGGCCCAAAGCCTCCAGTTATCAAACCTTTCAAGCAGTCATTGATTTCAAGGAAATGTCCTGCGTCTGGAACATTCCAATATCCTCTTGGATTTAAGCCATACTTGACCCCGCAATCAATTGATCACACAAATACACTGATGCAATTTATTATACCCTGACCTCAGCCTACCCAGCAAAGATTTACAGCGTGAATCAGGTTATGTCATGTCATTGAGCACGATAATCTAATGTGGCAAATCTCCATTGGGGTGACTGTAAGAAATATACAGCCAAACTGTACCAATGCTGACAGGGGTTTTATTAGTGCTAAATAGTTCACAGTTCAATGTAAAGCAGAGGGTGGGGGAACTCATGATTCTTCTGTTACTCTGAGAATTGCACCAATGCTGGTTGGACATTTATAATCCCAGTTTCCATGCAGCTGGTGCATCCACAGAGAAAAGAGGAGAAAGACTAAAACAATACAGACTTGGGTCAAAATGAAAAAAAATCAACAAATAAGGAACTTGTATAATATCCCTTTTCATTGATATTATAAAAAAAAAACCCTTCTTTTTTCATGAAGTTCATCTTTTGTTTAAAAAGACTGTGGCCACATATTTTTTATATTTCCCATTATAAGACCTTGTTTGCAGTTTTTATAAGTTTGCTAATTTTTAACTGTTTGAGCTGAATTTTTCCATGCTATGTGAAAGTTTCAGCCAAACAATTTAGCCATTTCCAGACAGGAGGTGTGATGCTGGCAGACCACATGCCAGCTCTTGCCAACTCTGTAGGCATCAGCTGAGCACTGACAAATTCATAGCTGGAAACCAGACCAGCTCACCTATATATCAAGATAGGTGCTAGACTTGTAAGAATGTGTTCAGTGTTTAGACTTTATAAAATGTTTATAAATTGCTGCATGTATTAATCTTCTTTGTAATGTCTGTATCCCATGCTATAAGGTAATATGAATGTTTTGGTTTATAATTGTGAAAATACCTGCTCTGAACTTGTGAACCGAGGCAGGAAGAGTGGTTCCCCCAAACACCAAGAAGGACTATCAAAATTAAATAGGGCATTGTAGGACAAAACCTTTTTGATTACTCCACCCACCCATCAAGAAGCTACTTGCGGGAACACCTGTCCCATTGGTTTCAGCTCTGGGTGAAGGGCATATAAAGATGCTCACAGGAAATTGTTATATTTTTGGACTCTCACAAAGGTGGAGCTAAGAAACAAAAGCCGAGTCCCCCAGACCTAAAGGACCTAAAAGACATGGGTTAGACCTAAAAGACATTCAGGGACAGATTACTACATCTTTTGGAACCATAAACTGTAACTCATTTTTGCTTATATGTTGCCTGCATTAACCTGTAAATAACTCTGTTATTTCTTTTTCCTAGTTAATAAATCCTTAATTAGGTTACTATAGGATTGGCTACCAGCATTGTCTTTGGTGTGAGATCTAAGGTACAAACTGATCTGGAGTAAGTGACTGGACTCTTGGGACTGGAAGAAACCTGAATATTTTGTGATTTTTGGTGTAAGTGACCATTTATCACTAAGTTTAGCTTGCCTGGGTGGCAAGATAGGCTGGGGTGCCCAAGGGTCTGTGACTCCCTGGTAAGACTGTTACAGTGATCCAGGAGTTCACATGTGTTACCTCTAATTATAGAACACACCACCAATTTGGGGCATCTGACCTACTTTTTGACAGTCTGCTCTGTGGCTGGCATTCACGGTCATGAACCACTCCAGACAGCATGGCACAAGGCTAGGGAAAAATACATTGTTTTGCCCATGTTAAAAAAAAAAGGTCTTTTCTCTGAACAGTGCTAGCACCCCTGTACTTTGGAATCAAAACTTGAAATTTGGCAGGCAAGGGGTGGCCTTTGTGACAGGGAAATGCCTTTTGCTATCCCCATGAAAATCTGCCCAAATTTGGCTATGTTGTTTGCTGTTGAAAAATTGCAGTTTGCATGCTATGTAGTGAGGTCTTAGATTTTTAATAGCTAAATTCCCCAAAGATTCTGTGCATATGGGGCATGCTCCAGCCCCAGGCTGGACTGTCCCTTCAGTTGCAGTTGTCGACTGTATCAGATCTGGGTCCAGGCACCTGAATGAAAAGCAGAGATACTGTTTCCCCTGTGATTTGTGACCCCTCTCTGCTGGGCCCAGGCAGCATGGAGTAGGAGGCTGTCTGATTCAAATTCAGAGGGCATAAGAGCCAGACCTGGGGGGAGTGGACTGGAACAACAGGTCTCATGAGGTCAGGGGATGGAACTGGGACTAGGAGCTGGCAGAAGATTGGGACTGGCTGTGCAAGGAGACTGGGACTGGGATCAGAAGCCTGAGGCATGGTGACTGGGAGTGGCTATACAAGGAGAATGGAACTGGGATAAGGAGCCAGGGGTGGGAAAGACATAAGACTTGGCCAGGGTGAAGGGTACAGGGAAAAAAGGGTCAAGTTTGGAGGGAATGGATTGAAGGGTCTGCCAACTAACATACTCTCCTCTCCATACACTGGAGAGGAACCCAAGATCTCTGAGTCTCACCATTCTTCTCTTGTCAGCACGTACCACTAAAGTGGCAATATGTGTGTCTCATCCCCCTCTAGTGCATAGAGAACCACATCCTACTATGCTATCAGTTACTCCATTAGTTCAAGTGGCAGAGGTTTGTACCATGTCTCTAAAAATTTCAACTCTGCTTATGACCCATGTGGGGGTCAAAATGATGCCACACGATTGAATTTGTTTTTTTCAGTTTACTTTTTTAAAAAGCTAGGAAATTTCACATAAAAAAACCCTTATCTTAAAAACATGATTAAGGTTGCAAAAATCAAGCACTCAAAAGTTAGAAAATATCAGAATTAAAGTTGTGTGTATGTATGATGATTATGCTTGGAAGGTTTAGATTTGTATCAGTAAATAAATGTCAGTAAACGTCAATATGACCATACACATACCACACATTTCATCAACAGTAATCAAAATGTACAGATAGGCAAAGTAAGAAAATGTTGCTTGAGATCTTATTAGAGTTTAATTTAAGGCTAATTTACTTTGTATATTTCAACGTATGATGTTGACTTTAACAGTTTTTTAACAGTTGACATGTTTTAACGATTAGAAAGCTTTAACTTTTTGAATCTCAGCATCTACGTCTACTGTCATTAATTAATTTTCTAATTCCCCCCCTCCATAATTTCCCACAACTATGAAAATGTAAACAGATAAACATTTTAAAAATGCTTAAGCCCATTACTCCTGGGGGAATTCTGCACCACTGCGCATGCACAGAATTTATGTCCCTCACATATTTCTTTGCTTCCATCCAGAAAAATGACTTTCTGACAGGGAAGCAAAGGGAAGCCACAAGAGTGGTCATGCAACCCTCCCCAGCAGTATGTTCTGGATGCCCATGGCAGCCGGCAGAGAGGTAAATCACTATGGGGCAGGGGTAGGACTGGGGAAGACCCAACTGATGGCTCCTACCCTGCACCGTGGTCAGTTGCTAGTCTCAGCTGGGCTGGGGACGATGGGACTTCCTCTTCCCCTGAATGGCATCTGAGGCTGGATCAGACCCACCCCCAGATTTCTCCCCCAGCTGCAGGAAGCTCTGCAAACTCCGTTCCACCCCCCACCCCACCCCCACCATTTCCTGCACCCATCATTCCTCAGCTGCAGGAGGAGGAATCCCTGTACAGGGAGCTGCTCCTCCACCCACCCAACCCCTGTGCATACAGACCCCCTCATACCCAGACTCTCCCACCAAGCCTCACTCCCCCACACTCAGAAACCTCCTGATGAGCCCCATTTCCCCTGCACCAGGACCACCCCAACGAGCCACGCGCACCCAGATCCCCACCCCGCCAACCCCCAACCAGCTGCACTTGGATCCCCACCCCACTGAGCCCCATTCCCCCAGCATCTGGACCCTCCATTGAGCCCCCCCACACCCAGATCCTCCTGCTGAGCTCTATCCCCCCCACCTGCACCCTCCTGCAGAGTCCCATTACTGTTGCACCCAGACCCCCCCAACAAGCCCCTGTGCATCCAGATCCCCCTGCACCTGGATCCCCCACTGAGCCATCCATACCCAGATTGCCCCACACAGAACCCTCTCAACCCACACCTGGATCCCCCCACACTAAGCCCCTCCAAACTTGGATCCTGCCTTGATGAGTATGTCTGCCCACACCTGGTGCACCTGGCATGGAGGGGAGGGACCCTGGCGTGTTTCTGGGGCAGGCCTGGTCCTTGGGCTGTATCAGGGTTAGGTGAAGCCTCACTGCTGAGTCCATGTCCCAGATGGGAGCTGCACAGTGGTCTCCCACCTCTGTGCATCCAGTGTCCTGTGCTCCCCAATGCCATGCTGGAGCCTCCACGTGTATTTGACAAATAAAATTTGCAGAATTTTGCAGAATCTTAAAATATTGTGTGCAGAATTTTTAAATTTTTGGCACAGAATGTCCTCAGGAGTAGCCTGTGAAAACTTAAATTGAAGTGTGTGATCATGTAATTGAAGACATGTTTTTAACGAAGCTGTTGACTCAGTGATCTAAAGCCCACTGAAGTCAATGGAAGGACCTCAATGGCTTTGAATTAGACCCTTAGTTGTTTAGGGTAAGAGCAAAGTGGGACAATAAAGGGTCTATACTTTAGTCCTCTTTGTATATGGTAACTGCAAGTATTGTGATTTATTTGTATTACTTTTGGCACTAATTATTCAGACCGGTCACTGTATAACTGGTCATCTTTACATTTAATTCTTCATTATCAGATAGTTCATGTTTTGATTGTATATGTTCACATAGTTATCTGCAGGGCCGGCTCTAACTTTTTTGCTGCCCCAAGCAGCAAAAAAAAGCGCCGCCTCCCCCCGCCGAGCGCCGCGCCGCCGGAACCCCCCCCGAGCGCCGCGCCCCGGGCCGCCCCCCCGCCGAGCGCTGTGCCGCCGGAGACCACCCCCCCCCCCCGCTGAGCGCCGCGCCACCGGAACCCCCCCCAGCGCCGCGCCCGCGCCACCCCCCCCGCTGAGCGCCGCGCCGCCGGAGCCCGCCCGCCGAGCGCCGCGCCGCTGGGGCGCCCCCCACCCGCGGAATGCCGCGCCGCGCTCCCCCCGCCGCCCCTTACCAGGTGCCGCCCCAAGCATGTACTTGGTTGCCTGGTGCCTGGAGCCGGCCCTGGTTATCTGTAAGAGCAATACAGAGGAATTGATATTCAATAACTACTTATGACAATGCAGATGGGCTAGTTTGTGTACACTGCACAGTATATTGCTCCCTGGATTCAGGAGCAATCTGTTTGACTGACATGTCAGCTAGCTGGAACATCTGGTAGACAAGATATTTCACCTCTTGAATCAATTAGCTATGCTGCAGAGAGTCAAGGCAAAATGAGAAATGTAATGGCAATGTTCACGGTGAGATGAACACACCCCAGGCATACAGAGGGGAGAGGGTGGTTACATTTGTACCAGTGGACAGAATTTGGCTTAGAGAGTATAGTAGAAAGTAGCCCACAAGGTGTTTTTAGTTAGGGTTGGATGATGATAAGTCTGTTTAAATATGACATCAACATTCTGTCAGGATGACACTCTCTGCACTAACAAATTTGCAGTTCTATCAGCAGTGGAAGGGATCTAGCAGCTAAAAAGCTGTATATTGCCTGGACAGGGTATCTATTAGACTAAAATGTGCCAAAAGTGAACAGGTAGCCTGGGGCTGGATTTCCAATGAGGCACAGTAGGCACGTACCTAGGGACGCCGTCATTCTAGGGCTGCCTTATATCTCTAAAATTGTGTGCAACACAAAGGTCAGCTGTAGGTGGGGTGGGGAGGGAGGCGCTGAAGAGGCTCTGCCTAGGGGCGCGTAAGGTGTAAATCCAGCCCTGAAGTAGCCATGTCTCCTACTCCTCTCCCTGTCATTTAGTAGTAGCCATGGTCTGGCTGTGCAGACTGGCTGGTAGTGAAGAGTCGTTCCCTCAGTTCAACAGTGATTTTGTGTTGAACAAAGCCATTTTAATAAGGCTTTATTTTGTCCTGAGAATTTAGTTCAATATGAACTAGATGAGTCCATGGATGGTGAGGATTGAGGCCAGGTCTACACTACAAACTTACATTAGTGTGAAAAATCCACACCCCTGGGCAATGTAGTTATACTGACCTAACCCCCAGTGTAGACGGCGCTATGTCAAGGGGAGAGCTTCTCCTGTCAACATAGCTACCACCTCTCACAGAAGTAGATTAACTACGCAGACAGGAGAAGCTCTGCTGTTGGCATAGTAGCATCTCCACTAAAGTGCTACAGCAGCACAGCTATTCTGGCGCACTAAGTCAACGCCTTTTGAATCAGGGATGGCCTTTAGAGAAAAGATAAAGATGAATCACTGTATTTAGGGGGATTAGGTAAGTAAGAGTGGCACCAGACCTAAGTAAATGTGGAAATATAGAAAAGAAAATGGAAGAGGATAGAAAGAAATGTATCTTACAAACTGGTTTTAAAACAAGTACCAAGAGAAGGCTGCCAAATGAATGATATAGGGAGTTCAAGAATAGCCCTCTGCCTCTGTTAGGTGAGGCTAAATCCTAACTCTGCCAGAAATCCCAAAACCACATTAAAAAGATAGACAGGGTAACAAGCCTTGTGGATGGAGGAAAGCAGTAGATGAGGCATATCTTGACTTTAGTAAGGCTTTTGATACTGTCTCACATGACCTTCTCATAAACAAACTAGGGAAATACAACCTAGATAGAGCTACTGAAAGGTGGCTGGATAACTGGTTGGAAAACCATTCCCAGAGAGTAGTTATCAGTGGTTCACAGTCATATTGGAAGGGCATATTGAGTGGAGTCCCGAAAGGATCAGTTCTGGGTCCGGTTCTATTTAATATTTTTATCAGTGATTTAGATAATGGCATTCTTCTGCTCTACTCCACATTGATTAGGCCTGAACTGGAGTATTGTGTCCAGTCCTGGGCGTTACATTTCAGGAGAGATCTGGACAAATTGGAGAAAGTCCAGCAAAGAGCAACAAAAATGATTAAAGTTCTAGAAAATATGATATATGAGGGAAGATTGAAAAAACTGGTTTTGTTTAGTCTGGAGAAGAGAAGCCAGGGAGAGGACATGATAACAGTTTTTCAGTACATAAAAGGTTGTTACAGTGCTGAGGATAGACCAAGAAGCAATGGACTTACATTGCAGTAAGGGTGGTTTAGACTGGACATTAGGAAAAACTTCCTATCAGGGTAGTTAAGCACTGGAACAAATAGTCCAGGGAGGTTGTTGAATCTCCATCATTGTATGAAGAGCAGGTTAGACACACACTTGTCAGAGATGGTCTAGATAATACTTAGTCCTGCCATGAGTGCAGGGGACTGGACTAAATGACCTCTTGAGGTCCCATCCAGTCCTATGATTCTATGAAAAATGGGCCCTTTATCTACTACAGAGAAATTGTAGTTACATACAAAAGAGGTTAGTGAATATGGACACTTATCTTGGAGTTTATACATGTTTAAAAAAAGGGGGGGGGGAATTTAGTCAGAATCTGTTTACACAAAGTTTTGTTAAAATGGAATGCCCTGCCATGGCAGCAGAAAAGAACCCACGTACCAGTAGATATGTATTTAAAAGGGCTAGTCAGACACTTACCAAAGTGGAATAACCTATGCTATTAGTAGGTAGAAATGCAAGCTGGGTAAATGAGATGGGTACAACAAGATCATGAGCCATAAGCAACCATAAGTTTGGATGTTTGTACTAACTTATCCTTTGATCTAGAAATCAGACTGTAAAGTTCACACAGACAGGATACCTTGTGAGATATCAGTTTCTCCCGCTAAACACTATAAGGCTACATCTATACTACAAGCTAGGGATATGGTCCCCAGCTTGTGAGAGCTATCACACTAAAAATGGTAGTGTAGCCATGGTAGTATGAGGAGCTGTAGAGGCAGCACGGGTTAGCCACCATGAATACAAACCTGCTTGAACCTTGTGGATACATACTTGGGTAGCTAGCCTATGCCACCACTGCTGTTGCCTGTGCTACTGTGGCTACACTACTGTTTTTATTGCACTAGCTCTCATGAACTGGGAATCCTGCCCCTGCCTCATAGTGTAGACTTAGTCCCAGGGAACAGCCTTTTCATGTTATTGTATTGCTGCTACTTCCTGTCTCTCCCAAAATCAAACCCTGCTGGGTGCACAAAAAAGGACACGATTTGGTTTGATGTTTGGTTCAAGTTTTGAAGGAGACTTTTATTTTAGCCGAATAGTTCGTCCTCACTTTTAATGTTCCTATATTTTTTGTTGTCTCACATCAAATAAGTATTTCAGAGCAAGAGGAACAGGGACACAGATAACAGTCCTACCATGCATGAGTCAGATACCTTTATTTGATTATGAAAACTCATATCAAATTGGTAAGTATTTGTAGACCAGGGGTCGGCAACCTGCGGCACGCGTGCCAAAGGCGGCATGCAAGTTGATTTTTACTGGCACGCTGCTGCCAGCTGGGGTCCCGGCCGCCGCCCCGCTCAGCCTGCTGCCGGCCTGGGTGAACGGAACCCCAGGCCAGCATCGGGCTGAGCGGGGCCAGCAGCCAGGACCCCGGCTGGCAGGAGCCAGCAGACGGAACCGGAACCCCAGACCTGCGGCGGGCTGAGCCACTCAGCCCATTGCCGGTCTGGGGTTCTGTCCGCCGGTGTAGTGTATTAAATTTCTCCCCGTAGCAATGTGCTACTTGAGGAGCACCAGGACTGGCAGCCGTAAGTAGTACACCGTAAGTAGCACATTCCTATGGGGAGAAATTTAATACACTACATCTGGGCAGTGCCTCCACAAACAGCCCGCCCCCTATCTGCCCCCTCCCACTTCCTGCCTCCTGACAGCCCCCCTCATAACCACTGACCCATCCAACCCCCCCCACTCCTTGGATCCTGACCACCCCCTCCCAGGACCTCCTACCCCCTGACTGCCCCTCTCAGAACCCTCCACCCATCCAACCTCCCCTGCTCCTTGTCTCCTGATCGCCCCATCCCGGAACCCCCTACCCCTATCCGCCCTGGGTAGTGCCTCCACAAACAGCCCGCCCCCTATCTGCCCCCTCCCCCCTGCCCCCTGACTGCCCCGACCCCTATCCACACTCCCGACCCCTGACAGGCTCCCCGGGACTTCCACGCCTATCCAACCCCCCCGTTCCCTGTCCCCTTAGCATGCCACTCAGAGCATCAGGCCTGGCAGCCGTAAGTAGTACACCGTAAGTAGCACATTCCTATGGGGAGCAATTTAATACACTACACCCGGCCCCGCTCAGCCCACTGATGGTCTGGAGTTCTCAAAATATGTTCTCGCACCCCTTATCAAAAATTACACTGCAATTAGCTTAAAAACTTGAAAACTTAAAAACTTTGTATATTACAGTAATGGTTAAAAAATGTATAATGTAAATAAATACATAGGTTTGATGAAACAAAGTAGTTGTACTTATGTGCCTGTGCTTAATTTGTGTTTTCAATGATTTACCTTCTACAAAATCTCACATGTCTCGCACCCCCAGAAAGGGCATCTCACACCCCCAGGGGGAGCGTGCACCCCAGGTTAAGAACCACTGCACTAAACTGATAAGATCTGCATTTTAATTTAATTTTAAATGAAGCTTCTTAAACATTTTAAAAACCTTGTTTACTTTACATACAACAATAGTTTAGTTATATAATATAGACTTGTATAGAGAGACATTCTAAAAATGTTAAAATGTATTACTGGCGTGCGAAACCTTAAATTAGAGTGAATAAATGAAGACTCGGCACACCACTTCTGAAAGGTCTGAAAGGTTGATGACCCCTGTTGTAGACCATCCAGTTACAATGGGCCATATTCTTCGGTATTGCCACAAAAAAAGGTGCAAATTAAGCATAGGCCAAACTAACTTTCCTTCTTGTCTACGCAGTACAGACTAACCAGCACAAATTCTCTTTACTCGAGCAGTTATCGGGGGGAGAGGATTTGTCCCTTATTGTATTACATAAAAGACAGAGAAAGTGTGACCAGACGTATGGAATTTAATACGAAATGATAACCTTTCTCTAGGTTATTTGAACTTTCCTAAAAAATTTAATAGAGAATTATATTCCTACTACAGAATGTATAACATGTTTGAAACACAGATGGAAAGACTACTCTTATCTATTAAATTTTATGGGTTTTTAGGATAATTTCTATAAAAATCTATTGGTTCCATCCCCATTAAATCCCATATGACTTTTACATAAAGGCAGTTTAGTTCTCATGATTTATTATGTCATCTGAGCCCTTGTGTTTATATTCTGTGACTCACAGTTATCATTGTACAACTCTGGGCCCCAATCCTGTAATCAGATTTCGGCAGGTGAATCCTTATGTGAGGCCCCCCATAAGTCATGAGGAAAAGTTAACTGTTCTGGTATATTTTTGGATTCCATCAGATCTCTTATAGATCATATAGAACTATTTCTTGTATAGATCTAATTCACCAGATGACAATTACTGAAATAATCCATGACAAATAACACCTGTTCTGGGCCCTTATGGTAATGTTTCTTCTCTAGCTTCTCATTCCTTCACTGTAATTCATAATTATAAGAGTGTTACCTACAATTTAAAATCCCATTTTATGTGTCATACTTGCAAAAATTCCATTGTTATACAGAGGATCTACAGATGAAGAATCTAGTAAATCTTGTTTCTCTTTTTTGAATTCTGTATGATAGCACCAGCTTGTCTGGTTAATTGAGATTCAGAGACCAGCAGTTTATTAATGAGGATGACATTCCTGAACAGACACGTTCTGGCAAGTATCCAGGTATATGCACTCTATTGTATTAAGTTTTCCCTGCAGTGAAATAACTCACCTTACAAAATTAAGAAATGTTGTTACATATGTACGTATTCCTTTAACCTGGGTATTTAGTTTTCTCAGTCTATTAATAAAAATAGATTTTGTTTTGAACATCACCAATTTGTTAGCTCAGCATCCACATGACATTGAAGAAGACTAGAAGTTGACTGGCTTATATTCATGATGAATTGGGGACATTAGAAAATGTTTTCCAAAGAGGCGAACAATTTGAAAAAAAAATCTAAGTAGTTATTTTGAACAATAATATGATCAGGCCACAGCCTTATGTAAAGGATCTATCCAGCAGTACTGGGAACTGTAGAGATAGAAGGCTTATTGCATTTGTAATGTGAACACAGCTGTCAGTAATAGCTTTATCATAGAGCAATCTGAATCAGAGCCTACTGAATTAATATTTGCTATGTGTTTGAAACCGGCACGGTGCATAGAGAATCTGATTTGGCAACCCTTATTCATGTTAGTGAGCACTTGCAGATAGTTCCATTGACTTCACTGTGCTCACTTGGATGGTAAATAGTCACCAAAGTAAGTGAGGGTTGCATAGTCTGACCCACGGCATCTGTTTGACTGTGGAAGTAATAGAATCAAGGGAACCTGAAGATGTTTGTTTGCTTTGGACAAAAACTCATGCCTTTACAGTATCATTCCCCTAACAGACCAAGAAAATCAGGCAAGCCAGCAAATAAATAAATAAATAAATAAAAAAGATGCGCCCAACAAGATGAATTCACAAGAGATACCTGCAATAGGAAAGGTGGGGAGAATGCAAAATATCACTTAGCACATCCAGATCCTGAGTAGTCCACAACCTTGCAATAAGAGATTGATCTCTTGCAATTCAATTGCTGTAAAAATAACTCACCTAAGAAGGGAGTATAGTAGAAAAGAGGCACACCAACTCAACAGGGAAAAAGTGAGTGGCTTTTACTGAAGCATGCATAGAAATCACCCAGGCATCAGAGGGAAGCCAGGAAGGCGGCAGTGACTCACAGTCATCAAATGGTGATAAGGCGACATGGTGCTCAAAATGACATTGGCAGCTGGTGGTTCATCTATGTTACGTCTTACAAAGTTCCTGTCAGCAGTGAAGCTGGACCATTGTTTTCAATGGATGGAAATTTCCCTAGTATTACATATCTGCACACAGCAGTGATGCCAGGCAGCATTGACTAACATCAAGCTTTCATTATTCCACATTACTTTATGCCTTGATTACTAATGAGTTCATGACAGTGGCAATGTGGTGTTACTCTCTGGCAATTATGGCTGGCAATTTTGTCTTGGTAGATCTGGAGTGGGCCTAATGGCAACAAAAACCCTGGAAGGAAGGTAATGGCGCACAGCTACATTAGGTAGCTACCTACATTAGCCAGGCAAACTGTGTATGACCATCTGAGGGAGCAACGAACATAGATCTGTGTGAGGTGCTCTAGAGATATATTGCTATGAGTTTGAGATTATATTTCTCTTGAACGGATGGAGCCTAGAGATATCCATATGTGCAGTGCAAAGTATTAGCAGAGGAAAGGAAAACAATCAAAACTTGCCTTTTTTTCAAATGTGTTGGGTTTTCATTAAAATGCAGCATTAAGAGTTGCAGCACATGTGAATAAATCAAAACCAAATTGAAGATTTGGCTGTGTACATGTGTTTGTGTGTATATTAAATATGAACTTCCTTTAGCTTGTTTAACATACCTTTTATCTTATTAGCTAATGAAACATCTGTTTCTTCTGCCATCTGTTCACGTTACAAAGGTCAGCATTCATTAGTTTGCTTACAACATAACAATAATTTTATAAAAGCAATAACTCACATGAGGAAATTCAGTTTTACTGGATACCTGTACTATGTAAGCAATGAAAGGAAATTGGCCTTAGAATTATGCCCCATAATGCACTGAAGTGTGTGTGTATATACACACTATAACAGAGCACCTTGTATTTCATTGCACATACATGCATGATTTTTAATAACAGTGGTAACAGCACTGGATTAGCTCTCAAAGACCTAGCTAGGTGTGGGCTCACTGTGCTACCAGTAGGTGTTCTACAAACATGTAGGAAGATGCAGTCCCTGGCCTGAGGCATTGCAAATCTAAATAGATATACCAGGCAAAGATGCAGGAAAGTTTTACAGCAAAAAGCAAAATATACTGTGCAAACATGATTTAAGATCATTTAGCTACTTTTGAATGAGACACATTTTATATTTGTTAAACCAAGCCTTTGACTTTTGGCAGTAACCCAAACCATTTTTATAAGTTTCACTGGAATGAGATTTGGGTACAAAAATATCTGATTGCATATGCATGACTTTTTTATGTCTCACAGCTTATGTTATATTATCACTCTATATAATATGGTATGACACTGTTCTATTATCATATGCAATATCTGAAAATTTGGTTACAGACTGAATGTTAAGACACATTTCAAAATACAGTCTTCATTTCCAGGAGTGGTATAGTCTAGATTCCCATAAGAATTTGATATTTTTAAACTACCTTAAGTGATTCATGAATGACGGGTGTTATAATACCCATATGTGTTTGCTTACATGCCTAATTAACTTAAAAAAAAAAGCATCTGTAGCAGATTGGGGGCTGGTGAACCTCAAATTGTTCTAATTTAGGTTTATACCCTACTATTTAGTTTAAATTATCCAGACCTGAAATTAAAACCAGCATTCAAATGTTAAAGAGAGGTCAATTTAAGCTTAGATCTTTCCAATGCAGGGGAAGATACGGTACCTCTCAATGATGCCAACAAAACTGATATGGCAAAGGTAGTGTTTGGTGGGAAAAGTTTCAAAAGTGGGAAAGATGGAACTTCAGTGTTGTGGGGGAGGCTATGGGAAGAAGGGAATTGGCTGCTGAATGGGACTTCATCAATATAAAAATAAATCAGACAGGAAATAGATCCTAGAAACAAATGGGAAATAGGATTGTGAACGTATATTGGACACTTTGTGGATCTTTGAGAGTAAATTACAGATAGAGTGGGTAGAGAATATCCCCCATGTTGTTGTATGCCACATTGCAAGGAAACATCTTTTTTTGTGCAAATAAATTCCAGCAAAATGGTAATCGAGAGTTTTCCCTATTATGTAGGTTATGCATGTGGAGACAGTCATCTTGACAGCATGCTCATTCCATCTCCAATTCATCCTTTTCTCTTTGTACAATTTCAGAGCTCTACTTCCAACCTTTTTTGCTATTGGTTTTTAATGCTGCCTCTTTTTGGCAAGCAAAGGCAGCTCCATTTCCAGTAAAGGCTAGATGGAAGGTCGTGTGAATCACTGCTCTTTATTCTTTTTTGGCACATGTGTAATGGCGTTAGGCTTACTGTGGTGTTTCCATAGCAATAGCCTGCAGTAATTGTCTAATTTCTGCAAAACTATAATGTTGACATCCATGGATTTCAGGTGGGACTGTGAATAGACATTTTGTACTCTTAAAGAAGACAAGTCTCCCCTTTGTATAGGTCCAGGTGAATTCTTGCACTAGTGAACTCTGTTTTTTCTCCATCCAATGTGCCATGCTACCTGGGGCAGATCTGATTATGAAGTCCCCAGGGACATGATGGATTTCAATCAAGGGCTGCCTGGGTCCAGGAGACTTGGAAGCAGGAGTCGGGGAAGGAAGTTGGATAGCTGTTGTGAAAGGTGGTGAAAGCAGAGGAAGAGAAAACCCTGAACCCAAAATTTTTCTGGAAATTGGGTTTTGAAAGTGAATGGAATGCTCTCATTTCCCAGCATGCATTCTATTCCCCCATGCAGCATTTAATTTATTCTTTAATGCCTAGCTCTACTTATCTTTTTGCAGGTCAACTGCTGTCTTTGTTTTGCTAGGGATGCCAGCCTTGTTCACCTTATTCTCTATTGAGCACTCTCACACACCTCTCTCTCCTTATGAGTGGGAAAAGCTCCCAGTCAAAATCTGTAAAACGACCAACTTATTCTTGTTCAAGTCCTGCCTCAAAATTCACCTCTCCCATAATGCCTATGAAAAACTGTAACATGATAATGGCTAGGCAGGAGAGGAATGGCGATTAGTATCCCTAATTGAGTAAGAATAACACCTTTGCTATTTTGTTTCTCCACCCTGACTGGTCTGCTTGTCTCATTCACCTGTCATGCCCTGTCTTTTGTTTCTTTGGGACAGGCCTGGCATTTTACAAGGGCTGCAACCCTAGACAGTTCTCGGCCGCTCTTGATTGATTTTATCCTTTTGGTTTAGATTTGATAAACATGCTCCTCCTTGCAGCTTATATGATTTTTTTCCATCCTGCGGGCATGCTCAAGTACCCAAATATTATAGATACGTTAGATTCATTAAGTGAATCAGAAACTAATGTGTGGCAGGGAACCAAAGGGGATTCTTTCTACTCACCTAGTCAAAACCAGGAGCTAGCATGTGTGTTGCTGTGGTGCGTGGATATTTTTGAGCCATTGGACAAGATCAGAACCAGGTTTCTGCTCTTTGATTTTTTCCTTAGTCCTAATTACTGACTAAAGAATCAGTCCTCAGAACTGAACTTGCAAAACCTTATTGAAGTTTAACCACCTCAAGTTTTTCAGACATTCAAATTCGAAATTATGTGGGTTTTTTCTTTTAACCTGACTATTGCTTCCAAAACAACTCTGCAGCTACCCGCTTCATTAATATGCATACGGTGCAATGTAAATGGCTCTTGAGGCCTCCCCTTGGTAGATGATTTAATGTGGCAGTTATGAAAGCTGCTCAGACTGTGCTCGATTAGCATAATAATGAAGCTTCTGCAGCAGTGTTATCATCCTCAAAGGAAATAGTCTGAGTGGTCACAGCTCCTTTAACAAGTACCACTTTAGGATAAAAAGCAAAGGAGTCTGTTTGAAATGGTAGATTGGAATATGCAAAGTGGGAGGGAGTTGTTTGCTGTCAGTTTGTTGTCTTTGCTGTGCAGTAGAAAAGTGGCATCTGTAGGCTGTGAACAAGCTGCTACATAGACTGGGGAAGCAACTCTGGGTCTCCAGTTACTTACTGTATTTCAAAACCTTTGCATCTGGAGAGACGTTTTCTTTGTTTTAGAAGTCAAGCTAATAATTAGCCTGACTCTCCTCTAACCTTCCTACTCTCTCCTACCAGGCCCCTCTCACAGTGAGAGGAAAACAAAAAGTTGTTTTTCAAACCATCCTAAACCCACATCTGAAAATAAGGAACGTTGTAGCTGTTTAATGCTGACTGTTCAGGGTTTGATTTCTGTTGCTTTTTAACAGAGCAGGAGGTATGACAAAATGGAAAGAATACAGCTTTTGATGGCTGAGAATCTCTTGCTACATGGCTGAGTTGAATCATGATTTTTTTTTTCCAAATGAAAAAATCTATATTTGATTACTGGTAGCACATGCCAGGCAGGAGCTACAGGTCTCAATGCAATTCTCCTTTTTTTCCAGTTCTGAGTTAGGAGGTGTGAGCACACAGCAGTGACACTTCATGAATGATTGTGGGAGGGAGGAAGGCAGGGAGCACTTCCACTACTGCCCCTGAGTGAAGGACCCTGCTCCTGCCATGGCATGAGCCTTGACATACCAGTATTTTGCCAGTCTTTTCCTGTATTTCTAGCATCATATTCCATCAGGCAGAAGAAATCTTCAGAATAGAGCATTGGGAAAGACATGAATGGGAGGTTAGTCTCAGACACTGAACCAAAAGCCAGGTGCTTAGTGACTCAGCGTGGTGGCTGTTTTCATTCAAGTGAGTACTAAATCAAAGCTGTTCCTTGGTATTAGGGAACTCTGTGCTTCTTGGAGATTCAGTCTTGCATCTGAGACATCCAGTTGAGGTCATGACCATTTGTGGTCAATGAAGATCTCATATAATTTCTTATCTTATTCCAATTTGGTTAATTGCATTCATCCTGTCTTGAATTCTCCCCTGTTTTCAATGGGTTAAAGTGAGCCTGATTCTCCACTGCATGACACTTTGTGTTGTCATTTGCTTCTTTGTAAAACTCTAGGTTTGTGATTTGGTAGCATTTTACCCATACTTTGCATTTACTTTCCGCAAGTAAAAATCACTGCACAATGTGCCAGGCAGTAGAGAACCAGGCCTATTGTCACTGCTTATCTATATGTGTAGAGTTGTTCTGAGCAGTTGTTGCATTTCTCTTCCAGAGCTGATGAAATTTGTGTGGGTGGGTGAAGTGCTTTCACATGTGTACGCGTATACACATGGCCTGGAGTCTCCCGGAATCGGCATCAATCTGCCGGTGACTATTGAAAGCAATCCAGGAGATTTTAATAGGATATTTTAAAGAAAATGACATTACATCACGTTGGGGAAAAAATCTTCTGGAATACCTTCTGTCAGAGTTGACAATTCTAGCATACATACACACACACACACACACACACACACTCTCTTTAACAGGATTTTTGCCTTTGTAAGGAACCAGAGGAAAGGGAATGTTTGGGGCCAAAAAAAGTATGTTTGGCACAATGACCAAATCATGAAAATTCTTTCAGCCAGGAACCACTTAATTAGGGTGATTTGGGGTGCACATTTAATCCATTTAATTGTGCAGTAACTCCAGCACAAAGCTGATAGTGCTGCAACTCCTGAACTTGTATACATGCATATTTTTGTTTATGGTGGGATCCGTCAAAAGCACCTAAATGATTTAGGAACACAAGCGTCAATTACTTTCATTGGGACTTGTGCCTTATTTTTGAAAATCCAACCCTTACGCTCCCATTTTAGGAAATTTGGACAACTCACATTGTGGAAAATTAACTGTCTGTGTAACTCTTTTTCAGGATTGGGGTCTAAAACATCCTATTACTTCTACACCCTAGAGGATCCCCCGAGGAGTGTGATACCATAAAAGTTTAAAATGCAATAAAATAAAATAAATAAACCAGTGACATGTAAATATGCCCCTAACTGCTTCTTGCTATTTAAAGGTTAGCTATACTTATTTCCTTTGGACCAGCACTGTGAATTAAACAGCCGATACAGACAAGTTTGTAAAATAAAAAGATTCTAAAAAAAAAGATTTAAAACAAATTGGAAATAGAAAAAATATGAAAAATAAAAACAAAAATATGTTAAACATTGGAAATTATATATTTTTGTGAAATATGTTGAAAAAAATAATAAAATGGAAACACCTACAACTTGGCTGTGAAATCACAGAATATAACAGTGTAAGGCATTCCATTACAAGCTGTGTGGTCCATTGGACAGGGTACCAGACTGGGCGTCAGGTAACCAGATTTCTGTTCCTTCCTGGCTCTGCTGTTGGCCTGTTGTAGGCCTTGAGCAAGTAATTTCTGCACTCTGGTTCAGAGTCCCCATCTATAAAGCAGCGAGAATTATATGTACACTTTCCTTTGTTATAAAGCTGTAAGAATTAGGGGTGCAAACTACCTGTATAAGAGCTAAGATATGATTAGAATTTAGACTGTAAAAATGCATATTTATAAACCATCTAGATGTGTCCATCTGTTTAGGTGTCTATTGCTTTGATATCTAAGCAAGGCTTTGTATCCTTCCACTAAATCTTCCCAAGTCCTCTCTATCTTCAATTCTGGGAAAGGGAAAGAAGGGATGTAGATATGCAGTGAAAAATATTGGATTATCTGCAGTCTGTGAAGAAGTATTTAAGTCTCTGATTTTATCAGTGAATCCACATGGGCAGAATCCAACTCCTGAGTGAAGTCCCTTTGAGTTTAATGGTACCCCTGCATGGTGCACACTTGTAGATCTCTTTGTGGGACTGGGCTCTGTGTCACAATATCCTGTAATTAGGGAGCAGTCCGTATCATAGACCTCATTACCCAAGGGATTATTTTTTCAAGAGCTGCTCCGCAAGGTGTAAAATCACCATCTACCTGGCTGCAGATTTAACCTTTTCAAAGATGAGCAAGTGCAGATCTGAGAACAGAAATTCCCCTACAAGTTGGGAGAAATTTTGGATTCTTCTAGATGAAAGGCACAATAAAAATGTTAGTCATATCAATATCCTAATGTGACAAATCCTACTCTCATTATTAGGTGAGTAATCTAAATGTTTTCAATGGAACTATGTGCATGAGTGAGGTGAGCAGCCTTTTGCACAGGTGAGAAAAGAACATGATGCATATTACACTGTAATGCAGAGTACTGACTTGGGGTTTGCAAACAGGTATCAGGAGGTCACTCGTGACAGCCCTACCCTTCCCATATTGCTAAATAAAAGGGAAATCCTGGCTAGATTGCAGGTAGCTGGAAGGAAGATTTCCCAGTAGGTCCAAGTATGTAAAATGGGGTCCAGGTGTGGAAAGCCACTGTTGTAATATAAAATATTTCCCACAATGTTATCTTACTGAGAGTATTTGATACCTTACCTGAGAGAATATGGAGCAAGTTCCCACCCTCTCCTTTTGCTTTGTGGAGGAAGGCTACTATATGAAGGAGGATGATAGGGGACCATGTGCTGTTTGAAAATGGAGGGCATGGCTGGCCAGAAGCACTGGGGTATGAAAGAGCAGATCCTATGTGCAAAATGATTTAAAACCAGCATTCAGCCCCTGTTTAAGACCTCCATAACATCATTAAACTCTCTGTGGAAGGGATATAGTGTGTGGGTAGCCATGGTGGGAAGCCAGTTGCAGCATGGCACCAGAGCCAGCTCTTACTGTTATGGGAAATCCATAAAGTCAGGCTGTTGCCATGCTGTGTCTGCAGCTTGTTATGTGTGAAGTTTACCTTGTCATATCATCTCTCCTCATTTCTTTGCTGCATCTGCTATTGTCTTTTATCACATGCTAAGGCCATAGTAAGCTCTTTGCAGCTTTATATTTGTCTTTTGTCTAGCACAATTACAAATAAAATAATACATAATAATAAGAGGGACATTGTCTGCATTTGTCTGGTTGAGATCCTTGAGATTGGGCTAGGTTTTCCCAGCAATCCCTTACCGACACTAATACCTCAGTTTCCCCCTTTGCCTCTTTTCAAAGCTTCTTCTCCCTGCTAATCAAGAGAACAATGGGAGAGAGCTGTCCTGTCACTAATGGTATTTCACAAGAACAATATATGTAAGTTTTCTTCTCTGCAAACTTTTCCACCGATGAGGATAGTATGAGCTCTGAATTCTAGAGTGATCTCTATAAATAGTTTTTCTGGGATCCTTTTAAGACACAGAAAAAGGAAACACACTTTTGACAATGCACTATAAAGTCTGGAAATAGGGATTCATCAGAAGTCATTTGTAAAGTTTTATAACTGTTTTACAGAGGAGACTGATGTGGTATGAGCAGCAAAAAATATACCACAGTGGTCTGTCATGTCTAAGTAGATTGGTTAGAAAGAGAAGGGAAAAAAAGTCCATGTTCTCCCTGATCCCAAGCATTGCATTTTTTTCATATTGAAAATTGCTTCCTACAAAATAAGCATAGGAAGTGATTTACCCATGAACAGTAGCTTGCCTTGGTGCCAAGCATTGCCCTGAAGCAGAATGCTAAGACTAAACCTTTACTGGCAGAATGGCTGAAGGACAGATGGGTCACAGTCCTGCTCTTATTGAAATGAATGGGAATTTTGTCACTGATGTTCAGTGGGAGCAGGCTCAAGCCCTGTAAGTATTATCCCCCTGGAAAAGGCTTATTGAGATTGAAAAGGGGAGAAAAGGCAGTCTTAGAATTTTCTTGGAATTCGTCTTTGCAATATGAAACTATGCAAAATGCTGCGGCCTGACTGTTAACTTTTGAAATCCAATTACATGATGTCTTAGATCCTGTGGCACACAGGCATTCGTCCATGGCTTGTGTCCCTGTCATTTAATTCGCTTTCTTTATTCTAATAAACATGCACTCCATACTTCCGTGCACTTGCACTGCATGGCCCAAGGCCTGTATTGTGGGTGACACGGGGTTCTTTCATTCTAATTTGCAGACACCTCTCCTACATTGATTATGTTAATTACATGTACTTCCTTAACCTCTCTTCTGTTTGTGCCTTTCTTCTTTTGCTTGTAAAGCTCCACTGGGAGGGCTTAGTCACATTGCTTGTTCCTTTTTCTCTTTTCTTTCCTCTGAAAAAGTAATAAAATATTTCTTTGACAACTTAGCTAACTTTGATTTCCTCCTACTCATACTTTCCAGAGAAATGTTTTGACTGAATTTTACGGAGGGGGAGGGGGAACGGCGATTCTGATCTCAGTTATGCAGGTTTTATCCTACTGTAACCCTACTGAGCTCAATGGAATTAGTCTTGCTTTACACAAGGCTGTGAGAGCTCAGAATTGGACTCCTGGCACTCACTCTGCTGAGCTCTGGGGGAATCACTGCATCTGGCTCTTGCATAGGTTTACAGGAAGCAAAAGGGGGGAGGGTAAAATGAGCTTTACTTACCCCACTTTGCACCTGAACACTGGGGCCAATGGAAATCTTGGTCTCTGTTCTCATTGGGCGGGGGGGGGGGAGCTGTTTTCCATGCAGTTTTGCCCTCTGGCTGCGAGGTCCTGCTGTTGCAATTACTGTGGCCTCCCCTTCCCCTATTCTCCTTTCACTGCTCTCTGCATTTCTGTGGGAATGGAGAACTGGGAAGAAGTTTGTTGAGGGTGGCAGGGCTGGTGCGGATAAGATTCTGAAGGGTCCAATGCTGGGGGGAAGTTGAGATTGGGAATGGGGTGTGAGTGAAGTTCAGGAGGGAGAACTAAGAGTTCACCAAACATTTCAAGTCTCTTCTGCCCTTGCAAAGAACAGATTTCAAAAGGAGGAGAGAAAAGACAGAGACCAAAAAGGAAACAAGGAAGAGAAATGCAGAGAGGAACAGAGATGCTGCAAAATAAGGAGGGAAAGGGAGAAAATGGGGAAAGAAACGGTCTATAGCACTCATTTACAATTTCTCCCTTGTGGAGGGATGAGTTCCATGTAAACACTGCCAAAGCCCCCTGAAAGGCATCCTTCAAAACATTCCTTAAAACTCCCCTCTGCCTTGGTGCTGACAGAATAGCTAGGCAAACTGGTAGGCTATCCACAGCTTACTACTCTTCTGCTCATAATCATCTCATTGTTACCTTGGGCCTGCTCTACCCTGGAAAAGATTTGCTGGTATAGCTATGCTGGCAAACCCTCCTAGTATTAGGTGTAGCTTATACGAGCAAAGGACGGCTTTTGCTGATATAGCTTATATCGGTTCCTTGAATGAAACAAGGGATACCAACAAAAAGCACTTTTTTTTTTTGCTGGTATAACTGCATCTGCAGAAGGGCTTTGGCTGGTGTAGAGGTGGTTTAAAAATCACACCCCTAACTGACATTATTATACTGGTAAAAGTTTCTAGTGTAGACCTGACCTTGAGCTCCCATCTGTTCGTATTATACTTACTTAAATTGTAAGCACTCCGGGGCAGATATTATCTTTTTCCTATGATTTTATACAGCACCTAACATAATGGGTCTGACTACTGTAATACAAATAATAATAGTCAGGGCAGAAGGAGTTCCAGTCCTAAGGCTTTCCTGCATCATTCTTTCCAGAGTGCTGCAGAATGAAACAGACTCTCATTAAACAAAATTAATCTAAGTTCACAATGAGTTCACTACTGCTCTAAAGGGTGGGTGAAATGATCCCCAACAGTGTTCCCTCCCCATCTTAAGATGGGATGTAAGGTTTAATCAACTAATCTTTGAGGAATGCTTTGAGATCCTCTGATACAAGGCACAGTAGAATATATCTCATCTGCTTGCTATCTTGATGTTTATAGTGTACTATGTGTTATAAGCAAGAAAGAATGTTTTTGCCACTCTCTGAATGTGTGCATATCTCCTGTTAACTTTACTGGGTTTGTTTAGTCACTGAGAAGAGAACAACTCATCTCAAAAGATAAGATATGGCACTTTAGATTTAAAAGAAAATGAATGAAAGCAAGTAAGATTTTCTGTAGTTGAAGATTTCACCATGTTTAAATACAAGAAGAGGGACTAAGACTGTGAGAATGAGGTTAGCTGCAATAGAGATGGAAGAAACTACAGTAAAAATCCTGGCCCTATTGAAGTCAGTGGGGGCAGGATGTCACCACAGGTGTCTGCTCCACAACCTGGCAGTGGCCATCACAATTAGCATGTTCAATAAGGCTCTGTGCTCTTGTTGATTTGCTTGGCATGTCAGTCAAGCCAACACCTGCAACACGTTCCCACACACGTTGGCCACATTATTGGCCTCATCTACTACCTGCAGGATGATATCACAACCTGTTGTTAAGTAACCTGGCAAAAAGTCCCCTGAAGCCTGAAATGAGTTTGCAAAGAAAAGCTTTAGCACACATTGATTTGAGTCATGTGTAGGAGAGACATTGAAATGCGGTTGTGGGTATTAAAAATACAATTTGATTGACTAAACGCCCTTACCTAAGGCCAGAATCCAGTATTCCTTACACATGTGCATGGAGTAAGTGCACAAGGGCCTTCTACTCCCACTCCCAAGTGTGCCACCCAAGGGCCACTATTTAAAAGGCAATATGCAACTCCTAGTAGATAGTTGAGATTTATTTCAGGGCCATCTAGAGAACGAAAGAAAATATAGATTCATTTGTGTTTCTCATATTGCAGTGTTTTTAAAAAACATTTTCAGCTGAAATGTTCTGCGAGACTTATTGTTGCTAATGCTCCATTTTTGGTGGAAGGAAATGTTGCTATGCAAACAGATTAGTGTTTGGTTATCCTGTAGCTGTGTAACTGTTTTATGTGCTTACAGGATATCAAACATGTTTCACTCCTCACGTTACATGCCATAAAAGAAAGTAATTTTGGACACTGCAGAAATGAAGTGCTACCAGCCTCATTGTGTTCTCCAACACTGTTGAGTGGAGGAGCAGCCTTCTCTTAATGTGAAACAAAAGAGGTTTGTGAATATTATAAAAGCAGCATGGCCAACTAGAGTTAAACATTCAGGATAAGATATTAACTTAAACCATATGTGAAGTGCAGCTGTTTCTGCTGAGGCTTTCATCAGTCTGTACTGGGAAGATTGGTGGGTTTTAATATGTGATTTCAAGCAGAGCCAATAGAGATGTGTGGAAAATGTGTGTGAAATCAGTGTAGATACATAGGGGGTCCTTGAACTCTAGTGTAATTTTTTCTTTATATTAATATAAAAAATGGTGACAATATATTTATCACAAAATGCCTTTATTTCAAGACCATAAATTGAAGGGTGGAAGGGTTGACTAGAAAAATGGATCTTCCTGATCATATTTATCCCTACCTCTGTCACAAAACACAGCATGAGGCTTAACATCAAGTAATGGAAGGATGGAAACCTTGGTCTGAAGATCCTTCAGGAAATACATAAAGCTTTTTAGATTATCATGTTGAGAACATTGCTGAAATCTGCAATTCTAGTTGTTTCTGCCTTGGAGTTTTAAGATGACTAATATTCAGGTGCTCTGAGAGATTCTAAATGAAAGAAGAACTGCAGCAGAGTGATAGATGTAGCTGTGACCTGTGAACTCTGATGAACAAGTGCTTAGGATCTCTGGTATGTTTACAACATTATCTTCTAAATCCCATCTAAGGACAAAAGTCAAACTCTACTACTATGTCACCAGGAGATCCAAACCCTTCTCTGCATAGGAGCCAGTGGAGCTGCTGAAGGATAACACACTATGATAAAGCTTGTGTCTGACACATGGTGGCTGGATGCTGTGAGTAGACTTAGCATTACCAGAACTAACTGCATGTGCAGCCTGCAGACTATCAGTAGCTAAGTCTTTAACTGAGATCCTGGGGGTCTGCAGACAAGGTTTCTATAAAGGTTTGCTACAGGAAAGCCTTCCGCTAGCTGTGTCGGTAGGAGATGTGATAAGCCTTTCCCAGCTGGAAGTTGCTGTTACATATGTACGATACATAGCGTGGAAACATTCCAAAATAGGTAACAACAATGTAGTGGGATTGGGGCAGGAAGAGGGGAGAGATCCAGATACGCTCCAGCTCTACTTTACTGTGTAGCCATGAAGGATCTGGGGCAACTCCAAAAGATCATTTTAGAGTAACTTGTCACCTACTACAAAGACAGCTCAAGAGGAGTGAGAAATGAGAAGCCTTGATGAGGTTATACTAAGTGGGATCTCTTCTTTCTCTCTCCCTTCTTGAAGAGCAGATGAGAGAGAGTCAAGCTTTATTTTTTCTTCACAATTTTGAAAACTGCTTAAGGGAGCACAGCTCTCACACACAGAGGAAAAAAGCAAAGTGGCATTCTGTAATGATAGTTTTCAAGAGATTCATTTTGTCTGAGTATATTTGTGACCAGATAGGAAGGATACAGGAGAAGCACTTTAGATTTTGAATTGAAAACAAAGCTCAGTGGCATCCATAAAGCAAAAAGGGGAGGAAAGAATTGAGAGTTGCTGCCGTTACAAATATCATAGGAGGCAGTGAGATCTAGCAGTAAGAGAAGGGGACTAGGAATCCGGACACCTGGGTTCTATTTATGGCTCTGTCGCTACCTCACAAATTACGTGATTTCCAATCACTGAGGCTATCCACGTGCATTAGTTTCCCTTTGAATTTGGGAGGATAATAGGCTCATTGCTTTCAGATCCTTAATTAAACAGTGCTATATACATGCAAATGATTATTATTTGTATTACAATAGCACCCAGAGACTCCTGCCTGGAGCAAAGCCCCAGTGTGTGCACTGGATATACACTTAGTAAGAGACACTTTCTGCTCTTAAGAACTTAGACTAAATAAACACACAAAGGGTAGGAAGGGAGGCAGAGGTACAGAGTGACAAGTGACTTGTCCAAGATCATACCTGTAGGTCAGTTGTAGTCAGAAACAGAACCTAGGTCTCCTGAGTCCCAGTCTAGTGCCCTGTAGGCTCTGCACTTGTGTTATAGGGCCAGAGTGCTGCCTCTGCTGCTGTTGTATAACAATTGTCTATGGGGAGTAGTCCAAAAGGGGCAAACAATTGCTTTCTTCTATAATTTTCAAATGAAATATAAAAATCCAATTAAGCCTACAACAATGCAAACACAGTTACTGGAAGAAAGAGCAGTTTCAACTAATAATAACAGCCTTCAAAAATTGGCATTTGATACGTGGAACTCATTGCCTAAAGGTCTGTGCTATAAAATAGCACGTAGGCAGAAGCCTAGAACCCTTGTTAGATCCTAAATGCTTTGGCAACATTCAGAAGCGAACAAACTGCTTTTTGTGAACTTGAGAAAATCAGCAGCACTAGTGTTGAAAAGCATTTAAACCCACCCACCCACCCTGTCAGTGAACATGCTGTGAGAAGACTTACACAGAACACTAGCAAGAACTAAAGAGCCTCTGCAGGTGGCTGTCTAACTGCCATCAAAATCATCTCCCCAGAGCCAACAACAGCAAAGGAAGGATTACTACTATTGTAGCTCTGTTTTTGGCTCTAGTACTGTGCCTGTTGAGGAAGAAGAAGATTAGTAATAGTGGCCGTCTCTCTGAACCTCTCAATCTATATTTGATCCCTCTTTCCTATTGCTAGGAAGTATGGTGCATATACACACAGCTGTTTGCCACTCCAAGGTACATGTACTTATTTTGCTTTGCTTAGGATAGGATAGATCGTGGGTGAGATCCACCAGAGAAAAGCCAGATTAATTGCAAGCATGTGTTTTTTCATGCTGTCGTAACTTTCTTCCCTTACTTTAAAATTCTCTGCAGACTTAATTAACTTCAACTAGGATCATAAATAAGGCTGGACACATGATTCATCATGAAGAATTTATTGATGCAATGTTTCCTCCTCCCCCCCCACCCCCTTTTGTTTTTTCAAATTTTCTGGGAACAGACTGATTTTCCTCAAATTTATTTGTTCAGAAATGTTCAGCAAAACAGCCTTGAACTGTGATTTGTTTATTAGTTCATTCCAAGTATTCAATATTCAAAAATTCAATTTATGTTTTTGTACTTATAGAAGTGATGCTGTATTTCTGTTCCTTGACTGAAAATTTTCCAGTACAATTCACTTTCTGTCACTATTCTGCAATATTCACTTAAAATTGGTTCTTTCAGGAAATATTTGTGCCGGATAAATTGTTTGCTAGGATATTTGTAGAGTGCAAATGTACAGGGACAAAAACACAGTCAAAATAAGTTCATTCAAAAATTTAAGTAAAGGTTCACAGCATGTTATTTGAGTTATTGTCTCTCCTCTCATCATACATACTCTAAGAGGGTTTTGTTTTGTTCTTTTTTAAGAAAAGCAATAGCGGATAGCAAAAGTCAGAAATTTCTTCATTGACAAAACTACTCAAAAGTAACCCCAGCCTCATAATCTGGGGAGATTCAAAACTAGAAAGTAAACATCCCAGAAAAATAATTACAAAGAAGAAGAAGGAGGAGGAGGAAAAAAGCATATTCAATAGAGCTGTTCAAGTTTTTACTGAGAATAGATTAGCTTTGGTGGTGGTGGTGGTTGGCTGGGTGGGGCTTGGGGGTGTTGGATTTCCCCAACTTTTTAAAATCAGTAAATTGAATGTCTCTGAATATGGCAGTCTGAAAACAATAGAGATTGCAGTTGTCTGTCTTCAGAACTGTGCAGCTTAGGTAGTAGTGGCATCAGCTTTCCAACAATGTGTCTTGATTCTGATCATGTGATTTGTTCAGACTCCCTTAGCCCTTCTGCTGTAACTGACACCAGTAGTCCCAAATTTGGTAGGTTGTTTGTTTCTTGTTTGGGGTTTTTGTTGTTGTTGTTGTTGTTTTTATTTATTTATTTGGTTGGTTGGTTGGTTGGTTCTTAGACTGATGTGGGGAAATAGAGCAGGGGGGCCTTCTTTTTGATAGCCAGAGCTTTGAATCTGTGGGCCCCAAAATAAACCCTCCAACAGAGATCTATTATGCTGATGGCCTTTACACAGAGTAGGGCAGGCCTAAAGCTTGAGCTAGACTAGACTGCACAATTCCCTGCCAAACCCGGTCAAGGGTCATGACCAGAGGAGGGAGGGGCAAGGAGGGAAAAAATAAAAAGCCCCAGCAGCAGCACTAATGAAATATGTTCATGACTAATGAAATATAATAACCGCTTGTGTGAAGCAATAGGTAACTTTAGCTAAATGCAAACTGACTCATGCAGCTTCTCCTTTGGGTGATCTGTGACCCACTCCGTGATTCCAGCTATCTGCAAAAATAGCCAATCATAGATCTTCTTTAGGCGTCCCATAGAACCCCCCCCCCCCAATCTTTAACCAAAAGACCCCGGAAAATAACATGTGTCTTGAGAAATGTACCCAAACTGGTGCCAAGTACCACCCCTGGGGAAAACCACCAAGCGCCCCTCTACCCAAATAAACACCCACTTCTCGGAAAATTAATGAGGAAGGTACCGGGGGAGGGGGAAGACTGACCCCGACCCTACTTTCTTAACTCGCGGTTTGGGGGAGGGACTAACCCCAACCCTAATTTCTTAACTCATGACTATTGTTTGTACTTTGCTTGCGGTTTGACAAAATAAAAGCCCGCCTGCGAGCGGTCCTCGGGGTGTTAGTCTTCGGACTGCACCCCAGTGCACTGGTATGTATGTCAATAAACTGGCCTCAGGCTTGAGTCTTTGAACTAAAATCACTGCGTGGGGGTCTTTGACCATGACACTGACAATTTACCGTACTTATCCACTAGAAAATAGACTTTCAGACCAGTAACTTGTTGCACGTAAGTTGACTGAAAATGACCTGAATTGGCATATATGACTCAATCTCTGGACTTTGACTAGTTTTGTGTTGAAATTAAACTTACACACCTTGTTTCTGGAGTATTCACTCTGCCATGAGTATTTGTGAATTTGATCCAGGGTGAAATTTTGCCATCTACAACTGGCTTTGGTGACCCACCAGCTCCTAGGCACAACAGTGAGTTTGTGCCAAGTTAGAAATGTAGTACTTTGGGAGTGAAAACACCTTTTGTTGGGTTTTTTGTTTTGTTTTTCATTTGTGGAAATTACACCAATTTTTGGTGTAATTGCAAATGTTTTTTCTTTGAGTTTTACCAACAATGTAAGTCATCTTGCATACCTCCATACCTTGCATTACCTTTGCTATTTATGTACCTTTCCTCTCTTGAACACTGACTACCAGTGGAAGTATTTATGCTGGGAAATATGAGGGGGTCTTGGGATATGGACATACATCCCCTAAGAACTATTCTACAACCATAAAACTAACTATAAAAACAAAACAAAACAAAACTTATGACCTAAATAGGGTTTGAAGCCAACTCTCGAGAGGCAAAATGCTACTGAATTAACCAACTGTTCTGCCTAGCCTGTTAGGGCTGCATATTCTGACAGAAGGCAAAACACAATGAAAAGCCTCTATTCATCTTTCCCAAACTGAGAATGAAACCCCAGGTTTTTAGTGAAATGGCAAAATTGGTGAAACTGTGCAGAATCTCTTTGAAAACAAATATGCACTTAACACGGAAAAATGTTTCTATGTGGCCCTGGGTATGAATAATAGATTCCATTTTGTGTAATTATAAGGGGAAGGCACTGAAATATAGCTCAGAGTGAACAGTTGCAATAGGTGAAAAGAATTCGGAGGAGAATAAAAAGAACTAGGCTGTTGTTTGTTTGTTGACTTTACCCGATCTTTTCTAATAAAAAACAAATAGTCTGCCTTCTGTGAGTTAACATAATCACATTTGAACAAGAGACTTTTTTTTTTGTATATGTAAATGTTTTGGTTGTTTGAAAATTAAACACGTTCTTAGATTTCGCATCGCAGTGCCAGCAGCAGACCTACTGGGGAGTTCCTAAAAGGATAAATTGATAAAAGTCCTAATAGGGGAACTCAACAGGAAAAAAGCCAAAATGAATTAGCTTGCAGAGACATGGCTAACATCATTGAGTTTATATATGTTTCATTAAACTGAGACTTGACAGCTTTATGAGGAAACAGTGGGGTTTGGAGTGCATGAAGAACCTGTAACACTGCCAAGGCTGATCAGGTCCTATGCCATGCAGCCTATTTAATAGACAAATATTTGCACAGTGAAAATGTCATTTTAAATGACTGGTTTGATAATCCCTTAAGCTTTTAAATGATCTGCAAAGTCTGGAAATTCTTCCCTGGTGTTTAAAATCTATGGGCATGTTAGATAATGAAAGCGAACATTAAATGATGGCCTATGCGTTGCTCCCTAAATTAGGGATTACTTTGTGCCTCATGATCCTTTTTTTTTTTTCCCCCGCCCCTCCATTTTCTTCTTTATATAGTAGAATATCTGGAGCTGGGAGAGGTCCAGCCTCACTGTTGCAGGTGTAGTTTGTGCCCACAGGTCTTGAGCCTTTTGTGCCTGAAATGGTGGATATGGGTATACGTTGGACTACTTGCCCTTTTAACTACCTGATCTGCATCGAATAGTTAGAGGGGCAATTACCTAGAATCTGCAGTTCAACTGCAAGTACAAATTATGCAGACTCAAACTAGTGCTGCATGTTTGGGAAATGTTCTTGAATTACTACATATTCATTGTATTAGTTTCACAGCTTTGTTTTTCAGTGCCATCTAGAATAAGGGAATCACTATTATCTCACATTTGTGTTGTCACAAGTCAGTGAATTAATCATAATTAGTAAATTAATTGGGTGTTTGTGACTACTCGCTGGAAGCAGTGTTTTACAAAATGTTTGTTTTCCCCATTACTCCTATGGCTTTGGTAAGGGGAGATGATAGGACAGCCTACAATACATATAAAAGTTACATCTTAACACAGCCAGTGTAGCAGTGAATGGAGATTAACTAAAAAAAAAATCTAGATTAACCATGTAAATTTGTTTTTAAAAAATCAAAAGAAATCCTAATTTAGGACCCCATTCTGCTCTCACTGAAGTCAATGACAAATCTCTCACTGTCTCCAACAGAACTAGTATTGGGACCTTACATTTTCTCCCTGCTATTTTAATCAGTGTTTCTTTCTATGATACAAGACATGATCTATTGCACCCACGCAGTCAGTGGGTGTTTTAGTCTTGCAGAGAAAAGAGGATTGGGCCCATAATGTTATTGACCTTTATGATGCTACTTAATTAAATACACAGAGAAAATATCTGACTGGTTTTCAGGCAAATAGAGTAGTGGCCAAGAAAAGAAAAAATGCATTTGATGAGCCTGAGCCCCCATCACCAGCAAGGCTAGCGAAGGCACCCAATTAGTCAAGCTTTGTACCTGGGAGGTGAGTAGCTAATTGGCTCCTGGCTAGAGCAGGCGGAGCTAAACCATAATAAGTAGACTGAAGGTGGTCAGCTGAGAAGACAGGTCTCACTGGCTGAGGGAAGCCTAGGGTTAGGGCATGCAGGCAGAGGCAATGGCAGCAGTGTACTACAGGGGTAGTGTAAGCTTGTGCAAAAGAATTCCTGAGATACAGTTTGTAAGTAGAGAATCATAGAATATCAGGGATGGAAGGGACCTTAGGAGGTCATCTAGTCCAACCCACTGCTCAAAGCGGGACCAATCCCCAGACAGATTTTTGCCCCAGATCCCTAAAGGGCCCCCTCAAGGATTGAACTCACAACGCTGGGTTTAGCAGGCTAATGCTCAAACCACTGAGCTATCCCTCCTCCCCTAAAAGACTTCAGTAGTCAAAAAGAATAGGAGAACTATTCAGATGTGTTTGGACTTGTTCATGATACCCAGAAGGGGTCTGAGCATAGGTGATTTGGCTGAAAGGCCTAGCTACAGAAGACCTGCACCTGGAGGTAAGCAGGTGGCTGGGCAGGAGGTGCTGGAGCCAAAGAGTGTGGCAACATATCACACTGATGCAAGAGGGTACTCTGAGGGTGAGTGGGCTGTGCCACAATGCTCCAAAGCAGAAAAGGTACACGTCTTCATAAAAGAACAAATAGAACTCTCCTTCTCCCTCACACAGACATGCATTGATCAGAGCGGTGGAGATATGGGGAGTAACTAGGTAAATCTCATGTAGATGCAGAATGTGCCTATAGGCACTCAAATAAGAGCAACGATACCTAGTCCTGACCACAAATGGTATCATGTATTTTAAGCATCTGATTCCCTTCAGACCATATACTAAAGAGCAAACTTCAGAAGGTTTCTCAAGAATATTTGCATATGACAAAGTTAAGCTTAGCAGCATGAGACCTGGGGTTCAGGTGGCTGTCAAGCTGTCCCTCAGCTTTGGGAATCAATGCTACGTAGCAATGCTTCAGGAGCAGTAAGGAGGGATCCCAGGATAAACAGCAGGAAATAAAAAATCATGGAATCTCAAAAATTGCATTAAAGGAAACAATAGGCAGTGGGCCAGAACCAACTGGCTTTAATTTGTCCAATGTTGTGATCATTGCCTACACCTTGTAAGGAAGAAATACCAAAAAGAAAAATCACACAGATGGTATTAAATCTCACCACAGGATTCCCCTAGAGAATCCTCACCTGTTTGTCCTCCAGGACACACTCCCTCTGAGCAGCAACAGTTGTTGCTCAGAAGGATGAGGAGTGGAAAAGCCAATCACAAGTCCACAAATAGGCCCATCACACCCCTGTGGCAGGGCATCAGCAAACTCAGTCCTCTACCTTGAAAGCCAGATGTATTCTGCTTCTGAATAAACTAGAAACACTAAGGTCATAAACTCAGTGGGCTGTGCACTGCAGGTTTCCTGCATCAAATTTTCCTTGTTAGGGTTGCCAATTTTGGTTGGACGTATTCCTGGACATTTAATCAAATGACAATCTTTAAAGATTAATCTTTAATTCCTGGAGACTCGAGGCCAATCCTGGAGGGTTGGCGACACTAGCACACTGCCAATAACCACTTGTCAGCAGTGCTGAGAAGGATCACTACAGGTCGCTCAGAATGAGTGTACCTATGAATTCAGCATCTTCAAGAACACTTCCCAAAACTGCACCCCAGTCTCAGCAGCCAAAATGTGCAGGAGTGGCTGTGGTTTCTACAGCTGGCTGCAGCACTTTGACAGAACAAGCTGTCAAGGGCAATAGTCTTGTTACTGTAATTACAGGCTTTTGATGAAGAAGCTCTTCACCAATTGCTTCAAACTATTAATCAATAACCTCCACTCAAAATGCTTACTAAGAAAATGAACTACTAGATGACCAGCCTGATATTCCAGTAAGGCTCTTGACAGCTTGTAGTTAAACCTGTCACTAATTAGGACATTCAGTGTTATATTTTTATCAAACAACAATCCCCCTTTATTTCCCCCCCACCACACACATTTCTACCAGTGAAGAAGTATTTTCAAAACCAGAAAAATCAGGGCTGCTTTTAAGGTAAATGTCCAACAAGTGAATTCTGGCTCCTCAGTCCTTTGAAGACTAGGATTTTAAAGGGGTCTCAGGGACTTAGGTGCATATCTTCCATACAAGCCAATGGGAGTTGGATGCCTAAACCCAGCTGAAAAGCCCAGAATAAATCCACAGTATGAAGCCAGTGCCTTTTAAAACCTATTTATAAATGTCAGCCAAACTTAGATCTATCCTTCCAAGATTGTAGATGACACATCATAGGTTTTGCCCCTTCTACTGTTGTTTTTCCTCAGGGGGAATGACTAGTCATGTACTAATGAAAGGTTTCAGAGTAGCAGCCATGTTAGTCTGTATCCACAAAAAGAACAGGAGTACTTGTGGCACCTTAGAGACTAAGAAATTTATTTGAACATAAGCTTTCGTGGGCTACAGCCCACTTCATCGGATGCATAGAATGGAACATATAGTGAGGAGATATATATATATACATACAGAGAACGTGAAAAGGTGGGAGTTACCCTACCCACTCTAAGAGGCTAATTAATTAGGATGAGCTATTATCAGCAGGAGAAAAAAAACTTTTGTAGTGATAATCAAGATAGCCCATTTGAGGCAGTTTGACAAGAAGGTGTGAGGATACTTAACATGGGGAAATAGATTCAATGTGTGTAATGGCTCAGCCATTCCCAGTCTCTATTTAAACCTATGTTGATGGTATCTAGTTTGCATATTAATTCAAGTTCAGCAGTTTCTCATTGGAGTCTGTTGTCTCAAATGGGCTATCTTGATTATCATTACAAAAGTTTTTTTTCTCCTGCTGATAATATCTCATCCTAATTAATTAGCCTCTTAGAGTAGGTAGGGCAACTCCCACATTTTCATGTTCTCTGTATGTATATATATCTCCTCACTATATGTTCCATTCTATGCATCCGATGAAGTGGGCTGTAGCCCACGAAAGCTTATGCTCAAATAAATGTCTTAGTCTCTAAGGTGCCACAAGTACTCCTGTTTTTTGTACTAATGAAACTTACTTTCACTAACAGGAAACAAAATAGTGATGGTTACCCTTTCCGTTCAATACTGACTCTGATTTAGGGCTGTGGTTTTTTAAATAATCTAATATAATTCTATAGAAAGGGACAGTAACAATACAAAACTGATTTCATTAGTCCTGTGTGTGTGTGTGTGTGTGTGTGTGTGTGTGTAGTGCAATGGGATCAAGTTGAAAATTTGGTTCCATATCCAGATTTTGAAAACCCCAAAATTTGAATGTTGCTTTGGGCCCACATCTGATATTTATGACCCTCATTCAACGAGATACCTAAACACATGTCTTATTTTATACTACTCACCTGCATAAGATAAGGCACATGATTATGTATCTTGCTGAATTGGGATAAGAGTACACTGTACAGTGAGCAAGATTTTATATTCTGATTTTGATTTCTATAATGTCTTTCACTGCATTAATTTCAGCAAAACTTGCTTCATCTAAAACTTCGAGACTACTGTACATGTAAAGCACAATTTTTCTTCTCTTCACCCCACACCCCATTGTCCTTCCTTTTTTAGAGTCTCCATCATTTCTCCCTGGAGAGCCATGGACTTTATCATTTGGAACCATCTTGTATGCTAAACGTCTGAGATGGTGTGTTAGAAAAGTGTGTGAATTTACAGCACAATATGAACAAGGATTCTTACTCATAATTAATATCTGCCACATGTGGGAAATATTCAGCGTTCTTAGTCTTAATAACCATATTGTATGTTTCACAAGGAGTACAGAGTAGAGAATTTAGAAAGGGGGTACTTGAATCATTTGTAAAGTGCCTAGACTTTTTATCTTTTAGCTGCAGTATATTAGTATGCCAAGTTACTCAACACTTATACAGTAGGTAACATGCTAAAATATGCTAATAACAGCATTGAAATAAAAGCCTTTTCACTATGTTTGTGTCTAGACATATTTCGTTGTTGTGATAGCCTAATTTACAATTCAGAGTTAAATTAACTTATTTGTGTTCTTACTGTTGCCTCTTAAGAAACTAGACCATGAAAGAATTCAGAGAATATTAAGTGAAAGGTAATTTGTCTGATTTGGTGCTGCCAGAGATCTGAATTAATTGGAACAGTAATATATTAGTCTTTTATAATAATCACATGTGTTGATTTTCTGACACCGAGGCCAGTTTCTGTGAAAATACAGAGTGAGTCAATTGACTTCAGTGGATTTACACCACAGCAGTGTCTGGTCTATAAAAAGCAGCGTCCACAATGCTACACTTTGTTTCTGCAGGAGCTTAAGTTTGTATAGCTTGTGTAGTATAGTGATGGAAATTCACAGCGATATGCCCCATCGTCAGGTTCGTTGTACCAGAGACCCCCGCAATAAGAGGCCAGGATTCAACAGTAATTTTTAAGAAGTAATAGTAAGCTGAAAAGGGCTCTTGTAGGAACCTGGTCTTTAGCTTTGAATGTAACACAGGTTCCAGGCTTCCCACTTTATTTTCTTTGCTTGGAGGCCCTGGTGAACCTATTAACAGTCATAATTACATTACAGAACTGGAACTTTTCCAACCAAATGGACAGAAAACAAATATGTTGCTGGATATCACATAGTTAGAACAGTGTGTAATTCAACATAATTGCAATCCTTTAGTACTGGCTAAAATATAGATCTATTTTGGTGAGTAACAATGAATATTAGTGATAACTGAAAACACTTATTTGTTGTGCTTTGGCAGATATATCCCTGTCAATATGTATGTGTAGGGAGATCCCAAGCACTTTATCATTTCAAAATGGAATACTTAGAGATACAAGGTTGGGATGTTAGAAATATAAGTCATGGCTAGTGCAATGGCTTGAATTCACTAGAACCTTAATCTTGCAGAACCTTAAGTGCATTCCTTTGTGCACATGAATAGTTCCATAAATTGGACTACTTGCATGAATAAGTTACTGGAACTATTTCCATGTGTAAAGTTATGCATGGACTTAGCACCCAAATTCTACAATGTATTTGGTTTGGATGGGCTATGTGTCTTCACAGAAGACCACTGATTTCAGTGGGGCACCACTCAGGTGTAGCAGTTCACTTACAAGATGGTAAACTCTTCAGGGCAAGGACTGTCTTTTTATTCTGTGTTTGTACAGTGCTCGGCACAAGGGGTACCTGATATATGATAGGAATCCCTAGGTGCTATCCCAAAACAAATAATTAGAGGGAACTAGTTGACTAATATTTCCATTATCAAAGATGTTTCCAACCTTTTGAGAAGCTCTAACACCACTATTGTTTGGAGAACATCTTCAAAGTTCATTAGGGAGAAAGCCCTGAGGTTAGAGAAGTGCATTTTCTTTGTGCCATGTAGTTCAAATCTTGGAAGTCAGTGCTGAAATGTGAGAGTTTAAATGCTGGTGGTGACACATGACTAGTTTGTTACATAACAGGTAAAAGCAAATTCTAGTTCCTTAAAACAAAACAACAAAAGACAAGGAAATAACATAGGATGGAATTTTTTGTATGTAATAAAAATATGTTCTAGGTTGCAAAATCATGCACCCTACATGTCATCAGCAGCACATACTTCATACCATAGTGACTAAATGTGCTCCCTCCAGACCAGTGCTACAGGGATGAAACTCGTCCTACCCTCTAATGGTTGCTCCAGGTCAAACACAGGAACTGAGAGCAGGGAGCCTATTCCTCCTGTGCTCTAATAATCAAATTGATGGTGCTCAGGTAGCACGCAGAAATAAGCTACCTGACTCTACTGAAGAGGAGAAAAGAGCTAGGCTGGTGGGGGAAGGGGGAAGAGTAGCTTAGGACAAGGAGTCTGGTGACGATGGGACTGGAGGGAAGAGAAACTGGGAGTTGGCATGAAAGACTGGGATTGGCTGGGCAAGGAGATGGGGACTGGGAACCAGGAAGAAAGGGGAGGCTGGGACTAATTGGGCAAGGAGAATGGAACTGAACTGGGGTGGAGAGAACTGGGTCTAGCTGAGCAAGGAGACTGGGTTTTGGAGCTAGGGAAGAGATGGTAGCGGGACTGGAAGCCAGCTGGGTACTGAAGATAAAAAAGACAGTGTATAATCACGTAATTAAAAACTGTATCAGAATGAGACCTGGGCAAATAATTGGCTTTTCAGTGTGCTGGTAGTTCAGAAAAATAATACAAAAAATTGGTTCAGGTAGAAATAGAAACAGAATTTTTTCAGTATGTTCACATTTAAAAAAAAATCAGAAAAAGAAATCATTTCAGGTTGAACTAAATGATTTGTTTCAGTTTTAGCCATCTTAAACCTTTCCTTTATTTTTTAAAAAAAGGAAATGAATGGCTAGAGTCACAAAACCAAAAAGCAGATGGTGGTGCTAGGGGGACCCCCTTACATCCAGTGATTAGGGCACTCACTTGGGATGTGGGAGATGCAGGTTTGAGCAGGGACTTGAACCCAGTCAAGTGCCCTGTCGACAGGACTATTGGCTATTCGGGAGGGGGCTCCTTTGTCTCTCCTGTTGAAGCTGTTCCACTTTGGATAAGTAATTAAATAATCATTAAAGTCAATTAAGGTTGCACAGGCAACCTTAATTCTGGCATTTCCTAACTTTTGAGTGCTTGGCTTAGCAACCGTAATGTTCTTTTAATGTAGTTTTTGTTCGTGTAATTTATATTGATATTCAGGGTGACAGCAATGACTTTTCACTAACGAAGCTCTCTTTCTCATGGTTTGCTTTTTAATTGTCTCTGGTTTAACATACTCTTGGGCTGGTGCATCCTGCTCGGCTATGCTGGCAATCTCCCAAGTGTAACTCTGGGAAATTAAAAACAAACAAACAAAAATATACCCTACCATGATGGGTTACATTAGTAAAATCAGGCTCTAATAATGTAAACAATTGAAATGATTTCATCTTTAGATCTTATGCCAATGACAGCAATTTTATGCTCTATAGGATTTATGGATTCTGGGCTATTGAAAATCATATTTGCTGTATTATATTTGTATATGTATTTCTTTCTTTTCTAATTTCATTTATGGAGAGGAAAACTTAAAGCCCTAATGTAGAACAGTGACAATTATGAACTGTTTGATGTAACAAATATAACACTTAATGGTGCAGTTTATGCTGTAAAAAACATTTATGCCTCTATGTGACTATAAAATCATAAGAGCGTGATCACATGAGTGTAAATCAAAAGTAGAGCAACGCTGAACGTGATGGGTAACTCATAATGTAATTCAGATAAGATATATCTCTCTGAAATAATCAAAAATACGCATTACTTTCCCCAGCATCATTGCTGCTTTGCACATATGCATTGAAAACAGTATTTATATGATACTGTGTTGAAATGGAATTATCTGAGCTACAGCATCTGTGCATCCTAATTGGCTAAGTGACAGCTGAACTGCACACAGCAAAAGTCAGGGTGTATGTGTGTGCTATGGTGGCTTAAGGATCACAGAGCTATGCTCTAATCTTGTTGTTGCTATACATGGAGCTTTATGCATGTCCCCTTGTACCATAGTTAAAGCAGCTTGAGTGGCTTCTATGCCTGCTGTATGCCGCCAGAGCCTCCCACTCGCACTGGGGTGATCCAATACAGTGGAGTTGAGCAAAGTGGGGTGTGCTGTATGGAACAATCCAGCCTGTTGTTTAGAAGCATGCTGTGGGCTATAAAGTTTTTGATGTAAAATGAATCTTACTATTTTCCAAGGATATAATTTACTTTGTTGGTAAATGGTAATGATGAAACCAGAAAATTTAGTCCTGACATGATTTCCAGAGGAACTTTCATCTTTACTGAAAGAATGTTAATGGAAATGTTTGGAAGATAATTAGGCATGGTTAAACTCCAGTTGCTATTTACATCCTAACAACTAATGTTCTCCTCTCCTGAACTGTTCATTGGATTCATATGTCATACAGCTCTTGTAGAATCAAACATTCTCATAGAAATGTCAATGGGTCAAATTTCCCTTGTACAACTTCATCGATTTTAATGGAGTTACATTTAGGATTCATTTGATCCATTCTAGTAGTATCTAATATAGGAGTCTAGTCAAATGAAATGTTACGGTCTATTTTATGTTACTACTAGCCTGAGGTATATGGTTATACAACCCAGAAAGCTATTCTGCTGTTGACCATGTGGCTTCTGAAAACATGTTTTGTTCAGTTCCTCAGAGGTCTGGCAGGCAGTGTCAGATGTGGATTAAGACTCCTAATTCTTCCCACCAGATAGAGCAAAAAAAAAAAAAAAAAGCTTCAAATCAACAGAACAAAAACAAACAAACAAGCAAACAAAAATGGACAATTCAGATGCTAAAGAAGTTGTTTAGTTCTCTGTCACTTAAATACACCTCTACCCCGATGTAACGCTGTCCTCGGGAGCCAAAAAATCTTACCGCGTTATAGGTAAAACCTCATTATATCGAACTTGCTTTGATCCGCCGGAGTGCGCAGCCCAGCCCCCCCAGAGTGCTGCTTTACCGCGTTATATCCAAATTCATGTTATATCGGGTCCCGTTATATCGGCGTAGAGGTGTAGCATGATGGCATATCTCTTCGGGGCCTGATCCAAAGCTCATTGAACTCCAGTATGACTCTGGATTATGCCCTTAAAGAGTATCTTTGAAAGATATTGTACTTGTACTTGGAAACAACTATGCAACATATTTTTAGTTTATTGTTCTTGTCCTTGGTTCTTTTACAAATAGAGCTGTTTTCATGAAGACAAGATCTTTGTTTTGTAGGAAATAATCTGCTCCTGTTTATTACTAACCTGAAATCATAATCTTCCTTTTGTGATTTCATAATCATCTCCACAGCAACCAGGATGTCATAGATAGGGAGTTTGGACAGCAAATAGAGCAGAGACAGGTGTACTATTAAAAATAAAAATCCCATGATTTATTAATAAAATGGGGCTTGGTGGGGAGGTGAAAAACACAGAAATTGTGATACAAAACACAGTTTTGTGTTGTTGTTTTTCCCTAAGAGACATAGGTCGGCATAGTTTCCTTGGTGTAAGATTAACACACAGACATTCAGAAATCCTGTCCTCGGTAAACACCCATGATGCAGATACATGACATAATTGAAGCCTCTGATGATTCCCATCTGGGAGGATGACAATGAAATGGCTCATAGTTGGACTGATCTGCAGCTGAAGACATAGCTCAGAGGAGTCCTTGATTGATCTGATGAAGGCACTAAAATGCTTTGCAGAGTAGATTGGCCTGTCTTCATACATCTAGTTCAGGAAGCTCTTGGAGTTATTAAACCACACGCTATACTCACTGCTCTTAATAACTATTAGAGCTGGTCAAAAAATGTAATATCCACCTGGTGGGAAATTCTGATATTTCAACATTTACTTTCATACTGAGTTGGGGGATGGGGGAATCAAAATTTCTGATTGCTTTTCTTGGAACAGAAAGATATGAAACATTGATTTGGGAATGTTGAAATGTTTATTTTTATTTCAGCTTGGTTCGACAATGAACTGCAACTGTCTAAGTTAATGCAATGCCTCATGGGAGTTGTAATTTGGGTGCCTCATTCTTCCCTATGGACTGAGCATCCCAGTTGGACTGCACCTCCCAGGATGCACCATTGTCATGGCACTCTCATGATACTATGTGGCAGTTCTACCAGAGGGGATACTTGATGCATCATGGGAGATCTAGTTTAGCTAGAAAGACCATAGAGGAGAATGGGGGCATGAGGCACCCGAACTAAAGCTCTTATGAGGCACTGTGGCAGCTCAGAGAGAAAGAGATTAATGCAAAGCTGACCCTAAAACAAAACATTTTTATTCTGCTTGGCAAACCAAACTATTCCAGTTCAGGTTGACCCAACCTGAAACATAATATTTCATTCTGATTTTCCATTGATTTTTTTGTCCTAATGGAAAATCAAAACTTTTCAGCAAAATCAAAATTTTCCTGTAGAAAATTTCAGTTTTGTAGAAAATACATTTTTCATCAAAATCCATAACAGAAAATTCCTAATGAGCTCTAATAACAATCTTACACTTCATTGCACCTTTCATCCCTAAGTAACTTGCAAACTTAAATATACAGACTATTAGAGATGACATAATTCCACTTATGACATTTGTTGGACACCAAACATCTATCTAAGCCATCAGTTAAGGGATACAGATCTCAAATAGATAATGACCTCCCAATTCTGTATCTTTGGTTTCATGTATGAACAAGCAATAACTCACTAATCTGATATTTGCTTTAATGAATAAATAGGGGTGCTAGAACAAAGAAGACTACTACACTGATATGCAAGACCCTGGAAGGACTCTGACAGAATCTTGAAGAGGATGTTTCTTGCTTCTTTGGTAAAGTATTTTTCATGTTATACCTATTTTTTTTTAATTTGTAACATAATATTAAAGTAGTTGACAGCTATTCTGTTGTTCCACTGTGAAAATTCAGTCGTCTACTATGCACAAGAGCCATTAAAGAAATGTTTGCTTTTTTTTTTTTTACAATTGGCAAGGTGGTGTTTTTCTACTGTCCTTGCATTTAAAAGTGGGTCAAGTATTTGTTTTTATTCAAAATTTGCAATTTTTCTACTTTGGGGAAGATACTATACCTGAAAATGTTCACTATAAAATATGAAAGCTTTGGAAAGTTACTTATGAGCAAATGAAAACTGGAAATATTGAAAGCATTCAGGACACCTTACCTGTAGCTTCACTATTGCTCAAGAAAATTATATTATCTATATCTACAGAATTGTATATATCACTCCATGTTGTAATCTGTATATGCCAGATCTATTAGAGAAGTGGGAGTAGAACTCTTATTGATGTCTTGTAGAGTTTTTAGACATTTTATTGGGACAATTTCTTGTATATCTTTGGCTGTGAAGCCAGTGTATGGTTCTTATTTTCAAATGTGCTGAGCACCCATGTCAACTGAAGTCTATGTATTCAGTACGCCCTAAAAATTAAGCCCTCTGAGTTTTACTGTGTGCAATTAATAATAATGCAACTAACAACTGTGCTTCATAGTAAAGCTGATGGGAGAAATTTTGATAAAACCATATTCTGTTGGAATATGTAGTTCCATCAAAATGCTTAGCAAAATCAGGTCACTTGTGCTGACATTTCATTTTTGAAGAATACTGGAAAAGTTCCAACAAAATCAAAACATCCTATTTTGACATTTCAGAACAAAAAGTATCTTTCTAAAAAAATATTATTTTGAAAGGACTTGAAACAAAATTTATTTTTGAATTTTCCTTTGTGGAGAGCAACAGAGGGTCCTGTGGCACCTTTAAGACTAACAGAAAAGGGATACAATCTTTGTGGAGAATTCTCTGTTTTATTTTGTGTTCAGAACAAAGACAGATTTTGTAATCTAAAACTCCTTTGCAAAACGGATTCATAAAAAGCTACACACACAAATCAAATAGCTTTTATATATATATATCAACCAGAGCTAATTCCCATATCGGCCACAAGGAGGTGTCACAGCTTTAACACAAATACTGTGTGCCTGTAATGGGGTTCAATCACCACTCCGGCGCCTCCTTATGGCCGATATGGGCATTAGCTCTGGTTACCAGTGTGCCCTGCTCTGGTGGTGCTTCGCCTGTCATCTCTTCTGCTCTTAGACCCATGGCCCTCCAAGGACCATGGTGTCCTCTTCAGTGACACAGTCCTCTGGCCATGCCATACTCTGTGCTCTCCCCTTCCAGGGGATGTCTCTACTGTCCTTGACCCACCACTTCTCTCAGTGGTGACTGCGGGGGTGGGGGACACCTGGGTCTGCCCACTACTCTGGGTCCCTGTAGATGACCACTGCTTGCTGTGGCCCCTTCCAACTCCTCAGTAGATTTTCCTGGGCCACTTCCCTGTGGTCCAGCAAGGCAGCCAGTCCTTCTTGAGCTCCAGGGAGTGACTGAAGCTGCTCTGACCTGCAGCTGTTCTTACAGGGGCCTGCCAGGCCCTGATTGACTGTCTCCTACACAGCCTCCCTAGGGCTCTTTTAACCCCTTAGAGCCTAGTGTGGGGCAGGTGCCCATCACAGTGCCCCATTGGGAAGCTGGCAATATCTCATCCTCAATGGTATGAAGCTTCAATTTGTAGCTCAGCAGGGTTGGACCTCACTGGTGCATACAGTACTCAATATTGCTGGTACTGGGCCTTTGGCTAGTTTAATTTGGGGAGGGGAATTTCATAGTTGGGGGAAGTGTGGAAGGAAACATTTATTTGTTAAGCTGATAAAATAAATGCCCGCTCATTGAAGCTGTTTGGAGTGTTAGACCTGACAGAGATGGACTAGCAAGCTGAATGCAAATAAGGCAGACAAAGGTGCCTGGTAAATACAATTTATTATGTGACTCTGCAGTTTATCTTGTGGATATTGCCCCCACATATGTCCTCTATGACAGGGCTGGGACCAGTACAGGGAGCAGACTACACCATAATCTTAAAGGAAGTGCAGTCTGTGCATCTCCACTGCACCCCAGGGAACGTGGAAAGAGATTGTGCCAATGTACAGCCTCTCAGAACCCCACTGTGGGATAGCTTCTATCGGTGAGCATAACATTAGCATAATACCGCTCCATGAGATTCTGGGTGGGAGGGGGAGCCAAATACTCCAGCATAGAGCCCACTTTGGTGTTTCCAGGTTACTGCCTCTGTCTCTAGCTGCTTCCAAGGCTTTGTTTTCCTTTGCTTCCAGCAAAGCCAGTCCCTCCCAGTCACCATCCATTCTTTTTTTCACTCGCTCTCACTATCTGGCCCTCATTAATTTTCCCTGGTGGTTCACAGTGCCATACTTCTAAGGTACTGTTACGCTTCTCTCTACCTGCTTCCAGACCCATCTACCTCATTCTCTGACTGTCTGCTACCTGGGTGCAATCTCTTTTAAAAACCTTAATTTAAAAGAACCAGAACTGAATCCCTAGAGAACAAATAGACTATCTCACCCATGAAGGGTGATTACCAGTCTTTCACTTGTTTAAAAAAAAGTGCCTTTCATCTCTCTCTGGGCTGCGGCCCTTTTGAGTTATGTGTCTTTCATAAGCAGGAAAGAAACGGAGTACTCACCCTTCATGGGTGAAGTATCCTATACATATTCAGGGCCAGGGAGCAAGCAATTATAAATAGATTTAAAGAGATGCCAAGATCATTGTCTGGAAACATCAATTACTGTGAATTCTTTGTTTGTTCCTTCCCTCACCTTGTGTTTCACATTACAGGTTCTAGCAGTGGCGTGGCTGGTTATACATTTTAATATTAGGGGTGACAACTGATTTGCCTCTGCCAAAGCATTGACTTGGAGATTACACCAAGGCTATGAAATAACTCGTGTTTACCAATAGTAACAAATGGGGCTAAATTCAATCCCAGTGTAACTCCATTAGTCCCCTCCCCCTGCAGGGAGATGGTTTGAAAACTCTGTACCTCCTGAACACAGGGATTGCACAGACCATGGAAATTGGTGTGTGGGGCACAATCTAACTCTTTGACCCAGCAAAACTTGTTGAAATGTCACCATGCAGCATAAATGCTGCTATTTCTGACTCACGTTCAGTGTATTTTCTCTGGGTGGATTTTAAGGTGTTGCTTATAAGCTATGAAGCCTTAAAGGCTTAGAACTGGCCTACTTGAGCAACCACCTCTCTCGCTGTATCATCCTGCCACAGCAGGCTCTTGAGCTGGATCCTCTCATTATAAAGAGAGGGGCAGCTGGCAGAGAGTCCTTCATGACTCTGGAACTTGCTCCCCCCCTTAGTCAAAAATAGCCCAACTCTGGTGACTTTCCAGACATGCTGCAAAAGACATCTGTTTGAGAGGGTCTCTGAAGAAGGCTGAGGGTCTGCTTCTTAGATGATGAAGGGGGTTGGTGGCTGGATGGCCAGCTGAGTTCCTGTGAAATGGATTTCAGTGCTGCAGATTTTTAATTTAACTATATTTATTGTATGATTAATAATGTCAGAGCACTTAGAGCCTTGGATAGGTGTCTTAATCATTTTGAATCTAAATAAATATAATAAATAAATGTTAGGGGCATGTTTTCAGAAGAGCTTAGCAACCAACAGCTCCTAGTTGGGAATCTAAGTAAGTGGCCATATATTTGGGAGTTGTTTGGTGATCTCTTGAAAATGTGACCTCTTCAGTTAGGTGTCAAAATGGGAGCTAATCTTTTTTTAAAAAATCAGTCCTAATGAGAGTGCTGAACACTTTGGAAATTCTATCCTATAGGGTCAAACCATACCCTGAAATATGAAGACTACAAATTTGTCAAGTGTCCAATCAAGCATGCAAGTTAGCGGAAGTAAATGGATGATTGTTGCATCAGGCACCCAGTGACAGCACAGGTCCAGCCCCAAGATAGGAAAAGGAAACCTGCAGGACAGCAGCAAGTCAGCAACATGGATGTCATCAGAAGAAAACACTGAGAGGCAGGAATGCCTCTATCTTTGCAATGAGGGCAAAGGCGCATGGGCACATGAACATCACACCGTCACTAATTTCCAAATAATATATTATAATTATATACCACATTGTAATGTACATTACAAATATCAGGTGTTGTTTCCTCTGCTGTCCCCCCTAGTAATATTAGATATGCTCGGATTGGGATCAGGGTGAGAAAGATGAGGAGCTCTTGGCTGACCTTCTAACCTTGAGCTGAAAACCCCTTGGTGCAGAATGAGTTGCCATAACCCAGTTTGTGGTTTCTAGAATAATAGTCAAAGAGGACCATAACCAGTGCCACAGCGAGCTATCAGATGCCGTTTCTCTTTTTAAATATCTAATTGTGCCAGCCTCGAAGTGCAACCCATTTGTTTTAGCAATGCAATAGCTCCAGAGAAAAACAATACTTTGGCTAGATTTTGTAGCTCACAATATCTAGAAGTAAAAATAGAAGCAAAGTTAGTCTAGCTCTCAGCATGGGAGAGGAAATCTGGCTTCCCGCAGCAACCATCAACCTGAAATTTTAAAGCAGCAGCTGGAAGATCCATGAGCCTTTTGCAGCTGTTTGATGTAGTATTTCAATTTTTTTTATTCATCAGCTTTGAACAACCTTACAGTCTGTTTTGTCACTTTACAATATATCAGTGTGGGGGGGTCATTTTGTAACAGCTATACATCTGATAATAATATAGTTGCATATCTTAGATGAATGATTTATAAATGCATGTACATGTGTGTGTATATATATATGCACATGTGTTTATTATCTTTGTATGTATACATATGTGCATGTATATATGTAAGTGTGTATATATATGTGTATATATATCTTGATATATGTATACATGTGTGTAGGTGTATAGATGCACACACATATATACTGTAGATTGTACATTGATATTTCCCTTTACTCTTCCAATATACATTTTTGCTTCTCTTTGCCCCATGAAGTGGGCCTGCTCTATGCTACAGACTTTTGGATATTTGAAGGCACACCTCTTTGAAGGCACACATCATCCATCAATATGATGTCGAGCAATGGAGTGGCAGACATACAGTTTTTATTCAGTGGTCACCTTAAACCGTCAGGGCTACATCCTCAGCTGGTGTAAATCAGCAAAGCTTCCCTGACTTCCCTGGAGGGTGGGCCATTTTACAGCAGCTGAGGATCAGGCCCTCAGAGTATGTCAGTTGTTACCACAGATCAATAAATAAAAACTCGGTGCTATCTCCGATGACTCTAATAGTAAAATATATATATATATATATATATATTTCAGATATAATTGTGTGAAGTGAGCCTTTTAAATGAGGGCCACTGGATGTGTGCTTTCTCTGTAGCATATATGCAGCCTAAGGAGTTATGAAAATCAAACTGTCCACTTACTGCTAACAACTCATCATCAACATTAATAGTGTGGGAATAGGAGACATTTGCTCAGTCGGAGGAGCAGTGGAATTCAGTGTTTGATTATCAGTTTGAAAAGGTGGTGAACTCAGCAGGATTCCCTTACTCTGCCTGAACGAGGCGTTGTCTAGCACATTACCCTTCACTTTCCCCTAGAAATGCTTATTAGCTTTTCATAGTCAGTGAGTTCCAACAAGAGGTGGCACTAGGGGATAGCAAGAATTAATCTATTAAAACATGCACACACTGTGCTCTACAGTCCCTCGCTATAAGTCCCCCCCACACCCTTTTTAACTCTGTATTTCGTACATCTGGATTATTCTTGTCAGTTAAAATCAAAATGAAAATTCAGAATGGGGGGAGTCCTTAACTGTAACCTCCTCAAACAACTCAATTCAGAGCCCCTAAGGGAGTGCTACTGGCCATTGGCCCATCTGAAGAAGGCTGTGTTAATTCTCAGCCTGGATTAAAAGATTTTTACATCATCATGTATGACTGTTAGATATATATTGATGTATTAACAGCTTTTTCCTCCAGACTGCTCAGCTCATCCATCCCCATTTGCACTCCGGCTCTACTTACTGATGCTCTTTTGTTGGTGGGGGAGATTTCCAAAGGCACTTCATTCATTCCTGTTTGAATGCATGTAGTTGCCTAAATGCCACATGTGCCTTTGCAAATCTTTCCTCTGACTACAATCCAGGTTGGGAGCTCCTATGTCAGATCTTCTCCTGCCCCCACTACCAAGAAAACCACTGGCAGCAGCACCCCTCACTGGGACTCATCAGCCTCTGTGATGTCTAGATCCCTTCCTAAAGAACTAAGTTGTGATTCAGGAGATCTGAGTAAAGATTCCAGCTCTACCACAAACTTCCTGTGTGGCCTTGAGCAAGTCACTTATTCTCTGTGTGCCAGAGTTCCCCATCTGGAAAACTGGGAGAATAATCATTATTTCTTTCACAGAGTGTTGAAAGGATCAATCAATCGCCTAACGTACTGCAGTGGTGGGGGAAATGTAAGTATCTACATAAGTAGGGAGTAGACCTACTCTTAAGGGTCTGCTTCAAGTCCGTGTCTGCTGAGTGGAGTGGTCCTGTGCAGACGGCACCTCACCGCTTCTGCACAGATTCAGCAACTGTGTGTGTTGGTGCCTGGGCACAAATTAACATGAGCAGGCCCCTGTGTTTTAATTCTGGTTTTGACACAGACTTGTCAGACCACGTGCAGGTCACTTAGGGCCAGATTTTTAAAGTATTTAGCCACCTGAAGATGCAGGTAGGTGCCAAGCGAGATTTTCAAAAGCAACAAAATACCTCTTCATCTCTCCCCTCGAAGGGTATTGGAAAGCATAGCTAAATAATGTTTGTAAAGTACTGTTCATTTAATCCTCCACAGGGGAGGTGCAGAGAGTTACACAAAGAAGTACAAAGTTAAAAATGATGGGTGGAACCATGAGTTTGGGAACTGCATCAAATGTGTGTTTTGTACCAAGTTATGCCTGCCTAGTAGGAAGGGTAAGGGTAAAGAGAGGAATGTGAAAGTACATCTCTCATTTGTATGCAGAGGATCAATGTCACCTCTGATATGTCCACCTATACCCAGCCTGTTTTTCACCCTGTGTTCTTGAGAGTAAGGTAACAGGTGGGCTCAGTGTGGTGCACTGTGCCTACTGCTCCGTCTTACTCATGCTTATGTGAAACCGCTGTTCGCACTGGCATTGGAATGCAACAAACAATGCTCCCTTGCTATGCATTAAAGGTGAGAACATTACTTAGTACCTGGCTCCCAGTCTTGTGCTCAGTCCACTAGACCATGATGCTTCTTGGAGTCCTGCACTAACACAAACCTCCAGGGGAGGGATGTGGAAAGCAGAGATTTCATGAACTTTTTTTTTAAAAAAGCAGGGGGCAAATTTTGAGTGGGGAACATCCCCCAACCTTTTCATGGTGACTATTTTCCCTGGATCTACTAGGCTCAAGCCTTTGTTTACCTCCATCCTCATGTCTGTCAACAATTCAGGCATGTCTCCTGGTCAGGAGGAGTTAACATGTTACATATGAAATGGTGCCTGTATCTAAGTCTTAAATAATGAATATCTCAAGCTCCTTTCACCCCTAGTATGTGCACTGCTGTAAATTCAAGGGTATGTTCTAATGCTGGTTCCTCCCCACCCCACTTGCAAGGATCTCTTTTGCAACATGTGGGCACTGTGTATCCTGAGAACGTGAAACAAATTTCTGATGAACTTGGTGCAAGGTAGATGCTCCCGAATACTGTGGAAAAACTGCAAATGAGCAGTCTCAGAGCATGGAAAATCTGCTCTTTTAACAGGCTTCTTCCAGTCACCCTGGTCTTTTATATGTTTGAGAGAATGTCATCATTGTACAGTAAGTCTGAGTTGTACAAATGGAAGTTAAAACCCCCAAGTCTGAAACGTGCTAATCAAAGTTTAAATCATCACTGTACATAATGTTTTCTGAGGGAGTCTATTCTGCTTACCAAACCATAGCAACTAATGTTAAAGGCCTGATGTAAACCCACAAAAGCAAAGAAGAGATTCGAAGCTGATCGTGAATCTTAGTCTTTAGAGTAATGTAGGTCACCTTCTCTTTGCTGGTTCAGAGGGACTTGAAAGACCCAATGTCAAAATTGTTTGTAGCTATGTATTGTACAGGTAGCAATGCTGAAAATGATAGTGTTTTCCGAAAGAAAGATCATAAGTTGAGCTTATTGAACGTTGTTTTCACTCACTAAAGAGACAAATTGTGGCTCGGCCATTACAGTTGCCTTGCACCCCCTTACCGTCCATGCCAGTTATCCATACCATGGGCAGGGTGCAGGAGGGGAAGCATGCTTTGTAGACGGGCTACACCTTCTTCCTCCCTACCACCCCTTGTGTGGGAGGAGGAGGAATGAAACAGGCACTGGATGGAGCCTTCTCACTCCATCCCCCACTCCTCTCAATGTACAAGCTAGCATAGCTGCTGCAGCACACACAAGCATGTATGCAGCACTGGGCCCAGAGCAATTGGTGACTCCCACTGTAGCCATGCCCTGCTCCTTACTCTTGGCCTACAATTCATCCTTTAAGATGCAGGGTCCCTCAGAGTGAATTGCAAAGCACTGGATAAAGAACAAATCTCTGACTAAAAGCAAGAGGTTTCCAAAGAGAGATACAATTGACATGTGATTTCTGCTTAGGGTTGGCCAAGTGTGTGTACAAGATTCTTACTACTACTAGTAGGAAGATGACACCGTACTCTGCAGCACACCATATCAAATGTGAAAGGTGCTGATTTGATCTTTTTGGAGAGCAGGTGCTCACTCTGAAGCAATCTACTGAGGTTCCATTGGGGGTGGTGTGTGTAATAATCTGAAAAGTGTAATGAAAAAGGAGAATGGCAAAATACTTAGACTCGGCTCTCTTCTTTTCTATCCCATTAGGGTAGAGTTAAGAGATGCCAATCACATCACTCCATGCCTTCCCATTTCTTCCTGTTTTTAAACACAGATAAAAACAATACATAGTTTTAAAGACGTTTCTTCGAATTTCCTGAGGATGCAGGTGGCTCTACAGTCGGCAGGGGAGGAATGGAAGCTGAACTTTTTGGAGGGAAGATTGTTCCTTCCTAGTTTTCACAGACTGCCAAATTCTTGGGGGAGCATATGTGCTCCTCTAGTCTCCTTTCCCACCCTTTTGTTCCATTCAGCTATCTTTATGACATGACAGGATTGGGCAGACTTTTCCAGCTCCCCTTTAATTCAAAGCTGCAGGGTCAGGCTTGTCGGGGCTGACCCAAAGCCCACTCAAGTCATTGGAAAGACCCTCATTTACACCAGTGAGCTTTGGATAAGGCCCAGAGTGAGCAACTTAACAGATGGCTGGGCTTCCAGAAATAAAAGGGATGTTCCCTAAAAGAGGTCCTATATATATCTACCTCTTGTAGTTTACTTACCTGGCACCTCTAAGGTGATGTTATTTAAAGATGTGTGTCACAGTGGGCAACCCAGACAGACACAGAGCTAATGCGAACTATGAAATGTTTATATTTGAACATGGGTCTTGCTAGATAACATCAGTCACCTTTAGATTCTAAACCTCTGGAGAGCTTCCTTCTTCCAATATAAGGATATAAGCAGAAAGGGAAATTGTAGGGACAATATAGATCTTTAATAAATCAGGAGGGAAATTAAATTAATCATGACTATAGCTGGGTGAACTAGTCATTCTGAATTATTTTATTTATGAGATTTGGTCTTGCCCCACCCTCATCTACAAATTGATCTTACATTTTGGCTCACTATGTTCTTTCACAAACAAGTTGTAGCTAATAGTCCTTCAACAATTTTTTATGCTTAATTCTATATTTGGGCTGAGTCACCTGAGTGAAATGATGGTGTTTCTGCTCCCAGATTAGGAAATAAAAGTGATGTCCAAAGAAATCATTCAGACTTCAAATCACTTGGAGAGAGGAGGGAGGAGCACTTTAAAGAGAACTGCAATTCTAGAAAAAATTAGGATGTTTTAAGTCACTAGCTGTCCTGTTTTGCACAAGAAATAGCATAATATTTACCTATGTATTGTATGTAGATCCCATATTTTAATAACTACTTTCCTTTCTGACTCAGACAGAAACAAAGATAAAAGCCAGACTTATTGGCTATCTCTGTTCATTTTTGTCTTATCACATGGCCACCAAGTCATTGCATATACATGTCTGTCTCATCTTACGCGGGGGTTCCGTTCCACGGTTAGCGCGTAAAGTGAAAACCGCGTATAGCCAAAACCTCACTGAGTTCAATGGCGGGCGAAATCGCCTGCACTACAGGTATAGTATTAAAATTGTTATTTTTCTCTTTTTTTGTTTTGTTTTTTGTTTTTGCCGACCGCGTAAAGTTGAAATTGCGCATGTTAAATGCGCGTAAGATGCAACAGACCTGTACAGTATATAATATAGTGCTACTAGGCTTGTATTTCCAGTGCAAATGTGCTTGTTCATGTGTGAATACTCTTGCTCATGCACAAATACCCATTTGTATGAATAAAAGTTCCTTCTCAAACATTTTAGTATGAATGATAGTCACATCAATAGTTGCAGAAAAGCAAACAAGACAGGTTACAAATATCACAGCTCGAATTGCAAACTGGATTTAGTAAACTTATTACCTAATAAACTTTCCCACTATTTGCCTCTCTCTAAGATTATTCAAGAATGGCTTACAGTTTGGGCAATGAGAAAGGAAACACCTTGTAAAAACACCTCATATATTATAATTTGATATGCATTTAACAGACTAATTTTATAGAATGTATGTACAGCTTGATAAGATAATGTTGCTACCAGAACCTTATATTTTCCATTTCCTACTACTTAGGGTCAAATTATGCCTGTCTTAATCACCCTGAATTGTTCCTTATTCCATTAATGTTCCTCAGTATTATTTTTCATTTACTTTCTGCTTTTGGGGAAGAAGCAGGGCTGGGATGGGAGGGATTATATCTCAACCTTAATGTTATTCACTGTCATGCAGAGTTTACCTGGTGGGTTATAACACCGTAATTTTCCAGCTTTTATGACATGGTTTCCCTGGCCTGTGTGAGTGGGCCAATGAGCATTATAAACTGGTCACAGTTCCACAATATAATTAGAACATGGCTTGCTCCAACCGATATAGACAAGATGAGGTTTTAACATGGCGTCCAACACAGTAAAATGTGGCCTATAGGAAGGTCTTAAATATCCCGTGTAGGTTTTGAAGTTCTTTACAGGTGAATGGGGTTGGGGAGAGAAAGTCACACTTTTGCTGTTGCTATTGGTTGGCTGGGAACATTTTTCTGCAAGTCTAGCACCCTGCCTATAGTACAAAAATCAACTGTGTTGATAGGATGTAATATAATTGGGCAGCAACCCTTGGTTTACATTGGGACAGCTGTATCTTCAGATAAGAAAAAATAAACCTAAATGAGAAGTTTAAAATTTGAAAAGAAAAAAAAATGCAGCAAAAAAAATTGTAGAGTAACCCTAAAACTGTCAGCTGCACCATATTCTCACCTCATGTTTTATCATACTCTGTGGCTAGGGCAGCTTTCTGATTGACTTTTCTGGGGTTTTCATTAGATATTTAGTATATTCCTCAATCAACTCATTTGAGCTCCCTGAACTTCTTAGCAGGGTACCTGGTAAGACTAGGATGGGGGAAAGTGTTTGCCAACTTAGTGGCCAATGCTTACTCAGACTCTATTAAAATCTTAGCATGTCCTGAGCATGCTTATAAGCATTTTTAAATGCCCAATCTTAAAATATATATTTCTCAAGGAGCCACAGCAAGTCTGAAGCTTTCAGTGTTCAGCCAGTATTATTATTGGTGAGCAAAATATGTCTTCATTTTTCTTGATGGAAACATATATCTGTATCTTTTTTCTCTACTTTCTCTAGTTCATAAATGGTTGAATGGAATCTCCTCAGATTTCCGATGAAAAGTCACATCTGTGATGGGACAAAGCAGAGACATTTTCAGCCCCAAAGTTTAAGGTATGTACATCCCCTGATATGGCTAGTCTTTGAGTGGTGAAGGAAGGGAGTGAAACCATGGGTCTGACAACTGCCTGACTCTCTTTGCCAACTTTGGGCCTCCATATATTCCAGGAGAGACATTTTAGTAGCAGTCCTGTGCTCCTCCAAATGCAGAGTTCTGCTTGGTACTTACATGGGGCACATTAGAGTGGGTGAATGCTACTTATTCCCTTACCCTTTACATTGAATGGCTGAATAAGGGCCAAGAATCTAGCCCTTGGTTATGAAAGGCAAATGGAATTTTTTTAAGGGCTGTTGCTATATAGGCTATTACTGTGCACACACTAATACTGCCTGTTAATGAAGAACTTCAACAGCTGAGCTTAGTAATGGTATGAAATATGGCTAACTGGTGGGAATTTGGAGAGAGACCATTGTACTGATTAGCTGGAGTGCTACACTACCATGGTTTGTATAATTGCAAGTGGTCTCATTCTAATCCCTGATGGACAAGTGGTCACAAACGGTCTGATCAACCACTACTGAAGTCACTGGAAAGATTCCCATTGACGTCAGTGGGTCAAGCTCTACTTTCACAGTTCTGTTTACTGTAGATTTTATATGGCTTCCATCACCATAGTGTATGATCACTTCACAGTCTTTAATGTATTTAGCCTCACAGCACCCCTGTGAGGTAGGAAAGTGAAGCACAGGGAGACTGTGAGTTTCCCAAGGTCATACCAGAAGTCTGTGATGGAGCTGAATTGAACCTGGGAATCCTGAGTCCCAGGATAGTGCCCAAACTTCCTGTCTTAATTGGCATTGTTAATTATTGTTCCAGCAAAGAGACAACAGACTGAAGGAACATGGAAATTCTACACAAAGGTGGTTTGAAGTCTAGGGTTGAAGCCACTGTGGGTTTTTAGGTAGTTCTTGTAAATAATGCCGATGCTCTCTACACTTGCTCTGGCAGGTTAATGAAGGTATTTAACTTCCAATGCTCTCAGTCCAGCATCTTTCTTCAGCATTAGCCCTTTTTTTTATAAAACAAGGAGTCATGGTCAGCATTGTGCTGTCAACCACTAGTGTTTGACAACCATGCTTTACCACATTCTTGTTATAAATGCATTTCTCCTCAGTGTCTGAAAGTTGGATTAAAGTGAGACAGACCTGAACAGTATATAAATGCTGAAACTCATTAAAATCATTATCTAATTAAAAAGAAGTCAAAATGAATAAACTCCCTGTATGCCAATGGCTAAAGCCCAACGATTTTCTGAACTGTGCCCTACTTTGCTGTATGTCACTATTTTTTGCAGACAATGAACAATGGAAAAGAACTGAACCTTTAAAAGTAATATATTACTGGGTAAAGCTAAAACTTGTTGTTTTTTCCCCCAAAGCTGATTTTGCAAATACAAATCATTCACCTCCTTCCATTTAGATTTTGTAAGAGCAAGAGAAGAATGAGGAAAGCAATTAGCATTATTGAACCTAAGAGTACAAGAAATTCCACACTGAAATTCCATGATTGGTGTCACAGTTATGGGGTGCAATCCAGGCTTGTGTTATCCCTTATTCTGTAAGGCACTCAGCGTTACAATGCTTTGCTACTGTAGCTCTCAGTCTGGGACACTCACTGTGACAGTGTACCCCATAAGGCTTTATGGGGAGGGGGTGCTTATAAATGTATGTATGACATAACTGGAATATGTTTTGTGCTGCCTGTGCCATGTAACATATCTCCGTAAAGATTATGGTCTACTATATCTATTCATCCTATTTGTACATATATATCATATGAAAAAAAAGAACAAGTTAAAAATCACTTAGAAAAGTTAGATGCCTGCAAGTCACCAGGGCCTGATGAAATGCATCCTAGAATACTCAAGGAGCTAATAGAGGAGGTATCTGAGCCTCTAGCTATTATCTTTGGAAAATCATGGGAGACGGGAGAGATTCCAGAAGACTGGAAAAGGGCAAATATAGTGCCCATCTATAAAAAGGGAAATAAAAACAACCCAGGAAACTACAGACCAGTTAGTTTAACTTCTGTGCCAGGGAAGATAATGGAGCAAGTAATTAAGGAAATCATCTGCAAACACTTGGAAGGTGGTAAGGTGATAGGGAACAGCCAGCATGGATTTGTAAAGAACAAATCATGTCAAACCAATCTGATAGCTTTCTTTGATAGGATAACAAGTCTTGTGGATAAGGGAGAAGCTGTGGATGTGGTATACCTAGACTTTAGTAAGGCATTTGATACGGTCTCGCATGATATTCTTATCGACAAACTAGGCAAATGCAATTTAGATGGGGCTACTATAAGGTGGGTGCATAACTGGCTGGATAACCGTACTCAGAGAGTTGTTATTAATGGTTCCCAATCCTGCTGGAAAGGCATAACGAGTGGGGTTCCGCAGGGGTCTGTTTTGGGACCGGCTCTGTTCAATATCTTCATTAACGACTTAGATATTGGCATAGAAAGTACGCTTATTAAGTTTGCGGATGATACCAAACTGGGAGGGATTGCAACTGCTTTGGAGGACAGGGTCATAATTCAAAATGATCTGGACAAATTGGAGAAATGGTCTGAGTTAAACAGGATGAAGTTTAACAAAGACAAATGCAAAGTGCTCCACTTAGGAAGAAAAAATCAGTTTCACACATACAGAATGGGAAGAGACTGTCTAGGAAGGAGTACGGCAGAAAGGGATCTAGGGGTTATAGTGGACCACAAGCTAAATATGAGTCAACAGTGTGATGCTGTTGCAAAAAAAGCAAACATGATTCTGGGATGTATTAACAGGTGTGTTGTGAGCAAGACACGAGAAGTCATTCTTCCGCTCTACTCTGCTCTGGTTAGGCCTCAGCTGGAGTATTGTGTCCAGTTCTGGGCACCGCATTTCAAGAAAGATGTGGAGAAATTGGAAAGGGTGCAGAGAAGAGCAACAAGAATGATTAAAGGTCTTGAGAACATGACCTATGAAGGAAGGCTGAAAGAATTGGGTTTGTTTAGTTTGGAAAAGAGAAGACTAAATGGGGACATGATAGCAGTTTTCAGGTATCTAAAAGGGTGTCATAAGGAGGAGGGAGAAAACTTGTTCACCTTAGCCTCTGAGGATAGAACAAGAAGCAATGGGCTTAAACTGCAGCAAGGGAGGTCTAGGTTGGACATTAGGAAAAAGTTCCTAACTGTCAGGGTGGTTAAACACTGGAATAAATTGCCTAGGGAGGTTGTGGAATCTCCATCTCTGGAGATATTTAAGAGTAGGTTAGATAAATGTCTATCAGGGATGGTCTAGACAGTATTTGGTCCTGCCATGCGGGCAGAGGACTGGACTCGATGACCTCTCGAGGTCCCTTCCAGTCCTAGAATCTATGAATCTATGAATCATTTTCTACTTGAGGTTAAGAATATGGGCAGTATGCTTGCTTGGTTTCTAAGTAAGCTTTGTGAGGCATTTGGTCAGCTTCTTTAGGAAGGAATTCGCCAGGTTAAGTACCTGATCAGGAAACACTTGGGGAACAATGCATCTTGGAATGCTCCAATCCACATGAGAAGTCTTCCTGGAGACATGCAAGATACCATGTGGACAATGGCGTCGGCCTGTAAAGACTGAGTCATGCAGGGGCATGTGACTTGCCCAGGTGACTCCAGAACTCCATCTTGGAGCTGGACTTTGCATAGGAGGGAGGAGGGGGGTCTCCACACACAAGAGTCTATTTAAACCCGTGGGAGACCCCTCCATTTTGTCTTCAGCTGGCTAAAGAAGGAACCTCTCCACCCCTCCCCCCAGGATACTTGAAGGAGACTGAAACAAAGGACAGTAACTACAGGGGGTGTGAGTGATTGCTGGACCCAGGCTAAAAGGAGATTAGCCTGTAAAAGGGAGTGCTCTAGAACTGGTGAGGAAATTATCTGTATTTAGTTTGATTAGACATAGATTTGCGCATTTTATTTTATTTTGCTAGGTGACTTACTTTGTTCTGTCTGTTACTACTTTGAACCACTTAAATCTACTGTCTGTATTTAATAAAATCACTTTTTATTTAGTAATTTACTCAGAGTATGTATTAATACCTGAGGGAGCAAACAACTCTGCATATCTCTCTATCGGTGTTATAGAGGGCGAACAATTTATGAGTTTGCCCTGCATAAGCTTTATGCAGGGTAAAACGGATTTATCTGGGTTTAGACCCCATTGGGAGTTGGGCATCTGAGTGCTAAAGACAAGCACACTACTGTGAGCTGTTTTCAGGTAAACTTGCAGCTTTAGGACAAGTGATTCAGACCCTGGGTCTGTGTTGGAGCCAGACAGGAGTGTCTGGCTCAGCAAGACAGGGTGCTGGAGTCCTGAGCTGGCAGGGAAAACAGGAGCAGAGGTAGTCTTTGCACATTAGGTGGCAGCTCCCAAGGGGGTTTCTGTGATCCAACTGTCACACTCACAATCAGCAACAAGCATGTGGGTCACAGAAGTGCTGGTCTGCATGCCTGGTTCAGCATCTCTGACCCTACCAGCCTGTCTACAGCCCCACTCTGACTTCCACCAGCCTTGGTTGACTTTCCCTCAGTCATGACCTTCCACAGAAGTACAAGAGGCTGGTTTCCCCTGTCTTCGTAGGTGAAAGATCTTTGCCTAAGCAGGTTTCTCATCTTATATGCAGTTTCCAGAGACTTCATCTCTCACCCTAGTTGAAGGACCCATGTTCCTCAGCTTGCAAGAGCTCTGTTCCCTTGTATCTGTCTAGTGATGGATGCCAAAGATGGCTTCTGTCCCTGTCTTTATAGACCAGTAAACCTTTGCACTGTATTCTTTGAAAATTAAAACCCAGATGAAGCTTCTCTCTCTCCTGCTGGGGTACAGATGCCATGCTTTCTCCTCCCTCACTTGTTAGCTTAATAGCTTTGTTTTAAATGTACCTTCATTGTCTCTGCAGGAGGACTGGGCTGGTCAGAGAAGCAAATACATTCCTTTATCTAAGGGTACATTTTCACTACCCGCCGTATCGGCGGGTAGCAATCGATTTATCCGGGATCGATATATCGCGTCTCGTTAAGACGCGATATATCGATCCCCGAACGCGCTCACCGTCGACTCTGGAACTCCACCAGAGCGAGTGGCAATAGCGCAGTCGAAGGGGGAGCCACGGCCGTCGATCCCGCGCCGTGTGGACCCCAGGTAATTCGATCCAAGGTACTTCGACTTCAGCTACGCTATTCGCGTAGCTGAAGTTGCGTATCTTGGATCGATCCCCCCCCCAGTGTAGACCAGCAATAAGGCAGACCTGTTGACCCACTCCCCAGGACATGCCTGGTTTAAACATGTTTTAATCATCATTCCAGCATATATCCATAACTCTTAATATACACTGTGTACATACATCACACAAGAATATTAATGATCAGTGAGTTGTTAGTTTTCCAGTGACATATTACATGACACCTTTTAGATACAGATTACAATTATAGTGAGTTGAGGTACACTGAAGTGGTCACGCCAGCTGAAACTCCTTATCTAATAGCAGTGAGTCCCTTGCCCTCTGGCACTGGGATGCTCTTAGGGTCACAATTGGTTATTGGTTATGTGCATTCTTATTATGTCTCCAAAGAACATAAATTCCCAGAGACACAGGAATGCAAACGTAAATAGTTATTTATACTTCAATGCAATTTGCTCTTCTAAAAATTCAGCTTTTCGTGTTTTTTTAAGTTTTTTTTAAAGTAAATTACATCAGAATGGTCTTTTAAAATTGCTCTGACATGAATTAATCTAAATGTATTTAGTGATTCTTTGAAAAACAAGTACGATTGTTTTGTTTAATGTTAGGAAAATGAATAATTTTCTTGTGTTTTAGGCAGATGAAGAATTACAGCACAGTTTAAACAAGTATGTGAAGTGATTTAGGGTCTAGTCCTGCAAGGTGCTGAGAATCCTTAACCCCTCTTGCCTTCTAGAGCCATTGAGAGTGCCCAGCAATTTATGCAATATTCTTAAGATCTGACAGGATCAGGCCCTAGAGCTCAATCAATGTTCAGAGACTTTTAACACTGCACTTAAAAATAATTCCGGGTGGGTGTTCTTGGCTTCAACCTAAAATACTGCAGTGAAGAGAGAATAGAGTGTATGCTATAGAAATGTTCTGAAGTCTCTAGCATTCTGTTCTCTAGTAGCAAATTAATTGCTAGCAAAATGCATGCTACATGGGTGTTCTGCAGGAAGGTGTCTTCTTAGATTGGGACATGCTTTAGGAGCTCTGGGTCTTCCTGTTAGTCAAACAAGACTTGCCTGGTTTTAGGAATTTGAGGATCAATATGTATCCATTAATCCAGCTGAAAATATTCAGGGCTTGATCTTGTTCTCAGATACTCACTGTAGGCTCATGTTGCCACATATCTTTTAAATCGACAGCTATGTTTGTTGTGATTTGATGCAGCTGCTGATTTTACAAGATAAGTGGTTATATCTGAGAGAGGAATCAAGCCTTTTAACTTTTAAAATAGACGATGTAAAATTAGGTCGGCCAAGTGATATTAACACTACAACAGGCGCTGATCTAGCAAAGCATTCATGATTTAACTTTGTGTGTGAGTATTCCCACTGCAGTCAGTGGGGTTAGTAACATGTTTAAAGTCTAAGCATATCCTTAAGTGATTTGCCTGCCGTGAGAGCTGGGAGAAAAATTTTCGACTAGGGGTTTATTTGACAAAAAACCACAGTTTTGGACAGGAAAAAAAGTAAACATTTTGAAAAGTCACATTTCATTTCAACACTTTGAAATAAAACGCTTAGACTTCTTATTTTGAAATGATGTTTCATTGTGAAATTTAGCTAGATTTGTTTAAGAAGAAAAAGGGTAAAAAACACATTGTTTGGGGGCAAATAAAACATTTGGTTTGATCCCAATTTTTTTTTTTTTTTTTCATTTCAGTGAGAGGAAAAAAATCCATTTTGGGTCAACTGAAACTATAACTAAAGTATATAATTTTTTTTTTTTTTGGTTCAGCCACTGAAGTATAAAGGTCAGAAACATTGTATCTGTCTCTACTTGCTAGTCCCCATATCGTGTATATGGTTCGTACATCTGGATATTAGAATCATATGGTATGAAATGGTTCTACATAGTTCAGGCCCCTGCTTGTTTGGCTGGATATATGGGTAGTGTGTGGTGCAGTTGCAATTGCTTATGCTAGGTCTACACTACGGGGGGGGGGGGAAGGAGGGGATCCGACCTAAGATACGCAACTTCAGCTACGTGAATAGCATAGCTGAAGTTGCGTATTTTAGGTCAACTTACCTGGCTGTGAGGACGGCGGCGAGTCGACCGCTGCCACGCCGCCGTCGACTCCGCTTCCGCCTCTTGCCGCGGTGGATTTCCGGAGTCGACGGCAGAGCGATCAGGGATCGATTTTATCGCGTCTTCACTAGACGCGATAAGTTGATCCCCAATAGATCGATTGCTACCCGCCGATCCGGCAGGTAGTGAAGACGTGCCCTTAGTGTCTGGGATGTGGCTTCAGAAGTCAGAGGTCACCCTCCCTCTTGTAAGGTGGTATGTTGGACTGTAGGGGGCTACAGGCTGCACTCAACAGCAGGCTCTGATGGCTGTTGTGTTAGTTATAGAATGCTTAAATAAAAATAAAGATGTTGTTAAATACAAGCTCTCTGTCTTTGTACATCACCTAGCACCGTGGAGTCCTGACCTATGATTGGGGCTCCTAACCATAATAAGAACAGAAGTGCCATAATAGGAACAACACAGCAATGTCATATTTATGTTTCATTCCAGAGCTTGTTAACAGACAGAGAAAAAGATGAAGAAAAAGTGGACAAAACTATTAAATCCACTTTTCCATACACAGAGATCAATCATATGTTTTCAGGATTCTAGAAAGGAAAACAATACCAAAAAAGAACTCAGGTAACATCTTTGAGAGATCACAATGCATGTCTCCAAGAATCAGAGGGGTAGCCGTGTTAGTCTGTATCCACAAAAACAACGAGGAGTCCGGTGGCACCTTAAAGACTAACAGATTTATTTGGTCATAAGCTTTCATGGGTAAAAAAACCCACTTCTTCAGATGCATGGAGTGAAAATTACAGATATAGGCATAAATATATATTGGCACATGAAGAGAAGGGAGTGACCTTACAAGTGGAGAACCAGTGTTGAAGGCCAATTCAGTCAAGGTGGATGTGGTCCACTCGCAATCATTGATGAGGAGGTGTCAATACCAAGAGCAGGAAAATTGCTTTTGTAGTGAGCCAGCCACTCCCAGTCCCTATTCAAGCCCAAATTGATGGTGGTAAGTTTGCAAATGAATTGTAGCCCTGCAGTCTTTAAGGTGCCACTGGACTCGTCATTTTAATGCATGTCTCGTATAACAAGCTGCAGTAACTGTAGAACAAAATATCTGTTGCTTCTGCACACAGGCAGTATTCTTACAATTTAAAGATGCAGTACACAGAAATCAGACATTACTGTTTTATAAATATATATGCCACACATCACTAATTTATTGCACAGTCCCTGCATATACTTCTCCTTCACAGGGACCTGGGTGGCTCAAGGTGGCTGGTGGATAAGAGTTCCCATTTTATAAACATCTAGCTTGAACTTTGTAACAATGAAACTGACACCTATATTTTCCTCAAGGAGTGCTGCTGATGCTACTAAGTAGGAGAGTAGAAGTGGTTGGTGTTTTGCAACCAAAATCCCCGGATTGTTTCTGTGATATGTACATCCTCAAATAGTACCATTTTCTTAATGAATTTTTTAACATGCATGGTAACATATATAGCAGGCAGTAAAATAATAAAAAGTAGTCCATAAATATACATTGCTATATTTCTTTTAAGAGTAGATGCCACTTTTCAGCATCCTATGGAAGTAGCGGCCTCTGTGCTTACCTTAAAACCAATGTTGGCAGACTCATAAATGACATAGAAAAAAGACAATTCACAGTTAGAAAGGCCATCTTGGCTGTTGTCACTGCTGCTTCAGCTTGGACATTCTGGAGCCTGATCCTATAAATATATAAGAATTCAATTGCGTAATTGCTATTACTGAGATGAATTCAATTTGTATATATTTTTATACTGTACCATTAGATTTTAGATTCTTGAGCTAGTATGGTTTCCTGTGATGAACACAGATTGGGAGAGCTCCAGACCCTGAGATGCAGAAATTAAGTTACAAAGAGAGGTGAGAAAGAAAGGGTGCTGAAGAGAACAAACTCTGTTCAGCATGGCTAATTTTGACATTTGCTTTTAATAATTCCTAAGGTAGGATTTTTGCCTTGTTTTAGGTCCTGATCCAAAGTCCACTGAAGTCATATTGGAGTGTTGGCTTTAGTGGGCTTTGAATCAGGCCCTTAGCACTTGTTAAAGGTGTCAGACAGGTGGATTTGTAAATGAAGTCCCCTATAGTACAGCATGGGAAGGAGCAATGTTCTCACAGTGCCCCACCAATGTGATTAATTCCCTGAACTGAATGGATCGTCAACAGTGGGAGGAGGGTAGTCTAGTCTCCATGCCCATTTCTCCTGCGTTTTGCGCCTCTGCTAAATGTGCAGGAACTGTGCCAGGTTTAAGGATGTGCTTTAGTTTGGATACGTGTTCACTTGGAACTGGTCTGAGACCACCAACTCACTTCAAATGAGCAATCCAGCACCAATGAAATGGTATAAACATTCAATCCCTGGCCTGGATTCCAAGAGTGACCTAGGGGTGAAATGCTTTGTGTTCCCTTACCAATATCCTGAGCCTACCCTCCTTAATTTCATTTTAATTACACTGTACTATGACTAGTTATTAAATGCTTGTATGACACACCCAGACTACCTTGGTGGAAGGGGGAGGAGGGGCAGATTTATGCATATTATTTTTTAGAAGTATTTAAAATGGTATTAGACATTTTGCTTACAGCATTAGGTGTTTTTACACTAACTGTGGTAAAAATATTGATTTAAAATACAACTAAACCTTACCTTAGGTTTTTTTAGACACATGGTTAAATAACACGTTCAAAACCCACTGCACATGAAACGTGTGTGGGATGGGGTGGTGGGGTGCAGGTGGTGTGATAGGGGAATAGAAATGCACATGTATTCCTTGAACAGCCCTGTGCAAATTCCCTGGGCAGAAACATGTAGGAGCAAGTGAGATTGGGTCCAGGATGGCCTCAAGCTCCACTGCTACATGATCTTGTACTGGAGCGTGTTCTAATGAGCTGATGGAGACTATTCCAGTTGTTGACCTGCAATGGAGTCTGTAGAGCAGTCAGGCAGCTGCTTTATGGCCTGGGTAGCAGATGGAATCCTCCCCACTGTGCACCCTTTCATGATTTGCCTCTAAGAACAGGCCATTTTCTAAAACAGTTAGAAACTATTTAAAATGGTGGACTGCTGTTACTGAGTAACAACAGTAAATATAAGACTCAGTCATGGTCTCATTGACGTGAATGGAAGCTTGTCCTTGTAGTCAGTGAGTGCAAGACCAGACTCGTATTCACTATATCTCATCTTTATTTCTTCTTCACAGGAGGCCTGATCCTGTATGGTATTGAGCATCTTCTGCAAGGTGCTGAGCATCCTCATATCTGTACAGGATCAGGTCCATAGCCTTTATGAAGTCTGTATGAAGATATCAGAAGTTAACTTTTAAGCCTATTAAACACTTGCTTAAGCACCACTTAATCCTTAGCATTGGCCAAGTGCATCCTCAAAATTTTTTGATTTTGGCCACAGGCTGAATGCATAAGTGGCATTTTTGCAAACACTCTCCTAATAAATAACAGGTATCAATATTCACTATTATTAAGCTAAATCATTTCTTTAAAGGCTACATTCCACAATGGATCCTATGACAGCAGTCCTTACTCATGTGAGTAATTGTATTGGTTTTAATGAGTGATCATGTGAGTGAAACCTTTATAGGAGCTGGCATATCACTAGGCCTCTCAATTAAGTGGCGTATACTCTATATCAGTGATACTCAGACTAAGGCTCATCAGCTGCAAGTGGCTCTTTAATGTGTCTCCTGCAGCTCTTTGCAGCACATGATATAAAAATACTGTGTGATTTAACTGTTAACCAGTCTAAGTCATTAACCAATCAGGATGCTTTTACTATGTTATTAACCATTGTAGAAACAATGAATTCACACCATTGTGGCTCTTTTGGGTAATGTTGATTGATAATTTGACTCCTGAGCCACTGAGGTCTAAGTTATCACTGCTCTGCATAAAAGAAACAAACAAAAAAGTAAACTTGTATTGCAAATTGAGGGTGTGGGGGTAATTTACAACAGAATTTGGCCTTCTGATGGATTTGGAAGCATACAGAACCTCACTTGCCATTAAGGAGTGATTAAAACTGCTTGTTTTCCTTTAAACTGGTTCCATACATGTGAGCTGAGAAGCCCTCGTACATTTTGTTTTACTTATTTAAGACCCCAAATCTGTAATAGATTCAGGTGCTTATCTAACACTCACTAGTACAGACAAAGCCAGATTATGTGTGGTCCTGCAGGAGAGCACTAGAAAGGGAAGTGTTTAGGAAGCCTTTCCAACCTCTTTCCATGCAGGCATGAGCCCTAATTTAGCTCCACTCCTTTGCACCCTTAAGAATTTTGCTGTGGGAGTTGCTAAGGGCACCTTTGTGTCAAGGCCTCACTGTCCAGAGTGCTTCCTCTAGCATCTTTCAAATGTGCTTTATAATGACTCCTGGCACTGGCAGCCAGCTGATGCTGATGATCCTGATCCATGTGGCTCAACGTCTTTGGAGCCATAATTAAACCCTTCTGTTCTAAACCAAATAATCTGAAAATCATTTTTCATTTATAGCACCTGCCAAAGACAGCTCTTGTAACTTTTTTTGGTGGAAGTAATCCTATTGACTTCAATGCAACTACTCCAATAAATTGGGATTGCTGGATTGTAACTGCTACTGACTGAAATTTTTCTGATGACATGTATTGGTTTCTGAGGCGCAGGATGGAATTTCAGAAGGGGGGCAGGAAGAGAGAGAGATTTACCCCCCCCCCCCAAAAGGCTAGTGGTTAAAGCACTTAAGTGGGATGTGGGAGAGTCAGGTTCAAGTTCCTACTCCAGATCAGGTGGAGTGGAGATTTGAATCCAGGGCTATGGCTACACTACAGCTTAATTTGACGTAAGTTATGTCACTCAGGAGTGTGAATGAGCCCACCCTCCCACCCCCCGAGCAATGTAAATTACATCGATTTAAGTGCCGGTGTGGACAGCACTATGTTGGCGGAAGAGCTTCTCCTGCCAACATAGTTACCGCCGCTCATGGGGGTACCGCTGTAAACTCTCTAATGTAGCCATAGCCAAAGTCTCCCACATCTCATGTGGGGGCTGTAACCACCCAGCTATTCTGGGTTCTTACTTTTAAATTTTCACAACAAATTTCAAAAGATCTCATTTTCGTGCCAATGCAGCATGCAAACAAATGTTGATACCTCAGCATTTTTTGTGAAATAGAATTCTTGTTTACCAGCCAGCCCTAACTGTACCCTATGTCTTGAGTTCCATTCTCCCTACAGATGCTGAGGACACCCACAACGGCTCCCTAGAATGCTGTGGTGCAGGGAGTGCAGATTGACAGGTTGTCCTCAACTTTGGTACTGAGTTTATACAAACTGGGTCATGATAAGTAAGTAAATAGAAAAGCTGATTTTTCATTACTTTTAAAATTGTATTCATTTGTGATTGTTAAGTCTACTCATACAGGATAGCTGATTTGAGTTCTAAACAGTTTCTAATATTTATTTTTATAAAGCTATACAATTTATCTTTAATATAATTATGTAATTTATTATATTAATACCAGCTGTCATATTTGGCATTGGTTATATGAAGTAGTTGAATGACTATATTAATTTTCCTTGAACTAGAAAGCTGATTTTAAAAATTTAGAGTAAGACCGAGCACCCATCAGCCAGCAATATGTCCGGGGGGGGGGGGGGGTGTATTTTAGGGGGTGTTTCTAGTAAACATTTCCCTGGTTCAACAGAGGAAATTATCAGGTCTTATCAGGAGGGTATCTTCTATTTCAGATATATTTCTTTTGCAGAATTGACCTTGGCAGTTGAGGGGTTGGCCCACGAGCAATTTCTCAGCCTTCTGTAACTGTAACAATCTCTTGTATAGTGTGATCACATATGCCATACTCTGTATGGAGCTGGCTTTAGAATACCAAAGAGGGTTAATTTATTACTACTTTAAAGGAAGGGGGCAATGAACAAACCCACCCCCACTCAGAGATTCTCCTTTATGTTTCTAGGCCTCCAGGAGTAGGTGACCCAAAGCTGGGTTTGTTGCAATGAGTTAGCACTTTTTCCCCATAGCAAAATTAAATATGGGCCTCACTGAGAACATCAGATCTGATTCACTTCCAATTTTTGGGAAGTTTGGATCCAGATTTAAACTCTGTTAAGGCCCTTCTGTAATTATGTTTTAATCGCACAAAACTGATCAGTACAGATCCTCAAGGCCTCTCTGATATGCAACACACAAAAGCAGCCCTGCCGACGATCTGACTGCTCAGTCACTAATAACTCTTCCCCTTCGTCAGGGCCGGCTCTGGCTTTTTGGCCGCCCAAAGCAAAAAAAAAAAAAAAACCTGCGGCGCGGCCGGAGCACGGGTGCAGGGGGACCGGCTGGCGGGGGGGAGGGGGAGGGAGCGGGCGGGAGAGAGAGAGAAGGGGGAGGCCAGGGCTACAGCAGGGGCGCTGCCACGCGGCCCCTCCCGCTGCGCTGCCTCCTGCCACCTGCCGCGAGGGATCCGCTCCGGTCGGCGGGGAGGGAAGGAAGAGGACTGCCCTGCAGGGTGCTCTGGTTCTCCGTGCCGCTGCCCCCTACAGGGCGGCCGGAGCGGAACAATAACAAAAAAAAAAGCGGCCATGCTGCCCTAGGATTGGGCAGAATGCCGCCTCGAACAATTTGCCGCTCCAAGCACCAGCTTGCTCAGCTGGTGCCTGGAGCCGGCCCTGCCCTCCATGCACAGTTGCCCTGTTAGGGTATGTCAGTCTACACTGCAATTAAAAACCCACGCCAGCTGACTCGGGCTCACAGGTCTCCAGCGAAGGAGCTGTTTAATTGCAGTGTTGATGTTCGGAGGTGGGAGGGTCTCAGAGCTCAAACTGCAGCCCAAGCCCAAGTATCTACATCCCAATTAAACAGTCCCTAAGTCTAAGACCTGCAAGCTTGAGTCAGCTGGCACGGGCCAGCCGCAGGTATCTAATTTTAGTGTAGACATACCCTTCTTACCATTATGACTTTTTGGGACTGGCCCTTTAAACATAGCAAAGCCAACTGCTGCCCTAATGAGGCCGTATTATAGCTGGCAAGTGCTTGCTGCAATTCCCTTTCTTCCAGCTGCAAACACTTGCCATGAGTTCTCTTTCTAATTGCTGGGGAGAGAGCACATTTTCCTAGCCTTGAAATTTGAAGGGGTTCAGATTCCTACCCTACCCGGTTTTCCTGTGTTCTGAATCTTCCTAAAACCTATCAGCAAGATTCTGGTGCACGCAGGCTTGTGCAAGCTCACAGTGGGATACTGGAAGGGAGAAGAGCTGAAATAGAATGAGAGCAAGAGATCCCTGAAACAGTGATTTGATCCTCTTACTGCTCCACATTACCACACCCCTGTCAGGGCAGAGATAGCGACATAGAACCTGCCTTCACCATCCTCCTCCCATCACCTCTTGATATTCCAGAGAGTGGCAACGTTTCTAGCTGTACTGTCCACAACAAAATTAAATAGGGAACGAAAGGAAGTTTCAAGCAGAAATCATGTCACTTTTAAACCTAGGATCTAATGTGGGGCTACATATAAAATAATGACACAGTGGTCTATCACAGAGGGAATTCCAGGAGGTATCAGTGCAAGCTCCTGGCAAGAATACATAGATTAGACATCTGCTCTGATGTGAAAATAGAACTCTTCATCTCAGCAAAGGACATTTTTCCTTTGTAAAATTGCCATCTATTTATTTGGTCCAAAATGTAAAATAAGGCATTTCAGACTAACAAAGGGAATTACAGCAAGTGATAACATAATTAGACCACAGTTTGTCAGTCAGGTACAGTGGCTAGAAGGAAAATGGTTTATTTTTTTTTTCTGACTTTTCCAGCTGATTCAGAGTACTCAATTTAAATGCTGCCTCTACAAATCACAAATCAAATGAAGAGGGCATCTGTGCAGCTGATCACATGATATAGGGTCAACCAATGTGGCATTGGTGAAATACCATGACTTGTCCCACATGATCTATCCCAAGTAACATTGTTCAAACTCAAAATATTTTTTTTAAATATGGAGATATACCTATCTCATAGAACTGGAAGGAACCCCAGAAGGTCATCAAGTCCAGCCCCCCGCCTTCACTAGCAGGACCAAGTACTCATTTTGCCCCAGATCCCTAAGTTGCCCCCTCAAGGATTGAACTCACAGCCCTGTATTTAGCAGGCCAATGCTCAAACCACTGAGGTAGCAGGGATAATTTGAAGAAGAAGGTTTCGTGTTCATATAAAGATTCTAATCTACTCGTGCTGGTTCACAAATGCAAGCTACTGTGAAAAATGGGTAATCTGAAATGTGTCTGTAATTCAAGTCAAAATGTATTGCATAACTCAATTGTATACTCCTTGCTCTAGATATGTAACCAACCTATGTTTGAAATTTAAAGAAAATTTCTTAGATAACATATTTTAAAACATGTACTTTTAGGGCTGTGGTATCGTTTATTGTATTAACTTCTGTTGGTAAGAGAGACTAGCTTTTGAGCCACACAGAGGTCTTCTTCAGCTCTGGGAAAGGAACTCCCAGCCTCACAGCAAAATGCAAGGTGGGACAGACTATTTAGCACAAGTAGTTAGCACATATTGTAAGGGACAATTCAAAGTAGAGTGGCCCGTTAACACCGCTGCAGTCATAGGACAAAAAGAGGGGGTCAGTGAATTACAGCTTTTTGTAATAAGCCATAAATCCAGTATCTCTGGTCATATCTAGCAGAGTAATGAATTTAAGCTCCTAGGCTCATCTTTTGAAAGTTGGGAAATTCCCAAACCTGAGCCATTCTTTTTATGTGACAAATCTGAGGAACTGTCCCAGATTGAGGTGTCATTAGAGGAGGTTTTGGAACAAATTGATAAACTAAACAGTGGATATAGTGTATTTAGATGTTCAGAAACCCTTTGACAAGGTCCCTCACCAAAGGCTATTAAGCAAAGTAAGCAGACATGGGATGAGAGGGAAGGTCCTCTCATGGATTGGTAACTGGTTAAAAGATAGGAAACAAAGGGTAGGAATAAATGGTCAGTTTTCAGAATGGAGAGAGGTAAATAGTGGAGTCCCCCAGGGGTCTGTGCTGGATCCAGTCTTATTCAACATATTCATAAATGATCTGGAAAAAGGGGTAAACAGCGAGGTGGCAAAATTTGCAGATGATACAAAACTACTGAAGTTAGTTAAGTCCCAGGCAGACTATGAAGAGCTACAAAAGGATCTCTCAAAACTGGGTGACTGGGCAACAAAATGGCAGATGAAATTCAATGTTGATAAATGCAAAGCAATGCACATTGGAAAACGTAATTCCAACTATACATATAAAATGATGGGTTCTAAATTAGCTATTACCACTCAAGAAAGAGATCTTGGAGTCATTGTGGATAGTTCTCTGAAAACATCCACTCAATATGCAGCGGCAATCAAAAAAGCCAACAGAATCTTGGGAATCATTAAGAAAGGGATAGATAATAAGACAGAAAATATCATATTGCCTCTATATAAATTCATGGTGTGCCCATATCTTCAATACTGCATGCAAATGTGGTCGCCCCATCTCAAAAAAGATATATTGGAATTGGAAAAGATTCAGAAAAGGGCAACAAAAATGATTAGAGGTATGGAGCATCTGCCATATGAGGAGAGATTAATAAGACTGGGACTTTTCAACTTGGAAAAAAAGACGACTAAGGGGGGATATGATAGAGGTCTATAAAATCATGCCTGATGTTCAGAAAGTAAATAAGGAAGTGTTATTTACTCCTCATAACACGAGAACTAGGGGTCACTAAATGAAATTAATAGGCAGCAGATTTAAAACAAACCCTTTGACAGGTATTTATCTTCCACAGTCAACCTGTGGAACTCCTTGCCAGAGGATGATTTGAAGGCCAAGACTATAACAGGATTCAAAAAAGAACTAGATAAGTTCATGAAGGATAAGTCCAGCAATGGCCATTAGCCAGAATGGGCAGGGATGGTGTCCCTAGCCTCTGTTTGCCAGAAGCTGGGAATGGGCAAAAGGGGATGGATCACTTGATGATTACCTGTTCTGTTCATTCCCTCTGGGGCATCTGGCATTGGCCACTGTCGGAAGACTGGATACTGGACTAGATGGACCTTTGGTCTGACCTAGTATGACCGTTCTTACATTCTTAAGAATGCAAAGTGTTCACCCACAAGTGAAAGATGGTGTTTTTGTCTTTTATCATTTTCCTCTGTGAATTCATTCAAGAGTGTAATGATTGTTTTGTTTCACCCATATAGCTGTTGTTGGGGGCATTTAGTGTACTAGATAAGGCACACTACATGTTGTGATAGGCATGTATAAGACCTATGGATCTTGAAATTTGTAATGGGGTGTTGATTATTGTAGCAGTGGAGATATGTCTGCAGGTTTTGCATCAGTTGTTCTGGCAATGTCTGGTGCTGGTTTGAGTTGGTTTGTCCTGATCTGTGGGGACCTGGCTTCTGATGATGAGCTTGGAGAGGCTGAGGGGGTTGTTTGAAGACCAGAAGTGGAGGTTTAGGAAAGATTTCTTTCAGAATGGGGTCCCCATTGAGTATGGGTTGTAGTTGTTACCTTGTCTCTCTAATATCCTGGGACCAAAATGGCTACATGTACACTGCACACTTTTAGGGCTGGTCATTTATAGTCCTCCTGTCTCTGGAACTCCCCTGTGTGAAGTGGTGAATCAGGTAGGTGCTGTATTAGAATTTTTTTTTACATGTGCCAGTTTCAACTTCCTATGTTTAACTTCTTAAAATCTCTATTCTCACTACTTGTAATATATTTTTAGCTTGTACTCTTGAAGCAACTTATCCTAATATTATGAATTCTAGACTATTCCTTTAGCAAATAACTGAGAGGCTAGCTCATTAAACCCTGAGTCTGTGACTGTTACAATTGGTTGCTGTCTTACAGCGTATAGTATTTCTTAGGATGATCTCTTTATGAAGAACTTCTATTTGCTAAAGTCATGTGCTTTGTTTTTAAAGTTAATCATCTCTAGTCCAAATTTTCCTGCCACAGAAAACAAAACAAACAAGATATGGCAAATCCCTCTCAGATCAGCAAAATAGAGAGGTCAGACTTTTGCCTTGTTTACTGATGTTAATGTTTTGAGCATTACTTTATTTAACTAGGTTCCCTACTTTCTTTTTTCCTTCATTAGTTAAACACCTTCCTTTCTTTCTATCGTCCACTTTTACAACTCTCATTTTTCATCTTAATCAGAAAGGAATATGTTAAAGCTATTAAGTTAGCAAGGACCAAATACTTCTCCAGCTCCCCACCCCCAGCTCTGTTGCAGAATAGGCAGTATGCATGAGAAGATGTCCTTTTAAGGAAAGAATAATCTATTTTCCAGTTCCAACAAATTTCAACCACATTCGAACAGAAAAGATCATATTTCCATGCTGTAGGTAGATGGCTCCAACATTATTCATGTGATTCTTTGTATATGTCTGCAGCAGCCATTTAACAGGAGCACTGAGCTAACTCTGAAATACTATAGCACTCAGGTCCAGCCTTTTATGTTTGTTTACTTATTTTTATGAGCTTTCCTCCGTTATTTGATTAACAGAGCTGATGTATAACAGAAGACAGCTAAAGAAATTCATTTGACTATTCTAAAGGGAGGCCCCATTATATCGACCTTGGAACACCAGGACAGTGAACCTAAAATCTGAGGTTTTACCACATGGCTGTTAAAAGACAAAGGACCTCAGCTGCTATAAAGTGGTCTAGCTCCATTGATTTTAATGGTTCTATGCCGAGTTCTTGCCAGCTGAGGATCTGGCCCAGAGAGTCCAGTCATCCTATTGCTTCTGTACTGGGCATGAGATGAAAATGAGGCAAGATAAAATGGAGGGAAAAAATGTGAAAATAGCAGCGTAACAGGGTAGCATGCCTTAAAGGCTGGAAGGCCTGAGGCCAGTCAACCCTGATTACTGAAGGAGTCACTCCTGAGCAGTATCATGGAATTTCTCTATAAAGAGCAGCGGTAAGCGGGGGGTGGGGCATGGGGAATCAGGAAACTGTAGAGAGACTGCAGTGAGGGAGAACAGGGATGTTGCCCCACCCAAGGAGGACTGGGAGTAGCATGCTAAAGCAGGAAAATCCAGAGACATCAGGGGAATTTTGGCTGTGGCCAGCTTGAGACTGGAACAAGGATTTTTGTGTTTAAGTCTGAACTTTATGTGGATAAATCAGATCCTAAGGAAGAGTCTTGTTAATGGACTTGTCAAAGTCTTTTTACTTTAGTTTATTGAGAAAACAAGAGGGGAAACTGAGTCAGGCTGCCTGTAGAGTGACCTGAGGCCATGAGTGGGTGCTTGGGAGGCAGCTGGCATGGTGACAAGCACCAAAACTTGGAGGGCTGATATACGAGCTTGAGCAAACCGATGGACATGTAGCACTGGCGGCAGTGCAGCAGCAGTCTAGAGGTGAGCGCAACCCTGAAAATGAAGTCACAGATAGAGGGGAAAATGGACATGGGTAGAGAGCAAGTCACTCACTATATGCTCCCATCAATGGTCTGTTGTGAGGGACCATAAAAAGAACCGATCTGCAGCAGCTTTATTTATGTTATGGAAGTGCCCTGAGATGTCAATGAGGAGCAGCACCCTCATTGTGCTAGGTGTTGTCCATACACCCAGGTAGCCAGAATCCCTTCCCCAAAACAATTATAATCAAATAAATCTAATTTATGACTGGGACAGCTTGAAAGAGAGAGAGCTACTGTGGGAGCCAGAGGCAATGAAGGCAGGTCCCAACATACAATCAAGTGAGTACCAGGCTGTCTTGGCCATGGAAGACAGTTCTAACAGCAAGACTGATAAGCCATTGGGACGTGAGGGATTCTCCGTCTCTTGTAGTCTTTATGTCAAGACTAGATCTCTTTCTAAATGATATAGTATAGCTCAAACGGAAGTTATGGGCTCAAGGCTGACATTATTGGCTGAGGTTCCTTAGCCTGTGTTATGCAAGAGTCGGACTAGATGATCACAATGGTCCCTTCTTGCCTCAAAATCTATTAATCCAATGGCAAGTTTTGGCTCACTGTATCTATTTCTTCTATTAGAATTTATCTCTCCCCCTTTCTGTTCTTCCCTCCCCACCATCTACGCGAACATGTACCCAATAGTGATAGAGTTGAAGTTAAACTTTCAAACTGTTGATTTGTGAGTGTTAGAAATTTTTCAAAAGGATTCAATGGGAATACTTAGATTAGAAGCCTTATGGGGCAAGGACTCTGATTTTATATGTAGGAGGACGGTGCCAGATGTAATGGGGCTGGGACTTCTGGTCGCTACCATAATGCACATAACTATTAATATTCCCATGACTACTGCAAGCAGGATTTGGCCCATAGTAAATGGATTTAGTTTTCATATCCTGATTGCCTACAATGGTTCATTTCATCAACCTTGCGCAATTTGCTATGGTTTTGATTTATTCTACAACATCCTTATAGACTTCTAATCCTTACAGCTTTCACACATATGGAATTAGTTACTGATTTAATGCCCCATTGATATCAGGGAAAATAATTAATTTTCTGACATTATAAAATAAAGGGGATCTAAGCTTCATGTTTTCCCATTCCCACTTACCATTTAGGTGTCATCTGTAGTGCAAAGGTAAATCTTTAGTATTCACAATAACTTCACAAATGTGACTGATGTTTGAAAAGTAACATAATAAACATGGAAATTGAAGAGGTAATGGAATTCTCTGGAAGCAAGGGGTAGGAAATAGTTTTTACAGTATTTTTAATATACTTACTAATGTAAGGCCTTAAAAGCCACAAAATGGAAATTTGAGCTCTTTCTATTGAATGATCTGTTTCAGTAAACTTTTTATCTTAAGAAGCTATAATGCAAATTCTTACACAGTAATGGTCTAACAGTATATCTGCCAATGATACTCAAGTCTCCTGGGATATTTCTGTAGGAAATATATTTTGTAAAGGTTGAACTATATGTGAGGACTGTTTTAAAAGAAAAGGCCACAGCTTTGGAGAGCCAGCCTCTATAGAGTTTTCATAGCTCGACTCCTAAGGGACTTACAGTGACTTTCCTTTTTTTCCCTTATGAAAGACTCCTATAGAAAATAACCTCTGTATAGAATTTGTCAGCCATCCTTAAGAACTAGACAGAGAATTAGACTGCTGCTATAGAGTTCTATAGGACGTTTAAAACACTATAGAAAGGGATATCATTCTCTAATAAAATATATAGGTTTTTTAGAGTAACTGCTATAGAACCCAATTGGTTTAATCTCTATTAAACTTTGTAGGTCTGTTTCTATTAGTTAAAAGAAAACTGTTTTTCTGTAATGCTCTCCTGGAATTAGACTTATGGCTTTAAATAATATATTATTGAGTAGCTTGTAATAAGTTATTGTGGGGAGAGCTGTGTGGGGATTTTTGGTTTATTTGGTAGCAGAACCAAAAACCAATTGTTTGGGGTTGACCTGGAATGCATTTTTTTGAGTTTTTTGGCAAAACAAAAAAAATTAAAATAATCATTTCAGATCAAATGAAATATTCTGGTCAACTCAAAACTGATCTTTTTGTTTTCAAGCTTTTTAAATTAAATTGAGCCAAATTTTGAAACCAAAAATTGAAACCTTTCATTTTGAAAATGTCTAAATGAAACATTGTCTTTTTCAACCATTTTCTCGTTATTTTTAAACAAAACAATTAGCAAATCTGACACAAATTTGCAAAATGTTTTGGTCCAGCCAAATTTGCAAAGTCTCCAAAAAACTTTGCCCACCTCTAATCATGGGTCCCTAAGTCATGTAATAAAAATGAGATAAAGATGAATGCAAACTTTATTTGTCTTGATGTTACTAGACCAGGGATCGGCAACCTTTGGCACGCGGCCTGGCAGGGTAAGCATCCTGGCGGGCCGGGCCGGTTTGTTTACCTGCCGCGTCCGCGGGTTCAGCCGATCATGGCTCCCACTGGCCACAGTTCGCCGCTCCAGGCCAATGGGGGTTGCGGGAAGTAGCGCGGGCCGAGGGATGTGCTGGCCGCTGCTTCCTGCAGCCCCCACTGGCCTGGAGCGGCGAACCGCGGCCAGTGGGAGCCGTGATCAGCCGAACCTGGGGACACGGCAGGTAAACAAACCGGCCCCGCCCGCCAGGGTGCTTACCCTGGCAGGCTGCATGCCAAAGGTTGCCAATCCCTGTACTAGACAAAAGAACCCAAGTGGGTTCTAAAGGCTGACATCACCTTTTGTAGATCATCCCCCAAAGAAATTGTGGTTAAGCAGATGTCTCTTATAGACTTGTGCAAAACATTCACATAAACCTCAAACCCAGTTGAGCTTAGCCTGAGTTTGAAGTTCTGCATTAAATATTAATATGGACAGAAGATGCTTGCACAGCTACATATTTCAGAAACCGTGTGCTGTTCTGTACTGAAATATCTCCAAGATTCCTTTACTTCCTAAACAAAAAGGTTATCTTTTTTAATGAAGACAGAGTCTCAGGAGATTTTAGAGAGCAATACACTAATGCAGCCAACCTGAACCTGCATCATGTGTCTCTCTGGGAGTGTCCAAGCTGTTCTCCTGGACAGCTCTTGTGTACAATGCATTCTCCTGATTAATTAAACACGGGTTTTGGCTACAATATTAACTACAATAATATATTTTTTGTCTGTTTCCATGCCCTAGCCAGTATGAAAACAGCATCTCCCATGAGCTCCTGTTTAGTCCATGTGCCAGACTTTTTAAAGGTATTTAGGTGCATAGTGGGATTTTCCGAAGTGTCTAGGTGCCTAACTCCAACTAAAATCTTAATCTCATCGATTTCAATGGGACTGAAGCATATGCTTAAACATAAGCATGTGATCAAGTGCTTTACTTAATCAGGCCCCAAAACCTTGGCCTTACTACTTGTAAAAGTGAGAATTGAGAAATGTCTCTCTGATGGTTGTTTGTTGCAAAATCTCAAGGTAGCCACCAAGCATGACCACATTTCAGTAGAGCAGTTGCATTTATGTCTCGGGAGAAATACACGTGCTTTTAAAACAAAATAAAAAACAAGCAAAGCAACAACATGTAATGTGAAACCCCCTATGTGCTAAAGTTCTGTAGAGAATATTGAGCTCTATTTTTCTTATTTTTGATTTGGTCTGCAGTTCTCTCCTATTAGTTCCCTGATAGCCCACAGCTATTAAAATTCTAAGCAGTCAACATGCAAGAAAACATAGCATAATTAAAAGCTGCTCTTTCTCTTTCCCTCTCCTCTTTCCCTCTGTAGACTTCACTAAAAATGTATGTAAAAGACAAACCTTTGATCCAAAATGATCATTTTTTAAGTCTAAAGTTACTAACCTCTTAATTTGTCATTGACAGTAGTAGTAAAGAGAGCTGTTCTTAGCTGAGGAAAAATGCTTTCGATATTTTCTCTAGCAGTCAGCCAAAGCAAAACCTGATTCCAGACTCCTGTGAAACTTTAGAAGTTCAGACCTGGCTAGAGATCCAAACTTTGCAGCTGGCCTGTATCAATATAATTTAAAAAAAAAAAAAAAAACCTGGGCCAAATCTAGAGGCAATGTGTAAATTAAAACTCCTTTCACCCAGCTCCCTTAATGCTACTTATGCCTACGATTTCAATATCTAATGTTGTGTAACTTGCTCTCTGAGGAGCTGCAGTTGGAGTAAGCAGTTATAAGTTTTAGTTGTGTGACAGATAGCTCAGTCAGAAAGGCTAAAGGCAAATACCTGTGAATCATGACACAGGGCTGTTGTAATGAGGCCACCTCAAGGACATCAATTATAATAAAGTCTGTAGGCTAAAGTCTCAAGCTTATTCTAGCCCTTTTGTGTAGCTCTGATGCTGCAACAGGATTGGAATCTGGCTTGATTTCATCATCTGAAAATCCCTTCAACATGGCTGATTTTTCAATTGCCATGATGCTGACAGCTCTCTGCACTGGAATAGGGGGCATGCTGGGAGATGGCAGGGGCAGGAGGGGACACTCTGGCTATTATCAGCTGATGAGATATCCCCTTGTAAACTCTTATGAAATGGTGTTCTTTAGAGCAGTCCACAGGCTCCTCTAAGCTATCCTGGGGCCCTGGCCGGATGCGGCCTAAGAATCAAAGAGTCACAGGCCCATCCTTTGCAGCCCCAACCCTTCTCTCTGCTGTGCCCGAGGTGGGGAGAGTTAGGTGCGGCAGAAAATCTGGGACTGTGTGTATTGGTCTTACTGGAGTAGGCCTTGTGTTCTGTCATAAAGAAGTGATTGACCTTGAAACAATTATTTCTTTTTCCCTCTGCCTCTTCTACAGAGTATTTCCCCCTTGAGTTAGAAGGACCTGCTAATAAAGAGCTGTCCTTTTAAGATACATCTGCATTCATCTTAGACTTTTTTGTAGAGATTCATGCATGAATCATCTTCTCTTTAAGTGTGCTATAAGAAGCATCTTACAAACTTTGATTGCTGAAACATACCAGGTTTATTTAAAAAAACACAGTAAAAATTACCAAGGGGGAACCCCCGACCACCAATTCCAGTCATGCCCAGTGCTTAATCTTGTCTCTGTTATAAGTGAGTTGAGATTTTGCAGGATAGACATTAGCATTGTTCTGTACATGCTTACTCCATGCCAAGTATAACGGGGCCCAACTTGTGGCGGGGAGGAAGGAAGAGATGGGTTTTAAGATGTGAGTAGCCAGCACAATACAATATATCTACACTAGCAAATGGAAACAAAACAAGCATACACTTTCTTGCACAACCAATCAATACATTAATATATCTTCATTAGCGAGATTGTTTTATGTTATTGATATTAAAGATCTACATATTGTGTCAGGTTTCTTGTAATTGTTATTGATTAATAAAACCCTGTGGGCTGAGATTTCTTTCCCTTGTATTGCTTTAAGACAGATCCCTTATTAAGCCATAAACTGTTATCATACTTGTGAAATAATACTATACATACATAAAGTTGTGGCTCATTCTAGATACCACCTGCACCGGTGTAGAGCATAAGAGGGTAGCTATTTTGGGGTACACACACCGCTCAGCTTATTTTAAGAATGGATTTTTGACTCATGTCATTCATAGTTCAAATATGACGTCTACAATACAATGTTCAATTGTAATGAGATAATCTAATGTATACTGACAGGTCGTTTATGACTGAATCCCAATGTTAGCTCTGCATACCAAGGAGCATGCCAAAGAAAAGTAACCCTTTTTACTCAGTGAGGGAGGAAAATGGATAACCTCTGGAATTAAGTGAAAAATTGAATCCAGCTTCCTGTGTGCACTTTAGGCCCCGCACAGGGATTACAGAACTAGCTCTGAACTGCTTGGCTGCTGACAATAAAGATTTTATGTGTGTCATGTTGAATTTTCAAAGAAGTTCCAGAATCGAAAAGGTCATTTTTACATTGCGTCTATGCTGTTTAGGAAGTTAAATGCTTTATACTGGCCTCTCTTCTCATTGGGATCGGAGTTTATGTACCCAATCTCAAGTAATGTAGTAGCATAGCAGTTAAGGAAGGGTGGGGGAGGGGAAGGGGCAGTCCTATGCAAACTGAATTCCAAAGCTTTAGCCTACTTTTCATCATTAAAAATTTATCTACTGTGGAACTCTTATAGCAAAAACACTTTATTGCCAACAAATGCTCTATAGGAGGAGTTTTATTAACACAAAGGGACTGTATTTGATTGATATATATGGCTATCAAATACAGTTTGTATGTGTATAAAATGCAGAATCAGTGCCCTTACAATCCACAACGCTTCTGTTCTTGGCATGAAACAGCATATAATAAAAGTAAAGATGCTTTTTTGTGTACTCGGCATTATTAAATATTTATATGCTTTCTTTGGTAGCATATAACCTAATACATTATAGGTCATTGGGGCTGTAGAATGTTCCACTCTGAGAACTGCTTGCCTATACTTTGCAGTCATTATGGGAGACACATGAGACAGCTCAACATAAAGGACATGCTGTCATTTCTAATCCATGCATATAAATAGATCATGCAGGACTAAGACCTATATGAATATCCACTGTGAACACAATTTCAAAGATCTGTATTAAAAGCTTCTTATTAACATAATATACTCCCCCCAAAAATTCCAGCAATGTTCCATTAATCAAGATATACACTAAATCTTTAAAAATACACTTAAGTACTCAGCCCTGTTATTTTTTTTTATAATACAGTTAGTTAGAACTACATGAAACCTACAGTCAAGAAACGATCAGTAGATCTTAACACGGGCCACAAAATAGTGTCTTTAATTTTACATTTGAGGTTCCAGTCTCTTGTTATTACTAGAAAGATTTACAGGGTATGTATGTGAGAGGATTTAGATACTTTTATATAAAACTCCCCTCTGTATTGATGGGAGCATAACGTCTCAGAAATTCCTAGTGTATGAATTCCACAAGAAAATAATGAGGAAGCTCTCTGATGTGATCTTTTTACCATATTCTCATTTGACTGCTAATTTATTTTTAACTCAGTAATGGGAACAGTAATTTACTAGTTAAATCCAATAATTTTTGATTTTAGAGGTCAACCCTCCAGTTGGAGTCATTTGCAAAACTTCCATTGACTTCATTGGGGCAGGATCAGGATCTTTATTCATGGGAAAAGATAAGGACATTACAATATCTATCCTATCTAATGTCCTCATAATAATATTAATAATAGCCCACACACTTCATCTGAAGGTCTGGTTTCTTTACAAAGGAGAGAAAGCATCATCTCCTTTTTGCAGATGGGAACATTAAGGCAAAGAGACTTGTCAAAAGTCACACGACAGGTCAGTGATAAAGCCAGGAATAGAACCCAGGCCTCTGGCTTACCAGTCCAGTGCTAATCTGTTGGATCATGTTGGCTAAAATACACTTAAACTAACATTATATGACTATTACAAATCCTCGAATACATTAAGAACTAATTCTCCTAATTACAGAAATGCTATGTTTCTTTTCAAGGTCTTGATAATAACTAAAGCACCATTTATTTTTTTCAAAAAAATATTGGCAATTATATTGTAAAACAAGTATTTATGGGAGGAAATACAATCTAATGCCAAGAAAGATTTCCTTTTTTGCCAAGAGGGCTGAGCTGTTTTATAGACTAATCTACAGAATTTACTGTATGTGCAATCCCATGGGGGAATAAATATGATCCTAAAACAGGCAAAATGCTGGACTGGATGTGATGATCAGAGAATGTTTGCGCACATAGGTTGACATTACCTCATAATTGCTACATTCTGGCTCCACAGTAGATGTAGGATTCTGGCTACAAGCAAATTAGTCCTCTAGAGTCCATCAGTTAACTCTCTGTGGCCACCTATGATTATTAAAAATAATAATGCACGGGTACATAACCCCGTGATTAAGAATGGGATACACGCTATTGTTAGGTTCTAGAAAAACAGTAATGGATAAAAAAGTGAAACATAACTAAAGTAAAGCAGCTCATGGGTAGCATGAATCACATTTGTCACTTCTTCTGTCAGGTCCCAAACCTTTTTCCAGCACGTACCGTAAACAAGACTACATTGTTAAATAGTTTTCAATATAGCTCTTCCCTGATTGGATGAGTGTGAGAAGAATGATGCTTGGATGCAGTAATGAAAAGTTTTATGAAAGGAATATACAGCATGTGTGTTTGGGAATTTAAACTGACCCTGCACGTGTATCTGATATAGCGTGAAATGTATGAAAAATGGAATTTTTTATCTGAATGTTGGGAGTTTGAATAAAGTGGAACTAGTATGCAAGGCATTTGTTCCTCCTCTGAAACAATCTTCTAGGGTGCCCAAATTATTGTGAGAAAGCCAAAATATCATAGAATCATAGAATATCAGGGTTGGAAGGGACCTCAGGAGGTCATCTAGTCCAACCCCCTGCTCAAAGCAGGACCAATTCCCAACTAAATCATCCTAGCCAGGGCTTTGTCAAGCCGGGCCTTAAAAACCTCCAAGGAAGGAGACTCCACCACCTCCCTAGGTAACGCATTCCAGTGCTTCACCACCCTCCTAGTGAAATAGTGTTTCCTAATACCCAACCTAGACCTCCCCCACTGCAACTTGAGACCATTGCTCCTTGTTCTGTCATCTGCCACCATTGAGAACAGCCGAGTTCCATCCTCTTTGGAACCCCCCTTCAGGTAGTTGAAGGCTGCTATCAAATCCCCCCTCATTCTTCTCTTCTGGAGACTAAACAATCCAAGTTCCCTCAGCCTCTCCTCATAAGTCATGCGCTCCAGACCCCTAATCATTTTTGTTGCCCTCCGCTGGACTCTTTCCAATTTTTCCACATCCTTCTTGTAGTGTGGGGCCCAAAACTGGACACAGTACTCCAGATGAGGCCTCACCAATGTCGAATAAAGGGGAACGATCACGTCCCTCGATCTGCTGGCAATGCCCCTACTTATACAGCCCAAAATGCCGTTAGCCTTCTTGGCAACAAGAGCACACTGTTGACTCATATCCAGCTTCTCGTCCACTGTGACCCCTAGGTCCTTTTCTGCAGAACTGCTACCTAGCCATTCGGTCCCTAGTCTGTAGCTGTGCATGGGATTCTTCCGTCCTAAGTGCAGAACTCTGCACTTGTCCTTGTTGAACCTCATCAGGTTTCTTTTGGCCCAATCCTCTAATTTGTCTAGGTCCCTCTGTATCCGATCCCTACCCTCTAGTGTATCTACCACGCCTCCTAGTTTAGTGTCATCGGCAAACTTGCTGAGAGTGCAGTCCACACCATCCTCCAGATCATTAATAAAGATATTAAACAAAACCGGCCCCAGGACCGACCCTTGGGGCACTCCGCTTGAAACTGGCTGCCAACTAGACGTGGAGCCATTGATCACTACCCGTTGAGCCCGACGATCTAGCCAGCTTTCTATCCACCTTACAGTCCATTCATCCAGCCCATACTTCTTTAACTTGGCAGCAAGAATACTGTGGGAGACTGTATCAAAAGCTTTGCTAAAGTCAAGGAATAACACATCCACTGCTTTCCCCTCATCCACAGAGCCAGTTATCTCATCATAGAAGGCAATTAGGTTAGTCAGGCACGACTTCCCCTTGGTGAATCCATGCTGACTGTTCCTGATCACTTTCCTCTCCTCTAAGTGTTTCATAATTGATTCCTTGAGGACCTGCTCCATGATTTTTCCAGGGACTGAGGTGAGGCTGACTGGCCTGTAGTTCCCCGGATCCTCCTTCTTCCCTTTTTTAAAGATGGGCACTACATTAGCCTTTTTCCAGTCATCCGGGACCTCCCCCGATCGCCATGAGTTTTCAAAAATAATGGCTAATGGCTCTGCAATCTCATCCGCCAACTCCTTTAGCACCCTCGGAGGCAGCGCATCCGGCCCCATGGACTTGTGCACGTCCAGTTTTTCTAAATAGTCCCGAACCACTTCTTTCTCCACAGAGGGCTGGTCACCTTCTCCCCATATTGTGCTGCCCAGTGCAGCAGTCTGGGAGCTGACCTTGTTTGTGAAGACAGAGGCAAAAAAATCATTGAGTACATTAGCTTTTTCCACATCCTCTGTCACTAGGTTGCCTCCCTCATTCAGTAAGGGGCCCACACTTTCCTTGACTTTCTTCTTGTTGCTAACATACCTGAAGAAACCCTTCTTGTTACTCTTAACATCTCTTGCTAGCTGCAACTCCAAGTGTGATTTGGCCTTCCTGATTTCACTCCTGCATGCCTGAGCAATATTTTTATACTCCTCCCTGGTCATTTGTCCAATCTTCCACTTCTTGTAAGCTTCTTTTTTGCGTTTAAGATCAGCAAGGATTTCACTGTTTAGCCAAGCTGGTCGCCTGCCATATTTACTATTCTTTCTACACATCAGGATGGTTTGTTCCTGCAACCGCAATAAGGATTCTTTAAAATACAGCCAGCTCTCCTGGACCCCTTTGCCCTTCATGTTATTCTCCCAGGGGATCCTGCCCATCTGTTCCCTGAGGGAGTCAAAGTCTGATTTTCTGAAGTCCAGGGTCCGTATTCTGCTGCTCTCCTTTCTTCCTTGTGTCAGGATCCTGAACTCGACCATCTCATGGTCACTGCCTCCCAGGTTCCCATCCACTTTTGCTTCCCCTACTAATTCTTCCCTGTTTGTGAGCAGCAGGTCAAGAAAAGCTCTGCCCCTAGTTGGTTCCTCCAGCACTTGCACCAGGAAATTGTCCCCTACACTTTCCAAAAACTTCCCGGATTGTCTGTGCACCGCTGTATTGCTCTCCCAGCAGATATCAGGGTGATTAAAGTCTCCCATGAGAACCAGGGCCTGCGATCTAGCAACTTCTGCTAGTTGCCAGAAGAAAGCCTCGTCCACCTCATCCCCCTGGTCTGGTGGTCTATAGCAGACTCCGACCACGACATCACCCTTGTTGCTCACACTTCTCAACTTTATCCAGAGACACTCAGGTTTTTCTGCAGTTTCATACCGGAGCTCTGAGCAGTCATACTCCTCTCTTACATACAACGCAACTCCCCCACCTTTTCTGCCCTGCCTGTCCTTCCTGAACAGTTTATATCCATCCATGATAGTACTCCAGTCATGTGAGTTATCCCACCAAGTCTCTGTTATTCCAATCGCATCATAGTTCCCTGACTGTGCCAGGACTTCCAGTTCTCCCTGCTTGTTTCCCAGGCTTCTTGCATTTGTGTATAGGCACTTAAGATAACTCACTGATCGTCCCTCTTTCTCAGTATGAGACAGGAGTCCTCCCCTCTTGCGCTCTCCTGCTTGTGCTTCCTCCCAGGATCCCATTTCCCCACTTACCTCAGGGCTTTGGTCTCCTTCCCCCGGTGAATCTAGTTTAAAGCCCTCCTCACTAGGTTAGCCAGCCTGCTGGCGAAGTTGCTCTTCCCTCTCTTCGTTAGGTGGAGCCCGTCCCTGCCCAGCACTCCTCCTTCTTGGAACACCATCCCATGGTCGAAGAATCCAAAGCCTTCTCTCCGACACCACCTGCGTAGCCATTCGTTGACTTCCACGATTTGACGGTCTCTACCCAGGCCTTTTCCTTGCACAGGGAGGATGGACGAGAACACCACTTGCGCCTCAAACTCCTTTATCCTTCTTCCCAGAGCCACGTAGTCTGCAGTGATCCGCTCAAGGTCATTCTTGGCAGTATCATTGGTGCCCACGTGGAGAAGCAGGAAGGGGTAGCGATCCGAGGGCTTGATGAGTCTCGGCAGTCTCTCCGTCACATCGTGTATCCTAGCTCCTGGCAAGCAGCAGACCTCTTGGTTTTCCCGGTCGGGGCGGCAGATAGATGACTCAGTCCCCCTGAGGAGGGAGTCCCCGACCACCACCACCCTCCTCCTCCTCTTGGGAGTGGTGGTCGTGGAACCCCCATCCCTAGGACAGTGCATCTTTTGCCTTCCAATCGGTGGAGTCTCCTTCTGCTCCCTTCCCTCAGATGGGTCATCTACTCTACTCTCCGCATTAGTACCTGTAGAGAGAACATGGAAACGATTGCTCACCTGTATCTCCATTGCTGGTACATGGATGCTCCTCTTTCTCCTTCTGGAGGTCACATGCTGCCAAACTTCTTCATCATCCATCTGTCCCTGCTGCGCCTGCTCTGAATCTTCAGAACATTGTGGCCGTAGAAGCATCTCCTGACGTCTGTCCAGGAAATCTTCATTTTCCCTTATGCAACGCAGAATCGATACTCGTTTCTCCAGACCTCGAACCTTCTCTTCCAATATGGAGACCAGCTTGCACTTTGTACAGACAAAGTCGCTTCTGTCCTGTGGAAGAAAGACAAACATGGCACAACCTGTGCAGGTTACAACAGCTGATCGCTCACCTTCCATATCACCTTCCTCTTAAGAGCTTCCTCAGCTGTTGCAAGAACTACTCAGAGAAACCTGCAGATGAAAGCCTCAGTGAGCTCTCTCCAGGCGAACTCCCTCTGTTAGCCTCTGCTGTTCGCCGCTCAGCTGGTTCGCTGCTGACTGCCCTTATATACCAGTCAGGCCCACTCAAGGCCCACCTGGAGGAAAGCACTCCCAATTCACACTTTTCAAACAAACAAGCAAGCAATCAAGCACACGGTCAAACTGACAAACTGTCCCAGCAACAGACACTCAGATACTCACCAACACAGCCCCCCTAATGCAGCACTTAGCGTACCTCCTCTCGGACAGCTCCCAGGCAAACTCCCTCTGTTAGCCTCTGCTGTTCGCCGCTCAGCTGGTTCGCTGCTGACTGCCCTTATATACGTATGTACAAAGCTATTAAATATTAAGCAGTGGAACAGCAGCAGCCTGAGGCATCATCCTTTATACAAATTATAAAAGCACAGCAAACTACTGACACAGTGGCCAAATTGTAACTTTTAAAATTCTTAAAATCCAAGATTTTCCAGGGTACTAGCTAGCCCCTGGATTCCTTGAAGACTAATTATTTTTTAAAGAGCGACAGCCATGACCTCCCCCCACAACACTCACTTGCCCCCTTTTAGTAATAAGACCCTAGAACTGTCCCTGCTTAGATGAGAACCAAACCTGGTTTTGAGTTTAGCTGTGCAACAGTCTCTGATCAGGTTCTGCAAAATCAAAAATAATAGACAGCCTCCGTGGCCCATCTCTAATTACAGCTACTATATGGGGGCCAGATCTTCAGCAGTATAAACTGTCCTAGTTTCATTAACATCAGGGCAGCTACACTGATTCACAACAGCTGTAAATCTGGCACATTGTTTTTGTTAAGTCAATAAGGACATTAAAAAAAAAAAACTATTGATGGTCACTGCTGAGCTGATGCATGGGAATCAAAGAAGATGAGATGGTTTTTATGAGCATGTTGTTCTTGTTTCTTTTAAGTGAAGAAAATTCACAGCTACCCACAATATTGTGTGTGTGTGTGTGTGTGTGTGTGTGTGTGTGTGTGTGTGTGTGTGTATAAAGACAGTGTTTTAAACTACTAATGATTTTTTTTTAATACTGGCTCAAACCTCAGGAAAAGATCTATCTTGAAAAAATATAAATTGCCTTGCTAATGTAGGGCTAAAGATTATGAAATATAGTCCATTAAAATAAAACCAGTAGTTTCCTTCCTGGTGGAATTTTACAGATTTATCGCATTGTGCTGTGTTAAAACAAAGTATCATCAAGCTTCCTATTAGTTTGTGAGCAAGCAACCCTTAGGGCAAATGAAATTAAACAACTTTATGTACAGAGTACCTGAAAAAAAATTACAAGGCTAGACAAGAGGACTGGTGCTACAGTGGATGTCTGTAACCACAGTCTGTAGAAACCACGAGTCCTTCCTGTAGGAGAGTGGCTGGAAGGGACCACTTTTTCCTTGTATCAAACAGAATTTGTATCCATTCAAGAACATGGCTTGTGTCATCAACACGGCCGCATGACAGTATTGCTGTATAACTGAAAGTGTTTGCACAAGAAAACTTTACTATTCTATTTTAACGAGGGGGTAAAGTAGGGCAAAGTGATACCGAAGCATTTCTGAAACTTCTCAGTTCAACTTTGATTTGTGAAAGCCCAGTTCAAAACCAGAAAATAAATAATAAGTGGGTACTAATGTCCATACAGTAAAGTATGTATGGTGTGACTAGCAGAAGTCCTTTGCATGTTTAAACTGATGTATTCAAACTGAAGTAGCTAGGAGCTTAGATACTTGTTGACAGACTACTCTCTAAAGGCTCTGCAGCAGGGTTGGTGGTCATATTAAATCTGTTTCATTCTCATATGCGGCTCTCTTCCATTCCCTCCTCTGGGGAGAAATTTGGATTCATTTTCACTGGTTGCCAAACACCAAGTCTAACAAGGAATACTGAAAAGAATAGACCCATCCCTTCACTAGTGAAAAGGATCAACAATTACAGCGAGGGATAGATAAACTCGTTGCAAGAAAATTAGACTCTCTTTTTTGCTCAGTCCCTCTCTGGCTTTGCTCCATAAGCCAACATTTCCAAATATAGCTGCTATGGAACAGCTCTGTGGAATTTCAAATGTGCAAAAATTTTAAAATAGTTTGAAATTTCAAGCTATTTGTAGATTGTATGAGCCAGTCAGTCTGGAAGGAAGTGGGCTACTTTATGGGGGGGGGGGGGGAGGGGAAACAAAACCCTAAAATGAAGATGGTACAAAACAATGCAAAACAGATTGGCTAAAAAACAAAAGTGAAAAATTCTTTTTTTTAACCCATTTTACCCAGCCTCTAAAATTTAGTTATAAGACAGGGCAACAGATATTTTCCAATATGTGGCTTCATCCTGCAGTCAAATACCACAATATAATAATGTATTTTAGGAAACAGAAAACTAATGCCGAAGACACTCATGCAACAGCCTACGTTCATTGCAATTTTAACTTCATTAATTCTTCATAGAACTATTAAAGGTTTCCTAAGTATTGTAATACTCTGCATTGGGTCACCATATTGCTAATTATCTTTTCATTAAAAATCTTCCCACCGCCCACAACTTGCTGTTAAATATCCACATATTATCCCCCATCGCAATTAGGCCTGTGTTTGTATAAGAAAGTACTTGGCATGTTAAGCAAAGCTACGCGTTCAACTATTTTTGCTTGCCTTATTACTTAAGCTTCTGAAGACAAGCTTGCTGGCTATTGAAAATTACTTGAGTGGTAGATTGAATGGAGAATGACTCTTGCGTCCTTGACTGAAATTCTCTCAGATGTTCTTTTACAGCTCTTAGGATATTTGTCTTATTGTTGACTTACAGCACATGATCCATGCATAGAGTCACCTTCAGGAACTTCAGATATCACACTGTAACTCTGGAAAAGCAGTGCTTCTGTGTTGGCACATTATTTATTTTAAGACTAACTACTGAATAGACTTTTTTATTATTACTTTGTTATTACACTCATTTCTAAATTGATTATCTCACTCGTAGTATTATACATTAATACCTATAATAGGCTATTAAATGTTGCATATGTTTACTCTGGCTTGATCCTGCTCCTATTGAAGTCAATGGGAGTTTTGCTTATGTCTTTAATAGGAGCAAGATCAGAACTGCTGGGTCCCATCTAGTAACACTTGCTCATCCATGTAAACCTAAAATCAGATGGGTAAGCCTATTGAAGTCAGAAGGCCCACCCATCTGAGCAAGGACTACTTGCATCAGGTTTACAGGACTAGAGTGCAGTGTCTCTGTCAGCCTTAAAACCCAATAGCCAGTTCTGTACCAGGTTAAAATGGGTATGTTGTCTAGCATGGGCCAAATAGGAAGAACAATTGAAGTTTGTACAGTATATATTATTTCACCAGAACATATGGTTTAAATGCCAGAAGTTCACACTGAAGTTTTTTTATATGTTTGCTATTATAAAGATACAATATTTTGAAACACAAACACCCCACCCTCAGACAGAGCGCATAGAGTATAAGGCTTTAAGGGACCATTGGGTCATCTAATCCCACCTACTATAAAACCAAAATATTGCAGCCTACAGGAGACTAGATTATTATATGCCACAGGCAGAGAATAAGAGGGACCAAGGTGCACATGTACTGTAACTATTGCCAGAATTACCCCAAAAGATATTTAGGGGATTCTTTTCTTACCCATTTCTCTAGAAGAGAGTTTTCCAATCGGCTTTGATTTCAAATTCCACAATATGACAAACATCACCCTTTTTATAACATTTTTGGTATGTCCATCCAGCAGTTAAACTGGCCCAGGTCAGCTGATTCAGGCTTGTGGGGCTGTAAAATTGCTGTGTAGATGTTTGGGCTTGGGCTGAAGCCCCAGCTCTCTGTGGTCATGACACATGAGAGTATAAGCAATTTTCCAAAACAATATGTGATGATAGTAACAGCAATGGTCAAGAGAAACACTGAAAGGCTTGCAAGTTTGGGACTAAGTTCAGCATATGGGAATTGTATAGCTGTATAATCAAATCTATCTGTCACATCCACAAAAGATAACATAGAGTGCAAAAGAAAGGATTGAAGATGGAGGAGCTATGACCTTTCAGTCAAATCTCGCAATTGAAGCCAATTAGGCCTAGGTTTGTGGACCTTTGTGATTTATAAGTTGTTCTGAATTGTCTGCTCAAAGTAGTATATTTGTAGTAAGTGTTTGACATTAAAGCAGAACATCACTTTCTGGTCTAGTATTTTGTTAGGGCCAAATTGGCCCATGGCACATGCACAGATGCTAACATTTTGTTCCTTCCATAAGCCTCATATTAACTCTGATACACCAGCAGGTCAGAAACCAAATGATTGATTCCACAATACTGCAATCTTTGTTTAACACACTATTGGCTCTTTTCAGCCAGCTTTGCAGCTCGTTCCTGCTTGAGCTATCAGTTATCATGCCTCTTTGCTAATGTGCACAACCCCTCCCTCGCTTACCCAAAGCTTCTAGACCTGTGTCAACCCGCCAGGTGATTTACAAGTAGTCTTCGAACACTCAGATTTTTATCAGTAGGTGTTAATTTCACCGTACACGTGCAAACCAATGATGAAATTTAAAGTAAGAAAAATGCTGCTTGCAAACTTATTTGTTTGATTTAAGATATTTACTTTGTATATTTTGACATGCGATGTTGACTATTTGTGGGTCAACAGTTATAAAGCTTTAACTTTTTGAATCTCAACATCTACTGGCATTAAATAATTATTGTCTGAGACCCCCTTCCCATAGTGTCCCATAACTGTGACCATTTAAATTGATAAAAATATAAAAATTGCTTAAAAATTAACATTGATATTATCTGTCAAGATTATAAACCAATAAAAAAATCAAATTCTGCCAAGCCCACTTACAAGGCTCCCCGCGCTGTTTGTATTTGCAGCTGCTCTTCCCACCTGTCCATCTCTGTGCCTCACCATTAGGACAACCCTGTTCCTCAAATATCACTCTGTGGGACTTTTGTTTAATGTAACCATCATGGGCCTCTCAATTAATATGATTCTATCTTTCATATGTGGTTATGTATCCTCTCTGTGAACCTTTCCAGCCCTTGCCCACCCATTCTTTTTCTTACTTTCACAAAGTTAAAATAATTTAAAGTATTTTAAAAAAACAAGCATGTTAATAAATCTCTTCATGGGTCTCTCTATTTATGTACCATACTAACTCATTCCTTGAACTTTGAGTGGTCTCTTGAAATAGCCCAGTAGTTTGGGTTGAAATTTGGCCTGTGGAGGAGACCATTACATGAGATCCATGCTGCATTAGAATTGAGCAAACTTCAGTTTGTGTTTCACAGATGCAAGAGAAAACTGTATCCCCTCAGTTCAGGAGTGACATGTTCAGGAGTCTCTCTGATTAAAGACTAGGCATGTATCCCTCTGTGACTTGGCTAAGCTCAGTCAACACAATCTTAAATCTTATGAGAGAAATCCTGTTTGGCTTTACACTGGTGAAAATGGGAAGTAAGTAATTTGGAGTTAATAGAATAACTGAGGGTATATACCTCTATAATGCCAGGACAACATGGCATCTCCATAAATACCACTTGTCTACAAATGCTGATTTACCTGATCTTCAGACAGCACAGTTCTTTCCTAATTGTGTTGGCTTTGCTCTGATTGAATTACACTGTTTGTTTGGATTTTTTGCTTTTGACTGTACAGATCCTGTACCATAGAGGCTAGGAGACACATGGGCCAACAAATGGTAATTGATTACTTAAGTGTAGTTTAGCTAACTGAGTCTAAGTAAAGGAGGGAAGTGAAAGGAATGTTTTTGTCAGGCACGTTATTGCTTTTACTGCAAAAGCTATAGATCAGAGGGTTTTTTTTCAGGGTGGGGTTTTTTAATTGCTTCTTAGGCACAGACCACAAAAAACAAACAAAAACAACCAACCAACCAAAACCAAAAAAACCATGCAATAGCTGCTGGCTGTGTATGCCTCAAGGAGAAAAGGAGCATTTAAGTTTCACCCAGTCAAAAGATCAGAGACACAGTTGCACTAAGTGTATGCATACAGGGTGAAATAATGAAATTCAGCCTTCCCGTTACAAAGCTGATTAGGGTGGTGGTGTATGGGGAATTCCAAGAGGGCTGAGGATGTTGGCATCCATGCTAGCCCCTCCAGCCTAGCCCTGATTCCAGCACAGTGGCTGTTTGCTTTGCAGCTCTCTCCTGTTTGAAAGTTTGATGCCACTAGATCAACGTGAGATGGAACCAGTTTAACTTTTCTGAGCTACCCCAAGGTAAAGCTTTTATTGCAGCGTGTTTGGGGAAATAATGGAGCAGGTGGTGAAGATCTTGTGTTGCCAATGCACCTGGTCTATCCCCTGCAGAGGCTTAATGCAGGGCCTCCTTGATGCAAAAGGCTTTCTGTAGGAGGCTGAGTTTCACACACAGCCAAACTGTCAAGCACTGGCCTTGCAACACTTCTGCAAGACCAGAGAAATTCAGTTCTCTCTGGTGTATTTTAGCAGGGACTGTAAGGTCACAGAATGATACATCACACTCTGTACTCTTGCATTTCATTCTGAGCTAGATGGGTCTCTGAGAAGCAGGGAACGAACCATCAGTGTAAAATGGTTCCTTTTAGACTCTCTTCATTAAGGGTTGAATCCTGCAGTCTTTTTATCATCACATACTCAGATAAAACTCTCACTCAACAGATGTTTTGCCTAAATAAGAATGAACAAGGACTAAGTAATGGCTGCAGAATATAGCCCTAAATACAGAGCTCCCTCTGTGTCTTGTGCATCTAGAACAGCTGAAATGTTTTTGTCTTATTCCCAGGCAGGGCCGGCTCCAGGCACCAGCTTAACAAGCAGGTGCTTTGGCGGCCAAGGGGGAGGGGCGGCACCTGCGGCTATTCGGGGGCGGCAGGTCCCTCACTCCTTCTAGGAGCGAAGGACCTGCCGCCGAACTGCCGCTGCCAATCACGGCTTTTTTTTTTTCCCCCCCAATTGCCGCTGCCGGTCGCGATTGCGATCGTGACTTTTTTTTTTTTTTTTTTGCTTGGGGCGGCAGAAATGCTGGAGCCGGCCCTGTTCCCAGGTGATTATAACGAGCTGCCACTGGTCCTAACTAGAGAAAAGCATTGGCTTAGCTTGGAGGTTCAATCCCATTTCAGTAGGCCAAATACTCAGATGGCAGGACAAACCTGCAGATTTTGGTGGAAGAGATGCAGAAAAGTAGAGTTCTGAATTCACAGTATACTCCCTTCTCTTGCATCCCACCCTGCAACCTCAGAAATTCCTCTGGTGGATTCAGCCTGTGCAGTGCAAAAAAAAAAAAAAAAAAAATTAATGGAGATATCCTATCTCCTAGAACTGGAAGGGACCTTGAAAGGTTATTGAGTCCAGCCCCCTGCCTTCACTAGCAGGACCAAGTACTGATTTTGCCCTAGATCCCTAAGTGGCCTCCTCAAGGATTGAACTCACAATGCTGGGTTTAGCAGGCCAATGCTCAAACCACTGAGCTATCCCTCCCCCTTTCAGTCAAGACTACAAAGACTGAAAATAGGATAAGGTAGTGGACTGCATTTTTCTGTGCTGCTGACCAGATCAGCGTTAACTAATAAGAGAATAAAAGAAGCATTAACTAGCTTCTTCCCTATGGTAAAGACCCATGTGCCCAAAGAAAATCTGGATAGGAGGGGAAACCTTGGAACTACGTTACAGTTGGGATAGAAGAACTAGTGGGCTAGAGAACAGCAAGGAGACCCAATGTTGTGAGGATATCTCAGTCATTCACTGCCATTGGGTTGTGGGAGTGAACTGCTACTTATCAGAAAGGGACACCTCAATAGGGCTCCATTGAACAGGCTATCGGTTCTGGGGATGGGGAGGAATTAATATTAAAATAGATAGACCTTAATCTGTGCCAGTACCAAATATGAGAAAAATAAGGGAACGTGAGAGAGGAGGGAAAAGGAGAAAACTAAGGAGAAAAACATTATAGTATGATAAATGATGTGTGGGGCTTCAGGGACCTTATCCTTCATTATCAAAGGTGGTAAAGAGTTCTTGGCTTTCCTTCTGTTGAAATAAATAATGTATAACAGTATTAGAACAGGGCCTTATTGATACAGTTTTAAAATCAAAATGAGAATGTGTTAAGTTTGTACTATTTCTTGTTACCTGCTTGACAATTTTTGTCACGAGAATATGCCTTGTAATGACATACATTCTATGAAAGATTTCTACTGTGTGTTGGTTTAGCATGTAATAAGAATCTTTGCTCTCTCCCCTTCTATGACTCCAGCAACCTATACGGATGGACTAGAATGCCCACCAAAGTGACTTATAAAATATAAAGGAGTTCTATGTATTACTGTCTTTCATGGACTATAGTTGGCATTACATTCTTGATGTCTCATTTCAGTGACAGAGATTGTAAAAAGAACAGACAATGGCATACAACAGACTTTAAATCCTTGCCTGTGACATAATGAAAATGGGAAATGATGCAGTATAACCCTTACTTATTCTCACTACAATCTCTGGATGTAATCCCTCAATGTGATCATCTAGTGTTCTATTGCTATAATAAACTAGAAGTCTTGGCAATCTGAGTTATGAGAATTCTCTGGATGATTCCCAGGGCTCTGTCACCTTGTTGGGGGGAAAAGGGGCAAAATTGCATTTAATGAAGAACTGTTTTGTTCATGTTTGTTCTACATTACTGCTCTGTTTAATGGGGGGGGGGGGGAAGAGAAAGAGAGGGAAAAGGACATTCATGGAAATATTTCATTTCTGTTGCCCCATCCAGAGAGAATTTTCACTAGAGTGATGTACCTGCTAGTAAATAAAATAATCTAGGCAAATAAGAACAGTGAGTTGTGTAACGATGCTGGTTCTGGTGGGACACAACTGAGAGTGCCAATTCCAGACAAACAGGGATTTTACATGTACTGCCTCCTCCATGGACAGTGTCCAAGCCTCTGGCAGTAAGTTCAGGAGGAGGGTGTGATGGTGCACCCCCTAAGGCTTTATGGAAATATGTTTATGAATGTATCTATGACATAACTGGAATATGTTTTATGCTACATATGCCATGTAACATATCTCTGTAAAGGTTATGATCTACTGAATCTATTCATCCTATTTGTATGCATGTATCATTTTTGTATTAGAAGTTATGAATATTGGCTGTGTACTTGCTTGATTTTAAAGTAGCCTTAGTAAAGCATTTGTTCAGTTTCTTGAGAAAGGAATGTGCAAATTAAGTGCCCAATCAAGAAACACTTAATGAACAATGGATCTTGGAAGGCTTCAATCCACATAAGAAGTCTTCCTGGAGACATTCAAGATAGCATGTGGGCAATGGCTGCTGCCTGTAAAAATGGAGTCATGCTTGGGCATGTGACTTGCCCATGTGACTCCAAAACTCCATCTTGGAGCTGGACTTTGCATAGGAGAGAGGAGGGGGTCTCCACCAACAAGAGAAAGTGGGAGACCCCTCCATTTTGTCTTCAGCTGGCTCAAGAGATAGCCTCTCCACCCCAAAGGATACTTGAAGGAAACTGGAACAAAGGACAGTAACCACGGGGGGTGTGAGTAAGTGCTGGACCCAGAATAGAAGACTAGTCTGTAAAAGGAAGCTTACTGGAACACTGTATTCAGTTTTCTTACTGTATTAGGCATAGACTTGCGTGTTTTATTTTATTTTGCTTGGTGATTCACTTTATTCTGTCTGTTACTACTTGGAACCACTTAAATCCTACTTTCTCTAGTTAATGAAATCACTTTTTACTTATTAATTAACCCAGAGTATGTATTAATACCTGGGGGGGGGGGCAAACAGCTATGCATATCTCTCTATCAGTGTTATAGAGGGCGAACAATTTATGAATTTACCCTGTATAAGCTTTATAGAGGGTAAAACGGATTTATTTGGGGTTTGGACCCCATTGGGAGTTGGGCATCTGAGTGTTAAATACAGGAACACTTCTTAAGCTGCTTTCAGTTAAGCCTGCAGTTTGTGGGATGTGGTTCAGACCTGGGTCTGTGTTTGTGGCAGGCAAGCGTGTCTGGCATAACTAGGCAGGGCTCTGGAGGCCCAAGCTGGCAGGGAAAGCAGGGGCAGAAGTAGTCTTGGCACATCAGTTGGCAGCCCAAGGGGGTTTCTGTGATCCAACCCATCACAAGTTGAACCAGACATTTTTGGCAAATGAGACCAAGTCATTTCACAAACAAAAAGCAAAAGTCCCAGCTGCAAACCAAGAGCATAGCTGGATTGTATTAACTTGATCCCAGCTATAGGGAGGTCTCCTTATATTTGCAAGTTGTGGGTTGGCCCCCTTCCACCTCCACCTTCTGTCCTCCCTCCTGCTAGCTTATCTCTGAAGGGACTGGGACTATACTCCCAACACGTCATATACTCCCTACAGTTAGAGCCTGTAAGCACCTGATCAGGAAGTCAGCAGCACAATTTTTTCTTCAGTCCTGACTGCTTGAATTTGTGTTCTCTAGAGACTGCATATACAAAGTTCACTAGCCAGAAAGGTTCACAAGTGATGTCTTTGTGATGCCTCCTTACATTATTCCCTAGAAGTGAACTCCCTCTCTTACATTCAGTATGTCATATTTGGACAGCAGATCAAGTTAGACATGCTGCTGGAGTGGACATTTTAAAGGAAGAGTAGTTTTGAGAGTTTGGACAGCTATCAGCAAATTGCATGTGTCTTATGAGCGGCTCACCATCTCCTATCGGCATTTTCACTCATCTTGGCCAAACCCAAAGTCTTTCATTCTGTAGTGTTGGTCTCTGGGTGGCTTGTAATCTCAGATGTTGAAAATAGAGAGCCAAATAAATTAGTATAGGGAAGAAGCAAAACTGGTGGGGTAGAAAAGATGGGGCTTGATGAAGAAGAAAGCCAATTGAGGTAGGCATAGTGAGGAAGACAGGTAGATGTAGAGTGTGGCAAAATCTCAACAGGCACAGTGTATGTTACAGGTGTTACCCTAGGAGAGCTCTTTACAAGCTTTGCAATAAAATAATGCACTTCCATCTGCTTTGACAATCCCAGCCTTCAGCATCATGCTTAATAAAGCATCTAGGCCCATATTATCCTCCCTGTTGAGTCTCACTGCTTAATTACACAGTATCTGTTTTTGAGTTTTTGATCCTACGTTCAGCAGGAACAGTTTTGGAAGTAATTGCTCTACATAAGCACAGAGTTATTTTAGATTGGTTTACAGTGACACTTTCCTGACTGACACTTTGTGCATTTCAAATGATCAATTCTTTAATGAAGTTGCCATTCAGATTACGGAGATGGAGAAGGACAACTTCTCCGTATGGATTTTGAGCTTCCCTCTCCCAAGAAGTGTGTTGAGTTTCAGTTGAAGGATTTTTGTTTGATGTCATTTCCAACAGATATGAGAAATATTAACTATTTGTGTCCCAGTGTCTTGGGACTGGGACATGGCTGACCAGCTTGACCTGCTCCCCTTTCCCTGGTGCTGCTCCAGATGTTACAACCTCACGGGGGGGCAAGAATCTTGTGGGGCATCCCCTGTTGAAAGAGTCTTATAGAGGGGAGGTTGGAGGGATTAGGGGACCTAGTACCTCAGTGCTCAGGGAGGGATATAGTGGGAGCATACCTGGCTGGCCTGTCTCCCTCTTCAGATCTGCTCTGGCTGCTACAGCTACATTCTTTACAATATTCTCCTGTTCTAATGCCTGTCCTTCATGTGATGATCTTTGTTTGCAGACATTGGGGCCTATGTATTAAAAAAAGAGTTCTTTGATGCTTCTAATGTTGGGCACCTGCCTTGAGGGTCATTCAGGGCATGGTGCTCCCTTCCTGTGAAATTAAGTCCTCGTTGTCTCCCATTTGGCACCTCTAGGTGGTGGCTAGAAGAACTGGTCAGAAAATTGTATGTATTATCCATGGAAATACTTTGGAAGAAATTAGCGTTTTTGTGTACATATTCTGGTGTGTCTTTCCCACCGTATGTCCCTCATCCCCCAGCAAAAACTCAAACGTCCAAAATGTCCTAGCTTTTAAATGGCTTTTTGAAAACCAGGTGGGTTTTTTTAGTGTTTTTTTGTTTGGTTTTTAATGGGAAAAAACAGAAATGTCAAAGAAACATAAACAAATTAAAGGAAAAATCTGGGGAGGAAAGGCAATTTTTCATCATTCCCCCCCCCCCAATATATTTTTTTCAATAAATTGCTAATTAGAGCTGATTAAATATCTCCAGCTGGCTGTGAATATTCACTGGAATAAATAATTGAATTTGCTTTGGCTGTGTTTGCATTAAGTGAACAGTCTAGGAAATAAATATACTGTAAGGAACACTGGATAAATGGGAATGTGATGGGGTATATACCCATGCTGGCTCTGAGAGAGCTAACATGGGCCTTAGAGGCCAAATGACCCATCCGGATACACTTGGATGGTGGACCAGGCCTAATTAAAGATGAAGCCCAGATGGGGAAGGAGCTTGCTGGTGACTAAAAAGAAAGAAAGTGCAGTTTAGAAGGGTGTGTGTGTGCAGGGTAGGCATGTGTGCGTGTCTGTGTGTGTAATTTGTTTATAAATGTCTGTGACTTTGGGTCTTTCCATCCTGTCTTCTCGGTCAAAAATGGCTGCTTGGTACTTTTGCGTGAAATTTGAAGCTAGAAGAGAATCTTACAAATTGACTTGTGAAAACTATTTAGTAACTTTTGGGGTTCTCAAAATTTCATGGAAAACAAAATCATGAAGATCATTCAAAATGTACCAGTGAAATGTTTATGTAGAACGCCACTAAAAGTGACACCTGTTTTGATCAGCCCCTAGTAAGCACACAGTTGACATTCTCCATTCAAAAGAAGCTCAAAGGAATCATCTTTAAATAATTTAGTGTAATTAACTGGAATAATATAGCTTGTGAGCTTCACATGTTTTCACACCATAGAAGTAAAACAAATTATCTGAGGACACTTATTGTAGCAATCTCCATAGGGCCTTGTACTGGCCTCTGCTCCTGGGAACAGCCAGAGTAAATTATCTTTGTATAGGGCATTTTAGAGTAGCTGAAGGATGAAGAATCCTGCCTACAATCTGTTATTTTAGTGTAGAGCAGCTGCACAGACGTTGTCTGATTCAGTTGTTTCTCCTTTTTCTCTCTCCAATCTGCCACCATCCTATTCCCAGCTTCTCCTCCACTGGCATAGAGAGCAGCATCCTGGAATGGAGTGCCTCAGCATAGAGTAGGTCTGGAGGTCTCCTCCACTAACTCTGCACAACCTGCTACACCTCTCATACTCAGACAATTATTGAAATATTTTCTATCTAGGGCCTACAGTGGAAGCCACGTTAAAGCTACAGCTTGTCCAAAACATGCCAGCCTGTCTTCTTAGCAGGGCAGGTGGAGGAGGACACATCAAACTAGTTCTCAGCAGGTTGCCCTGGTTCTTCGAATCGTGCAGTTCAAAACAGACTTTAACTTGTCATGTATACAGTCGGTTGAGATTTCTATATGCACGGAGGGCTACGGGGAGGCATAGCAGCTCTTATGTCATACCCTCTATATGGAACCAACCGCAGAGGTTGCCCAAAGGAAAGGGTGTGTAACTTGGTGTGTAACTTGAGGGTACTTGGTAGCTGGTAGAAGAGCAGTCTTTACTTAGTTCTTATAGGTCCAGTCCAGCAAAGCACATGTGCACATGGAAGGTTTAACTTTAATCACATGAATAGGCCTAGTGCCATGGAGCCATAAGGGACTTTTTCATCTGGATACCACAAAATGCTTTAGAAAGGGTGGGAAGTACCATGATCACTGACTGTTTCCTCATCTGTCAGAAGTACAGAAAGGTGAAGGGACTTTTCCAAGGTCAAAAGGCAGGTTAGTGGCAGATTTGGGAACAGAACCAGGTCTCCAGACTCCAGGACCAGAACCCTATCTGCTAAACCACACTGCCTCTAGGGACAAGGGTGGACTCATGCTGGCCCTAGAATAGCAGAACTCTATCCATATATCTATTCAAGAGACACCATCATAGGACCTAGCCACATCAGACACACCATCAGGGGCTCATTGACTTGCACATCTACCAATGTGATATATGCCATCATGTGCCAGCAATGCCCTTCTGTCATGTACATTAGCCAAACTGGACAGTCTCTACGCAAAAGAATAAATGGACACAGATCTGACATCCGGAATCATAACATTCAAAAACCAGTAGGAGAACACTTCAGTCTCCCTGGTCACTCAGTAAAAGACCTAAAAGTGGCAATTCTTCAACAAAAAAACTTTGAAAACGGACTCCAACGTGAAATTGCAGAACTGGAATTAATTTGCAAAGTGGACACCATCAGATTAGGCCTGAATAATAACTGAGAGTGGTTGGGTCATTACAAAACCTAAACCTAATTTCCCCAATACTAATTTCCCCCTACTGTTACTCACACCTTCTTGTCAACTGTCTGAACTGGGCCACTCTCATAACCACTTCAAAAGTTATTTTTCCTCCCTTGGTATCCTGCTGTCAATTGAATTGTCTCATTAGACTGACCTCAAACTTGGTAAGGCAACTCACATCTTTTCATGTATTTATACCTGCTCCTGTATCTTCCACTCCATGCATCTGATGAAGTGGTTCTAGTCCACGAAAGCTTATGCCCAAATAAATTTATTAGTCTCTAAGGTGCCACAAGGACTCCTTGTTGTTTTTAGTGATATGATTATCATTATCATTGCCATTAAACACTAATGAGAACTGTTAATTAGTAAGCCTGCCTGTGTGTATTTCCCCCAGCCCATCACCCCTTTCTTCTTCTTCTTGGGGAAATGGAGGGGAAGGGAAGATTAGAGTCAGGAAGACTTAGTTTGTTCCCCCACATGACCTGAGCAGCTCTTGATCCATTTTAATCATCTCTGTTATATCCTAAATTCTTACAGCTCACTTTCTTGGATTACAGACAAGGATGGTAGTTCAGATCAATCCTAGTGACTAGAATCTAGGGACTCTTGGTTTTTACAGTGACTCCATTCTGTAATGTAATTGTGGGCCTGATCCTATTTAAGTTACAGGGAATTTTGCCTTTGACTTCAGTGGGAGTGGAAGCAGGCAACAAATCTCAGAACTGTGCTTTTCTGTCTCTGGGAAAGATGCAGTGAAAGGTCTGGAGGGCCCATAATACACCCCCCGCCCCCTTTTTTTTTTATTCCCATGTGGTGATTGTTCAGGCTTCTTGTGATATGTCAAGAACTGCCTTCAATGAAGAACTGAAGGATGAGTTTTCAGAAACCTTTTCTGCCATGATGCGAGCTTGTGCTTTGAAATGATAACACTGCTCTACAGCCAAAATGCTTCTGAAATAAATGTAGTCAAACTTTACTAATTCTGGGTCACTGAGAACGAAAATGATGCTTAAAATTGTTGATTGGCTCTAGTTTTCAAGATATGCTATTGGGTCAGTATATACGAGCCTTGACTTGGGAATGGTGGAGGATAAGTGAGTTATAAAGGGAAGGGATCTCAATTTAAACCAGAAATGACTAAAATACATCTTTGATTGGATCTATGAATAAATCTATGACTCGGTTTGGACAGTACTTGCTTTTTAGGCAAAACAATTAATGATGCAATCTGAAGCTGGTATTGCGTCATACATGATATGAATTGCATCATGTTATTCCTAGAAGTCATGGATGATGCAATCATAACGAAGCTTACATCACTCTGCTGAACAAATTGCCCTATATCAGCTCTAGAAATCATACAGTGTCATGCTCTCTTATTTGTCAGTGTTTGATTTTGCAAAGGGACACATTTCTGTTTAGCCAAAGTGAGCAGAGATGCCTCGTACTTGTGTGAACAGTGCAGATAACTTCTGCTATGTTTGTGGTGAAGTGACTTTTTGCATCACAAAAGCACAGTATAACCACTATGGTTAAGAAAGCCTATCACCTTTATTTTGGCTGCAAATTGGAGATCAGGACAAGAGGTGGGCCCCACACATATGCTGCAACACTTGTGCAACAAATCTTCGCCAGTGGTTGAACAGGAAAAGGAAATCTATGCCTTTTGCAGTGCCAATGATTTGGAGAGAGCCAACAGATCATACCAGCAATTGTTACTTCTGCATGGTGCCTCCAGTTGGGAAAGGTGTGTCAAAGAAGAAAAAGTGGACTGTGCATTATCCAAACATTCCATCAGCTATACGCCCAGTACCCCACGGAGAAGGACTGCCGGTTCCTGATGCACCAGAATCATTCTCACTTGAGTCAGACGAGGAAGAGGAAGAGGATGAAACTTCTGGTCCTGAACCATCAATGTCACAGGACCCACATTTTCTCCCCATCCTCCTCCTCTGAACCACACCTCATAACACAAGGTGAACTGAATGACCTTGTCAGGGATTTGGAACTACCCAAGAGTAAGGCAGAGCTGTTGGGCTCCAGACTACAGCAGTGGAATCTCCTGGCAGGTGATGTTAGGGTTTCCATGTTCCGTGACCGTCAAAAGGATCTTGTCCCATTCTTCTTCATGGAAGGTGATCTTGTAGCCTGCAACAACATGGATGGTGTCATGGCAGCCCTCAACGTCGTTCACGATCCAGATGAGTGGAGACTGTTCATTGATTCATCGAAGACGAGTCTTAAAGCTGTTTTACTGCATAATGGCAATGTTTTGCCATCAATTCCAGTTGGTCATGCAGTCCATATGAAGGAAACCTATGACAACATGAAACAACTTTTGAGGTGCATAAACTATGACCAACATCAGTGGCAGCTTTGTGGCGATTTGAAGGTTGTTGCTCTCTTGCTTGGTCTGCAGACTGGATACACAAAGTACTGCTGTTTTCTCTGCAAATGGGATAGTCGTGCAAGAGATTCCCACTACATCAAGAAAGATTGGCCACTCCGACAGTCATTGGAGCCTGGGAGGAAAAGTGTTCAGCATCCACCACTTGTTGAATCAAGGAAGATTTTGTTACCACCCTTACACATCAAGCTGGGTCTGATGAAGAACTTTGTCAAGGCCATTGACAAAACACAAGCAGCTTTCAAGTACCTCCGTGGAAAATTTCCAAGGTTAAGTGAAGCTAAGATAAAGGAAGGTGTCTTTGTTGGTCCTCAGATTCGTGAACTTCTTCGAGATGATGCATTTGACCATGCACTGAGTGGCAAGAAAAAGACTTCCAGTTAGTGGCAATAAATTTTCTCGGAAACAACAAGGCAGACAACTACAGGTTGTTGGTGGAAAACCTCCTCAAGGCATACAAAAGCCTTGGTTGCAACATGTCACTAAAGATACATTTTTTGCACTCTCATCTAGATTTTTTTCCACCGAACTGCGGAGCAGTGAGCGACGAGCACGGCGAGCGATTTCACCGGGACATTGCAACAATGGAGAAACGCTCTCAGGGCAAATGGAGCCCATCAATGCTTGCAGACTATCGCTGGACAGTGACAAGAGATGCTCCATTTAATGAATACAAGAGACAAGCCAAGAAGCGCCGAGTAGACACTGAATAGGACTAAACTATGTACATAATAGTTTTTTTGCCTTTTGTTTCATAATAAATTTTATTTATATAACCCTTTTGCTGATTTTTAAAGTGTTACATAAACAGGACAGGTGAAATATTATCATGTAAAGCAACCATAAACACATGAAAAGACCTAGGTTTACAATTAATGATTAAAACTCTACTATCTACACAATATACATAGACATAAAATGTAAAAACTTAAATATCTTAGAAACAGTAGCCAATCAGTTGTTTTAATTGTCATATTTGAATTCAGCACATCAAAATACATAATAAATAGCACATTTTATCTCTGAAGCAGACGACTTCTCAAAAATTGTAGACCAGTGTAATCAGCAAGGGTGGTTTGTAATTCCCTAAATGGCTGGAAGTGGGAAGGTGGGGAATGGAAAAACTGGACTGTGAGTGACTTCCCCCTGCAACTGTGGGTCTAGAGGAAGATGCAACTAGCAGTCTGAATCCCTTGCCTTAGCCCCAATAATTTAGGATCCAGAAATTTCAAGGCCAATTCTGGACAAGAGTGGGAGTGATTTCTCACCTCTCTTGCACAGGCTGGGCTAGCAGTAAATTTTCTCCCTGTAAGCCAGTTTGCGATTTGTTGAATCATCACAGGGTGCTTATTATTCTGGATTGCAGTAACACGTAGAGTCCCCGCAACCAAGATTGGGGTCTCATTGCGCGAAGTGCTGTGCTCACATCGTAAGAGTTCTTAACCCAAAGAGCTTACCATCTAATCAGAGGAGACAGTCAAAGGAAGTATTATAAGTGGGGTTTGACAAATGAAGAACTGAGGTGCAGAGAAAGTGAATAACTTGCCTAAGTGCTCTCACGGTCTGTGGGGGAGAGAAGAATCTGAACCCTACTGAAAGCCCTAATCCTGCAAAGACTGCACATGCTTGTCCTTATGTGAGCAGTCCCTATTACTTGCAGTGCACAAGTACATGGTTATCTTATTGGAAAGAGAAAGCACTTGTGTATCTTTGCAGAATCAGGGTTCTAGATTGTCAACTTTTCAGGGCAGGGACTGTCGCCCCGATCCCCAAAGGTACTTAGGTTCTGAACTCCCATTGGATGTCTTCCCTAGTCTCTTTGTGCATGTACAGAACTTAGCACAATGGGGTCCAGTTCTCAATTGGGGCTACTGTCCAAGCTTAATTGGTGCTGGGGCTCAGCCCTAGCACCTCTTCTGTTAGGGTGTTCTCCATTCATCTTGCAAGTGAGGTCACACCAGTGGGGGCCGACCAGCACACTCTGCAAAATGGCGCCCTCTGTGCAGCAAGCGCTACAAGAAAAGCCCAAGCAGAAAAACCCATGGACCGTAACTAGGTGAAAAATGCCACCAATTCTGTAGAAAGATAAGCCCAAAAGCACCGGAATGGTGTTCCAGCATATTCTGGCTCAGTTACACCACTGGTGGCTGTGATAATATCCCAAGGAGATTTTGTGGGCCTTTTTGGAGATGTAGAGCACAACCCTGTTAGTAGTGGTAAGTAGTGGGGGAGGGATAGCTCAGTGGTTTGAGCATTGGCCTGCTAAACCCAGGGTTGTGAGCTCAATCCTTGAGGGGGCCATTTAGGGAACTGGGGCAAAAATCTGTCTGCAGATTGGTCCTGCTTTGAGCAGGGGGTTGAACTAGATGATCTCCTGAGGTCCCTTCCAACCCTGACATTCTATTCTTTCAAATTTGTTTTAATTTTGGATGTGCGGTTCTTAGGAACAGTATTATCGTTATTGCTCGAGTCCTGGCACCTCTTCCTTTACAAATTAAGCACTGGCTATTATAGTGAAAATAGTAATAATCAAAAGTGTAAATAAACATTAACACTGAACTACTGTAGCAACTAAAAGGAGAAAGAGGGGTAAGGAATATGCAAAAATGAAGGGAAAAATGTTTTGACTTTATACAAATGTCCAATATCATTGTGTATATAATTCCCAGAGTTTCTCACTGCAAATCCTTTTTTGATGTTCCTGTCACAATTTAAATTACGTAAATTTGTTATTTGAACCGTATTTTTTTTCTCATTTATACTCTAAATAGTCTTTATCCACAAAGGGATTTCTCTCTTTTCTAGGTCATTTGATCCTGAAAAATGCTCAGAATCCATCCTTGTCCTCTGCTTTTAATTAAACCCTCTCGATTTGTGCATATAACTTTGTTAGACTTAAAAAAACTTGTGCATGTTTCCCAGAGTTTTTACAATCAGGTCCAGCTTTGCACTGAACAGATTATCTCCCCCTACCGCTGCCCCCCAATTAATTTAACTTGCAGAATTTTTAAAAGCTTATAGAAGGGAAAGACTCACTGACAAGCCACAGTCCTGTAATCAGATGGGCTAGCAAACACCACTGTGCTGTTACAGTACATAGTGGCTTTGAAAGCTATAATACAGCACTGATTGTGTATTGCAATAGCCTTATGGTAATATAGGTTCTATATCTATTTTACAGATGGGTAAACTGAAACCGCATTCCTAACCTGCAGCATCTACGATGTTATAGGCTCTTCTTAAGTAGAGAAACTTGTAATACTGGGGGTGGATTTTTTACACTGAATAAGGGATAGACCACTGACTAAATAGCCACTTTGTATATTTCATGTGTCTAGGGCTCCCATGCTATTGCAGGCTACTGAATTCAAGACATCCATTTCATCCAAAATGCATTGTGCTCAGATGAGGCTAGCGCAGGGGTGGGCAAACTATGGCCCAGGGGCCGTATATGACCCTTCAGATGTTTTAATCCGGCCCTCGAGCTCCTGCCGGGGAGCGGGGTCTGGGGCTTACCCTGTTCCAGCGCTCCTGCCGGGGAGCGGGGTCCGGGGCTTGCTCTGTTCCGGCGCTCCAGCTGAGGAGTGGGTCGGGGGCTTGCCCTGCTCTGCGCGTGCTGGCGCTCCGCACGCTCCTGGAAGCAGCTGCATGTCCTCCCTCCAGCGCCTATGTGGAGGGGCAGCCAGGGGGCTCCACACGCTGCTCCTGCCCCAAGCGCTGCCCCCGCAGCTCCCATTGGCCAGCAACCATGGCCAATGGGAGCTGCAGGGGCAGTGTCTGCAGATGGGGCAGCACGCAGAGCCACCTGCTCGCGCCTCCACGTAGGAGCCGGAGGGGGGACATGCCGCTGCTTCCAAGAACTGTTTGAGGTAAGCGCCACCCGGAGCCTGCACCACTGACCCCCTCCTGCGCCCCACCCCCCTGCCCCAGCCCTGATCCCCATCCTGCCCTCCAAACCCCTTGGTCCCAGCCCGGAGCACCCTCCTGCACCCCAGAGCCGCATCTGCACCCTGAACTCATCATTTCTGGGTCCACCCCAGAGCCCACACCCCAAGCCGCAGCCCTCACCCCCTCCCATGCCCCAACCCCCAATTTTGTGAGCATTCATGGCCCGCCATAGAATTTCTATACCCAGATGTGGCCCTTGGGCCAAAAAGTTTGCCCACCCCTGGTCTAGAGTGTTTATAAAATCAGGGGAGGATCTAATGCAAGACTGGACTGGTTTCTGAATATTAGAATGGTTGAGTTTTGTAATGTGAACAGAACAAATATAAAGAATTAAGATAGAATTGAGCTGCAGTGTAGAAAACTGGGACAGGGAGAATATTAATAAAGGGAGAATGGAGCTACAGTGTAGAGAATGAAGGATAAAATGAAACATGAGGACTTTAACATTGTCCTGAGCTCTCAGATCTTTCTGTACACACAATATGTTCAGGCTAGAAGGCTTCAAAGGAACCCAAGGAATGCCAGGAATGTGTTTTTAGTAGAATTCACAAGCCGTTTAAGAACATCTCAGTGGAAATAAATCTCTTTAATTCCAATCTGGGTTGTCCCTTTAAAGCTTGGGTGGGCAGGAAGAGGATGTTTGAGCAAGGGTTCACTAACACCTAGCTCAGCTAGCCAGCCTGCCCAACTGTGGTGGGTTGGCTGGTGTGGTGTGGGGTAGGGTGGGGTGGGGTGGGGTGGGGTGGGAAGAGAGTGGGGAAGGCTGGAAGAACTAAAAGGTAGAAGTGAGTAAGGAGAAGAAAAGTACTTTGTAGTGTCTGTCATTAGGAGCATTTAGTTCAATGAAGTAATAGTATCAATATAATTTGACCACTCATCGCTTTTTATATTTAAGGGCTTTCTCTTATTTGGTATCTAATAGCCAATGTCTCAAAACAAGTCAACGCAGAATCATAGACATATTGGGCTAGAAGGGACCTTGAGAGGTCATCTAATCCATCCTTCTGCACTGAGGCAGGATTAAATATACCTAGACCACCCCTGACAGATTTGTCTAAGGTGTTCTTAAAAACTTCCAAGGATAGGGATTCCACAGCCTCCCTAAGTAACCTGGTTCCAGTATGTAACTATCCTTCTAATTAGAAAGCTTTTCCCAGTAGACAAAGACTGCTTGAAAAGTTGAAGCCACACTTTGATTAATGCTGCACACTTACCTATAAAGGCTCAAATAATCTCAATTTATCTTTAAATTGTTTTCTTCTCTTTCTTTCCCTGACCCCACTGAACACTTTTTTAAAAAACACAAAACCACACCAAAACATAAAAAACAAAACAAACCCCCACCTCTTAACTGAACTCTCTCTCATAGGACAGTTTGAATTTAGCCCTTAATGTTCCGTTTTTTCTCTTACTCTGTCAACTACACCTTATTACCTACACACTTATATTTCTCTATCTTGATACCATTATTCTATCCATATCTTACTTTTGGTGTCATAAGTGAGCATCACTTAGGTTGTAGGTGGAGCTTAGAAGAAGGCTGCCACTTATTTAATCCAACCTAACCCTTGTTCATAATACAGGTCTGAATTTTGCAGCCAGCCTTAATCTTTCTGACTAAACCCATGCCCTGAATCCAAACATACCAAACAACAGAAACTGGAAATCCAGATCTGGATCTGAATTTTGACTCTGGGTCCAGTTGTGCAAAATTCCTATTGACTTCTACAGTGCAGAATCAAACTCTAGGTTTTCTATCTTGCAGTTATTTAGGGGTGAGACCCATTTCAAATTCAACAGGTATCAAGCCTACAGCTTTAACCAAATCTGAACAAAACCTTCTGTTTGTTCCAGAATAATTTGGCTATTTTTTGGTATGAATTTTCATGTGTGTGTGTGCGTGTGTGTGTGTGTGTGTGTGCACTATCAGACAAGAGGCAGAAGCACCAGTGGGCACAAGAAATACCAGTGTCCTTGTAGCATTTCCTGTTCACTTGGAAGCAGGAAGTCCCAAACTCTTATGAGCCTGACTTTAAAACTCAAGACGATTTGATACATTTCTGATGCAGAATCAGGCCCTGGTTCAGCATGGTACACATATGCCTAACATTAAACATGTGAGTACTCTCTAACTTCAATTGGGCTATTTACATGTTTAAAGATAAGAATGTCCTTAAGCACCTTGCCAACGCAAGGCCTAAAACTTCTGGTACTTAGCGAAAGTGGACTTCTGAACCTTTCAGTATTCAACTGTCCTGAACCATTTACATGAGTAGTTTGGACTGATCTCCTCCCATCTTATTAACCACTTTTGTATTGTACAAACACAATAATTTATCGTGCTAATAAAGATCTTAATTTTCCATTTGCACAATTTTAAATTAGTCATGAAATAAATGTTTTCAAGCTTCGTTGTAGCCCAGAAAGGAGATTTTAATTGAGTTTATAGCAGGGGTGGGCAAACTATGGCCCGGGGGTTGCATATGGCCCTTCAGATCTTTTAATCCGGCCCTCGAGTTCCTGCCAGGGAGCGGGGTCCGGGGCTTGCCCTGTTCCGGCGCTCCAGCCGAGGAACGGCTCAGGGGTTTGCCCCGCTCTGCGCGTGCCGTGGCTCCGCGCGGCTCCTGGAAGTAGCGGCATGTCTCCCCTCCACACGCTGCCCCTGCCCCAAGCGCTTCCCCCGCAGCTCCCATTGGCTGGCAACCACAGCCAATGGGAGCTGCAGGGGCAGCACCTGCAGACGGGGCAGCATGCAGAGCCACCTGCGCGTGCCTCCATGTAGGAGCTGGAGAGGGGACATGCCACTGCTTCCAGGAGCAGCTTGAGGTAAGCGCCACCCAGAGCCTGCACCGCTGACCCCCTCCCGCGCCCCAACCCCCTGCCCTAGCCCTGATCCCCATCCCGCCCTCCGAACCCCTCGGTCCCAGCCCGGAGCACCCTCCTGCACCCCAAACCCCTCATCCCCAGCCCCACCCCAGAGCCTGCACCCCCCCCACACCCACACCCCAACCACCTGCCCCAGCCTGGAGCCCCCATCTGCACCCTGAACTCCTCATTTCTGACCCCAGCCCACACCGCCAGCCGGAGCCCTCACCCCCTCCCACACCCCAACCCCCAATTTTGTGAGCATTCATGGCCCGCCATAGAATTTCTATACCCAGATGTGGCCCTCAGGCCAAAAAGTTTGCCCACCCTTGGTTTACAGACTCTGAAATTGGGTGGTTTATAATGGAAACATTGTCAACCCCTTAACTACAATAGTTTGAATGTACCGTTTTATTAAATTAGGTGAGACATTTCATTCTCTTCAGAGTTAAAAGCTGAAGGTTTCAGGTTCCTGTGTTTGTGTGTGTATGTGTTAACCCCAACTCATCATGATAGGGCAACTTAATATAGTGGAGCCCTTTACATAAAATTACTATTTTTGAAACAGTTCATTATTTGGCAGTGTTATAACCTTTCAGATTTTCATTACATTCGGGGATATTGTATATAGTTTTCAGAAGAGCTCTAAAGCCCAATTCTTGACGTCAGTATACAGCCTGAGCAATCACAGCAATTCATTATTATCACAATTATACACAATGGGTGAAATTATGGCCCCATGAAGTCAATGGGAGTTTTGCGATTGATTTCAATGGGGTTAGAACTTCATTCAGTGAGTTCACTCTGCTGTGGTCCACGAGGTCATATTTTCTATGACTATTCTGCCAAACACTAGATTATTCAAGAAAATAGTCACAAATTTGGAAAGTTTCTCAATTTTTAGAATAACTGATTATTCATATCCAAAGTGGTTGAGTCTTTTTGCTATTCTGTTTAAAAGCTTCATCCAGTTAGGAAGCATAAACAATACTATGGGATTTAGGAGACAAGTCACAAATAGAAATTGGGTCTCCCCCTTCACTTATGAAATGTCCAATGGCTTGGTTATATGTGAACATATATTTTACATTGAAATAACAACTCCGTAAGAAACAGTTATGATGTGATTAACTGTGTCACTCCTGATGACTGCACAAATAACTTGTGCAACCACTGCTTGAGAAAGATGATAGTCCTGCTTTTCCATAGTGATAACCTACTCCCTTCCTGGAAGTGTAACTGCTTAAACAGTAAAACAGAAATCAAATCAACATACTAAAGTATGATACTTTTTTGAAGTATTGTTTAGGTCTGACACATGAGTAAAATAGGCATCCTCTTCACAATCTAAACAGGCCTCCTGTATTGGTTTAACTAAGTGCGTGTTTTTTGTTTTTTTTTAATTGATATTAGTTAAACTGGTGCAAGCCCCTATGTGGAGCCTCTTTTATATAAATTTAGAACTGGCTTACATTGGTTTATTTCCTATCAGTTAAAGAATTCAGTTAAGGCTGTTGACAACATTTGCAGTCAACTGTTTGGCTCCTGTGGTATAATAGTTCTACCTAGCAGAAGGGTAAAGCTTATTTGTGAAGGGGGCACAGCTTTCTCAGGGGCCAGTCAAAGACTTCGGTACAAACTCCTGCAAGATCTGAGAACCACGACAGACCTCATCTCCTTCCATTCCAAGTATAGAGCACATTTCTTCAACCTTCTCTTCGCTAACAAAAATGCATACAGCAGCCAATTTGCATCTTAAGAGAGAAATGAAATATAAAAAATCCACAGGCAGTTTGTCCCTGGGGAGAGGAAGAGAGAGAAGAAATGAACCACACACAGGAGAGATGCTATTTGTATTGTTTAATGCTCTATTGAAAAGTGCTCAGTACCATGGTGAAGGATGCAGTGTAAGAGCCTAATACAACAGATATGTGCCATATGGGCTATAACCCTGAAGCACAAGAAGATGAGGTGAAGATGGAGTGTCCTTTTAAAATGTCAATAGCCTTGCTTTGGTTGCTTTTTGTTTTTCATGTAATACTAAGGTTATGATGACACAGGTGTTTTTGTAGCCTGTGTGGGGTTAATGCATTTTACAGTGATTGATTTAACAGCATATGCCAAAATACAGCCCACTGCAACTCTTTTAACAGAAGAAATTGAAACTGGAGAAGGGCATTTCATTTCCGGTAGACTCTGTCTGAGGAATAAAAGCAATGACTTCCAAGGCCTCCTGCGTTCCTGCCCACTTGGTTGATTGGTTGTGGGTTATGATTTGCAATAGCAAAACAAAGCAGTCTTGAAATGGCAAAATCGTTACAGGCCAAATTTTGCTCCCATTGAAGTCAATTACAAACCCCTGTTTGACTTCAGTGGGAACACAATCTAGCCCTAAGTGTACAACTATAATTTGAGGCATTTACGTTTAGAATAAAGGAAAGGAACAGTTAAGCAAAGAAATCTTCAACAGCAAGCTTATTCATTTCAGTTCCTGTTTCCATTGTTATCAGCTCACTTTGGGAGGAAGGTATCTGTCTATGGTGGCTAAGTCAAGCATTTATCTGCTGTTCTCTTGGCACTGCAGACTAGGGTTTTACCACACTCAAGGCTGCTGCCAGAATGTCAGTCTTGTCAGATTGGGACTTGTAACTCCCTCAGCAGGGAGGTGTGTGAGTGTTTTGGAGACAAAGCAAACTAGGGAATTTGCAACAAGAAGGTTTTTGCAGAAATTGGGTTGTGGTAGTCAGTAGGTATAGATTTACTTTGTTCTATCTGCTCAGGCTTTCCTGTATATCTTATTTGTTGAGTCCTGTGATGCTGAGTAAATCAATCGTATAGGAGTACAGAAGAGAGCTGTAGTTTCCATAAACAAGGGTACCATTTCCACCAGGGTAGCTCTTTTCTAGGAGAAATCTTCCCAACTTTTGTTGTTGTTGTCCTCAGCTCCTTTACTTCCCTTCCCTTTACTCTCATCACACTCCCTCATCCCTTGAGGAAAAGTTCACTAGAACTTTAGAGAGATGAAAATGATAGGATTCTATAGAAGTTTGTGTCCTATAGAAATTACTCACCACCTCCAACTGAATCATCCAACACAATGCGGGGGGTGGAGGGATAGTGGCACAAGGAAAGATTCCTTCTCTAGACCCCCTATTGGACCTTCTCCTCTGCTCACTGCTGAACTAGCTTGGCTTTACTATATCACTCACTGTTGCTTGTTCTCCACTACTGGATCCACTCCCACTCCAGCTTAGGGTGGCATCTGCTTCTACTACTGCTCCCATAGAAATTATTATAAAACTTCAGTGAAGAACTCCATACATAAAAATAAATTAAAAAAAAGACTGCAAATCCTCCATTGTCCAAGGCATCTGATTCTGGCTACCATCAGAGACAGCATACTCAACTATATGGCCCACTGGTCAGAGTTTGTCCCTTTATAAGAGGCAGGGAAAATGAAAATGCCTGCCTCTGTAATTTTCTCTCTATGCATCTGAAGAAGTGAGGTTTTTTTTACCCACGAAAGCTTATGCCCAAATAAATCTGTTAGTCTTTAAGGTGCCACCGGACTCCTTGTTGTTTTTGTGGATACAGACTAACACAGCTACCCCCTGATACTTAGTACAAAAAATTTCACAAAGAGTAAAAAAGTTAAGCAGTAAAGTTTACTGCACTAGCTAGAGAACCTACTGGATTGTCCTAGCAATTTCATGTAAGTAATTATGGGGCATCTCACGTTATCTGTGCTAAACTTTATGGGGAGTCTAAGTCCATTTTGCCTGCCTCAGATAAATGGACAAACTCTGCTTCTGTGGCTCAGTGGCTTCAATGCAGTAAAGAGAATTTGCCCTGACTTCAAAAAAGTAAAACTGAAGTTGTATTCCAGGAATAGGAGTGTAGGAATTGGCAGATTGGATCTGACCAGTGGGCCATATAATTGAGTATGCTGTTTCTGATGGTAGGCAGAAAAAGATGCCTTGGAGGATGGCATAAGAATCCTGCAGGGCATATGTAAAGCCATCTGCCTTCGACATAGGTCTCATCATGGTCTCCAATAGTTAGAGATTAACTAATGCCCTGAAGCATGAAACTTAACCCTTCCAAAATTGTTGTTGTAATTAATTATAACTCTCGATATTCTTGATAGCCATATAAGTAGCTAATCCCTTTAGAAATCTTGCTGAATTTGTGTCCTCAAGGGCATCAGGTGGCAATAAGTTCCACAATTTAAGGCAATATTTTCACATAATATTTTTTATTCGTGTTGAATTTTCTACCTTTAAGTTAGTCAGATGTCCTCTTGTTCTTTGTTATGAGCCAGGGGGAACATCTGTTCCCCACCTGCCTCCTCTAGACCATTCATTATTTATTTTATATGCTTTTATCATCTCCCCTCATCTCCTTTCGAAGATACACAATCACAATGTTTTCAGTCTCTCTTCATATGAGAGGCATTTGAAACCTTTGGACCATTTTTGTTGGTAATCGCTGACTCCTGTCTAGTTCTGCAATACCCTTTTGAAGATGTAGTGACCAGTGCTCCAGGTGAGCCTGCATCACTGATTTTTATATAAAGGCATTACAGTGGGTTTGGTTTTATTCCCCATCCCACCCTGTAGCCTTATATTCAGGCTTGCAAGGGATGATGCACACACAAATATCCCAAGTGACTTTTTATCTGTGACAACTGCTTCTTTTGCTCACACATTTTGAATAGGGTTGTTGTTTTTTTTGTTATTTTAATTTATTTATATTTAATCCCCTCATGTCTCCTTTCCAGCATTTTCAATGGAAGCAAACAGGCAATCATAATGAACCTTCTAAATTTTTAATTAAGTCTTATAGAATAGATACGTGTTTGCTTTAATTATTAAAAACTTAAACTTTCTCTCCTGACTTTTGGAGCAATAATTTAAAACAAAACCAAAAACCATAACACAGTAGCATGCAAACATAAATATAAAGCCAGCTTCTGCAGTCCTTGTTCGGTTGTTAGTAACAACTCTGGTCCCTTAGGATTTCCTAAGATGGTCATTAGGACCAGATTGTGCCTTTAGGATCCACATGTAGAAAGAACTCCTAGTGCATGGTTCTCCCTGTCCCCATAGGAAGGGGGATTGGCTGCTTCCATGACCCCTTCTCCACTTCCCTCACTGTATGCTGAGGGCCGTCGGCCCATCGAGGTATGAACCCAAGGGGAGAGGCAGTTCTGGAGTAGGGTCACTCATTGTTCCCTGCTGTACACAGCACAAGTGCAAAGACTGTATTAACAGAGTTCCAGGGGTTAACTATATGGGACTCTGTCACGGTGCGGGACTCACCGCTGCAGCGCCTCCTGCTGGTCTCTCAGGGAATTAGCTTCCAGCCTCTGGAGCACCCTCTGTCAGCCGGTGTCTCGCTACCATTGGGCCCCCTGTCTCTCCCAGACCCCGGTGCCCCTGTCCACTGGGTTACTGCCCCCTGGCAGTAACCCCACAGTCTCTGGGTCTCCCCCTTCCAGGGGAGCCCCCACTCCCTATCCCCACCTCGCCTCAGTATATGGCTACTGCCCAGTCCCCATCCAGCCCCCTTTCACTGGGGCAGACTGCAGTATATAAGCCACTCATCACAGACAAGGGGGGGTTGGACCTGCTGCCTCTGCCTACCCTTGGGCTGCCCCCTGCAACTCCAGTATCTATTCAGCCTTATCCTAGGCCTGCAGTCTGGGGGGTTTCCAGGCCAGAGCTCCCCAGCTCCTCTGACCTTCCCCCAGTCCTGCTCCTACTCAGGTACACTCCCCAGCAGCCAGGCCCCTCCCTCTCAAAGAGTGTCTGTCTGCTCCTAGCCCACTTCCCTCTTAGAAGGGCCAGCTGGGCCCTGATTGGGGCATGGCCACAGCTGAGGCTGCTTTCCCAGTCAGCCTGGGCTGCTTGCCTCTAGCCACAGCCCTCTCCTGGGCTGTTTTAAGCCCTTTATGACAGGAGTGGGTGACCACCCCGCTACAGAGCCAAATCAGTTGTGCTGAGCACCTTCAGCACCTCCTAGGCTCAGACATGTGTTGCATAAAATAGGCATATACTCCATGGACAAAGGATTTTTTCACAAATTGTGTGGGGCGGGACTTTTTAGTGGGAGACCCTTATTATAATGGAAGCACATCAGGGATGGTCTTCAAAGCACAATAGAACCTGAGACAATCTTGAGCTTCAACTAATTGAGATTCTGTGACAAAGGATTAATAATATATCATAAAATGTTGATTTGGACAACATTTTCTGATTCTCGCCATGCCCCCGCTTCCCCTGGGTGGAAGAACTCAAAACACTGAGTTAAAAATTGACATTTCTGAATCAAAATATTTTGTAACTTTTTGATTCCATGAAAACTTTTGATATTTTGACTGTCTCACTTCAGGATATAAACCCAATGCTGAAAGATTGGAATTTCCTGTGGGATAGAAAATGTTTTCCAGAACTCTGTACCCATCATGGTACAGGATGGTCAATTAGATTGATTGTTTTTTTCTGGACTGGTGAATTTTTAGGTTGCTTTTGAAAGGTTAGTATAAGGAACAATTATAACCTATATTATGTGGCCACAGACAGAGCCTTAGGAATGGGTTCCTTGTATCATTGGTCACAATTAGGGGTGCTAGCAGCCATCTCAAAGATACTACTCCCCTCTTATGCAGGTGAGGAGTGGGCAGGATGCAACCTTGCTCCCCTTCAGATGAGCTGGCAGGGAAGGGGAAGTCAACAGTCTGATATAGGGCTGTGCATTCGTTCCCCCCCACACCTCCGAACAAATGGGGCACCAGGACCATACTGAGGGACAGGTTGGTCCTTAGCTGTGCCACCCCAAAAGCAGACTGTGTTGCCCCTTACTGAGGGCTTGTATTAAAACCACCATCTAATCTATAATATTTTATTAAATGCTAAGATCTATATTGCCCATTATCTCTGATTCCATGAGAGAGACAATTCTAAGAAGTGGACTCTATTTGCCTTCACTCCTTTACACAAACCTGTGCATTTACCTGCCACTGTGATACAGCATACGGGTATGGCAATTTTGACTTATTAGACTTAATGTTGATGCAGAAAAGATTTCACATTCAAATGATTTCTATTTCCTTTGGGTCTTCTGACTTCGCTATATCTTTCATCATGCTTCTTTTTTTTAAACAAATTTTGCAAATAGGTACAGTACCCTACTGTGCATGATTATTTCGCCAATATAAAATCCAAACATCAGAGTCCCTTCCAAAAGCCAGGCAGTTATTGGTACCAGATCAAGGAAAAGAAACAGAAAAGTTTTCCTTTGCTTTACTTGTTCACTTGTCTGGCATTTAAAAAGTTGGCTTTAATATTTCTTTCTACTTCATTAGAGGGTTAAATAATCCATGAAACAGCATGTATTAAAAATCCATTCAAAATATTAGAAAACAGCTTTAAAAACCCCCTCACAAATCTAACTTTTACTCTAAACGAACACCTCACGTGGGTTAGCTGCCAAATTAATGGATTGCTAGTCTGCAGTCTCAAGGAGCTGGCTGTTATAGTCTAATTAAAGGTAAAAAATCAAGACATCCAGAATTGTCTCTTACAAATTAAAAGTCCTCTTTTATGTGCTGCAGAGGTGTCAACATTATTATAAAGACTAATTAGGGCATTTTACAACATCCTGGTAAAAGGGAGGAAGTGGCATTGTATGGAACTTTAAAGATTATTCAGCGTTTTTACCACTTGGGGTCAGATTTTTAAGATGCCTTCAGTGCTCACCTGCTGGTGCAAGAGGAAGTATTTTATTGTCTCATAAGAAGAAATGAGCATTTTGAAAACTTAAATGCCTGCCTGTAATGGACAATAGCCCACTTCACAAAGCCACTAAAAAGAGGCCCCAGGAAGAACTACAGAGTGACGTTGCTGCATAGTATTTGCATCAATCTGTTATCTAAGTCTGTTCATGGGTCTAGATCCTGCTTTTGTTCACCCCAGTGTAAATTTGAAATGTCTAAGGCTTCAGGGGAGTTCCTCTGGATTTACGTCCATGTGACAGAGAGGGGAACTGAGCCCCTAGCAGCTTCAATTCCCACACTGACAAATTTGAGCAAAGGAAATACTGGACTCAATGCTGTGTGCCCTTTTTTCTGAGAAAAGTCCCATTTCAGCAGGAGTCAACTGAAGTCTTGATGAAGTAAGGGGTGTTTGGATTGGGCCACTCTTGAAGATTTAGAAATGAAAGTGGTACATGTGTGCCATTAAAGCACTAATTCGCATGTGGGGTGGGGATGGGAATAGAGCACTAGCACAGAGAGCAATCTCTGTGTACAGGAATGCACAGGGAGGGCAATTATGACCAATTGTGTAGTATACTCCTTGTGTTCTACCTTCTTTGTGCCCCGGTATGGATGTATAGAAGGCAAATAGAATCTAGACGATTTTTAGGCCAGGTAATGGGTTTTGGAAGGCCTGGCTTTTGATTTTTGAATGCTTGTTTGGCCATACTGAAATCTGTCCCATAATTAAAATCTTGTCTGATTCTGCAGTTCCTACTCTTATGAACTCTGCCAACCTTTTAAGTACAATCAACTCATTCACATCTCAGACATGAGACCCAAGATACTAAGAGTTGTTTCTAATTCTGCAAATATCCCATTTATTGCAAACATGATTGAGTGTACAGACTCCTGAGGGTTTTATTAAATATCCAAGGCTCATGGCAAATCAGTGTAGGAAACTAGCACTCATTACCATTAAAAATGTTTAGCATTGTCTTGAAATTGCATAAGAGGGAAATTGTATTATTCTCACTGTGGATGACAAATTCAAATGTCATGAATTTATCTAAAGCTTTTAAGTTCTATTAATAGATTCTAAAGCTATGAAGTTCTTAATCAGTGCCTGTTCTAACTGCACTTTAAAAGTGTTGTTTAATGTGTGAACTGGATCCCATGTTCAGCTCTTTAAATTGAGGCTAAAAACCACATGAGACAGTTTCTCTCAGTTGTTAGTGTGAGAGCAATGAATGTTTGCTTTGAGGGTTTAATAGAGTTACGAGTGTAAAAATAACATAATGGGCACATTTGAAGCTAAATTTTCAGCTTGGTGTTCAGGGATTTAGTCATGCAATGCCCATTAGTGTTAATGGGAAATTGTGCAGCCAAATCTCTCTATATTGTACTGAAAATGTACCCCTTAGTGTTTAAGGTTGGCCTGTTAACACTCATTATGAGACTGCAGTCAAGTAAGCAGGTAAAGAAATATGATAAATGGTTCATTTATCAAACAGTGCTATAGCCTGGGATTACTTGGGATGAATAATAGAAAGAGCTGGAGGATGCTTGAAAGAAGTGGACACTCCTATAGCAGCTGTTACTGCTATGTTTTGGACCCTTCAGTAGCCTCTGTGGGGATGTTGTGACATCAGGCTTGCTATGAAGCTGCAGATACATAGAACTATGGTTATACAAACTCTATTGCACAGCAGCGAAACAGGGTAATGAGGAAGCCTGAAGAGTGGCTGATTGACTTTTCTGATTTTTATCTTTTGTCAACTGCTCCATATTAAGGGGCAGGACAAAATCAGCAATGGGGATATTCATAGCCAGATCTAGAAACTGCCTCCATCAGCACAGCTTCAGTTTCAGCCGCCTTTGTGGTACAGACATATTAGGATGCAAGGCCAATGAATTATGATGCGTATTTAGCAGAGGAATGCCGCTACGTGGCCGATGACCATGTGTCTGCCAAAATTTTCAGTGATGCTATAGGATGACCAGTGATGGATAGAAACTGGATATCCAGCCGGACTACAGTTGGAGATCGAGCCAGATGGGGCTAAGTCTGCAAGAAGCCTACTTCCCTTTTGGATTTCCATGCTGAATCATCTGTGTTTTGATGAGCTCAAAGAGCTGCATCCTTGATCTAGGAATAGGAAGCCCAATTCTTGGATCCAGCTGAGTAGCTCTCAATACTGGATCTGAGGGAGGAGTGTAAAGGTGGCTGCAAAGCTTCCCTCCCCACAAGATGCAGCTGTCCTCCCTCGGATTCTGAAATTGGTTCAGCCTCCAGCAGAACATAAACAGGGCAAGGGGGTCAAGTATCTGTAGCCAAGCTTTTATGGGAATAATGAAGAATAAAGGTGTGGAAATACAGGGGAATCTTTTGGAAACCTCAGTCTCAGGAGATATACACTTGCATGTGTGATGTGGTTACAACATAGATTTTGAATCATATCAAAGCTAAGAAATGAGATACAGGATGAACATGCATGATGGTAGAATGACTCAGCTGAAAAGAGAAGCACAGTTCTAGTCAGCAATGTGTCTTCCTCGGGGTAGTCTTTATAACAACAATTTAAAATGAATGAACATAATTAAAAAGTGAATGGAAAACTCCCCAATTTAAGTTCATCCCAGCCCTATGACCCTGTGTATAATCTCTAATTCTCTCCCACCAGCCACTCTTAGAGCCCTTTGTCTAAGAACCCATGCAAGAGGATGTGAAATTTGAACCGCAGTTAATCCCTTGTTCACTGGGGACCAGGTAACACTCCTATATCTTGAATTCTTTGCTATGCTTTCCTATTCTCCGTCTTTGTCTTTGAATTAGCAATGACTCTTTTTATTTTTAACTGATATTGAGCCTGTAATCTGAGTCAAAAGCCCTTTGTAGTTTTCCGAATCAAAATCTTTTTTTAATTGGCATACAGATATACAAGTTCCAGGTACCCGTTAGATATTTCTACTGTTAGTGGAAAAATGCTATTACTCTCTAAAGAGTTATTAGGGGCATTTCTGTAGGAATGCAATCAGTTCTTCAGTCTGTTTATATAACAAGAGCTAGTAGGACAAACTGAAAGTCCTTTTTAAGGCCTGAACTTTTGTAGATTGACTATTGCAGAATTTTTGGGTAAAAGTGGATTTGGAAAGGCTTGCTTGGAATATGAATCCAGTTCCATTAACTTCATTGGAGCCACATCTATTTACAGTAGCTGATGATCTAACCCATATTTAGCATTGCTTCTTTGTAATACCATTCAAAGCTATGTGCATGATAGAATACCTACAGTTGAGGGAGATGTTTTCCCTAGATGTTGCTGAGGTAGGACACATTGATATTTTAATCCCACTGGACTTCTTTCTATATAATTTATGCAGTGTTGAAACATTCTGATCATAAAACAACCCTTTCATCTTGCAGGCTCTTTTCTACATATCTTTCCCTGGATACAACATTACGAGAGTATTTTGTCTTCTCTGGACAATACAGTTACTTATTGTAACTGTTCTTTGAGATGTCATGCGGACAGCTATTCCATGTAGGTGTCCGTGCTCCCAGAACACTGCGGCTGGGGAAATTTGCCTAACAATAACCATAGGGTGGCGCTCTCATCTTGTGACCTTAGCCCCTCCGGCCATGTAAGGGTGGTACTTCCTTTCCACTGAACATCAGAAGCAGAGACTCTGATGGAGAGGGGACGGAGGGTGGGTTGTGGAATGCATGTCTGCATAACAACTCAAAGAACAACAGTTACAGTAAGTTTATGTCTTTGAGTAGATACAGCCCTGTATTCCATGTAGGTGACTCACAGGCTGTACTGACAGGAGAAGGGGCTCAGAATCTATTTAAACAAGGGCTGCCGGATTATCTTCCCAAAGTTTGCATCTGAATGGGATGCAGTAGTAATGGCATAGTTGTAAACGTAGGTACAGAGGACCAAGTGGCAGCTTTGCAAATGTCCAAAATTGGAACATCACTTAGAAATGCAGTTGATGTCACCTGGGCTCTTGTAGAATGACCTCACACCCTGGGAGGTGGGAGGGGAGAGCATAATCTGAGCTACTTTGCATGCTGTCATGATGCAGGAAATAATCCACCTGGAGATTGTCTGGAAAGAGACTGCTTGACTCTTCTTTTGGTGTGCATATGACACAAATAGACGAGGTGGGGAACGAAAAAGTTTATTCCTATCCAGATAGAAAGCTAGACATCCCCTGACATCCAATAGGTGACTTGCTAGGCAAATACAATTTAGATGGGGCTACTATAAGGTGGGTGCATAACTGGCTGGATAACCGTACTCAGAGAGTTGTTATTAATGGTTCCCAATCCTGCTGGAAAGGCATAACGAGTGGGGTTCCGCAGGGGTCTGTTTTGGGACCGGCTCTGTTCAATATCTTCATTAACGACTTAGATATTGGCATAGAAAGTACGCTTATTAAGTTTGCGGATGATACCAAACTGGGAGGGATTGCAACTGCTTTGGAGGACAGGGTCATAATTCAAAATGATCTGGACAAATTGGAGAAATGGTCTGAGTTAAACAGGATGAAGTTTAACAAAGACAAATGCAAAGTGCTCCACTTAGGAAGAAAAAATCAGTTTCACACATACAGAATGGGAAGAGACTTTCTAGGAAGGAGTACAGCAGAAAGGGATCTAGGGGTTATAGTGGACCACAAGCTAAATATGAGTCAACAGTGTGATGCTGTTGCAAAAAAAGCAAACATGATTCTGGGATGTATTAACAGGTGTGTTGTGAGCAAGACACGAGAAGTCATTCTTCCGCTCTACTCTGCTCTGGTTAGGCCTCAGCTGGAGTATTGTGTCCAGTTTTGGGCACCGCATTTCAAGAAAGATGTGGAGAAATTGGAAAGGGTCCAGAGAAGAGCAACAAGAATGATTAAAGGTCTTGAGAACATGACCTATGAAGGAAGGCTGAAAGAATTGGGTTTGTTTAGTTTGGAAAAGAGAAGACTAAATGGGGACATGATAGCAGTTTTCAGGTATCTAAAAGGGTGTCATAAGGAGGAGGGAGAAAACTTGTTCACCTTAGCCTCTAAGGATAGAACAAGAAGCAATGGGCTTAAACTGCAGCAAGGGAGGTCTAGGTTGGACATTAGGAAAAAGTTCCTAACTGTCAGGGTGGTTAAACACTGGAATAAATTGCCTAGGGAGGTTGTGGAATCTCCATCTCTGGAGATATTTAAGAGTAGGTTAGATAAATGTCTATCAGGGATGGTCTAGACATTATTTGGTCCTGCCATGCGGGCAGGGGACTGGACTCGATGACCTCTCGAGGTCCCTTCCAGTCCTAGAATCTATGAATCTATGAATCTAAGACGGTTGAATGTGGGTTACGAAAAAAAAAACCACTAGTAGATATGACCTTGGTTCAAGTGAAATTTAGAAAAAATCTTAGGGTGTGACTGCAGGGTCACTTTGTCTTTCGAAAACTGCCTGAAAGGAGGTTCAGCCATCAAGGCCTGCAGTTCACAAACTCTCCTTAGAGATGTTCTTGCTATCGGGAAGGCCATTTTCTGACACAAAAGGGGGAGAGAGGAAGTTGCCAGAGGCTCAAACAGGAGCCCCATAAGATCCTCTAGGACAAGGCTAAGGTCCCACAAAGGAACTGGTTCTTTTACTAGCAGGTAAAGCTGGGGATGACTCCTTTCAAGAATCTCACTATGATGGCATTTGAGAACATTGACTTCCCTTGGATGGGTGGATGAAACACTGAAATCACCACAAGGTGCACTCTCAATGCACTTTGTGCAAAACCAGAAGACTGAGATACAACCCAGCCTAGGTTGAACTCCCTGAGCCAATGACCATACTGAGAACTACTTCCAACTGGTTTCCTGAAGGAAGATTTCCTGCTTGTCAGCAGCACTTGTCAGATTGCCCCAGAACATCGTTCCTCCTCTTCATCTAACCATGCAGCATCCATACTGTGAGATGCAAGGTTCTGAGTGCTGGATGCAAAATCTGACTGCTGAGTCAGGAGGTTGGGATGAAGAGGAAGGTATATGGGAGGTTGGATCAATAATGTGAGGGGACACAATACTGATAATCCCAGTACACCATGACAGGCTGCAGAGCCAGTGAACCTGGTGGTTCTGCTGTGTGGCCCAAAGTCGCCAAGGGCACAATGGAGGATGAGGCAATAGAAGCGATGGCCCTAGAGGATTCCTGAACCAAAGAAGCATCCAGGACCAAAAGACAAAGCAAGTTTGATGCTGCTTAATGTGTCACTGACCTGGGGACTGTTGGCACTAGTGCCAATGCTGTTAGTAGCAGACTCAACAGACTCCTCATGGCCAGAACCACAGTTGATGGTCAGGGCTCTCGATGAGCTCGTCATGGTACCATGGAGCAGTTAGACAGCCCTTCTCCATCCCACTTGCCAGAAGGAGTAAGGTACCAATCAGCACTCCTCTTGGAGGAGGAGGTCTCCTTGTGCCCTGGAATGGTCCCAGTTGGACTTGCGTGACCTCTTTCTCAGCATACCCAAGGAGGGTAAATGACTTCTCTGCCTGGGGGAACCCAAATGTGCAGTGGCCTCACTAGCAAGATCTGCAGTCGACCGCCGATCAGATATGGGCCTCAGTACTGCAGCAGTCATCATGGACTGCTCCAGAAGGTGCTGCCTAACCATAAGTCCTCACTACCTGAGTCCTCTTTGTAAACATCTTACAGATGGTGCACCATCCTTGATGTGTCCCTTCCGAAGACTCAAGAAGACCCTTGTGTGGGGATCACTGTTGGGGATTGCCCTCCTATATGACAATGCTTGAACTCTGGTGAGGGCATCACACAGGGCAGCCTATTACTCTAACTAAATCTAATACTAAACTAAGCCTAAGTTACTACTACAACCACATACAAGAAAAAAGTCTTGGGTAACTGATACAGAAAGTGAGAGGTGAAAGAATGCTACACAGATCTGCCTTCAGCCCACAGATGGTGAGACGGAACTTATGGGGGAGGGGTGCCACCCTTATACAGCCGGGGAGGGGTAAGGCCACGAGACATGAGCACCAACCCTAAGGATACTGCTAGGCAGAGTTCTCTGGCTTTGGTGTGCTGGGTGCACGTAGGCCTACATGGAATACATGGCTGCTTCTACTTGAAGAAGAACCAATAGAACCAAGCTCCTCTCCAGCCCACCTCCCTGAACTTCGTTCAAGCTCTAGACTGTATTCCAGGGCTTCCAGCTCATCTGCCTCAATGCTTCCTCTTAACACTCTTTCTCTGCTCTTGCTGCTTCTGCACCTTTCTTCCTCTACAAATCGTTGGCAGGGCTTAATCAGCTCCTGCCACTCCAGCCCCAATCAGGGAGAATGGATTGGGGCTGGGTGAACCGCCCTATGTTTGCCTAGTAATTGATCACACCTACCAGCCTCATTAGCAGGAGCTATAAGGCTGGAAGGAAGTGAGAGAAAGGGGGGACAGAGACTAAGAGCAGGAGGTCAGGCTCAGAGGGAGTGGGAGCAGGAGCCCCATAGACTGTTGCTGGCCAGGCCTGTGGTAGATCAAGCAGTTGTAAAGCCTCTATATAGTTGGAAACTGGTGGTAGGAAACTGATCACAAATAAAGAACACGGGTTTTGCACCAGACTGAAGTGTCCCTGATTCACAGATGAGAGGGGTCAAGGGGCTGAATCTGGAAGGGCGCTGTGTGTACCCCATTACACTATCCCTCAATCATTGCCCTAGTTCTGTACCTATCACACTACCACATCACTTATAACTAATCCTAGACTTTTCAGATGCTACTTGAACAATTCCCTGGATACTGCTCCATGCAACCTCTGTTTGCAACCACACTCCCTCCCTACACCCATCCCTACCCTACTTGCTCCACCAGACTTCCTCCTGGAATCTCAAATGAAATTTATAAACTACTGCTTCCACCAGATCATATAAAATCTTATAATATTATGACATACTGTAAGAGCCCATAGTAGATATAGAAAAACTCATATTGCCACTCCATGAGCCTCTGCTAATTGGCCAAGAGCTACATGAATATGAACTATGAATAAATTCAGCTTTAAATAAATTCAGGAGTGAAGTTCTAGAACAGGCTTCCAAGAAGAATAGTTGGGGCAAATACTCTCACTAGTTTTAAGAGCATGATAGGTTTACGAATGGGATTATATAATGAGGATTGCCTGCAATAGCAGGGGACTGGTCTTGATAACACAGGAGATCCCTTTCAGTCCTATGTATACTCTGTTCTAGTTGCCATTTTGATACTGGAAGGGCGCACTTTTGAGATGCTGGTAACAGAAGTTTATAAAGCATTGAGACTGAAACATGCTAGCAAACGGCGTTCAGATGAGTTAATTCAAAATGGAAAGAGTGTTTACCAAATATATGCCTCACACCATATAAGCCTTTCTGATGGTACAAACTATAAGAGACTAAACCACTGTGACAGCTCTGATTCCTGAATAAAAGAGCCTCCACCTCTCAACAGCGAGGATTGCTGAAATGAGATCTCCTATGGTATTGGAGAAACAAAGTGGGTGAGGTAATACTTTTTATTGGACCAACTTCTGTCGGTGAGAGAGACAAGCTGTCAAGCTACATAGAGCTCTTTTTCAGCTTGTCTCTCTCGCTGACAGAAGTTGGTCCAATAAAAGATATTACCTCACCCACCTTGTCTCTCTCATATCCTGGGACCAAGTGCCTACAACACCACTGCCTCTAACTATGGTAGTTAGTCATTGCTTATCTCAAGCATCTTCATACATCAGACTTTTGTGTTAACCACGTACTCCATGTGAGAAAATGACTCTCATATCCATAGTTTACTATAGTTCAAAAGTAATATTGAATCATCTAAAATGTTTATTACTATACAGGGCTGAATCCTGCTCCCAGGACCAGATTCTCAAAGGTATTTACACTCCTATCTTCCACTGCTTTAAACAGAAGTTAAGAGCTTAGGGCTTGTCTACACTGCAACTTTCTCACTCAGAGGTGTGAAAAACACACCCCTGAGAGCTGAAAGTTTCAGTGCTGTAAAGTGCCAGTGTAGACAGTGCACCAGCTTCCACTCCCACTACTGCTCCCAGCGCTAGTAGCTATTCCCCTTGTGGAGATGGATTTTTTATAGTGCTGGAAGAGCTCTCTCCCAGAGCTGGTGCTGTGACTACACAGCCATGTTAAAGCGCTGCCGTGGCAGCACTGTCGCAGCAGCCCTTTAACGTTGCTAGTGAAGACATGCCCTTAGATAAATTTGAAAATCTGGGCCCCATTGACTTCAGTAGGTGCTACATTTGGCTCTTGGGACCAGATTTTGCTTTAAATTCTACTGGTGTAAACTCAGAGTAATTCCAATTAAATCTATAGAGTTGCTTTGCATTTATATCAGTGTAAAATGTGGAAAATTTTGGTCCATGTATTATAATTCTAATCAGAATAGTGACAGCCTTATGATAAAGCAGATAGATAATTGAAATAAATACTCCAATGAAGCTAAGAAAAATCCCTTCAAATTCTCTCTCCTTAATTTAAATAATACACACTTCACATTTCCACAGTTTAAAACAAGCAAATGAAAAAGGCTGTATTTCTTCATACTCTGTGATTATAGTTGCTGGTGGGTTTCAGCTGTTTATCATGCAATTTCTTCCTACCTCACAGCTCTGAATTATGTTTCTTGACTATTAATTTGACAGCCTGTTGGAAAATAAACTTGAAAACCAGCAGGGCTATTGGTTTTTTTTTTTTAAATTGGTTATAAATGTCGAGGGTTCTTGGCACAATACATCTTGCTTTTAGTAGACAAATTTGAATGTCCACAGACAGCAACTAGTTATGACAAATAATTTAAATGTAGGATTTTTTTTTACCATGGGTGAAATCCGATTGCCAGCATGGGTGCTACTACTAATGTGGCTGAATCAATATAATTTATCCTTAACTTGGCAAGCTCAACTAGTTTACACACCTTGAAAAGAAACAGCAATAATTACTAAACACTATGTGGTCTGTTCTCTCCTCTCTCTGTAGGGGAATATGTGTGTAGCTCTTATTAGGTCTAATAAGAATACTGCACATTACTCTCTTGTGCATCAACAGGATGACAGACCTCTTTGCATTATTAGTTTTTAAATTTGCTGCACTACTTTTAAAAAAAATACAAGTTTTCTGCATTTATCCTCCTGATGCTTTTCATCCTTGGATTTCTTCTTCTTCCTCTTATTGTCATTCAGCACTACAGCAGATCCATACTGGGGAGGAGTTGTTTCCAAATCATGGGTCAGGTCAGGCTTCAGTAAAAATATTCATATATATTAAAAAAAATCTGGAATCTAAGCTTGGAAACTAGGGTAACTGAGCTAAGGGAATCAAAAATGGAAACCCAGACACTGGTCCCCCAAACTCTCTGCACAGTCAAAGGAACAACTTACCAAACTACTTTCTGCATGAGGAAAGAATGAGCTATTTTTTTTTTCAATCTCAACAGTTCGTGCATCTTTAGTAATGTATAACTGATGAATTGGCAAAACCTCCATAATAAACCAGCATCATTAATGGGATGGGTGTTACCTTGATGAAGATGTGAATATTCTGTTCTGCGCTGGCATTCTGATCTCTCTTACCATGCTTTTACACTAGTGTAACTTCACTGACTTAAATGGAGTTGCTCCTGTTTTACTCCACTGGTCTGAGATCAGAATAAAAACCCTTTGATTTATATTTCTCTTTGGTTTGAAAGGCAAGCATCTGTTTTCTGAAAGCTAATGAGAAGAATGCCTAATGATGCATAAATGGGGCATGCTTCCCTCACAGATGATTACTGCAATATCTGTATTATATCAGTGCATAGAGGACCCAACTAATACCAGGGTCCAACTGTGTCTAGATGTACAAATATGTAGAGTGAAAAAATTGCTGCACAAAGAGCTTTCAATATACATACACATGCACAGGGAAAAAGGCAAAGAAGGATTAAATGATGTACCCAAGGTCAAACAGCAGTTCAGTGGCAGAGCAGAGAATAGACCCCCTAATCTCCTGGATCCCAGTCTAGTGCTCTATCTACTGGGCCAGACTGCTTGTAACATGTAATGAAAATATCACATTTTTTCCACCACTAGAGGAGCCCTTTACTGTATCTATATGGAATCACAAAACTCATGAATGTAGAGTGTTAATTAAAACTTGGGGATCTTCACCTTTAAAGTACATTTAATCTTGTGAGATAAATGTGTGACAATCCAGATACTTTACTTAGCCCATTATATTGATTGAATTAAAGAAGGCTAGAATATTTGGAAATAAAAATTGTGACGTCTTCTCTCATACTTGGTGAATCTTATGAGCATCGTTGCCAGTGAATGAAAAAGAGTGTCTTCCTTCCCCTCTCCACTCATTACTAGGAGGAAAGGACAGTACAGAGCAGCAATTGATGTGAAACTGATTCCCCACCAATTTTGAAGATACTAAAGTATCTTTAGTGCAGATACTTTAGTGTCCCTGTGGGATTAGAATCAGATGCAGTTTTCTAACTGGTGCTGTGATCTTTAGCACATCCTTTTGCCAGCTTCCTTCCATGTATGTAACAAGTAGGAATATTTAACTCTAATTTTCCAAAAAATAGAACTATTTCTGTGCACTCTCTGTCCTCTTAAACCTTTGGCCATATAATAACCTCTTAGTATGACTAGTCTGAAGTTATGTGCACGGGAGTCTATAATGACTATTTTGGCAAGTAACTGTTCAGTGCTCATGAGGGGACTAAATGGTTCACCATCTAGCCCTTCACAGTTTCATCTAAAACGGCACCCAGATCCACCCACTTTGGTTTTAAACTGACTTTTGACCAAGCAGAACCTGACTGAGATTTTACAAAATCAAAGTTGTTTTGATTTTTGCCCATCTCCAAGTGTGTTTCTGGTCCCTAATGTGACTGGCCGGAGGCTTCTGCCTGTCTGTTTCCTCATACTTTGTTTGCCATCTTTGTAATGGTTAATATTTATATAATTGTTTTGTGGCACAATTTTCAAAACACATACTTCTCAATGTCTTTATTTACAGAACCAAATCCTGTTCACTCCCCTTACATGAGTAGCCCTCATGAAGTTCAATGGGATTTTGCTTTTGAATAAGGTCAGCTGCACCTGTTCCAGAGACCAAAAATAGATCTAATCTGACAATGAAGATGTGTCTTCTTCAATTACTATCTGCAAACCTCTTTCACTGGGAAAATAGAAATTAATTAAAAGAAATCCCTGGCACTGTAAGGCTATCAAAACAGAATTGCTTATCAGTTTGCCATCCATTCTGAATGTCTTTAAATACAATTAGGATTATTTTAATTAAACACAAAAACTGCTCACAAAGTATAAGCTTGTAATCTTGTTTCGTTGTCTTATCACTGACTTTTAACATTTAAATATACATTCCTTAAAGTGAATATAATGCTCTTGAAGAAGTATCCGGCTAAAACCCCTCTATGTATCCTCAGAATAGATTGAACAGAGTAGCTTCTTTTAAATTACCTCATCAATGTGCTTCTGCAACTGTGGAGAGGAACATACTGTAAGGCACCGTGATGGTTAAGTCTTTCTGCCCTGCTGAGATTGCCACTCTGACAGGCTTCCACCAAACAAAACAACTATATTCTAGGAACTGGACTGAAACCAACAACTCACAACAACTTGTCATAAACCATTGAGGGGGCAGTCAGATTGTAACAACCTTGTTAACCTTCTTTTGATTAGCATATGCTCTATATTTTTTTGCTTAATGCTGTGATGTTCTGACCTTGCCTTGCTCAACTAATGATTTTATCCTGGTTTCCTCTCTCTCCCCCCCTCCCATTCTAAAAATGAATTTAAATGGCTTATAGGACAGTAATGGGATAGGAAGACTTTCACTTTAGCCTAGGCTAGATTGAAAGCAAACAGTAAGCTAATTTGTTTCCATTTGGAGGCTTATATAAACTGAGTTCATGTTCTCAGCCCAGCTCTTCCTTGACCAAAGCCATCACTAGTATCTGAGATAGCAATCTTAGGAGAGAGACCCATACATGCATGATGACCAAACAGTCTCTTGAGACTGAACTACTCTTCCCTCCAGGTCAGCAATGATGCTCAGTAGGAGAGCAGTCCTGCAATCTGTTGGTGCACAGAACTTCCATGAATTCCAAAGGGAGTTCAATGAACATGGACTCCTAGCGGTTCCCTAGCAGGGTAGAGGAGGGAAAGCAACATTGCTGTTTTATCTGGGTTTTTTTGTTTGTTTTTTTTGGTGGATAAACAAAGCACATGAGCCTTTGTCTCAGATATATTTGATACATCTAGAGAAGACAGAAAATGCTGTCATCAGTATGTTTATAAACAAATCTGTATTTCTTGATGTGAAAAGGTTTGTATTAAAGAATTTTATAAACCAAACACTCTGCATTGGTGTATTTTAAGGGGGTTGGAAGGGTTGTGTTTTTGTTTTAGATATGTATATTTGTTGAAAATGATTGCTAGTACTGTGTGTCTTCCTGTACACAGACCCGCTTCTCAATATTTAAAATTAAGCTTGCCTACAAGCAGAAGAGGCAGTGGGCTCTAGGATATAAGGTACTGGATTGAAATCAGGGGACTTGTGTTCTGTTCCCAGCTCTATCACTAACCTCTTCTGTAACTTTAGGCAAATTACTTCACCTCTGTTTCCCCTACTACCCTCTGTCTGCCTTTTCAATTAGTTTGTAAGATCTTTGGGACAGGTGCTTTCTGTTACAATGTGTTTATACAGTACCCTAGAACAACGGGGCCCTAGACTCTGTTGGGTTATCGAGGTGGTACTGCAATATGAATTATTAGTACAAGTGGAACAATTTGCTGAACTAGCTAAAAACAATTCCCAAATGTGAAGGTGTCCTAGTTAGTTCTCGTGGTGGGGAATGGGTCTATAAATTCAGAAATGATGAGTTCTTCAGTTCCCTACATGGTAGGAGGCAGTCAGATGTTTGTGATTGGCTGGGTTGACTCTCCAAATAACTCCTCACAGTGAGGAGCCCCTCCAGAATTTTCTCTGCCTCCAAAGGTCTAGCAGAGCTTCGGCAGCTGCTCTTTTTTTTTTTTTCCCCAGAACAGTGTTTTACTATACTGAGTCTCTCCTCTCTGGCATCCCAACAAATGTTAAAAGAACCAAGGAGTCAGGGAAATGTTCTTTAAAGAGGTCCCCAACATCTTCTCTAGTTTCAGACCCTTGCTTGATGCTTTCAGATTCTCCACCAAATTGATGGTGTCCAGTGCTGTAGTTAGAAGACATCTTTGGCTATAGACATGGAAGGTGGATGTCTCTGCAAAACAGGTTTTGGTAGCAAACCTGTACTTGGGAGAGAAATTTTGGGGGGAACCACTAGCAAAAGCTTCTTCCAAAGCATAGAACAAAAACAAAAAATCCCTCTTTTCTGTTTATGATCACAAAACTCACTTGAATTGTCTTTCTGCCTTATGCAGTTCTTTCCAGAGTTATGGAGTCTCATATAGATATGGCAGGAGAGACAACAGATTCTCTAAGAGTAGATTGGGGAAAGGTAGGTTCAATATAAACAGAGGTGACTCCTTCTCCATGAATGCTCCTCAGAGCAATCAGTGACTACCATCCTCCCTCCAGCATTCCCCTTGGGCACCAGCTGTCTCTATTTGTTCCCAGCTGGTTCTCCACTATGGATATGTGGCTGAGAGATATCCATTTCCAAGAAGTACTCCATAGAATTCAAAAACATCTCCCCCTCCAGATTTCTCCCTTCTTCCTCAGCCCATTCAAGAGGAAAACTATATTCAGGACAGTCAGTCACCTCTTCCAAATTGGGATAATAGAGCCCATCCCAGACCAGGGACAGTGTCAGAGCTTATATTTCATACTATTTCTTGGTTCTGAGAAATCAGGGGAGGACAGGGTGGTCCTGGATTTAATACACTTTACCAGTCAATTCACTCCCACATGTTCAAAATAGAAACCACTCAGTCCACCATGGCAACTTTCAGCCAAGAGCATTTCCTAACCTCAGTGGATCTGAAAGAGGCTTATCTCCACATTCCTATCCTTCTGTCCCACAGATGGTACTTGAGGTTTGCATACAGTACTGGCACATGCAGTACAGTCCTTCCTTTTGGCATTTCCACTGCCTCCATGGCATTCATTCACATGGTGGTGGTAATGGCATTCCTACATCAGAAAAGGGTGCACCTGTACCATTTTCTTCACAGCATTCTTCTTATAGAAGTCAGAGACACCCAACTGATGGTACACACCCTTCAAAAATGTGGGATTACAGTAAAAGCTTTGTTATCCAGCATGTTGGGGAAATGGGGGATGCCAATAAGTCAAAAATTCTGGTTAGCTAAGAGGGAGGGAGTTTGGGTGCGGTAGGGGTAGGATGACCAGAGGTCCCGATTTTATAGAAACAGTCCTGCTATTTGGGGCTTTGTCTTATATAGGTGCCTATTACCGCCCACCCCCTGTCCCGATTTTTCACATTTGCTGTCTGATCACCCTAGGGAGGGGGCTCAGGGATGGGGGTTGGGGCACAGGAGGAAATGCGGGGCATGGCTTTGGGAGGGAGTTTAGGTGCAGGAGGGGGCTCGGGGCAGGGGCTTGCAGCGTGGGAGGGGTTTTGGGGTGTCGGATCCGTGCAGCGCTCACCTCTGGCAGCTCCCCGCAAGCAGCAACATGTCCCTGCTGCTCCTAGGTAGAGGCGTGGCCAGGCGGCTCTGTCTGCTACCTCCGCCCGCAGGCGCTGCCCCTGTAGCTCCCACTGGACATGGTCCCTGGCCAATGGGAGCTGCAGAGCAAGCCCTTGGGGCAGAGTGGGGGCAGTGCACAGAGCCCCCATGGCCATTCCTCCGCCTAGGAGCAGCAGGGACCTGTTGCTGCTTGCAGGGAGCTGCCTGAGGTGAGCCGGATCTCACACCCTGAAATCCCTCACATGCCCCAACCTTCTGCCCTGAGCCACCTCCTGCGCCCAAACTCCCTCCCAAAGCCTGTGCCCTGCACTCCCTCCCGAAATGCCAGTTTCTAGAGCTTTCTGGTTGGTGAAGTGCTGGATAACATAACTCTTACTGTATAATGAATCTGGAGGAAAGCCAGTTTATCTCTAAACAGCCAGTAGAACACAAGGGTGTTTTGATGGAGACCATAGTGAACAAGGCCTTCCTCTCCAGAAATAGGCAGGCATGGATTCTGGAGCAAACATACAAGATCCTTCATAGTCCACGCTCCCCCATGAAGGACTTACTCTGTCTATTGGGCATGTGTGTTTCATGCATATACCTACTTCCCTAGGTAAAGTTTCATCTCAGGTGTCTGCAGTAGTACCTGCTGAGCTTCCCTACTCTCACTCGTAATTCCAGATCTCTTACTGTAAGACTTCCATGCATGGTAAAAAGGTCCATCAGACAGCAGCTGCATCCGACAAGGTTCACACACTGTATCCAGTAGGCAGAACTTCACAGACATGCCATAATGACAAATGCCAGCTTGGAGGGATAGGTCAGCAGTTGCAGATGGAATCTCACTACACCATAAACCATTTGGAACTGTGGATGATTCATCTAGCTCCTCAGGCACTGCTTCCTACTTTAAACTGCAGACACATACTTGCATTCATAGGCAACGCTATTATTATGGCATATATAACAGACAAGGAGGCATCTGGTTGAGGTTATTTCAAGCAGGAGCCACAGCCTTCTTCAGGTAGGCCAAGAGAAAAATTCTGTCAGTCCAAGCCATGCATATCAAAGACAAACTGATTGGCTGAGCTACAAAATCTCTTGGCATCCAACTCCAATGGCAAAACAAACAATTTCTATGCCAGCAGGAGAGATCTTTGGACCAGGGGAAACCACACCTTCTCCCAGGTTTGGGCAAGGGCTCTGCTATATGCATTCTCTCCTTTTCCCACGATAACACATGCCATCCAAGCATATAGACATAACAAGCTACCATGGTTATGATTACAGCACACTGGCATGATGTTTAGACTTCATGGAGATGTATGCAGCCAACTCCACTACCACTATGACCCATTCTAGATCTACTAACTCAGGGACATCTGTTCCGCTGCAGCCCAGCAACTCTGAACCTGATTGCCTGGTTATTAAAAGGCCACACTGAAATAAACTAGGAAGTCCAGAAACTCTTCCACCAGTTCTCAGTATACAATAACATGGAGAAGATTTGATTTCTGGTGCACATCAAGAAGACACATGGAAGTATCAGCTTTGGTCAAGCTGCTCCTAGAATTCTTAGAAGCAGATCTGTCAATAGGGCTGCAGTACAACACACCTTAAGACTTAAGTGGTGGTTATATCCCCAAGGGATGCTCTCCCTTATCCCATTGCCATCACATCAAAAAATTCCTTAAAGCTTCCAGCCTAACCAGATCATCTCCTATTCACAGGGTAGCCCTATGCAATCTTTCCCTAGCACTGAATGCACTCCTGGATCCTTCAAATACTTGTCCAAAGCATCCCTATATTTCCTGATATTTAAAGTCACTTTTCTAGTGTCCATGACATCCTGTGAAGAGTCTCAGAATTGGGAGCCCTCTCTATTCTCCCTCAAAATTGTGTTTTCCATAATGACAGGGTGGTATTACAAACAGATCCTTCATTCATCCCTAAGATAAATTCTTTCTTCCACTGGTCCCAGGAGATTTCAGTCCCTTCCTTTTGCCTAAATCCAGCCCATCTGAAAGAAAGGTCATGGAACCTTACACATAAAGAAAGCAAATAAGATCTATATTAAGAGAACAAAGCCCTTCAGAAAAATCTTCACTTTGTTCTAATATGTGACAGTGCCAGGGCACAGAAAAATTCCAGGTCCTCCACAAGAAGATATGTTAGGTAGTAAATTTCTGAGGCATATAAAATCAAAGGGAAAACTTCTCCATTCAAGATCGAATCCTGTTCCACAAGGTCAATGGCTTCTACTCAGGCAGACAGGTCCAATGCACGATATGACCAAATTTTCAGGGCAGCAACTTAGTTGTCCCTGCACTTTTACAAAGTTCTATAAAATAGACTTCAGTTGAGCTAAGTGGCCTTTGGCAGGAGGGTTCTGCAAGCCATAGCTCACCCTAAACCCTAAGCCCATCCAACAATTGCTAGTAGCTGGCTGGGATGGGTCCATAAATTCATGCCACCCTGTATTTTTTATCTCCTCCTTAGAGGAAGCTAATTCTCAGTAGCCTTGCTGGTTTGTGGGTGGTTTTGCTTTTTTTGTTTTGAGGAAGAATTGAAGAAAACTGTCCTTACATTAATCAATGGCCTTCGAGGTCATCCTGGTTTATATGTATTTTTTCCTTTAGCTCGGACAGTTAGTGCTACTTAGTGTTGGACAATTTTATCTCTTATTGTTAATACATTTTGAAAGCTTTTCTATTCAGTTATTACAGTTATTAATTTTGGAAGCAACTTTTTGGGGGGAGGGAGGCGCACTCTTCAGTGGGAGTGGTTATCTAGATATTCAGCTCAGCCAGCCAAAAGCATCTGACCCTGCTTCATACAGTGTGGGGGAGTGAAGAGCCCATCACTACTGCATGTATGGACACATTTTTAGGTGAGCGAGACAAACTCCCTCATTGCCTTCCATCAAGAAAATGCAAGTTTTGTTGTTATTTATTTAAATATTTTGTGCAGCAAAAATATGTTATGACTAGAACAGCCATAGCAAATAACAAGTGTTGCTGTGGGAAAGAGCACTGTTGGAGATGTGGAAACACTTTAACAAAGCTGCTGCTTTAATAGCTCAAAATTCTTTTGAAGTATAATAATAATCAAGGTTCAAGTTTGAATTCCATTACCTTTTTCCTCTTGTTAGTGGCGATGGTGGTGACTGCTTGTAAAGTGCTCAGCCATGGATCCTTATCATATATACTTCTAAAGCCCATCTATCTCTCTCCCCCCTTTCTTTGCTCATCCTCCTCTTCTAATAATTCTCAATCTTTCTTCTTCAGGGATTGTTTTCTGCTTTCAAGAACTTAGTGAAATATACCTATGGTTGCAACAATCTCTTGAATTGCAAAGATGGCTGTGGGGCCACTAAGCAGGGTAGTTGGTAGTCCTGGCTCCACAAGTACACTTCATTGGGATGCTTAGTTAGCAGCTCATTCCAGTTTTCTCCAGGATGTCCTTTGACCATTCAGTTTGGGAAATTAATACTAGTATTTATTGTGCACAATCATAGAATGGGAGTAAGTGTTGCTTTCCATTCACTGAGTTGCTTAAGATCACAATGTGGTAGTTCATTGTCTCCCTGCCTCTCCTACACTTACCATTTTGTTATTATGTACCATCCTTGGCTGCAAAGTGTTAAAATCAAGCCAGTTTGAGCCACTGTATTCTGAAAAGAGGAGAAAAAGGATTAGGGACAGTGAGTAATTTTCTGCCTGTATTGATTTTTCAAGCTGTTTACTTGTGTTTTTTGCAACTTTTCTTCCTCTTCAGCCACTCCATGGTGAGCGGGAGAGGGGGAAGAGAAGAGATTTACTGAACACTAGCTGAAGGGGGAACCCTGCAGAGCTTATTGCTGCCAAGGGCAGGAAATGGAACACATGCCTTTCACCAAGGCAAATTTCTTTCTCTAATCAGATCAGCGGTCGTGCAGGGAGAAGTGGCACTGACAGAATGTCAAGAAATCAATCCACTTGTGCACATTGGATCCAACGGTAACTCTGGATGGACGTCTGACAGAGAGGAAATAGTCATGGCTAAAATTGTGTTGTACATCATGATTAGAGCTGTAAGGAACAGTTAATTTAGCCCAAACAGTGGCAAATTTTAGACTATAGAAGCCTGACCCAAGGTTTCCAGCAGAAAGTTGAAATTGAACTTAAATTTTAATGTCTGTCTTTTTTCTGTGTCATGATACATTATGAAGGACACACATGCCATAATGGCTAGGGCTTTGACTCCAAAGTCACCTACATTTTTATATAGATCAATTAAAAATGTGGGTCATTTTTCTAACTTTAATATGTTAAATCACTTGAGACACATGTTTGTCTTTTACCAACAAGGATGATTTGCCATTTCTTTTTTGTGAAACCATTATTTTGTTTGTTTGATGGACTTACACGTATGTGAAACTTACTAAAAGATGTCTTGGATTACATACTACTAATGGAAATAGCCAGTGATATATTTCTAATTATTTCCCTATTTCCATTCCTTATAGCTGCAGAAACTCAAAGGTACATTTTCAGGAAAAAAACCACCGTGCAAGATCCTATTTGGGTTTCCACTCTCTCTTGGAGCTACTTAATGTAGAAAGTGTAGAGTAGTTCCATGTGTGAAACTTCAATAATTTTGGGGAGAGAGAGGGATCTGTTAAAACCAATGAAAACAGTCTTTTGCCATGGAGTTATTTGTCATCCAATCAGCCATAACTGTATGAAGAACTCAGAATTGAATTTTCTTTGGTAAACTGTGTACACTTCTACCACATAAGTAGGAGTCAAAAGAAACTTCTCTAAGGAAATAAATACAAATTTTAAAATACAACTTTTTGAAGTTTGGCATTAGGAGTAAATAATGCTTAGATGTGTGAAAAGACTAATATGGCAAGAGAATGAAAAGATTCGGACTGCTTGTTAGGAAGGAGACTGAAGAAGAGACTACAATAGAGAGATATAAAAGAATGAATGCTAAGGAGACTATAAATTGAATATTCCCACTTATTCTTTCAGATGTACAAAATAAGAGGACATTAAATGAAATTGAAAGGTAAAAAGTACTTTTAAAAACAATGCCTAATTAACAAGTGAATCTAATTGCTACAAGACATCACAGAGGCTAAGAGCTATGTGGGATTTACAAAAGATTAAATAGCTACATGACTATTGATAAAATCCACAGTTATATTAAATGCATTTAAACCTCTTTTCTAGCCAATCTGCTACAGGGCATTTTGCCATTCAGTCAACCATTAATTGAATTTACTCTATGGTGGGTTATTCCAGTGTAACTGTTGCACCCTTGCAACCAAGATGGAGCCTGCTCTGCGGGAGCATTCTGTCCAAGAAAAAGCCTCTGCAGGGAAATACAGGATGGAAACTCCCTTTCACCCTAGGTCTACTTGTTCCAAATCCCCCAGAGTAAAAAAACAAACAACCCCACTACCCAAGCACTTCCTCTGCCTCAGGATGAGGTTTTAAAGGGGCTACAACATATTTTTCCATTATGAGTTTCTTGCACACCTTCTGAAACTTGTGGTATTGGCAGTTATCAGACACAGGATATCAGACTAGACAGACCAAATACCTGATCTACTATGGCACTTCCTATGTTTCTAAATTTCCAAAGGGTGTCTTCTGTTTTGGCAGTCCCAAAGTTGTATATGCACATCCGCTGACAAATTGATACCAGAACACATACTTAAAATCATCTAACATCTGTCTTTACAACTTTTTGAGTTGGTCCAATGGGTTTTTGAGATGCGAATACTTCTACATATATAATGTGCTCTAGTATTTATGAGCAGATATTAAAATTCATTGCAGGTACAGTACTTGTATTTTTACATGTGGCTGCGAGTAAGTGTGAATACAATTTTGTGCACACATGTAAGCTAAGTAGAAATCTACCTTTTAAAATTTTTGCTCCAGGTTCTAAATAAAATCAACAAAAATGAGGGAATTTTGAGTGGAAGCTGAAGCTCCTTCCTTAACATACCCTGCTGTGCCAGGTGTACATAAAGTATATCAAAACAATGTATGATATAGACTAGTGCCTACACACAGAAGGGTTTGATAAGGATAGATCATCATCAAACAAGCACAGTCTACTAAAGACCGTTGCACCAGCCAGAGCGACCATGGTTGCACCAGGCATCATCTAATGAAGTTCCCAAATCTGGCTCAGTCCTACAAATCACTGGGGTGGCCCCACAGGCAAAGCTAGGTAGGGTCAGGGCATGCACCCCTTTGTGCATCGCTGGACAGTTTGAAAGCATGGTGAGCTGGGGTGCTTTTGTTCATCACTATCACATGGGCAAAGAGCATGCAGCACCACTTTAGAATGAATTGAGCAACTGAAGGAAGACTGGATCTTTGCGAGTTTGTGACATTTTGCGCAAAGTCAAACCACTTTATGCTCAGGATTTGTTGCTGGCAGTGCACATTGAATGCCTCTAGCCACTCTAAGACTCGTGTAATAGGGTCCGGTTTCTGAGCCTTATAACAATGCAGGTAGTACACAGGTTTGATACATCCTGAAATTTGTCTCAGTGCAAAGATGTTTTAGCATCCATAAGGGAGACATGGACTTCATGCAGAAGGGTCCTAAACTAATCTATTGATAATCACTCCAGCAATTGCTGTATGCCAGTTTTTCAATGTATCTAGGCTATTCATCACATCAGTACATTAAGTCTTAGCCATTGATAATATATTATGTCAACAATGTAGGGTTTTTACTGGGTGCTGCAGATTATTGACACAATATATATATAATAGATTTATTTTGCACTAATGTGTAACATGAACTCATCAATCAGCAAGTCACAGAATTGAAGCACAATAACCTAATGGCTACTTCAGTGCTATTAAAACATAACATAGCAGTCTAGTGTATTGATCTATTATGAGGATAAAAAGGATATACTGCAGAATGCGTAGTGCTGTATGGCAGGTGTACAATCTTGCAGCTCTTATTAACAAGAGTAATCTCCATTGATGAGTGGTCGCATTGACTCATATGAGTTAGTGTTGGAAAATCAGACCTTAGCTGATGGTCAAATCCGAACACCTCCCCTGTTAAATTTTTTTAATAACATATATACACACACTTTGGGTTATGGGACGGGGGTGTGTGTGTGTGTAATATATATATGTATGTAAATAAAATATATTTTAAATAAAATATAAAACTTTAAAAGTTTACTTATGTTTCTGAAATCAGAACATGTCTTTATTTTCTTTTTGGCCTGAACCTACCAGCTCTTCTCAGCCCTCAGCAGAACAAGACTAATTGAAATCTGGGGGGAGAGAAAGCTACATAGCCTAGCATGCCAAGCTTCAGTCCAAAGAAATTATTTACAGTTGAATTTTAAACTCCTTAAAAAGAGGGTTTAAAATGGAGATGCTGACAGTTCCTTAACAATAGAAGAGCAGCTGGATACTTCATAATACCAGACTTTGTTGTGTATTTCAGTTTGAATGAAACTCTCTGCCCAACTTTAAAAGATGTCAGGAGTAGACATGCTCTCATAGAAAGAGGGAGGGGAAAAAAAGGCTTATTGATCCATTTAGCTGGTAAGAAATATCAACCAACGAAAAAATGTATACTGCATAGCAGTGCAGTTACATAAATGTCAGGAACTGCAACTGATCTGGAGTTCAAAATGGGAGTTCATGACAATATAATGTTACAAAAATGCTGAATACTGAATAAGATCTGACTTTCCCTACAGATACTCATGCCACATTTCCCTGCAGAAACATGATTTATGTATGAACCTGGTGCAAGATTGGATGGAAAATTTTCACTCTGCACTGAGAAAAATCAACAGACTGCTGGGATTTACTTTGTGAACTAGTGATTGTAAAACTGAAGATGCCAAAAATTAAATATTTTTAAAATTTATTTATTGCCAGTAGAAAATGTAAAGGATGAAATTTTACCCCATTTTGAAAATGTCCATCATTTTGGATTTTCATATGCTTTTGGGTCACTTTGCAGCAATCTTTTTGAAATTTAAGACTAGAAAGCCCTCATTTATGGCAAGTACAAGAAAAGTATCAGTTGGGGGGGGGGGAAGTGTGGGAGCGGGGAATGGAGGGTAAAAGGGGCTTAACTCTTGGGAAATTATTTTTTTTCTATTTTTCTTTTTAGTTAAAAAAATGTTTTGCAGTCTCATTAGTGGTGTTCATCAGATAAGAAAATTAAGAAATATTTTTCTTCTCTTCCAAGCACAAGACTTTCTTTAAAATCTTTATTTCTGGGGAAGGGATTATAGAAGTATGCATGTATGAAAGTTAAGGGTTGAAAGGCAGTTACAGTACTAAATAGGTGAACTCCCATGCCCTATCAGAGTCACCTGCTACTTTATGTAGTGTGGTGCCATTTCCAGTTAGCTTATCCCCACATCTCTCTCTTTTTTTTTTTTAAAGCATTAGTCATCTGCTGTGGTCTTTGTGAGGATGATTACCTCTATGATGAGCATCTTTCTCTCTGAAACCCATCCGTTATCCTGTAACTAAATACATGTGTTATCCATTCACCTGCTGCAACAATTTTTTTTGGCCTAATCTTCTCTTCTGAGTAGCACTCTTCAGGAAGCTGATCATTACCTCAACTCCCATTGTTACTCATACGAGGAAGGACTACTCCTGTGAGTAATGATTTGCATTTGCAGTATCAGGTCCTGAAGTATCAGGCCTGATACTGCCCACACCGAATGAATGGCAAACCTCCATTTGACATCAATGATGCAAAATCAGGCCCAAACAGATGATGTGCTCAGAGGGTCCAGTACTGCTCCCACCAAAGACCATTGTAAACCTTGCATTGAGTTCATTTGGAGAAGAATCTGTACCTTATTGCAGGGGGGGGGAAAGATATTAAGGCCAGTGTTACTCAAAATAGGAAGATGAGAGAGATCTCCAACCACTTTGATCATTCAGTATTATTGATAGAAAGTAAAGAAAATTCTAACTCTGCACTGAGAGAAATCAACAAACTCCTTAGTTTTACTCTGGAAACTAGTGATCATGAAACTGAACATTTAAAAAAAAAATCTAATTTTTGGCAAACTTTATTTATTGAATAGATTGTGGTAAGAGAATATTTTTTTTTAAAAAGATACCCATGTGCTGGTCCAAATGTGCATGCATATTTAATGCAGGACCTCAACTGGCACAAATCGTCTGAGCTACACCAGCTGAGAATTTTGACCCCAGGTGCATGTTCATTTCATCAACATTAAGTACTTTAAAATAAGATGTAGTCTGTTGAGGCAAGCTGTAGGTTCTAGTAGTTAGAGTCAGGGTCTAATTCACATATTGTTTTCGACAATCTCTCAGTAAGTTTTCACCTATCAGTTTTGGATGATTGTGATGGGGTGTTCACCCCACATGAGGCCAGATCAGATGAGGCGAATTAACCTTATAGACTGCACCTAAAGGAGAATCAAGACTGATAAAACCAAACTGAAGATGAAGCCCAGCTGGGTAGATGGAGACAAGGGCTTGTATAAAGCCAGGAGATTGAGAGCAAAAGGGGTTGCTGGGAGAAGAAAGGGAGTGGTTAGGGATAAGGAGGAGACTAAACCCTGGGGTTCTGTCCTGGACTACAGCATCTGTCATGAAAGGGAAGTTGTCATAGAGAAGCAGAGGATGCTTGAGGTGGTAAAACACAGAGGTGGGCCAGGAGATGTAAGGTAGGAGGGACCCAATGAAAAACAGCCATAAGGTCAGAGATTGAGTAGACTGTTTATTAGGCATAGGGTTCCTTGACTAGAACTCAGAGTTGTGGGAGGGCCTGGGCTCTCCTACTAGCCACTGGGAAAGTACACCAGACATGGACTTGGACCAGAAGTCTGCCTGGCATGGCACATGGACATCTTGTCCAGTGAGACTTGGACATCCTGAAAGGGGGGGACTAAACAGTGACCAGGTCAAAAAGAGGGAGCAATGTGACTCCTAGAGAGACACATCATGGTGCAAGCACTTAAAGGAAAAGGATGCCAGATCAGGTGAGAACTAATCCCCAGACCCAGCAGAGAATATACCCCATTACAGTGATTCAGCACTTCCTTTCCTGAATTTTACCAAAGTGAGTATTTTCACATCCAAGAAGTGTGGGGGAAAAACAAGCTTACAGCATTTTCAATGCAGTCATATTTAAACATCCACCAGCCTAGATATAAATTGTACTCCCTTTCAGGAAAATGGGCCTGTTTCAAAAAAAAAAAAAAACCCTAACTCTAGAAATTGTCCCATTTGAGTCCAAAATGGAACATCTATGTACTGTCCTAAAAGACAAAGGGGAGACATTCAGAGAGAATAGGAAGACTACTCTGATACCATTTTCAAATCTAAATAATGATGGGTTGGCATTGCCACTATATGTAGATTTTTCTCAAGGATAAACATTGCTGACAAGGGGAAAATATGTAAAAACAGAGAAACACCTAGCTTAATGTAGCTTGGCTAGTTGACAGCTAATGGGGTTGTTAACTGTCCAATAAACACCAAGTAGAGTAGTAGGGGGAAATATAACAAAAAGTGATAGGATGCAAAGGATAGTGTAGGGTTGGTATTTGGAAGGGATTTCATAGTGGTCCAGTGGGTAGGGCACTGGACTGGGAAGCTGGAGACTATTGTTGCTCTGCCACTGACTGGCTGGGTGGCCTTAGGGAAGTCTGTTTCCTGTCTCGCACTTTGTCTTGTCCTGAAAACACTTATCCAGGACAGATTTTCAAAAGATCTCAGAATTTATTTAAGCATCTAATTAGCTGACTATGTTTTCAAAGGGGAGCTCAGTATTCTCTGTGGAGTTGCCAGGTGCTGAGAGTTTTTGGAAATCTGGTCCTTCTCCTTTCCTGCTTCCTACCATGGGACTGAAGCTGAGTAAACTTGACCTTTACAACCTCCCAATCCCCATTTCCCCAGCAAAAGCCTGGACTCAGTTTTTCCTCTCAGGTAAACAAAGCCATCACACCTCTCCAACTTTCCCTTGTTCCTGGCTGAGCACTGGAACGTACCCTTTGATAGACCCTAGCTGACAGTGCCAACTGATTTACTGTCTACTACCCCTCTCACTAGACTTCCCCACTCTGTGCTGGTTCTTCCCTATCTTCAGCATGCCGTCTTCCCAAGCATCTCTACCTCCACTGTATTCCAGAGGCCACAAACCTTCTCTTCTCCTCCTCCCCTAAGTGGCTTACCTGAAACTTTAAGGGACTACTCATCTCCTAGGGATCAAAAACTGTATGTGAGGATGAGCTTGTATCCCAAGGGATAACTTCTTTTCCTTCTTATGGGACCTGCCCTCCAGCAGCTCCAAGAATTTTACAAATCTTAAGGAAATTAGCTTCATAGCTCAACAAAAAATGGGCATGGGCAGCCAGACCTAGTAATCAGAGCAGTCCATGGTCACAAGACAGAAGTAAGAGTCAGCTGGGTCAGGATATCAGGAGGTGAGAAGCTGGAGACAAAATGGAGATCAGAAGCAGGTGTCAGGCCAGGTCAGAGGCAGGAGCCAACCTGGAGGTCAGGAACAACGAGTCAGATGCCAAGAAATCAAGCAGGGTGAAGCCCAGTTGTTCAGACAGCTTTCTGTCTCTGCTGCTGTCTTTAGTAGGGTCAGTGAGCCCATCAGCCACTCTGGGACTCTACCAATCAGAGTTCAGAACTGGAGCCTTACACTAGGACTGGGTTTCATGGGTCCCAGGTAAGTAGTTGTCAGCAGGCTACTAGGTAAAATGTTGGTGCATGAGTGCTCCTATGAACCCATCAGGTCTGTGTTTGAGACCTGTGTGTTGTGACAGAAATAATGAAACCCATCTTCTCTCATACAAAACCTAAACAAAATGAGAGAAGGTTAATACAATGAAAAATAAATAAAGGTGTTTTTTCTCCTTACAGAAAGGGTGATCTTAAACATAATGTTAAAAGGGTAGGGGATTTTAATGTTACATATAAACAACCGTTATTCAGTCCTAATGACTTTCACTGCTTATTTCCACTGAAACAAAGGCTGGCAAGACCCACTAACCTGTGTGCACTCTACCTTTATAAAGGCAGCATATCTCAATCAGGTGGGGCAGAGCTAGTTAACAGGTTGGGAGTGAAAGACAGAGGAGTTACTCCAGACGCACCTCTGTGTATATACATGCAGTCTTTGATCCAGGCAATGTTAGAGAGATCTCAAATTTAATACAATATGGCATTTCATCATTATTATTATTGCTACCATTATTTTTAGAGCTCTATAAATGGAAAGAGAGAAATTATCTATTTTATTCTTCATTGGCCCGAGTCACTGCTTGGATTCTACTAGTATCTGCAGAAAGTCTGCCCACAGGGAGAGCGCACTGTCTACACCCTCCCTTACTACTGACAGCCGGGCGCACTGCACTGTGCAACCCAGTTCCACTCTGTCCTTTCTGGGCTGCCGGCAGGTGCTCTTGAAGGATGTAGTTCTTCTTGTGCTTGGGGGAGCACAGCGATTGCAATGGTGCCTGGCCCACATGTGAAGGGCCTCAAGGGTGAAGGCTCATTGTGCCTTTCTCTCTTCGCAGGCCCACATGACTTCCAAGCACAAAACTAAGGAACTGAACAGGTACGGCTGGAGTTGAGGCATCAGCACAGCAGGTTGGACTGCTTCCTAGTTCCCTGCCTGTGTATCACAACTGCTGAACCTGGTCAAGAATGAGAGGGGCCTCAAGCTACTTTCCCTCTTCCAGTCCTGAGCTGAACTTAGCCCTAAGATGTTGCTGAGGTTCTTGCTCTGCATGTTCACCACTCTCCTCCCTCAAAAACACATCCCTCCCTTCATGCAGACTTGCTCTGAGAAGCTGAGGTGCAGGAGGTGGAAGTATATTGTTTTCTACTCCCACAAGTCCAGTAGACTTGTGTTTAGCCAAAGCACAGTGTGGGAGCAGAGCTAGTGTCTCCTATGGAAGGGTTCTATGTGCATGGTTGTAGGATAAAACAGGACAAGGCAAGGGACACTGGAAAGCTACATGATCCCTGAAGATATCCAGCTAAATTAAAGTCTTGAATTTGTGGATTAATGATGTATAAATAGAGGCTTCACCGAGAGCATATTATAAAATAATCTGTTGTAAAACATGTACTTATGCAACTGTGTAAAGCATACTTGAGGTAGCAGTTTCAGGGCCAAATTTTCAAGCAACTATGCATTTAATTCAGGTTATGCAAGTAGCACAACGAGTCATGCAAATTAGGGTTCACTATACATTTGTGGGGGGAAAAACTCCACTTGTCTGTATGTAGCCGTCATATTGGGCACCCTATGCAAAAATTTGTGTGGTTTTGCTCATGCCTCTGAAGATGTTTCCCTTTGGTGACGTGTTCTGATAGTTAATGAGATAGCAATTGTCCTATGTAATGGAAAAACACTTTTCATTATTCCACTTCATTAAAGAAATTACAGCTCATGGACAAGTTTTGATTGCTGGCAGTGAGGGGAAGATTGTGGCTTCAATAAAAAGGTGGCTATCAAAGAATTTATCAATCTCGTTTTCCTCAAATACTTCCTGGTTTAGCTGAATAGAGGGAAAAAATCAGCATGTGGGAACCTTGGTTTATTGCCCAAAGAACCTCATTGTTGCTTCTGAATCAGTGAGGCAAAAATCCCCAGAAGAAAATACCTTTTTGTTTTGTTTTGTTTTGTTTTGTTGTGTTGTGTTTGCTGATGTCCCACAAACAATCTGAGGATATAACGAGAACTTGTGCTAGGCTTATTCCCACCCTTTTGGCAGCCTGTTCAAAAAGTGATGTAAAATCACTTTACTGCCCAAGAAAAGGCTATATTTAGCACTATGAGACATTACATTTGGTTTTGATGTGATGAAATACACAATAAGTATCTATCAACTCTAGCTGATGAAACTTTTAAGAATAACTCTGAAGTAAATGCAGAAGTTTATGTGAACATTTTATGAGTGTATTTCCCTTGCAAGGCATGCATGCAACACCAATGAATGAATGCTAATGTGCACGATGAGAAGAAAATGCCCCTTCATGTGAACAGATATAACTAAAGACTCCTCTTGGAAGCATTACAATCTTATTAAAGATTTGAATCACCACAAAGATTACTCCACTCCTCCATTGTTCTTTGATTTTTTTATTTAAGATTCCTTACTGGGAAAAACCAAAACCAGATAATTAGGAAGAGCAGGGAGGAATAGGCTCTCCCAAGGCAAAGTGAGTCTCTCTCTAATCTGCTTGAGGTTGGGGATGGGCTCAAAGGAAACCCCCCAGGTCTGAACACTTTGAAACATTGCAGGGAGAGGGTGGAAGGAATCCAAATGTTGATCCAAGTCCAGATTTTGTTATGGCTCTTCTCTCCTGTCATTAAACTTTAGAGAATTAATATTCTAGATCTGATTTTTTTTAACATAGAGCCATCTCTAGTGGGAAGAGGAGTCTGCTCTCAGGTTTCCAGAAACTGGGTGTCTAAGAGTCTGTAAGGTACAGATAGCAGTTCCCACTGAAATTTTTGCTAAGAATGAAGTGCTCTATTTTTCATTGGTAGCTCTATCAAAGGCAGATAGAGTAAAAATCTGTTTAGAATTTCAGCTGGAAAACTAGCTAGACCTCTCTGTTCTGAATGTACAGTATGTAAAAGCACTTCTGTAATGAACATACCATACAAAAGGTAGATTAGTGTGTACTGTTGGCCTTGGGACATCAGATGAAGTCTCTAAATAGAATAACAAAATATTATTTCACCTATAACTAACTAGAGCATTATTTGGGGTCTTGAGTGTCTGAGAGAGATTATATTGGTTCTGCTCTTCGAGATGACACGAAAATGAGTGTCTGTTTTGTAGTATGGCATTGCATTCACTTTCCTGACCAAAAAAGATGACACCTGTTTCCCAATGATTAGGTATAGAGATGAGCACTTGCGTTCAAACTAGATTGGGATTTCCAGCACCCCACACTGTGCAAACAGATCCGGAGACTTGATTCTGCCCAATTTATGAGCAAAACATAGACTTAAAAAACAAACAAACAAACAAAAAACACTTCCCAGAATATAATGCACACTATGAATATTCTGCAGTGAAAAAAAGCACTACATTATGAACAAATCCCTCATAACCTCTGCAAAGCCTGAGCAAAGGTGTTTTTGTAGTGAGAAATATGAGAGTGGGGGACAGAATAATTCCCACAGACAGGCCATGGAGTGTCCATTTACCAGCAGTACGGCCACTTTCATGAGAAGTTTATCGTCTGTGGATCCACGCCCTCTGCACTCATCTTCAAAATTCCCTACTCATTTCCATTAATCTCCTTCCCCCACCCATGGAGCAATGGTATTTTGGAGACTCCCCTGGGTCTCTGACTTGCCTCAGACCTCTTTTCACAGTGGCATCACAACAGAACCATACTGGTTTCACTACCTTTCAGCCATATACATCTGTAGGTCTGGGAAGAAGGGTGAGCGTTTGGCCCTATGTTAGGGACTTAAAATATTAAGGTAAAAAAGAAAATAGATTGCAAAGTCTAGCAATGAAGAATGGAGCAAACTTTTGTAATGATTCATAGGATTCTACTTCTCTTCCTTTACTTCTCTTGAAGCTTCCTCTTTGCCTGTTTCTTTACACACATCAATGCAGTCTTTTATTGCTGTTTAATAATGAATGGTATTTTGTTTGCCTACCTGACATTTTTATTAACTTCACTTTTTTTCTCCAGGCATGATAAAACCAAACCAAAAAAAGAGCACAGCTTTATTTGAAAAGAATTTGTCACTAATCTGTTGCAGCTGTAGGGGACTGCACAGCCAATTAAAGAGAACAGACTTTGGCTCCTGCCCAAATGAGGGGACCACATGTTGCACTTTGATTGGTCACCTTAGGGGAACAAAAGGTCACAGGGGCATCTGTTTGCCATTTCCTGTCACAACAGTATAGTGTAAAGAAAGGATAAAGAAGCAAACAGGGAAAATGTGGGTTTTCTTCAACTAATGTCTTGTCCAGCAACATAAGAGGATCAAGTAACGTCTATGCAGAATAGTAAACTATCCTACTGTGTGATATGGGGTATGATTTAGGAGTGAAAATAGTACCTTAGTTTCAAGGTGATTATTAGCCTCGTTCTTGTTCTCTGCTGCGCTGGTGTAAATCTGAAATATGTATTAACTTACATGCACTTACTCTGGATTTACACCAGTGTAACTAAGAACAGAATTTGGTACTCTAAGGCTACAAGCTGAGGGTGTGATTACCCTGCTCGTGTACACACACTTACACTAGCTCTCATTGAGCAAGCATAAATATAAATAGTAGAATAGGCACAGTAGCTTAGGTAGCGGCAGTGGAAGCAGGGCTGAGCTTCACCAAGTACATACCTGATGGTTTCAGGTATGTACTCAGTGAACATGAGCAAGGCAATCACACCCCTGGCTCATAGTGTAGATGTAGCCTGTGGTTTTCTCCAACTCAGAAAAGGTGCCCCATTTTACAAGGCAATAATTCATTTCCTCAGTAGACAAGCTAACAGGCCAAGAGCCTTGATCATGGAGTAGGGGTTTAAAACAAGGATAAGGGGATACTGTGTTGCAGGACAAAGGGGACACTCTGAGTGAGGGAGCTGAGTTGAGATCTCCATGAATGTTGTCATTCATGAATCTTATTCTTAGCAAAGAATCTAGATTATACAAGAATAAAACAGATAGTCCTTCTGTGTTTTAACTGGCTAGAAATCTCCACTTGTACCAAGGTATATTGGAATGCAGATACAACCAGAGCAATTGCAAGGATGTTGTGATGCCTTCAAGAGAGGTCAATGTATGGATGAGAAATAGCTAGTGCCAGCTAAACCCATAAATGCTCATTATAAAGGGGAAGAGTTTTGAAGAGCTGGGCAAGATACTGACCTTCTCTTCTGCCAAGGGTGTCTGTCCCTGTTGTCAAAGTGCTGTGAAGACTCTGGGTCTTGTTACTAAGACTAGCTACCCAAGTAGCGTCAGTGGTGAAAAATACCTTATTCTTCTTAGGTAACTTCACCCTTTTCTCCTGGCCCCAAGGAACCACATAGTTGTCATTTTCACACTGGGTATCTGAAGTTAAAAAGGGAAGCAACAACAAGGCTCCAGCTCCTGTGGAATGCAGCAGCTCACCTTCTCAATGGCACAGGCTACTGTGAGACCATTACCTGTGTGGTTCGATCCCTCTGCTGGCTCCAGCTGAATTTCCACTTCCAGCTCAAGGCCTTAGGCCTGGTCTTTTAAGTCACCAACAGGTCAGGATCCTGCAGCATCCGTGACTACATTTTCCTGCATGATTTGCGGAGACAGCTGCACTTCTCTAGGAAAAATATAGCTTTCAAAGCCAATGAGAAAATGTGTGACAGCCAGAGTTAAATTGAACACTGTGTTAATATATTATCTGTGTATCATAGTCACTTATTTTATTCATCTGGATCTCTTATGGAAAATACTATAAAGTACTGTATTGTAGATTTTATATACAAGTCATATAGAATTCTGTCGTATAGACATTTTTAAAATTAAAGTATGCAAACTGTTCACATCAATTTCTCATGAAGCCTGTTGGGTTCATGCCTATTATATAACATTGTTCCATAAGGGATTATTTTCCCCAGAAACAAAATGTCATCATTTCCAGCAGGCAGAAACCTGAGTTAAGCAGAATTGCCTCCCTTTTAGGTCATGTCACAGTTTCCCAAAGTGTGGATGGTGAGTGCCAAAGTAGGGCACAAAGGACCAGCTGGTGGTAGAAGAGGAAGATGTATATGTTAAGATGGGTAGGGGTCTTTAAAAATGAAGATAGAGACTGGGGGCAGGGGGATGGTGGTTCATTTCATGAAGAGGATGCTCAGTTTTCACAAGTTGGGGAAATTCTGGATGATGTCTGACACATTCTAGAATATTACTGTTGGGACCTATGCCCATCCCTACTGGGCACATCCATTTCCAAGGTGAGTAACTATTTCTCTCTCTAACTCGTTCTGTGGAACACTGGTATAGAAAATTCAACAACCGTGTCCATTCATTATTGATTCTTATTTCTCAAAGGGCTCTTAACATGGACAAATAAAAAACTGTTGCCATTTGTCATTAACTGTCACTCTTTTCTGTTGACTCCCAGGTCCCTTCTCCCAGTGACTGCTAACAGAATCACTGCTACTCTTCAAAAGCCTTGTCTGACTCTTTTGAAGAGAATCAAGAGGATCATTGCTGTGAATATGGAAAACTGAAAAATAATATGGCCACTTGCACAAAACTAAAGCTGGGAGAATCTCAGTGATTTTCCTTTAGAAGGGAACAGATTTTGATCTTCTCCTCCTTACCCACCTCAAACTCTGTTTTGGTTTGATTTTAGAATTCAGTCAGAACCACTTAGTTTCCACCTATCAAAATCATGCCAAAATGCAAATTTTGCCTGTTTGATGCAAGACCACAAAGCAGGTAGCGCTTGCTGAGAATGATTTGCTGAAACAGTTGGTGAACCTTAGCAAATAATTTGTTGAATGTACTCTAAAGAAACCTGAAATCAGACAAGCTTCAAGTAGTTTTTGTTTCATGGTGAACAGCCTAAATAGCTGTTGAGAGCACAAAAAGTGGTAGGTCCAATTGATTGAAACTGTTTCTGTAGCTGAATGGAAGAGCCAAGGTCAAAATTTGAGGCCTGGGTAACTTCAAAAAAATGTATGATAAATTTTATGATCGTTTATAGCACCATAACCATCTTGGCCATCCCCTACTTTTCTGCAGGATCTAGGATATGCAGGAAAGAGAGAGCCTACTCCTACACATGGTCTTAGCCTAAATGCTGATCCTATGCTTTTCCTCTTCCTGGGCCAGTGCTGTTATAGCAGCTGTCATCTTGGCCAACACCAGAGATTGACCTGGAGAAACTCCAGTTCTAAATCCATGAGTCTCTAGAATTTTAGTAAATACCCACAGAAATGTTATTAATCCCTTCTTAATTTAAGTTAATATTTCTGGGTTTTACAACCATCCCCTAAAAAAATCTGTCATTGTGTATGATTGGTATATCAGTATCTTCAATAGCCGTTAAACCAATAGGGTCCATAAGAATTCAATAGGGTTCTGTAGAAATTACTTCAAAAAAACTATGCAATTTAATAGAGAATAGTATCTATGCTATTGGGTTTCTTAAACCATTCAGTAGAATTCTATAACACGGATAATTCTTTATTAAATTCTATATGATGGTTCCAAAAAACGATGGGACAGTTATTGCTCCATGAAATTATACAGGAATTTCCCAGATGAGTATCAAGAGGTTTCCTAAACTTCATCTAAATCCCAAATATGGTTAAATCTTGTAGCCATATAAAGCCTTGTCCAAAGTCAATTGAAATCAATGGGTGTCTTCCCATTTAAATATATACTGACCACAGTTGCCTCTAAGTGCCTTGCAACTTTGAAAAGCAAATCATGGGATTTCAGTTTCTTTCTCTCCCTTCATTCCCTAGCCACAGGAATTATTTATGTTTGTGGCTATTGTAAGAAAGCTATCACTTCATTCTAAAGAGGAGGATGATCATGTTCATTCTAGGAGTGAGTTTCTCAGATGTGAGTCAGTAGCTGTGAAAACTCTGACTCCAGTATCTGCTAATCTCACTCTGTATTATTGTGGTAGTTCCCAATGGTCACAATCAGAATCAGAAAGCCCATTGTGCTAGCTGCTGTACAAAAACCCTAGGAAGCCCTTTCTTGAAGAGGTTACAATCTACTTTGAAGCAAGACCCAGCAAGTAAATGTAGCAAATTAGAACTAGGTAAGATTTTTCATGCAAAATCTTTTTAGCTGAAAAAAGCATATTTGGGTCCATTGAAACAATTTCACCGAACTGTTTCATTGAAGAAAAAATCTAAATGAATTTTGATTTGATTTTGTATATGCAATTTTTATAATATAATGTATATATAGTTAAATCTAAAAACAAAAGAATGTTTCATTTTGAGTTAAACAAAATGGTTTGTTTGACCCCAAATTATTATTTTGTTAATATTTCAGTTCCTTCACTGCACTGAAATATCAGTCATTTGCACAGCTCTAGTTGCAAAGAATAAGTGGGAGGAGGGCAAAGGTAATAACTGTGGTTGAAAATCCATTGTTCTAGTAGAATGTAGTTTGCTGAGAACAATCAAAGTTGCAACAGAAAGGCAGCCCCTAATGCAGCTCTGGTTGTTTTTATGGAGGACTTTGAAGATCAGGAGAGAAACCTTGAATCTCATTGGCTATTCAGCAGTAATCCAGTATAAAGAGCAGCATAGTGGAGTGAGGTTTTGGCTGCCTGTGTTAGTAAGTAGACAGCTGCTATATTTTAAACCAATTGGAGCTTTTTTTAAGGTCAGTAATTTCACCCCTGAGTGAACTGTGTTGCAATAATCAGATCTAGAAGTCAAAACACTTTCTAAGACTTTGATGTCCTTTTAAAAATCTGAGGCCAATATCTACAGTGCTGTAAGTGAGGCCTTATATCATGAAATAATTATCTCCTTTGATATACATTTAATTCTCCAGTTATTGTGGTTTGTTAGGAAGGTAAGGCCAATTTTAGAGTGGTGATAACGGCATACTTTTTAGAGCTTTCAGTCAGATTGAGATCCAAGACAGTGACAAATAAAAGCACAGCATTTTAATAATTTATTTTTATTTTTATTTTTAAGAGAAAACCTCTTAGTAATCTTCTCTGGAAGAGGTAGACAACTTCAACTGAGTTATGCTTATTTACGTCAGTGAAGGATCTGGCCCATAGTGTGTAACCAGAGATGGTAATTGTACACAATATCTTCAATCTGATACAGTGCAGTTGAAACTTTATCTTTGAGTCCTTTGAAGTTGATTGACATGACCGAAGAGCTAGTAAACTGGACTGAGTTGGTGTTGCAGTATAATCTTGATTAGGACTAAGATGAGGTTTCACATAAAAGTCTGGTAAAGGAGTTCGAGTCCTATTTGATTTCATAAAGAGAAAGGGAAAAATTACTCAGTAGGTTTGAAAGAAATGACAGATTCATCACAAGCATTTTTCATATGTATGCTTTTGATCTAAAGAGAGAGGACAGGAGTTAGCCGGGTTTTTTAAAAACAGAGTTTTATGAATATGCTATTCTCCTAGATAGGATGGCATAATAAAAAGAAGTGACAAAATACTGATCCTTAGCAGCTCAGACTCTCATTTTTCTTTCACAGCCCACAATTTTCCTATTGTATTTTGTGGTCAGCAATGCCAATTCCAGTGATGTCTCAGGTTGGAAAATGAGAGCAGACTGGAACTAAAACTGATCTTTCTTTTCTGAGGCTTGGAGATCTGAATGCTGACTTCACATCTGAAAATGATGTATGGATGCCCTTAATCCTCTTGTGATTTATTGTTCTATTGATTATATAAAAAAAGTGGATAATAAATAATAGTAGGGCGTTTGTTTAATTTTTGAAATATTGCATTTTTTATATCTCAGATACCATTCTTCAGAGTCATATAGCCTGGTTCTCCGTCTTTTTAACTGGTTAATATAAAAACCTAAGGTAAACAAGCTATGGCCTTTTAACCCTTAGAGTTTGAGTGACATTGAGCTAAACTAACAGACTTCTACCCTAAGAAAACATAGAGGCAGCTTTTTCCAAGTTAGGAGGAAACCTGTTGATTAAGGTCAGATTCATTTTCCCCCCTTTGCATAGCCTTATTTGTAATATCTCTCAGGAGCACCAAGGAATGGCAGTTTAGTTTTGTATTATTAATGAACTGCACAGTATGACTCAGATTAAATATAAACATCAGTAAACATGGTTGGAAGAAGCAGAGATGTTTGAAAGCACCAGAGTGAAGGTAATTTGCACAGTAGGCAAAGCATGGTGAGTATCTACCTTGGTTTGATTATATGGAGGGCGGTTTGTTCATCTCCTGCCTGCCTTTATTGCTTCCAATCAGATAGCTGAGGTGCCTCTTGGGAACTGCAGAGCACCCCTAAAACTCCCATTGAACTCAGCATCTTGCAGAATCAGACCTTTTGGCAAACATCTTGCGAACACTTATGCACATGAGATTAACTCCATTCAGCAGAGTAGTCAGTACAATTACTCCAACATGTAAAGTACTCATATACATGACTAGGGGCTTAGTCTGTAACTTCCCATGTGTAAGAAAACATTACAATTCTAAGCTCATTCTTTTTCTTTTTTTACCCTTGTGGAAAATTTGTATAGAATTCTAAAACTTCCTATATAGATTTGTAATCTTTCCATAGAGGTTTTTGAACCATCCTAAAGAATTTACTAGAAAATAAATTGCTGTAAAATTCTCCAGGATTCAGAAAACATAGGCAATAATATCTGTTCTATAAGATTTTAGAGTACTTGCTTATAGATTAAGTCCTAGAATCTTGCTACTATTATTCCTAATCAATTATATAGGGCATTTCTGAAAGTGTCATATGAATTTTTGCACAGAACTAAACAAATACATAGCTATATTAACTAACTGTAGATCAATATACAGAAAGATGTGGCTCTAGGGATATGTTATATGATATATGATGGATCAAAACTAAATTCCCTAATCCAACCTCATCTACATTTTTCAGGGGTCCAGAATCCAATTCTAGATTCAGTTCTTAATTTCTAAGCTAGTCCTTACCTTTATAATGGGCTGAATTGGATCTGATCAGTTGAGAACTTTGTGCAGGAGAGGGTGGTTTGATATCCAGATCTAGACCTGAATTTTTCTGTTCAGGTCCATCTCCATTGTGTAGGATGCTGCAATGCAGAGAAGTAGGCGAATATATGCATATGCCTTTTTTCCCACCAGCATCAAGCAGATCAAACGGTATTTGACCTGAGGCATATATAATTGGGGGTGGGAGGGAACAAAAACAGAAAGTTATTTTGGGAAAGAGAGAACTCTACAGAGAGACTTAGGCAGTGCAACACTCAGCATTGCAGCACCTAACTTTTAGGTATGTTGAAACCCAGTGGAAGTCACAGCCCTGAGTTAGGCACCCAGCATCCCTACAGTTTGAGAGCTAGGAAAAGAAATGGATCCACAAAAGACAGCAAGCTGAGTGGGGAGCTGCCTAAGATAGCTTCCCCCCTCCTCTAGAACTGAGGTGGAGCAGGGATTTGATCTTGGGTTTCCCATCTCAGGTGACTGCTCTAACGACTGAAGCTGTTCCACTGTGTATAACTAACTAAATATGCAGTGGGCCAGAGTGAGGGGGGAAATGACTCTATAGTCCAGTAGTTAGAGCACTCACCTGAGAGGTGAGAAGCCTACGTTCAAATCCCTTCCCCATGTCAGCCAGAGGTGGAAACTGAACCAGGATGTCATGCATCCTAACCATTAGGCAAAAGTTATAATGGAGACCACAGCTGTCACTTCCTAGCATCTTTCTCCCTCCCATCATTTTTTGTGGCATTAGGAGTGGCCTGAGCATGCCTGCTGGATTGGACCCTGCAGGGAAACTAGGTAGAGGAATGCCTAGTTTGAGGAGCCCACTGGGGCCTAGGCATAAGAGAGGTACCAGCCGTTAAGACAGGTGACAGTGTGCATGCCCAACTGCAGAAACTTAGGCACCTCCAGCCAGATTAGGTGGCAGCTGAGCAGTGGTGCCTAAATATTGGATGTAAGTATCTAAAGTGGTGGTTAGTTGCCCAAATCATTTTGTGGATCTGGACCAAAATGCTGTGGATGATACTGGAAGATTGCTTGGTGAGCCAGGACCAGAAGAAAAGTAATATCAATATTATAAATTGAATAAGAAATATTATATTTTACCCCATAAGCCTCGAACTATGAGTGATCTCTATCTTTAATGTGACTGAAAACTGATTTAGTTAAAATATACATCCCTAAGCTTGTTTAACTAGATGAACAAATGAGAAACCTGTAACTGGTATTGCATTTTATACTTTGTTTGCACAGGAGCTCTAGTGAACATGTACTGTTTGTTTGGACAAGTGCTACTGGATTTCAGAACTGGCCTGCAGGTCAATATCAACACTTGCAGAGCAAGATGGAAAAAGATCCAGGAATTTTCTACCCAGAAGTGCAAATCAGATTTTCCCATGTTTATCCAGGAGTTAATAGACTCAAACCAAGCAAAATAAAGTTTACTGTTGTTATATTTGTGTGTGTGTGTAGTGGCAATAGCTTCTTAATATTTTTTAAATTTATCGATACATTTAACGAAGTAGGGCACATGCATCTTCTCTTCCTCTGAAGATGCATAAATAGTCCTCAACTCTCAAAAGAAACAGGATAAACAAGCAGGTCACTGAAACTTAATGAATCTCATTATCCTTACCTATTAAATGGGACAATGATTTTGAGCTTGAGTTAAACATGAATGCATTTAAGATGTTTGTAGCCATCCACTGATAGACTGAACAACTGAGATGCTGTGTTGCATTCAGCTTAAGAAAGTATAGAGTGTGTCTAAGTTGGCAGACAGACACTTCAGGCCAGGCCCTTCAATGTGTTATAGAAACTTTGACTCACTGTGCATTTACTTGGATTTCCCTTAGATTTACTTAATTATTCAAATGCCCTTAGACTAACAAGACCAAATTCAGAATTAATATGTAAATTATATCCCCTCTGGCTACCTTATGCCCTGATGCTGAAATGAGCTCCATGCAGGCTGGCAGATAGACCCTGGTGCCCACACAGAGACCCACTGAAGTCCTGCAGAGCTCATTACAGGACTGAAGCTTTCTTACACCCACTCTGCCAATGTCTCAGACAGGCTAAGCAGATGACAATCACCAATTTTTGAAGGGAGGGAGGAATTATTTAGAATGGCATGGGCAGGAAGCTACAATGACAAGAACTGGACTGAATTTCAGGGGGAAAAAAAACAAATAGACTAAATGAAGGACTGTGAAATAGTCTTCCAACTGAGATAGTGGAAGCCCCCGCTCTAGAAACCCTTTAAAAACTAGATTGCACAGAACACCTTAGAATATATTGTGGGAAGCAATTGTACAATGACAAGAGTATGTGTTAGGTGATTTATTGGGATGCTTCCATCTCTGTCTGATTTTATGAAGCAGGTAAGGAAATAGCCCTGGCCTGGGCCCTACAGTATATCCAATGCTAGAGGCAGGCAAAGAGGAAGGATGGTCCAATCATTGTGGGTATTTCTACGCACACTGCAATTAGACACTTGTGGCTGGCCTGTGTGAGCTATCTCGGGTTCATGGGGTATAAAATTGCAGCCTAAATGTCCAGCCTCAGGCTGGAGCCTAAGCCTTGCAACTCTGCAAGGGGGCAGGTGGTCCCAGAGCCAGGGCTCCAGTCCAGACTTCTGTGCTTCAATTTTATAGCCCTGCAGCTCAAGCCCTGTGAGCCCTAGTCTGACACAGGCCAGCCACAGGTGTTTAATTGCAGTATAGATATATCCTGAGGTACTTATTTAGGACTTGGGTTCAAGTCCCTTCTCTTCAAAAATTTCATGTCACTTAGTGCCAGATTTTGAAAGATATTTAGGTGGCTAAATATTATAGATAGGTTCCTAGTGGGGCATTTAGACCCTTTTGAGCTTAAGATACATAGACAAAAAATAAAATCAAAGCAGCACTCAGGAGCATTTACAGATTACTGAAAAGTTTCTTATGAACTTTAAACAAACACTTATGTAATACCTGATCTTGCAAATTCTGATTATGTGAAACTTCTTTTTACCCCAAATGCTCTTCTGTCTTCCAGTGATAGTATTTTCCTCACAATTTTAGGAAAGTTCCCAAGACTTTCATATCATTCAAGAAGACTTTTGGAAGACTTCTGATATGTGTGTAAGGAAGCAGTTGTCTTGAAAAATCTTCTTCAACTAGCAGGCTTCTGAGGGTGGAGTCTACTCAGGAGGGGATAATGAAGAGAAAACAATTTTGGTTTCTTTGAAAACTTTGGAGGCTTTTGGGGTCATTTGGATAAGGTGTTACTCCATTACAGAGTGCTCAAATATTATATAATAGTTTGAAAACTTAGGGACACTGAGTATATATTTGATTCTAATGCCACAACAGCACCAGCTATGTAGATAACAAAGTCACATGCTCAAAATGACATAAAGAGAAAAGAAAATACTTTTGCTGGTGTGGCTTTTTTGAAAGCTCTGTTTGAGTAATGGGATCCACATATTACATTTCAATACATCTTTTTATGGAGAGTGGTCTCCCTCCAAGATAGCATTTTCTCCTTTATCAAATCCTTTGTCTATATGGGTCTGATCCAACTCTCATTGAAGTCCCTGGAAGGATTCCCTTTAACTTCATTGAGAACTGGGGAAGGCTGTATAGAAGACCAAGTGTCTTTCCACTAAAAAGATAAGCAACATGCAGAGCTAAGAAGAACCCACCAGCAGTGCATCTGGAATTGCAGGAAAAAAAGACTAATTTGCTGCAAACTTTCATAGGGGTGAACACAATTCCCTGCAGAGCCTTCTGCCTGTCTGGGGAAGTGGTGGACTGAGTTAAGGGACTGACTTTGAAACCCAGTTACTGCAATGACTAGACATTGGCTTGCCCAATTTCACTACATCTTCCAATCTATTTCAATGTGAGTATGTGTGTTTCACTCACTGTTGTTACACTTGTTGAATCCATATGCAAATCATGCAATCTGGTCTGTCTGTATGTGGGTAACAAAAGCGTATACTTGAGGAAAACAACCACTTCTGCAGAGTCCCATCATCAAATAATAAACAGAGACAAGTCTTTCTTTATGGAATCATGTCATTTACACACTTTGCTGGGGGATCTAATTTTGTAGCTGCTGTTGTTGAGGTGCAACATATCACATATCTATTAATAACCAGTTAATAAACAGCAACTGAAGAATATTTCAGCTGATCTAGTTGTCATTTATGTAACATTTCTAAGTCATCTTAGGGAGGCTTATAATATGCACATTGGTAATACAATGCAAGGAATAGAGTGTCTGTTTCCTCTCAACCCAGGAACCACCTGCTCCATAAAGAGAGCACAACATTTGACCACACACTATGGATATAATGTGAGGAAGGCAATTATTTTTTTAAGCTGGAAGTGTAACCCTGGGTATGACAAAACCTGCAAGTACTCCAGGTGAGAGTTAATTCCGTAGTGGAAATGCTGCTTCCCCACAACCTGCTGGAGGGAGATGAGTAAGAGCATGCTAATTGGAGACACTAGCAGGGCCAGGGATTTGCAAGTGGAACAGGTGATAATGCAACCGGTAAAGATTAAAGACTAATTATGTGAAAATAGCAATTCACTGCCAGGTGTTCTGAGCCACATAAAAGGATAGAATGAGACAGTAATTGGGAGAGTGTTTCTTTTGGCCAAGGGAGTTGGTTGAAATAGAAGTACCCCAATTGTATTGTAAGCTGTGGGGAAAGGCTTGTTTTTGTTACATTTTTGCTTAACTCAGATGCTGTATGTGTAGCCACTAATGAAAAAGTGGTTGTGCTTTGTTTTTGTTTTCCTTGAAATTGAGGAGAATTTAGCTTATGCATTATCTCTGAATGTTGCCCACTATTTTGCACCCCTACATGGCTAGCTAGGCACTTGCATATCCATATTAACAGACAAGAATCTCATTTAATGATGCATGTGGAAAGTGTGTCTGAAAAAAATAAATGTGGCCTCTGCTTCTAAAATGTTTGAATCTAATTGTATTTATATTACATTCTAAGCTGATACTCCTTGTTACAAACTGAAGCCTTTTTGATTGTGTGGAGGTTGGTAGGGAGATCAATTTGTTAATACATTTATTCCTAAGTGCAGATACTGAAGGGGAGTCAAGTAACTAGAAAAACCAAACAAAAGATGCATGATCCAAGTTTTTGATGTGCATTTCCACCTCAGTATCTAACTCCGCTTGCCAGACAGGCACTGTAGTCCAGCAGGAAAGGCATGGACGTGATAACCAAGTGTTGCTGAGTTCTTGCAATGACTCTGCTACTAACCCACTATATGTGCTCCAGCAGTTGCCCACCTCCCAGAGATCTTTTGTCAATAAGTCAATGTCTGTAGAATGCTTTGAATGTGTAAACTGCTGTAGAAATTTTTAGTATGTATATTGTTGATTGTTTTCTCATTCATCCAGTGTAGGAAAAGTGACCTTTTGCATTGTGCAACAATAGATATACTTCAAAAAAAAAAAAAAAAAACAGGCAGGGCTGGATGAGCGGGGTATGAAAGTAGACTAAGCAGTCAAAAACTATCAGGCAAGCAATAAACTATGGTCATTACGGGCTCTTATATTTCCTAGGCTTATATTGTAATCTCTGATGTATTTGATAGCTAGCTAGCATTTATGTTTTTAACGCCTTATGAAACCGGCTAGGATTTTTATGTAACCCTCAACTACTGATATTGATGTACTGATGGTATCAATACTTTCTATTATATCACCATAAACTTTAACACTGTGAATACTACTTATTGTATACATGCATGACAATTGTAGGAGTAGAACGGAAACATACTGCCTTCAAAGTAGCAGTATGCCCAACTCACCCCAAATGCTTTCTGCTCTTGAGTGAATGAATGTCCAGCAAAACAAAGTATACAATAATGTATGTATTTTAAAGTAAGACATATTTACCCCTAGAGTACTTCGAGTGCATTTTATAAGTCTAAAAATAAACGTAGACAATTACTTGCTCTCTGTAGAGATGTTATGGTAATTTTCAGCTGAGTTGTATTTATCAAATTTCCAATAGCGTCCAAAGAATTTGAAGAATTATAAATGCTTTGATCAACTGTTCTTTTAAGGCATAAGTTTTACAAACGAGTAGAATATTAACCATCCAATTGCTGAATAATGTCATAATGCATGTGTTATCAAAACAGGAAAACTACAAGGAAATGAAGCTGGCTTCCATCTTTTGTCTGGATAAAAGGAACCACATCTTTTCTCAAACCCAATACAATTCAGACACATTAAGCAGCTGGATAACATAACAGCAAGTAGATAACACCACAGGTAATGTATGTGCATAACTGCTGAATAAGTAACATGGGGCCAAATTATCCTATTTAACGTGTAGCATCCGATTCATCAAAAAAGTGTAAATTTAATCTGATCTTCTAAAAAAAGTGTAAAGAACTCTAAGATGCACTTCCTTCTACTCTTAAGGGATCAAGGAAAGGTAAAAATCAGCAAATAGGGCTTGCTAACACTTTGAGTATGCTTTAGAAGAACTGGGCATGGTTTCCCAAAAATAAGGTGTGGTCAGGCCATATCACTTAATCATTATTATCCGCTACAGGATACCAAATTACAACTGCTAAGTGCGTTTTCACTCCAAAGGGAATGAGTGAGCTGCAGATGTTGCCCCATGTACCAGGCAGGTATGTTGCTTTAGGGCATATGGGACTTCAAATTAAAGCCATTCCATTCCAGTGTGGCAACAAAGAATTGTAGTCAGGTAATGTCTCTCTGCTCCCTTTCTTAGGCAATATGGCATTTGGAGACATTTTCATTACAAGTGTTTAAATGTGATCAGGCTTTGTTTACTTTATTCCGCACAGTTAAATATTGAACCTCTTGTTTCTCTGGACCATGCATTATGATTCCAATAAGAAACCTGAGTTTTAATCACAAGACATCTGTGAAGTGCTAAGGTATTTTTGTGTACCATTTTTAATTTCTGGTGATACAAAGATATTGGGATTGATGCTAACTTTTCTATTGCTAATGCAGTTCAGAATATTGTGCCAAGCACATGTTTTGTTTCGTTGGAGTACACCAAATATCAGAAACTGCTACAATGTCAAATGTTGTTTTCTGCATTAGCAGAAAGATTCTAACTACTATTCTAGATTCTATAATTTTATTCCAGATACAAGTTAATTAGTCCTCTTAAAAACAAAAAAACAACTTGGGTCATCAAGACTATAATTATACTGCATAAACAAAGGTAGTTTAAACTGGTTTCTGACTTCTGTGAAACCCATAGTTGTTGTCTGGCCTCTTTCCCAAAGCATGGATGAAGTACTGTCATTTATTTGTATTATATATTTTGTTTAGATTTTAATAGTTCGCAGGAAAATAGCATATACAGCAAGCTTTGACAATAGAATTGCAACACCTGGGAATTAAAAGCTTTCCGTTCCATTTTCTGAGATCACATTGCCACCTTCTTCATCTTCCCTCAGGAGCATCTTTAAAACAATGCTGGCAATCCTTGCAAAATGACATCATGTCCCAGTGAACCTGCACTACACTTCTGAGCATTGCCTGTTTTGTAATGGGGGGGCGGGGAATTAAGATGCTATAGCATTGGTAAACTGCCAAAACAACTAAGATATTTTGTGTCCAGCCTTGTCCTGAGGTCAACTGGCCCAATTATATCCATAAGCAAATATACATGATATACAATTAATCAGGCAGTTAAGCAATAAGATGTCCTAAAATAAAGTTAAGAGAATCTAGAAATGGGTTCAAACCCAACGTAATAAACAGCTATGCAATTTAAGAGTTCATCTCCCAAGCTGCATAATGTTCTAATATGTACAAATAACACTGCTCTACAATTTTTGAGAAGTCGTCTGCTTCAGAGATAAAATGTGCTATTTATTATGTATTTTGATGTGCTGAATTCAAATATGACAATTAAACAACTGATTGGCTACTGTTTCTAAGATATTTAAGTTTTTACATTTTATGTCTATGTATATTGTGTAGATAGTAGAGTTTTAATCATAAATTGTAAACCTAGGTCTTTTCATGCGTTTATGGTTGCTTTACATGATAATATTTCACCTGTCCTGTTTATGTAACACTTTAAAAATCAGCAAAAGGGTTATATAAATAAAATTTATTATGAAACAAAAGGCAAAAAACTATTATGTACATAGTTTAGTCCCATTCAGTGTCTACTCGGTGCTTCTTGGTTTGTCTCTTGTATTCATTAAATGGAGCATCTCTTGTCACTGTCCAGCAATAGTCTGCAAGCATTGATGGGCTCCATTTGCCCTGATAGCGTTTCTCCATTGTTGCAATGTCCTGGTGAAATCGCTCGCCGTGCTCGTCGCTCACTGCTCCGCAGTTCGGTGGAAAAAAATCTAGATGAGAGTGCAAAAAATGTATCTTTAGTGACATGTTGCAACCAAGGCTTTTGTATGCCTTGAGGAGGTTTTCCACCAACAACCTGTAGTTGTCTGCCTTGTTGTTTCCGAGAAAATTTATTGCCACTAACTGGAAGGCTTTCCTTGCCGTCTTTTCCTTGCCATGCAGTGCATGGTCAAATGCATAATCTCGAAGAAGTTCACGAATCTGAGGACCAACAAAGACACCTTCCTTTATCTTAGCTTCACTTAACCTTGGAAATTTTCCACGGAGGTACTTGAAAGCTGCTTGTGTTTTGTCAATGGCCTTGACAAAGTTCTTCATCAGACCCAGCTTGATGTGTAAGGGTGGTAACAAAATCTTCCTTGATTCAACAAGTGGTGGATGCTGAACACTTTTCCTCCCAGGCTCCAATGACTGTCGGAGGGGCCAATCTTTCTTGATGTAGTGGGAATCTCTTGCACGACTATCCCATTCGCAGAGAAAACAGCAGTACTTTGTGTATCCAGTCTGCAGACCAAGCAAGAGAGCAACAACCTTCAAATCGCCACAAAGCTGCCACTGATGTTGGTCATAGTTTATGCACCTCAAAAGTTGTTTCATGTTGTCATAGGTTTCCTTCATATGGACTGCATGACCAACTGGAATTGATGGCAAAACATTGCCATTATGCAGTAAAACAGCTTTAAGACTCGTCTTCGATGAATCAATGAACAGTCTCCACTCATCTGGATCGTGAACGATGTTGAGGGCTGCCATCACACCATCGATGTTGTTGCAGGCTACAAGATCACCTTCCATGAAGAAGAATGGGACAAGATCCTTTTGACGTTCACGGAACATGGAAACCCTAACATCACCTGCCAGGAGATTCCACTGTTGTAGTCTGGAGCCCAACAGCTCTGCCTTACTCTTGGGTAGTTCCAAATCCCTGACAAGGTCATTCAGTTCACCTTGTGTTATGAGGTGTGGTTCAGAGGAGGAGGATGGGAGAAAATGTGGGTCCTGTGGCATTGATGGTTCAGGACCAGAAGTTTCATCCTCTTCCTCTTCTTCGTCTGACTCAAGTGAGAATGATTCTGGTGCATCAGGAACCGGCAGTCCTTCTCCGTGGGGTACTGGGCGTATAGCTGATGGAATGTTTCGATAATGCACAGTCCACTTTTTCTTCTTTGACACACCTTTCCAAACTGGAGGCACCATGCAGAAGTAACAATTGCTGGTATGATCTGTTGGCTCTCTCCTATGTCTTTTGCAGTGCCAATGATTTGATTTCCTTTTCCTGTTCAACCACTGGCGAAGATTTGTTGCACAAGTGTTGCAGCATATGTGTGGGGCCCACCTTTTGTCCTGATCTCCAATTTTGCAGCCAAAATAAAGGTGATAGGCTTTCTTAACCATAGTGGTTATACTGCGCTTTCGTGATGCAAAAGTCACTTCACCACAAACATAGCAGAAGTTATCTGCACTGTTCACACAAGTACGACGCATCTCTGCTCACTTTGGCTAAACAGAAATGTGTCCCTTTGCAAAATCAAGCACTGACAAATAAGAGAGCACGACACTATGATTTCTAGAGCTGATATAGGGCAATTTGTTCAGCAGAGTGATGTAAGCTTCGTTATGATTGCATCATCCATGACTTCTAGGAATAACATGGTGCAATTCATATCATGTATGATGCAATATTTCAAGTTGAAGTTACAAGAGCTGTCGGAGGCCTGTATCCCGAGAAAGGGAAAACGGATCGTAGGCAGGAGATTTAGACCGAGCTGGATGAACGAGTGTCTCAGAGGGGTGATTAAGAAAAAACAGAAAGTGTACAAAGAGTGGAAGAGGGGAGGGATCAGCAAAGAAACCTACCTTATTGAGGTCAGAGCATGTAGAGAAGGAGTGAGAAAGGCCAAAAGCCGTGTAGAGTTGGACCTTGCGAGGGGAATTAAAACCAATAGTAAGAGGTTTTATAGCCTTTATAGATGGAGTGGAGATTAAGGATAATCTAGGCATGGCACAATGTCTAAACGAATATTTTGCATCGGTCTTTAATGTGGCTAATAAAGGGTTTAAGAATAGAGGCAGCGTAACGGAGGGGAATAAAGGAGGGGGGGTTGACATTACAGTACCTGAGGTAGAAGCCAAACTCGAACAGCTTAACGGGACTAAATCGGGCGGACCGGATGATCTTCATCCGAGAATATTAAAGGAACTGGCGCGAGAAATTGCAAGCCCGTTAGCAATAATTTTTAATGAATCTGTAAACTCGGGGGTGGTACCATTGGACTGGAGAATAGCTAATGTGGTTCCTATTTTCAAGAAGGGGAAAAAAAGTGACCCGGGTAACTACAGGCCTGTTAGTTTAACATCTGTAATATGCAAGGTCTTGGAAAAATTTTTGAAGGAGAAAGTGGTTAAGGACCTTGAGGTCAATGGCAATTGGGACAAATTACAACATGGTTTTACAAAAGGCAGATCGTGCCAAACCAACCTGATCTCCTTCTTTGAGAAAGTAACAGATTTTTTAGATAAAGGAAATGCGGTGGATCTAATATACCTCGATTTCAGTAAAGCATTTGATACGGTACCGCATGAGGAATTATTGGTTAAATTGGAAAAGATGGGGATCGATATGAAAATAACCAGTTCTTTATCCACCTCTGGAAAGGGGAGACTGCAGCGGGTCGTACTGAAAGGTGAACTGTCAGGTTGGAGGGAGGTTACCAGTGGAGTTCCTCAAGGTTCGGTTTTGGGTCCGATTTTATTTAACCTATTTATTACTGACCTCGGAACCGAATGTAGAAGTGGGCTGATAAAGTTTGCGGATGACACAAAGTTGGGAGGTATTGCCAATTCGGAGAAGGATCGGGATATCCTGCAGGGAGACTTGGATGACCTGGTAAACTGGAGTAACAGTAATAGGATGAAATTTAATAGTGAGAAGTGTAAGGTGATGCATTTAGGGATGACTAACAAGAATTTTAGTTATAAGCTGGGGACGCATCGGTTGGAAGTGACGGAAGAGGAGAAGGACCTCGGAGTCCTGGTTGATCGCAGGATGACTATGAGTCGGCAATGTGACGTGGCCGTGAAAAAAGCTAATGCGGTCTTGGGATGCATTAGGCGAGGTATTTCTAGTAGGGATAAGGAGGTGCTGCTTCCGTTATACAAGGCGCTGGTGAGACCTCATTTAGAGTACTGTGTGCAGTTCTGGTCTCCCATGTTTAAAAAGGATGAACTCAAACTGGAACAGGTACAGAGAAGGGCCACTAGGATGATCAGAGGAATGGAAAACCTGTCGTATGAAAGGAGACTCAAGGAGCTCGGTTTGTTTACCCTAACCAAAAGGAGGCTGAGGGGGGATATGATTGCTCTCTTTAAATATATCAGAGGGATAAATACAAGGGAGGGAGAGGAATTATTTCAGCTTAGTACTAATGTGGACACGAGAACGAATGGATATAAACTGGCCGTCGGGAAGTTTAGGCTTGAAATTAGACGACGGTTTCTAACCGTCAGAGGGGTGAAGTTCTGGAATAGCCTTCCGAGGGAAACGGTGGGGGCGAAAGACCTCTCTGGCTTTAAGATTAAGCTAGATAAGTTTATGGAGGGGATGTTTTGATGGGATAACGTGATTTTAGTCAATAAGTCAATAACTGCCATCGCTGGTATTTAGTATCAATGGTCAATGTGGGTCTGGCTGGAGAATCTTGCCCGCATGCTCGGGGTTCTGCTGATCGCCATATTTGGGGTCGGGAAGGAATTTTCCTCCAGGGTAGATTGGCAGAGGCCCTGGAGGTTTTTCGCCTTCCTCCGCAGCATGGGGCAGGGGTCGCTTGCTGGAGGATTCTCTGCGACTTAAAGTCTTTAAATCATGATTTGGGGACTTCAACAGCTGAGTCAAGGGAGAGAATTATTCCAGGAGTGGGTGGGTCAGATTTTGTGGCCTGCATCATGCGGGAGGTCAGACTAGATGATCATAATGGTCCCTTCTGACCTTAAAGTCTATGAGTCTACGAGTCTATGAGTAATACCAGCTTCAGATTGCATCATTCATTGTTTTGCCTAAAAAGCAAGTACTGTCCAAACCCAGTCATAGATTTATTCATAGATCCAGTCAAAGATGTATTTTAGTCATTTATGGTTTAAATTGAGATCCCTTCCCTTTATAACTCACTTATCCTCCGCCATTCCCAAGTCAAGGGTCGTATATACTGACCCAATCGCATATCTTGAAAACTAGAGCCAATCAACAATTTTAAGCATCATTTTCGTTCTCAGTGACCCAGAATTAGTAAAGTTTGACTACATTTATTTCAGAAGCATTTTGGCTGTAGAGCAGTGTAATCATAGCCTTGTAAAGTTACCTGAAGCTAGACCAATTCTAGTACAACTTGCCAGGAAATAAATGGCTCATTCCCTTCCTTTCCCTTTAGTTGTACAGAACCTGGAATATGTAGATTCTTCAAGGCGATCATACAAAATCTATTTATTTACAAAGACTTTTTCTGAAAGTAAGGTAGGTTGCCACTTGTTCTGCGCATGGGTGTGTGCATCTTGTTTCTTTTGAATTATTTTCTGAACTATTGAATTGTCCAAGGCTTTGGAGAAGTTCAGAAAAGAATCAAACTTAATGTGGGCAGTGGTTCCCAGACTCGTTCTGCTGCTTGTGCAGGGAAAGCCCGTAGCGGGCCAGGCTGGTTTGTGTACCTGCTGCGTCCAGAGGTTCGGCCGATCGTGGCTCCCAGTGGCTGCGGTTCGCTGCTCCAGGCCAATGGGAGCTGCTGGAAGCGGCGCGGGCCGAGGGATGTACTGGACGCCGCTTCCAGCAGCTCCCATTGGCCTGGAGCAGTGAACCGCGGCCACTGGGAGCTGCGATTGTCCAAACCTGCAGCTGTGGCAGGTACACAAACCAGCCTGGCCCGCCATGGGCTTTCCCTGCACAAGCAGCGGAACAAGTTTGGGAACCATAATTGAACATACAATATTTTACAATTTGCCCTCTTAATTCATCATTGAGTCCAAAAGCTTTGAAATCAGATGAAATGTAAAGGTCCCTTGTCCATCATTTCTTGGCTTCAGTAATCTTCTGCGGTTTTCAGTTGAATCTTGCGCAAAATATCCAAACTAGTCTTTGGGTCCCAGAAGATAGATAGATTGATTGATTTTTTTGGGAGCAAACATAACTTCTTAACAGGGTAATCAATTTCTATTAGAGCTGGTCAAAAAAATTTCTAACTTTTTTATGAAAAATAGACTTTCTAAATTTTCATTTCTTTCAAATCTTTTTCTGTCTTGTCCTCCAAAAAAGAGAGGAAAAACTTTCAACTTTTGAAAACTGTTTTTTTTTTAAACCAAAAACATTAGTTGGACTTTGTCAAAGACAATTCCATTGAAATTTGACATAAAATATTTTAATTTTATGTGAGAGAACTTGAGAAAAATCCTTATAATTTTCCAATCTATTCTATTCTCAACTTTGCATTTAATATACCTTGCACCCTGTCATCTGCAATCCATCTAGCCTGCATTTGTGCCTAATATTTTTTTAGTAGGGCAAAGGTTGACAAAACCTTAAACCATGTGAATTTCATGAGGTTTAGGAATTTCTTAGCAAATATTTCACATAACCCTAACTTAAAGACCTGGTTCTACTTCTATTTCTGCTTTCATCAGTATGCTAAATATTGCAGAATAAGTCATCCTTCTCACACAAACAGCCAAAAAATCTGAAGTAGATTAATAATCTAATCACAGTGGTTCTGTTACAGAACCTTGTCTCAAGACTGTAGGCAAGATCATCATAGAAATATAAGTACACCTTTTAAAGGAACTGAAAATAAAATAAAGCCATTTTACCTAAAATGTACTTGATGGTCGTTGTGTGCTTTCCTGCCCCAAGTAGATATTTAAAAAAACCAAAAAAAAAACAAAACAACTCTCAACATTGAGGATAAAAGAATGAGGCGCTCATTGATTCTCTTAGAAACTTTCTATTATATTTTTATGGAAATAATGATTTATCCTCTGTTATTGAGATTCCACCATCACATTATATTTGACTTTTACAGTTGAAGGACAGCTCCATTGAATTCTAAGGTGGGTCAGAACTGAATCTGGAAAACAAACCCTATCATTTGTTCAGGCACATCTATGTAAAATTGCAAACTAGAATATCAGCTCCAGCATAATCTGGGTGGAAATTTGGATCTGGATCCTCACATCTCACTTCAGATGGACCTCTAGTTGCATGACTTTTGTCTTAAGCCTTGAATTAAAGTCCATATAGGTTTATTAGCTCAATATTTGTATTTTTTTAAAATAAAATTAAGAACCTTCACTTGCTGTTTGAACCAACCAAACTTTTTGTGACACACACAGTTTTACAGAATAATTATGTTCCATCTTTCCTTCCTTCTGATTTTCCTGGTTTTGGTTTGGTCAGAAAATATTACCTTTATTGTGGCCTCTCCACTGTCTTGCACTTTGTGAAAGCAGCTATTATACTCACATGCAGAGAAACCGATTTTTATTAAAATATACATTGCAGCATGTGCTTGTGGTGAGGGGGGCAAGACACAATCATGAAAGTTTGCAGGCAAGATCTCAAACTCTTCATAAAGCTTTTTTTGTTTAACTTTTAAAAATTAATAATTTGAATTACCCTAGATTAGAATATAAGCAGTTGGATTTTGCTAAATTTCTATGGTTGGATTTTGGTTGTGCACAAATGTATATGCAAATTATAATAGAATGTAGCAAGCAATTAGTCCTATAATTCTAATAATTTAAATTAAGTTTTGAAAGCAGTCTATTCACATTAGAACCATTGTTTTCAGGTATATCCCTTAGACCATCTAGACCAATATCCTAATTTTGGAATTGGTCTATATTTGATGCTAAGAAGAAAGTGAAAATCCCATTAGAAAATGCACCTGGGGAATTATGCAATGCTGTATCATTAGGGATGCATGCAGATGGGGAATTCCTTCACTTCAGAGTATAAGCTGAACATCAATTGTGAACAGGAAGTAGGAGGATTAATATCAGGAGGGTTTCAAATGAGTTTCAGGAGAATTTTGATTATGCTTTCAACATGTATGTAGGATTAATTAGACAAAGGAAAGTCACACGTTGCTACCTGGAATTTTCTCAACATACTTCTTCAGAAGATCTCTGCTGGAGGAGTTGTATACCACTCATCATAAGTCCCAAGAACCTTTTAAACTAGTTAACCATTAGGTGCAGCTTAAATATCTTGTGACTCCAAATATTCTAGATGAGTGTATATAGAGCCTACTCCACAAACCCCATTGTTTCTTGTCCACCTCTCTTTAATCTATTACAAGACTCCTAGGAGGAGTCGCCAGTTAGTATAGATGGAAAAAGCAATACGGTTATGGTTTGCTAACCTTCTTTTCACCTTCGCAGAACTGTCTGCAGATCCAAACTACACCTCTACCCCGATATAACACGACCTGATATAACACGAATTCGGATATAACGCGGTAAAGCAGTGCTCCGCGGGGGCTGATCAAAGCAAGTTCGCTATAACGCGGTTTCACCTATAACACGGTAAGATTTTTTGGCTCCCGAGGACAGCGTTATATCAGGGTAGAGGTGTATATAGGAGATTACCAAGCAAAATCAATTCCCAGAAGGAAACATGGGGCTTACTAAGTAAGGCCTCAACCTTGCAACAAGCTTAATGAGGGATAACACCTGTGAAGTCTTATTGAAGTCATGGGGCTCCATGTTTAGATGCAAGAGTCTGCCCATGCAAAGCTTGTTGCAGCGTCTGGGCATAAGTAGTGTCAGACTTGCCTCCCAAAACAAGCAATTGCTCTATCTTCTATAATTAGTGCTTCTCCAGTTCCAGCAGTTTGAATGGCTTCCTGAGCAGAGAAAGCATTAAAATCTACTCACAAGTAACACTAAGCTCTGGAAATTGAAAAAGCAGTGGCTGCTGTCAGAGGACTGGCTCTCCAGGAAGCTGTTGACGTTAGAGAGAAAGTGAAGATAGTTGGAGCTAGACTTGTCCAGAACATTCAGATTTCTGGGGTTAATGTATGTGACTTTTGAAGCATGATGCCATGGGGAATCTGCTAGAACAATTATGTGAAGGAAAGTAAAATGACTTTAAAATCATTTCTAAATGTCTAATGGCTGAAGAGGCAAGAAAGGACTTGACAGAGGTAAAATAGGTAAAATAAAATGTGCTTCTAATGTAAGTGAAAATGTCTTAACAAAAAATAATCTGGGATGGCTCCAAAAGCCAGATCCAAAGCCTGTGAAAGTCATTAGGAATCTCAATGGGCTTTGAATCAGGCCCTAAAAGAATAGATCCACCTTACACTGGCCATTCCACCTTCTCTTAATCACCTGAGTTACAAAGTTGACATTTTATTGAACCATTAATTTTTTCAGGAGGACAATTAATTCCTTTATCTTATAAATAACTACAGCTGAATTAAAAATCTTGGAGTAAGATTATCCATGTAATTATTTTCAGCAGCCAATATCTGTGTGGTCATCCCTTACTTGGTTTGAAAAAATAAATCTGTGGTGCCACTCTGTTCACACGCTTCCCTCACAGGGAAAACAGGGCAGCAACCGAAGGCATTTGTTTTTTACATTTAGTTGCTATCTTTGTGGATCTGGTCTTTTTTGTTTTATTCTGAATTTCTCACAGTAAGGGGTGACCAAACAGTTTTCACTGCTGTGTGCTACTCAGACAACAAGGTTCAATCTAGGATATTTTATTTGTAATGAGAAAACCTAGTACAATACGGTTGTTTTTTAAATTGCTTTGTCTTGCTGGCATATAGCATTGCATAAAATCAGAATTTGACCTTTCTTTGCTTATTCTTAGCACAACTCAAGTGTTTGAATGGAAAGGTTGAGAAGTGACTTACTTACAAACATTGATTATATTGGAATAATTTTTCTGGCTGCGAGGTAGACACTTTATCTACGTGGGGGAACTAACATCATCTCAAATACTCAAGGCTTGTTTATTTATCAAAATTTAGCTTTATGTGGCTTAATCCAGTACAATTTGTTGCTACTTTTTCCATGTGCATTTTGTAATTGAAAGTTGTGCTTGTATAAAAGAACAGATTTGCTAACATAGTCTTGCTCATGTTCCCCTGAGACAAAATTAACCACAGGGTTGGTACCCCCAAGAAAAAAGTCACTCGGATTATTTAAGACAGTGCAAGTATGGTTCCAGAAAAATAAGAGCACTTTAATTTTCAGTAAACATCTAGCATTGGCACTGATCCAAGGCACTAAGGTCTCACAGAATAATTATAGGTTTCATACAATGCTTTCATTGGTTATTAGCTACAGGTATATTCTCCCATTTTGTCATTTTCCATAAAAATCAATCTGTTAGAAACTGGAAGGAAAGACTTTATGTAAATGATGGGCTTTCTGTCAGTGATATATAACATACTGCCCTGTCTTCATAAATACCGGTACCTTTGTGCCCTGAACTTTGACCTGAACTTTCTTTTACTATGTAAATATCAACACTGTGTCTTTTTTACCTTGCAAGATGTTGCTTCTATGACTAGTGAAACTCCAAGAAATTCAAAGTTTGTTTGTTTTTTCTTTCATAAAGCAGCCTAGAGTTGTAAATGCAAATGTAATCGATGTTGCATGATTTTTCTTTGAATGGCATAATTACATTCAGATGCTAAGTGTGAAGCGTTTTGACAGATTCACATGCAACAGCCTTTCTTTAAGGCTTTGAAGAAAATTCATTGTGGAAAGCTTTTGTCTTTTGGTGGGAGTAATAACATTTGAGGCTCCATCACACTTAGCCACCAAATTCCAGGTGGAAAGGTATTTATATGAGCTGGATTGTTTACAGTGTGCTTTTTAAAAAGCAACTTATGGGACCATTCCTCAGTGCATACTGCTAGAGTAAGGGAGCTAACCAGATACCATCAGTAAAACAGACCATAAAAATAATCTGGAATTTGCACTCTTAGTGGAATTAATCTGATAAATACCTAGCTAAAGTGCTTCATTCTTTAAAGAGTGGCACATTGATCTGCTTCTCTGTTTAGCTTCACTGGCAGGATTCTCTCTACAGATCAAAACAGATAAGGCTAAGTTCATCTATTGAGTTCAATGGAGGTACATGAATTTGACTTAGTCATATTAATTGAACATGCTCTCAGTGAGGAAGAGAGAATAGATGTATGTACTCTTCGTTCAGCGTCAATAAGACCTACTTGAGGTGCCATTTCAATGATCACAATAATCTTCAATTGCAAGTAAATAGCTCTCAAAGATTCCATGGAAGAAGGGGGCAGAGCGGACACCTGAATTTTTAAGCATGACAGATCTGATCCTCTTGTCTCCTCCTTTTTCTTCCCATCTGACACCAAAACCAGGGCTGGCCTTATGAGGTAAACTGAGGGGACTGCCTCAGGTGCCAGACTGTGTTTGTGGGGGGTACCACTAGGACCCAGAGTGTAGAAAATTGTGTCCGCTGCTGGTGCATATGTATTCTCTCTGCGCTAGATGCACAGAGATGGTGGAATGCTGTGCTGGAGGACGGAGGGCACAAGAGACATGGCAGGCAGGCAGGAGAAAAGGTGAGAGGGAATAACAGAAAGCAGCAGGAGCTGCAGGGAGAGAGAGGAGGAGGAGCCTCTTCTGTACCTCTCTAGCACCCCCAGGAGCCTGGACTGATTAACACCAGCTTCTCAGGGAGCTTCCTGTTTCCTGCTGCTTCCCTGAACCCACTTGAGGAGAACAGGCAGTCAACTGAAGTAGTAGGAGCCAGTTAGGCCATTAAGACACGGATCTCTTCCCTCACTCAGGCCCTGCTACCAGCCTGCTTATTTGTCCCCTTCAATTGAGTGTTGAGAGCCACTATAGCTGGCACAGAACAGCAGTCATGAGTCAAAGAAGAAAACACCCCTCTGGGGCAGCATTCAGAAAAAGAAAGAAAGCAAAGGAAGCTTTTCTATCTAAGCAGGAAGGAGCTCTCCGGAGATACATAGACACAAATGTTCACAGTGAGCCTTCCGGCCCCAGAGAGGATGTGAGTGGTGAGGAGATGCCTGATCTTCCAGTTAGTCAGAGTGAAGATGACCTGGCAGCTACTGCAGCATTCAAATCTCCATCTCAAATGGATGTGACCATGCACATTCCTGAAGAAAAGTGTAGGTCAGAGAAGAGTGTGGTGGAGGTGCAAGAAACAGCTGCTGCTGAGTTTAGTTCCTTAAGTCTAGATGATCCAGGACTGTGGATCCACTTGAGCAGTAGCCTGAGGAACCTCCTTGTACTACATGGGCCACAGCAAGTGAAAAACTTCATGTTCCCCAAAGACAATGAAAATAGAAGTTTCTATCCAACACATTACTGGTGTGAAAACCCCAACGGTGACAAAGTGGAAAGGCCAGTGGTGAGCTGGAGCCAGTTCGCACGAACCGGTTGTTAAATTTTGAAGCGGTTTTAGAACCGCTTGTTAACTGGTTTCCCTGCGAGGAAAGCTTTCATGGGCTCCCACTGGGAAGCGTGTAATTCCTCCTCCTCCCGGCCGCTGGGGGGCGCTGCACTGAGGGAGCCATGTGGGCTGCCTCCTGGCCCTGTTGCTGCTGCTGCTGCTTCTCGGACCTCTGGCCCTGGGGCTCCTGCTGCTGCCTGGTGGGTCCCCGGCTGCTCTGCTGGGCTTGGCCTGCGTCCTGCTGCTCTGAGCTGCTGTCCCTGTGTGAGTACCCACCACGCTACCCACAGCCAGCCCCTGCCGCACCCCCTGCCCGCAGCCAGCCCCTGCCGCACCCCCTGCCTGCAGCCAGCCCCTGCCTGCAGCCAGCCTGTGTCGCACCCCCTGCCTCCAGCTAGCCCTGCCCCATGCCCCTGTCTGCAGCCAGCCCCACGTCCACTGGTGCCCTGCAGTTCCCAGGGCAGTAACCCTGCACACCTGCTTCAATGAGGGGGGCAGGGAGCAGCTGGGACCCACACATGTGCACACCCTAGGGTGACCAGACAGCAAGTGTGAAAAATCGGGATGGGGGTGGGGGGTAATAGGAGCCTATATAAGAAAAAGACTCAAAAATCGAGACTGTCCCTATAAAATCGGGACATCTGGTCACCCTAGCACTCCCCCAGGGAGTGGCGGGGACCCACACATGTGAAACGGAGCTCATTTCTAGTTCAGGCCCATCTTTTTAAAAAAGAACTTTAGGTAGGGTTAACATACATCCGTATTTTCCTGGAGATGTCAGGCTTTTTGGTTCTTAAATCGCCGTCCGGGAAAATATGGACGTATGGTAACCCTATTGGTACAAAAAATACATACTGTGGCACATCCCTTAAATCAGAACTTTTTATAGGGAACCGGTTGTTAAGTTTTTAGCAGCTCATCACTGGGAAAGTCCACTCAAAGACCCAGAATGCTGCATACTGTTTTTGTTGCAAACTCTTCCATTCTAATGTTCCAGCCACATTGGGTTCTACAGGAACAAAAGACTGGAAAAATCTGGCTAGAAATCTGGCATGCCATGAGAAGGCAGCAAATCACCAGAGAGCATTCCATAGGTGGAAAGAACTTGAGATGAGACTAAGGTTAAAGGCCACCATAGATGATCAGCATCAAGAGAAGATTGCATCAGTCTCTCTCTACTGGCAAAATGTTCTGAAAAGGCTCACTGCCATTGTGAGAATGCTTGCTACCCAAAACCTAGCACTGCGTGGCACTTCAGATCAGCTGTATGTGCCAAACAATGAAAACTTCCTTAAAATTGTGGAGCTGATGGCTGAGTTTGATGCTGTACTCCAGGAGCATCTAAGAAGAGTCGCCACCCAAGAAATGTGTACACACCACTACCTTGATATATCTGGAGCAATGGAACAACTGGACAAAGCAAAGTCATACTTACAGTCTTACTGGTCAGATGAGGGATTTCAAAACATTCTGAAGAGTGCACAGAAGTTGGCAGAGGAATTTCACACTAAAGCTATTTTCCCACCCATTCAAGAATACAAGAATCACCGAAGAAGACATTTTGATTACGAGGCACAGGATAATCCCATAAGAGACCCCAAACAACAATTCAAAGTTTAATTCTTTAACCAGGTGCTAGATTGTGCAATACAGTCAGTTGAAGAATGTTTCATGCAGCTCAAGGAACGCAGCAGTATATTTGGGATGTTGTATGATATTCCAAAACTCCTCACTATACCTGAAGAAGGTCTACACCAGCAATGCAGGGCACCAGAGACAGTGTTGACATGATTACATGCGCGATATTGATGCGAGTTATTTAGGTGATGAACTGAAAGCCTTTTCAAGATACATTTCAGCAGGATCAACTCCAAAGGCTGTTCTGGAATATATGTGCACAACTAAGATGACCACCCTGTTTCCAAAGGCTTTTGTTGCTCTGCTTCCTTTAACAGTTGCCAGTGGAGAATGCAGCTTCTCCAAGCTGAAGTTAATAAAAACACATCTATGTTCCACAATGACACAGGAGAGGCTGGTCAGCCTTGCAACCATCTCAATAGAGTATGAGCTGGCCCAGTTCAAATCTTTGCAACCAAGAAGGCACGGAAAGCACCACTTTGATTATTCAAACATAAAAATGCCAGTGTTTACTATGCAGACAAGAAAAGTTACATTTGCTTTTCAGGTGTTTGAAAGTTAAGTGTTACTTAAAATTTTTGAACAAGGCATTTTAAGTCGTTAGTTCTCCTTTATTGGGGTAGGTAGCAGAGCAGTACCATGAGAGGAGGTAGAACAGGAAGAAGGCAGAACTGAGACCTTTCAAAGTTTTGGCCCAAGCGAGGGGGCATGGGGGCATCATTTGAGCTCCCTGCCTCAGGTGCCAAAATGTTGTGGGCTGGCCCTGATCAAAAGGCTGATTGAAGTATGGTCTTTAGCATAGGACTAGAAACCACAAACTGCTGACTTCTAATTAGAGCTGTGTGGATGACATTAAGGATTTTGAGATTCCAAAACTTGTTTTCATTCTGATTCAAAAAGAAACCTGAACACTTTGAAATTCTCTGTGAAAGAAAATCTCCCTCTCCCCCACCAAAATTGTTTGGGCAACATTGAAATCTCTTATTCTGATTTTCACTTTTATTATATGCAATAGAATACAAAATTTAAAAAAATGTGTAATGAGAAGTCATTTCAAAAGGAAAAATCCAAATGTTTAGTGTTGATATAGGGTATTTCATAGAATCATAGAACCATAGAATCATAGAATATCAGGGTTGGAAGGGACCTCAGGAGGCAGGGCCGGCTCTGGCTTTTTTGCCGCCCCAGGCAAAAAAGCCTCCCGCCGCCCCCCCCCCCCCCCAGGAGCCCGGCCGCGGGCCGCTCTCCCCGACTGGCTGGAGGGCGGCGAGTCCGCTGCGGCTCCGCTGGCGGCCGGAGCCCCGGGAGGAGGGCGGAGAGCCCGGCCGGGGCTCCGCTCTCCCCGGCGGCCAGAGCACCGGGGGGAGGGCGGAGAGCCCGGCCGGGGCTCCGCTCTCCCCGGCGGCCAGAGCGCCGGGGGAGGGCGGCGAGCCCGCCGCGGCTCCGCTCTCCCCGGCGGCCAGAGCCGGAGCGCCGCGCTGCGCCGCCCCCCTCCAGGTGCCGCCCCAAGCACAAGCTTGGTGGGCTGGTGCCTGGAGCCGGCCCTGTCAGGAGGTCATCTAGTCCAACCCCCTGCTCAAAGTAGGACCAATCCCTAACTAAATTATCCTAGCCAAGGCTTTGTCAAGCCTGACCTTAAAAACCTCTAAGGAAGGAGATTCAACCACCTCCCTAAGTAACCCATTCCAGTGCTTCACCACCCTCCTAGTGAAAAAGTTTTTCCTAATATCCAACCTAAACCTCCCCCACTGCAACTTGAGACCATTACTCCTTGTTCTGTCATCTGGTACCACTGAGAATAGTCTAGATCCAATTCTCTTTGGAACCCCCTTTCAGGTAGTTGAAGCCAGCTATCAAATCCCACCTCATTCTTCTCTTCTGCAAACTAAACAATCCCAATTCCCTCAGCCTCTCCTCATAAGTCATGTGCTCCAGCCCCCTAATTATTTTTGTTGCCCTCTGCTGGACTCTTTCCAATTTTTCCACATCCTTCTTGTAGTGTGGGGCCCAAAACTGGACACAGTACTCCAGATGAGGCCTCACCAATGTCGAATAGAGGGGAATGATCACGTCCCTCGATCTGCTGGCAATGCCCCTATTTATACAGCTCAAAATGCCGTTAACCTTCTTGGCAACAAGGGCACAGTATTGACTCATATTCAGCTTCTTGGCCATTGTAACCCATAGGTCCTTTTCTGCAGAACTGCTGCCTAGCCATTCAGTCCCTAGTCTGTAGCAGTGCATGGGATTCTTCCATCCTAAGTGCAGGACTCTGCACTTATCCTTGTTGAACCTCATCAGATTTCTTTTGGCCCAATCCTCTAATTTGTCTAGGTCCCTCTGTATCCTATCCTTACCCTCTAGCGTATCTACCACTCCTCCCACTTTAGTGTCATCTGTTATTTCAACATTATTGGAATGTTTTTTACATTTTTTCTATGAAACATTTTGGCAAAATCAACAAGATTTTGATTGAACTACATTTTCTGATGGACAATGGTTTTAAGGGTTCTGCTTTTGTTTGTTGTGGGTTGTGGGGTGTGTGTGTGTTTTTAAACTAGCGCTAATTCTAACCTAGTTTTTGTAAGCGACTCCATCTCTGGCCTTGGGCAGATCATTTACAACTTCTGCTTTAGTTCTTCCTATCTGTAGTTTTAAGATGACATTTACCTTCCTCATAAGGTAAATTAGTTATGGCTAAATCCTATATAGAACCATGCTCTTGCTAAATGAGTAGATGAAGCAGAGGGATATAAGGAGTCTTTGCATCCCCAAGGAAGCAGAGAGCATGATCTCTCCACAACATTGGAGAGTGATAGGAGAGGGGGCCAGTTAACATGCCATTCCATACACCAATACTGTAGAGCTGAATGGGGAGAAGGTGAAGTCTGCAGTCTAAATCCTGTCAGGCCCTCATGTGACTCATAGTATTTTGAAAAAAATCCAGTTAATTTGGTGTGGGAGGAAGGAAAGGGGTGAGCTACATTCCTAAAATGCTTTGCTGGGCACTTTCTCACACAAAATGCCATGGCTTTTGTAAGAAACAAAACCTGCTAGCAGTTTTGCAGAGCAGTGTTACAGCATGTATTTCATCTCAGGTAATTGCTTAGGGCCAGCTGAGACAATGCACCTAGTTCTGGAGCTATCCGTTATTTATGAAATGCTACTTCACATTGCCTAATGCTTTCTACCTCTTCACTGTTTCCACAGAGTAAGTCTTATAATAAACTTCAGAAAATGATCTCACACTACAAGCAGATGAATACTCACATTTATACTACAGAATATTACTTCAATGTTGTTATTCAGTAGGTTGCGGAAGTACAAAATAACCATAAAAAGGGGTCCTTGTCCTAAAGTCAAAAGTTGTTTGCTGATACAAGTGCAATTGCTATAAGGCCAGATTGTGTCAGTTTGACACAGCCCTACCTTGCAGGTGGTGCAGAGTGATACCATCCCATAGCACTGTGTAGGAGGAGCATACAAACTTCCATACTCCTAAAAGGATCTGGCCAGCACCTATGATTATGAACTAGAAGAGTAGATGGAGTCTATGGCTTCCCCTAGTCTGTTCTTCCCTCCCTATGAAAGTAGAGAGCAGTCCTTGCATTCCTGCCCCACCTTGCCAGCCCCTGCCACTGCATACTCAATGAATCTAACCTAGAATTTAGACAATGGATTTCCCTTAATGAGAGTTAGAAAAATTGAGAGAGGGGCACAAATATGATGTATTTCCTGCAATAGCTTCCTTCCATAGTTTATAGATGGAAAAAACCACTGACTTTGAAAAGTGTTCCAGCCACAGCCAGTAGCACAGGAATATTTTAACTGTCTGTCCATATTGCGATCTCCTCTGCATTGCGTTTATACAGCCTGAGGACTAGACTTTTCCTTCAGGCCCACATGGTGGATTTTGACTCCGATAGCCTGTACTCTTTGCATGTGTGAAGCTCTAAAAGGGAGTCAAATGCATGTGAGAAGCGCAGAATATCTGAACTGGGATGGTCATGTAGTTCTAAGAGGAGAATTTGGTTTTGACTGTGCATCAGTTCCAAAGACAGAATGTGTAGCATGCTAAGAATTAATGAATTAAAAGTCTTTATGTTTTTAAACACTGCAAGACTGCCTGGCTTCCCAGATGTAACTCATTAGACTTTGTACATGAGCACACATGGAAGAAAGTGGGGAAAATGTATGTTGTTCTTTAGAGTGGGATAGAGTCTGGTTCCAATATGGATTAATTCAGTTACTTTATGTGCATGAAGTTGCATGACCTCTTTATCAGTAACTTTAGGGCATGTTATAAATAGCTATGTGCCTTAATCTGTGATGTGAAATATGTTTGTGAATATCAATGGAATTGAAAACTGGTGTTCTAGGCATCTATTAGGCACAGCTTGATAAATTAATTGTTAAAGCAAATAAAATTTTTGAAATGCCCAAAAATGTGCACAGTGGGTGTCTTTTGCTTCTACAGATGCATACATGGCTATATACTATGCGGCTTTCATTGTGGTCTGTATTTAGAGTCTGCTGTTATGGTTACAGACCTGGAAGGCCCTTGAGAAGATATTGAAGGGATAGATGGTACTACCATAACTTTATTTTAAAATCAGTTGTAGCTAGGTGTTTCTATTTTTTCTAAATAGATATTTTTCAATATAAACCGTGGAAGTAAAATGGAATGAAGATTCTCCACCTACAGGCACACAATTCACCACGTCTTAGGGGAACTTTCAGCATCCAAATGAGTAAAGTAACCTTTAAAAATACAAGTCGTCTATTCTGTGAAATCCTCTGTGGCAATTCCCAGCTTGCTAAAAATACCCCAGAATGTGACAGTAGACACCAAATGCCTATTGCCACCCATGGCATCAGTTGTGCCATTTAGGCCCCACTCCTGCCATGACCTGCATATATGGACTGATGCCAGTGAGGTTCTGCATGTGCACAGGGGTCCCACAGCATAGAGCTCATTGCAGGATCAGGGCCATAATGATGAGCTTCCTAAAGCTAAAGAGGTGAAGAGTAGAACCCACCATGAAACGGATCAGCAACGTGTCCGTGGTAAAAATTTTGAAACCCGTGGTAATTTTTCAAAAAATTGAATGACATAATCCTGCCCTCCCCCTCTGTCCGTCACTAAGTATGGTAATTTTGTCAAGTGTCCATCATGCAACATGATGGTGCCGACCCCTGCCATGAAACTCAATATAACACAATATAATGTGAAGAATAGGAAAATCTGTGCTAGACAAATAAACAAGGATGTATTCTGGAATACCTTTTGTGCACCAGGAAGCATGGAGGGTAGGTGATGGGGTGTATGTGTGTACATGTAAAAATATTGCTAACCAGCATTTCTATGCTGGGCGGGAGGGGAATCGCATATAAATCTAGAATTAACTCTGTTTTCATTTGAGCTTTGCAGCTTTTCTTTAAGAGGAAGCAGTACATTAGCTTCCACCCAATGAGTGATTTTGTGCCAGCTGACATGGAACATAAAGTCTCATGTAATTAAAACCAGTGATCTAAAACATCTGCCCATCTCCTTGTGTATTCTGTTTGCCTATTGTACCATGATGGATATTTTTTAATTTGCTTAAGAAATTTTTACTATCATGTATCATTTCCAAATGAATCTTTAACCTATATTCCAGCAGTGAATATAATGTTATAAGACTAGTTTATGTAAAAAAGTCCATATTGAAACATTTGTTACTTTTGTTATGAGTTTCTTGTGGTAGCAAATACTTATAATAAAGCTGTCGGTAAAGAATATTTTTTTCACTGTATTTGTTTTTTACTTCTCATTGCTTTGTTTGATTTTTCTTAAGTTGCATTCTACTTTTTGAGAGTTCATTAAACACAATACATTGAAAGTGTTAAGGGTAAGATATGTCCTCTGGCAATATTTATGTATAAACAGAAATGCTGCTGTGTCAAACAAATGTAGAAAATGTCTGTGGGTGGTAAATTTTTTGCTAGAAGTAAGTAATTAGCAAATGAAATGACACAATCTACCATACATGGAGTGGTGGCACTATCCACATGAGGAAGTAAAGTATGATTTGACAAGCGGGTTTAGTGTTTTCACTACATAATTTAGATATTCTAGATAAATATCTCACCTTTCTGAACAAAGTGTCAATCCTGTTATCTACTATGGGATGGATTGTCAGTTGGTGTAAATCCATGTAGCTCCACTGTCTTCAATGGAGTTATGTTGATTTACATCACCTGAGGGTCTGGCCCTTTAGTTTTAGTTCAGACGAGAAAGAGCTTGTCCTGCTAGCTGGTGGAAGTTGCTGTTGACTCCCATCTAGAAAGTAACAAAGACCAAGCTAATGCTTTAATATAAGGTTTTGGATGACCACCAAGTAGGGAGTGGAAACAGCATACTGACAAATTTGGGGGCTGGGGGTGACACAGTTTAAGCTGCAGTTGTAACTTTTATACTTCAAGGGCAATTTTTGGCCAGAATGTTGATGAACAGATAGGTGCTATTCATATTAGTTTAAATTCACTCCTGTGCGTAGGGCTAGCACAAATTCTATGCATCACTTGAGTCCCACTTGACCCTTATTTTGAACATTTAATTGGGAATTAAGTTCCACATAGGGCTGGGGGGTGGGGGCTGAGCACAAGTGAACTTATTAATAGAATGTTTGCCCTAAATTAATATGTACATTGACCTCTTCAATTAACCTAATGTTAGCATCAGTCATGCCATGATGTCTGGATTGATTACATTTTGGAATATGAACTGCATTTTCTTATTTTGGTCCAGCTTCTTGCAGTGAAACATGAATACTCTAAATAGCTCCTTGAGCTATTTGATGAAGCATTTTGAGACTGTATGTGTTGTCCGGGATTCTTCTCCAATCTGATGCAAATTCCATGCTGGCAAATTGAAACAAAGAGTGTGGATTGCAAATCTTTGCCCGTTCAGTTTTGGGATCATACTGAGATCTTTTCAAATTCATTAACATTAGTTTGATTGACATTTATATGTAACTTTCAATACGTTTTTAGGAGCAATGAGTTATGAAAATATTGATATGGTTAATCAGACAGATATATTAGTAATGGAGAGTGATTAAAATATAGCAAGTAACTTTAAACCATTTATGTCTTGTCTTTAGTGGGTTATAGCTCTCTAACTGCCCAATAAAACTACAGAGAATTTACTGATAGCTGCTTTATTGGTGTTGAAACTCGGGCGCTTCTTTTGAAGTCCAGCAACTGATTGTTAAAGCATCTTAAGGAAGTCACAAGATTTGTATTTTACTTTTTGGTTATTACTGTTTAAAAAATGTTAAAATTAAGGCAATAAATAAACTTAAAGTAGGTTGCAAGATTGAGAAGCTGAAACAAACCAGATCAACCATAACCCTCACCTTCAAAAAGTTTTGGCAACTAAAGTTCATTGCACTGTAATCATTCTTAACAGTAATTTGCTTCTATTTTGAAACATTTAGTTCAGTCTTAGACATTTATTCCATTCCATTGTGATACTACAAAAATATCCATGGATAAAGTCCTACCTTATAGCCAAGAATTTGAGGGTTGATGAAAGAAATTAACTGAAACTAGAATAGCCTGGAATGAAGTACTAAACTAATAATAAGCATCGCTGCTATGTCAGCTCCAGCAATTGCACAATCACGATAAAAGGAAAGCAGTGAAAAATAATTTAGTTCCTTAACTGAGACAGGGAGAAAAAAATATAACGGCAAAAGTGATGGCTAGTGTAAAAAAAAAAAAAAAAAAATCCTGGGTCATGAATGTGAACTTATTTCATTAGTTGTACCATGGAGAATGATGGGTCCACTGGAGATTCAGAGATCTGTAAGGGAGAACACAGTGCAGTTGGTAGTATGTAGGGCCAGGCTTTTTTAAAGAGCTTAGCACCCACAGTGAGATCACGTTTTCAGAAGGGCTCTGTTCTCATTTAGGCACCAAAATAAGTGTCCATAATTTGAAGAGAGCTCATTATATGGTGCTAGGCTTTTTGAAAAAACTGGCCCCAATTCTTGGTGTTGAACATTCAAAATTTGACTCATAATGTTGTTAGTTTTCTAGAATATTAAGATAAGCTTTTGTCTTCAACTGTTAATATAGCAGATTCCATTCCCCCCCCCTCTCTTTAACATATATAGCATCAAGTTGAGATTTTTTTTTTTTTAAATGGGGGTCTAAAATTAGTCAATAGGTACCTGTGGGTGTGCAGAATTTTGAATATCAGGCCACTTCAATATGTGCCTAAATATGGACTTAGGGACCTAACTTTGAGCTCCTGCTTTTGAAAATCTGCCCTACAAAGCTTGAGTGGTGATCATGCCAGTGCAAGTATAACCAGATGCAACATTGAGAAGCTGTATGCTCCTCTGTCATGTCGGTCATAACTGCCCAAGAGGAAAGGAAAGAAAGCTGGAGGTTCTGGTTGATTTCTGGTGCCTAGGAGCCAATTCTCCAGCCACACTGGAGAATGGGGTCCCACTACTATCAAATCAATGTAAGAAAGAACAGAATCAAGAAAAAAAGGCTTGGCAATTAATATAGAGATGGATCTTAGGAGGCACATTTAAAATCACTAGGACCACTTGAGTTTTTAAAGTTGTGCAAGTGCTTAGATGCTTTGCTGGATCAGAACCCTTGCTCAACACTTTGCAAGAGCAAACACTTAGTGATAGAAACACCTGAAGTTGTGTGGGGCAGCGTGGTTCCGTGAACAGGGCACTGGAACAGATTTGGGAGGCTTGTGTTCTCGTATCAACTTGCTTCAGTAGCCCCACATGTAAAGTGGGGGTAAAGATGCTGCCTGCTGTCTTAGTAAATTGCTTTAAGATCTATTGATAAAAAACACAAAAACCATGCTAAGTTTTAGCAATGTTTTTCCCACTTTTAACTCTAACTTCAAGGTGTTTCTTTTTTCACTAAATACAATGGCAAAAGTCAGCAGAAAGGCTTTTTCTTAAAATTAAAAAACAATCAGACTTTTTTTTTATAGGTTTCTCAGTTCAGTGTGTTTAACTTTCTTAAAATGGAATTATAAATACATGAAGATTTTTATAAATGTGTTTCTGAATTCAGAAAAGACAGCCTAGCAATCTAGTGAGAATAATTGTGTGGACTGTCTCTTTTAATTATCTTCAATAAAACTGAATATTTGCAGTTTACATTATACTGACATAGTCCTGACCTGCTGAGTTAACTTTGCTTTGAATAGCTCATGAAGTGGTCTGTGACTTTTCTTAGGTCAACAAACCTCTTTCCTTTTAATATTACTGTTTTTCAAAGGATTATTTTAGACTGTTCAAAGACCAAGCTGCTTCAGATAGATATTTTTTGTAACTGTTAAAGCACTTGTATCACTCCAGACTGATGAGCTACATTTCTTTTGAAACCATCAAGTAGCTATAATGTTTGTGTGAGTTTGGAACAAGTTCCATGTGTAAAGTTTTAATCTGGTCACCTATCAAAGCCAATGAAATACGTGCCAGAACTTAATGGTATGTTATATGTGAAGACTACTCTGAATCCCTAAGGGATTCACTACAGTGCCAGTTTGCCAGGTGGAGAGACAGTTTTATTAATGAATAAAAAAAAAAGGGTTATGTACTCTTAGACTAGTTACTTTCACCTAAGAACAAAAACTATGTATGATCAACAGCTGAAGAAAATAACTGGAGAAAATGTTAGTGTGAAGGCCATAGCTGGCACTGTATCTTCTATTCCAAGGGATGAAATTTGGTATAACATCAATACCATTTCTCCTCTTTAAATAGATACCAGTGCCCCATAAACTATTTTTGTTGCTCATATTTTCCTCATTCTTCTAAATGCCCGTAGGTTTTGTTATTGTTCTACTAAAATGCATGGAATATAAAAAACATTTAGAATTAACCAGATCATCATCTTAAATTGAGTTCCAAGTAGAAGATTAAGAATCCATTTCTGCCTCTCTTGCACATGTTGGGTTAGACTGCATTCTCTCAGAGAAAGAAATAAACAATTGGTGTCCTGTTCCCCTTTATTCTTGGGATAATCTGCTACTGAATATTATTCTCACACCTGTATTAGTTTACCTGGGCTGGCCAGGTAGAGATGGATTCAAGGTTCTACCTATTCCCTCCTCCCCCCCGACTCTGCCCACCTGTGGAGGAGATCACTAGGTAAGAATCCCTTGTTTCTCTCAGCCTTCTCCTTCCTGCAGTGAAACTGTATGGATGCCTCACAGGGGCAATTTATTTCTCCTCATAAGGTGCAGCTGGAGGGGTAGTATCTTATTCTGCATGAAGTTTCACTGAACTAATGGGACTACTTGCAGAGTGAGGTACTAATCAATGTAGGTGAGGGATGGCAAAATGTGGTCCTATATTAGCCAAATGTTTGCAGCTGGTAAAACCTCCATCATGAATTTATTTATCAAAATATACCTGTTTCTACATTCAAAAAAACTCTGCTAAGAAGGAGCAATTGTAGTGGATTTCATCCACTATCTGGATGTTTGTTTGAGGTGGAGTGATATTGATGAAAAGCTGCATGGTCTAGTTAGGCACAAGACTTGGACTAAGGATCTCCTGAGTTCCCACAACTTGCTGCTACCTTGCTTTGATACCTAGCACACATTTGCAACCATTATTTAGTCATGATGTAGGTAATATCACTATCCCCGCTTTGACAGATGGGGAGATGACAGCAGAAGGAAGTTAATTGACTTACCCAAGATGTTAGTATAACTTGCTGGTCAGTGCCTGATCTACAGAGGTTGAGAGTCTGATGGCTCCCAGTGGTAGAGCTTGGCTCTTCAGCTTGAGATGTAGAGTCCTCATGCTTTCAGCTCTGGAGTTTCCTGGTGAAATCCAGTGTGTTGGCTAAGATGGAGGCTATCTTATAAGAAATAATTAGGTATCTTGATGTTGGGTACTATGCTGTGATCTTGCCTCACTGTGTGTGTGGGGGGGGGAAATCACTCATCCACATTTTTTTGAAAAATCCATATATAAGGGAGATGAAAACACGCAACAAATTGGTAAAAATTTTTACACAGGCTTTCTGAATATTTTCCACTAGTGCCAGAAATATTTTATTCAGCCCTTAATTTGTAATGAAAGAGCTGACAGGGCTCAAGCAATTTTTTTTTTACATTCATAACTGATGCAGCAAGCCCAGAGGTGCTGGGGCTATGAATTGCCAAGCTTAGAGGTGACATGTCTCAGCCCTGGCACAAATTAAACACTGGTTTTACTGTGAAAAGAAATTTAGTGATTTCAGATATTGCACTGCTTCTTTTCTACAACATAATTGCCAATCACTTATGGATACTAATGGGCTGCATATTATTTTTTTTAAAGGAAGCTCAGGGAGTACATGAGAATTACAGTTCAGAGAATAATTCTAGGAAAATGAAGGGATCGTCCAATTAGGAAAATACTACAACACTTGGATAAATAACCTGAAAGGTTAAACCAGGATGGGTTCAATAGGAGAAAGTCCCACATCCTTAATCTGCTAGTATTTTAAAATATTATTAAAATAATAGCTATGTAACCCAGTGGACATAATTTACTGGTATTTCCAACAAGTTTTTTGATAATATTCCTCAAGTATATAAAGAAGCAAAAAATACGGAGCAAAATCTCTTTGGATTAAAATCAGGCTAAGAGAAAGGAAATGTGCTAATGGCCACTACTAGAAAAGTTCATAGCATATTTTCCCAAGGGTCAGTATTGGGACCAGTATTTAATATTTTTAATCACTAATTTAGAGAAGTCAGTGTACAGTGAATTGATGAAGCTTGCTTGATAACATTTAATTGTTTTGGTTAGTAAAACTGCAGAGATACTGAAACTCTAATGAATTTATTAAAGCATAAGCTTTCGTGGGCTACAACCCACTTCTTCGGATGCATATAGAGTGAAACATATATTGAGGAGATATATATACACACACACATACAGAGAGCATGAACAGGTGGGAGTTGTCTTACCAACTCTGAGAGGCCAATTAAGTAAGAGAAAAAAAACTTTGGAAGTGATAATCAAGATAGCTCAGTACAGACAGTTTGATAAGAAGCAAGTGTGAAAATACTTACAAGGGGAGATAGATTCAATGTTTGTAATGGCTCAGCCATTCCCAGTCTTTATTTAATCCTGAGTTGATTGTGTCTAGTTTGCATATCAATTCCAGCTCAGCAGTCTCTCGTTGGAGTCTGTTTTTGAAGTTTTTCTGTTTTAAGATAGCCACCCGCAGGTCTGTCATAGAATGGCCAGACAGGTTAAAGTGTTCTCCCACTGGTTTTTGAGTATTATGATTCCTGATGTCAGATTTGTGTCCATTAATTCTTTTGCATAGAGACTGTCCAGTTTGGCCAATGTACATGGCAGAGGGGCATTGCTGGCACATGATGGCATATATCACATTGGTAGATGTGCAGGTGAACGAGCCCCTGATGGTATGGCTGATGTGATTAGGCCCTATGATGATGTCACTTGAATAGATATGTGGACAGAGTTGGCATCGGGCTTTGTTACAAGGATAGGTTCCTGGGTCAGTGTTTTTGTTCAGTGATGTGTGGTTGCTGGTGAGTATTTGCTTTAGGTTGGGGGGTTGTCTGTAAGCAAGGACAGGTCTGTCTCCCAAGATCTGTGAGAGTAAAGGATCATCTTTCAGGATAGGTTGTAGATCTCTGATGATGCGCTGGAGAGGTTTTAGTTGGGGGCTGAAGGTGACAGCTAGTGGTGTTCTGTTATTTTCTTTGTTGGCCTTGTCTTGTAGGAGGTGACTTCTGGGTACTCGTCTGGCTCTGTCAATCTGTTTTTTCACTTCAGCAGGTGGGTATTGTAGTTTTAAGAATGCTTGATAGAGATCTTGTAGGTGCTTGTCTCTATCTGAGGATTGGAGCAAATGCGGTTATATCTTAGAGCTTGGCTGTAGACAATGGATCGTGTGGTGTGTCCTGGATGGAAGCTGGAGGCATGTAGGTAAGTGTAGCGGTCAGTAGGTTTCCGGTATAGGGTGGTATTTATGTGACCATCGCTTATTAGCACAGTAGTGTCCAGGAAATGGACCGCGTGTGTGGATTGATCTAGGCTGAGGTTGATGGTGGGATGGAAATTATTGAAATCATGGTGGAATTCCTCAAGGGCTTCTTTTCCATGGGTCCAGATGATGAAGATGTCATCAATGTAGCGCAAGTAGAGTAGGGGTGTTAGGGGACGAGAGCTAAGGAAGCGTTGTTCTAAGTCAGCCATAAAAATGTTGGCATACTGTGGGGCCATGCGGGTACCCATAGCAGTGCCGCTGACTTGAAGGTATATATTGTCCCCAAATGTGAAATAGTTGTGGGTGAAGACAAAGTCACAGAGTTCAGCCAGGTCTGTCATAGAATGGCCAGACAGGTTAAAGTGTTCTCCCACTGGTTTTTGAGTATTATGATTCCTGACATCAGAGATCTACAACCTATCCTGAAAGATGATCCTTTACTCTCACAGATCTTGGGAGACAGACCTGCCCTCGCTTACAGACAACCCCCCAACCTAAAGCAAATACTCACCAGCAACCACACATCACTGAACAAAAACACTGACCCAGGAACCTATCCTTGTAACAAAGCCCGATGCCAACTCTGTCCACATATCTATTCAAGTGACATCATCATAGGGCCTAATCGCATCAGCCATACCATCAGGGGCTCGTTCACCTGCACATCTACCAATGTGATATATGCCATCATGTGCCAGCAATGCCCCTCTGCCATGCACATTGGCCAAACCGGACAGTCTCTACGCAAAAGAATTAATGGACACAAATCTGACATCAGGAATCATAATACTCAAAAACCAGTGGGAGAACACTTTAACCTGTCTGGCCATTCTATGACAGACCTGCGGGTAGGAGTACTTGTGGCACCTTAGAGACTAACAAATTTATTAGAGCATAAGCTTTTGTGGGCTACAACCCACTTCTTCGGATGCATATAGAGTGAAACATATATTGAGGAGATATATATACACACATACAGAGAGCATGAACAGGTGGAAGTTGTCTTACCAACTCTGAGAGGCCAATTAAGTAAGAGAAAAAAAACGTTTGAAGTGATAATCAAGATAGCTCAGTACAGACAGTTTGATAAGAAGCAAGTGTGAAAATACTTACAAGGGGAGATAGATTCAATGTTTGTAATGGCTCAGCCATTCCCAGTCTTTATTTAATCCTGAGTTGATTGTGTCTAGTTTGCATATCAATTCCAGCTCAGCAGTCTCTCGTTGGAGTCTGTTTTTGAAGTTTTTCTGTTTTAAGATAGCCACCCGCAGGTCTGTCATAGAATGGCCAGACAGGTTAAAGTGTTCTCCCACTGGTTTTTGAGTATTATGATTCCTGATGTCAGATTTGTGTCCATTAATTCTTTTGCGTAGAGACTGTCCGGTTTGGCCAATGTACATGGCAGAGGGGCATTGCTGGCACATGATGGCATATATCACATTGGTAGATGTGCAGGTGAACGAGACCCTGATGGTATGGCTGATGTGATTAGGCCCTATGATGATGTCACTTGAATAGATATTTGGACAGAGTTGGCATCGGGCTTTGTTACAAGGATAGGTTCCTGAGTCAGTGTTTTTGTTCAGTGATGTGTGGTTGCTGGTGAGTATTTGCTTTAGGTTGGGGGGTTGTCTGTAAGCGAGGACAGGTCTGTCTCCCAAGATACTCACCAGCAACCACACATCACTGAACAAAAACACTGACCCAGGAACCTATCCTTGTAACAAAGCCCGATGCCAACTCTGCGCAAAAGAATTAATGGACACAAATCTGACATCAGGAATCATAATACTCAAAAACCAGTGGGAGAACACTTTAAGCTGTCTGGCCATTCTATGACAGACCTGCGGGTGGCTATCTTAAAACAGAAAAACTTCAAAAACAGACTCCAACGAGAGACTGCTGAGCTGGAATTGATATGCAAACTAGACACAATCAACTCAGGATTAAATAAAGACTGGGAATGGCTGAGCCATTACAAACATTGAATCTATCTCCCCTTGTAAGTATTTTCACACTTGCTTCTTATCAAACTGTCTGTACTGAGCTATCTTGATTATCACTTCCAAAGTTTTTTTTCTCTTACTTAATTGGCCTCTCAGAGTTGGTAAGACAACTCCCACCTGTTCATGCTCTCTGTATGTGTGTATATATATCTCCTCAATATATGTTTCACTCTATATGCATCCGAAGAAGTGGGTTGTAGCCCACGAAAGCTTATGCTCTAATAAATTTGTTAGTCTCTAAGGTGCCACAAGTACTCCTGTTCTTTTTGCGGATACAGACTAACACGGCTGCTACTCTGAAACCTGTCATTATGCAAGGCACTGCATTTAGCCGTATGGAGTGGAAATCCATCAACTTCATGAAAAAACTCGTACAGATACAGACAGACATCATCTTCCTTTCCAAATGCAAGCAGATGGACATCATACCAAAAGGACTAAAGGTAAAAAATCCATTACAATCTACATATCACACAGACTATGCTGAGAGACTGTGTCACACACTCTCAAAGAATCTGCGAAACTACCTGATCAGCATCCTATACAGCAAACAGGGAAAGATTAAGAATGAGCTTCAAAACTGGATACTCTCATAAGAAACCAACCTTCCACACAAACTTCCTCATGGATAGACTTTACAAAAACTAGACAAGCCATTTACAAGACAAACTTTGCCTCTCTACAAAGGAAAAAGGACACTAAACTATCTAAACTGCTACATGCCACAAGGAGCCACAACAGTAGTTCCCTTAACCCACCCAGCAATATTGTTAATCTTTCCAGCTATACTCTTAACCCAGCAGAAGAGTCTGTCCTATCTCGGGGCCTCTCCTTTTGTCCCTCCAGACCCACGAACATGATACAGTTCTGCGGTGACCTAGAATCCTACTTTCGACGTCTCCGACTCAAAGAATATTTCCAACATACCTCTGAACAGCATACTAACCCACAGAATCCCCCCTACTAGCACTACAAAAAAAAGGATTCTGCGTGGACTCCTCCGGACGGTCGAAACAACAGACTGGATTTCTACATAGATTGCTTCCGTCAACGTGCAAAGGCTGAAATTGTGGAAAAGCAACATCACTTGCCCCATAACCTCAGCCATGCTGAACACAACGCCATCTACAGCCTCAGAAACAACCCTGACATCATTATCAAAAAGGCTGACAAAGGAGGTGCTGTCGTCATCATGAATAAATTGGAATATGACCAAGAGGCTGCTAGACAGCTCTCTAACACCACATTCTACAGGCCATTATCCTCTGATCCCACTGAGGATTACCTAAAGAAACTACACCATCTGCTAAAAAAAACTCCCTGACAAAGCACAGGAACAAATCTGTACAGACACATGCCTAGAACCCCGACCAGGGACATTCTATTTGCTACCCAAGATCCATAAACCTGGAAATCCTGGACGCCCCATCATCTCAGGCATTGGCACCCTAACATCAGGCTTGTCTGGTTATGTGGACTCTCTCCTCAGACCCTACGCTACCAGCACTCCTAGCTATTTTCGAGACACCACTGACTTCCTGAGGAAACTACAATCCATCGGTGATCTTCCAGAAAACACCATCCTGGCCACTATGGACGTAGAAGCCCTCTACACCAATATTCCACACAAAGATGGACTACAAGCTATCAGGAACAGTATCCCCGATAATGTCACAGCTAACCTGGTGGCTGAACTCTGTGACTTTGTCCTCACCCACAACTATTTCACATTTGGGGACAATATATACCTTCAAGTCAGCGGCACTGCTATGGGTACCCGCATGGCCCCACAGTATGCCAACATTTTTATGGCTGACTTAGAACAACGCTTCCTTAGCTCTCGTCCCCTAACACCCCTACTCTACTTGCGCTACATTGATGACATCTTCATCATCTGGACCCATGGAAAAGAAGCCCTTGAGGAATTCCACCATGATTTCAATAATTTCCATCCCACCATCAACCTCAGCCTAGATCAATCCACACAAGCGGTCCATTTCCTGGACACTACTGTGCTAATAAGCGATGGTCACATAAATACCACCCTATACCGGAAACCTACTGACCGCTACACTTACCTACATGCCTCCAGCTTCCATCCAGGACACACCACACGATCCATTGTCTACAGCCAAGCTCTAAGATATAACCGCATTTGCTCCAATCCCTCAGATAGAGACAAGCACCTACAAGATCTCTATCAAGCATTCTTAAAACTACAATACCCACCTGCTGAAGTGAAAAAACAGATTGACAGAGCCAGACGAGTACCCAGAAGTCACCTCCTACAAGACAAGGCCAACAAAGAAAATAACAGAACACCACTAGCTGTCACCTTCAGCCCCCAACTAAAACCTCTCCAGCGCATCATCAGAGATCTACAACCTATCCTGAAAGATGATCCTTTACTCTCACAGATCTTGGGAGACAGACCTGTCCTCGCTTACAGACAACCCCCCAACCTAAAGCAAATACTCACCAGCAACCACACATCACTGAACAAAAACACTGACCCAGGAACCTATCCTTGTAACAAAGCCCGATGCCAACTCTGTCCACATATCTATTCAAGTGACATCATCATAGGGCCTAATCACATCAGCCATACCATCAGGGGCTCGTTCACCTGCACATCTACCAATGTGATATATGCCATCATGTGCCAGCAATACCCCTCTGCCATGTACATTGGCCAAACTGGACAGTCTCTACGCAAAAGAATTAATGGACACAAATCTGACATCAGGAATCATAATACTCAAAAACCAGTGGGAGAACACTTTAACCTGTCTGGCCATTCTATGACAGACCTGCGGGTGGCTATCTTAAAACAGAAAAACTTCAAAAACAGACTCCAACGAGAGACTGCTGAGCTGGAATTGATATGCAAACTAGACACAATCAACTCAGGATTAAATAAAGACTGGGAATGGCTGAGCCATTTCAAACATTGAATCTATCTCCCCTTGTAAGTATTTTCACACTTGCTTCTTATCAAACTGTCTGTACTGAGCTATCTTGATTATCACTTCAAAAGTTTTTTTTTCTCTTACTTAATTGGCCTCTCAGAGTTGGTAGGACAACTCCCACCTGTTCATGCTCTCTGTATGTGTGTGTGTGTATATATATCTCCTCAATATATGTTTCACTCTATATGCATCCGAAGAAGTGGGTTGTAGCCCACGAAAGCTTATGCTCTAATAAATTTGTTAGTCTCTAAGGTGCCACAAGTACTCCTGTTCTTTTTGCGGATACAGACTAACACGGCTGCTACTCTGAAACCTGAAACTCTAATGAATGTAAATATGTTGTGGGAGATTCTGGGCAACACAATAGCAGAAGAAATTCACTTATGTGCAAGGAAAATGCACATTGCAAAATAATCTAAAATTCTAATATAATGGCTCCAAGCTTACTGGAGCATGAGATCCATTTTAGGGCATATTATGGATATCTCCCTGAAGATATCTCCCTGTTGCACATCATCGGTTATGAACGTGAATAAGATGTTTGGGTGCACTAATAGAGAGATACAAAATATTGTAGCAGCAGCATACTAAGGAATGAGTATTGCCTGAAGTATGGATTGTGTATTAATTAAATTGGTTACTTAATAATTCCCAGTTAACACTGACATTTGATGAGCTCTTGTCCCAACATCAAGTCCAGTGACTCAACTTCTGTTCAGTTGGGAACCCCAATGTGCAGGGTTGCAACACTCACTTAGAAGAACATTTCTGTATTTGTAATAGTTTTATTAATAACAGGGAAGTCACAAACTCTAACCCAGCAAGGTAGATTGAGATAATACAGAACGTACATCTGACTGTCCATATACTCACACCATCCCATGCAGAACAACCTGAAATGTTAGTCATCATCTTCTTCTTCACCATCTTCAGTGGCCATCATCCGGGCACCTCCCATCTCTTCCTCCCAAAGCACATAGATTGGGATACAACTTTTATAATGTGTTACGCTGAATATTCATCAATGCCTAATGAATATTCAACGAGTTTTCCCCAATTCCTTATTTGTATATCCTCACCTTACTAACGTTGGGGTACCTCTTCCATAGGTTACTAAGCCTTTTACCTGTAGCTTATTAGAATATATATCAATTAGTTACCATAGCAGTCTTGTGGTTAGACATCTGCAGATGTTCCTATCCTAAAATATCCAAAAGCTGGTATCAGTTCATATTCCTGTGGTTACCTGGTATCATTTCATACCAAAATCCTCTAACCGTAATATTCTCAGTTCCCCAGTTACTCGGGGTCACTGTTAGACAACTCACTCATGCTAAGGTTCATAGGCCTTGTAAGGGAGTGGACTCACCTCTGCGGCGCCTCCTGCTGGCTGTCTATGGGAATTTGCTTTTCCAGCATCCTGGAGCACCCCCTGCAGGCTGGTGATCCACCTTACTGCTGGCCCCCATGTCCCTCCCAGGACCCCGGTGCCCCTTTCTCTGGGTTGCTGCCCCCCTGGCAGTACCCCCACACTCTGGGTCTCCCCACCCAGGGGAACCCCCACCCAATAACCCCACCTCGCCTCAGTGTAAGGCTACTGCCAGTCACCATCTAGCCCCACTTCCTGGGGCAGACTGCAGTATACGCCACTCATCACAGGCATGGTTGGGTTTGGATCTGCTGCCTTTGCCTACCCCTGGGCTGCCCTCTGCAACCCCCAGTACCTATTAGCCCAATGCTAGGCTGTAGCCTGGGGCTTTCCAGGCTGGAGCTCCCCAACTCCTCTGCCTTTTCCCCAGCCCTGCTCCACTCAGGTACCCTGTCTCTAGCTCCCTACAGCCAGGCCCTTCTCCCTCTACAGGCAGAGGGAGACTCTGCTGAATTCCTGGCTCCCGGCCTTTTTTATACAGGCCAGCTGTGGCCTGATTGGTGTGTGGCCCAGCTGCGGCTGCTTCCCCAATCAGCCCAGCTTTTAGAGCTGCAGCCCTCCCCAGGGCTGCTTTCCAGCCCTCCCAGGCAGGAGCGGGTGTCCACCCCGCTACAGGCCTCAAAGCCTTATGCTAACTCTTCAAGCTAATATCTTACAAGATGTAGGCCTGTAGGTTTCTTGCATTGCTGTGATGTAAAATAGCTTTAAGCTACCTCTGTGGGCTACATGAGGTAAGACTACATTGTCAAAAAATCCCACACACTTTAGTGCAGTCATAGTCCTAACACAGCAGCCCCTGCAGCCCCTAGAGCTGGCAACAGGCAGTCCCACCCACTCTGTTTCAATTCCTAGCTCCACATTCTCCATGAAGCCACATCCATCTGCAACCCAACTAATGGGTAAGCGGAAAGCACATTACAGTATTAAGATGATATATGTAGCACTGGTATAACTTCTCCAGCATATGGTTCTATGTTGTGGTTTGTTCCTCAGCCCTGTTAAGGTTAGTGCCACTCAAGCAAAAGGAAAAGCAGGAAACTCCAGAAGAGACTAAATGTTAGCCTTACTTTATTCTGGGTTTTTCTACACGTATATTACAAGAACTGAGGTGCTTGTACTCTGTGTCTATATCCCAAGAGGTGCACCAGTCTCAGGCACCAGTCCTAAAAAATATTACACACTTGCTTTTAATGTGAGACTCTGGGATCTTGTCTTCACTGAGAAAATGTGTTCTTAACCTGAGGTAAAATGCTAATGAAGAAAAGGTGGTCCATAGCCTTCATGAGAATTTGCAGGTCAAGTTAAAGACTAGGCTCCCCCATAGTCTTTGACTTGATCTGCTAACTCATCTGAAGACTACAGACTGCCTTGTCTTTATCTGGACGTCGTTAACTTGAGTTAAGAGCACACACCTCTTTTCCGCAGTGAAGACGAAGCCTGTGAGTGATCCTTTGAAGATCACCATGTGTGTAAGTCTCTGAAGGATCAAGCCCTTTGAGATTCACTTTTTACCATTTGTGGGCATAAAGTTCAATACCTAGCAGTAAATTAAAATTAAAATACCTTCGAGAGATGAAAAATTAATCAAGCACGGTTTACAATTCTCTGTTTTCATATTGTCGCCATTATGAATTTTTATGTTGATGCTATGACAAAAGGGCACATAGAATATTATGTCCCACAGCATGTGTCCCTAAGGTCTCAGAAGAAAGAGGAAGAAAACATTCTAATGCATACAGAAGAAAGCAGAAGAGAGAGAGAGACCACCAAAGTAAGCTTTTCACCCAGTTTTCAAAGTCTTAATTCAAGAGTTGAATGAGTGTTTCCTTTGATTTTTCTCCATTATAATAATGGCTTCATATTTGGGTTTAGGCTTAATGAGGACAATTTAGAAATATTTAAAGAAAAATATTAGTCTAAAATTATAGGATTATAAATAACTGCAAAATATTTTCCATGTTCTTATTATCCTAATTAAAATTAAACAACAAATATCGCAAAAGGCATTAAATAGGCATTAGAGTTTTTCCTTTTAATTTTTCTAAAGGTTAATTTAATGGTAGGTGTCAAGTACTACCCCAAAATTTTTCTTCTTGCTGGAGTATCTTTGATTTTGAAATACATGCTAACCTTTCATATTCTGAAATAAAACCTATTAACTGCTGGAACACTGCAATTGACTTGCCTTGTCCTAGTTGACTTGATAATCCTTCAAGTGCAGGCTGTCAAATAGAAATGTTTAGAATATTAAAGATCACTCAGAGATTCTATGACACTGATTCTTAATGCGTGTGTTATTTTTTGAGAAAGTAGTTTAGTAGTTTGAATATTACGTATACATCTTGTTTGTATGAAGTCTTGTATTTACATATCCTATTAACTTGTGCATCAGATTACTAACCCAAAGCTCCTTGAAGTCAATGGAAAGACTCTCAGTGAATTCATTTGTCTTTGGATCAGGCTCTAGATGCATGGTACATAGGCTGATATTCAAGTCAACATAAGTTTCAGTGTGTAGATTTCTTTAACCATTTATATAATGTACTGGTACATCAAGAAATTGCTAAAAGTCTTGCTGCCATTTCAAGCTAATATAGCGACAGGGTGATGGTTTCAGAAGTGACTTTGTCGGTTAGAAGCAGAGGTCTGATTGACTTTGGAACTTAAGTTCTAAGTAGAGCGCTGTGAATAATTCCCCCCCCCCACCCCTGCTTTATTGGAACTTATGAAAAAAATAATAAAATAACTGGTCTACAATTTTTGAGAAGTCGTCTGCTTCAGAGATAAAATGTGCTATTTATTATGTATTTTGATGTGCTGAATTCAAATATGACAATTAAAACAACTGATTGGCTACTGTTTCTAAGATATTTAAGTTTTTACATTTTATGTCTATGTATATTGCGTAGATAGTAGAGTTTTAATCATAAATTGTAAACCTAGGTCTTTTCATGTGTTTATGGTTGCTTTACATGATAATATTTCACCTGTCCTGTTTATGTAACACTTTAAAAATCAGCAAAAGGGTTATATAAATAAAATTTATTATGAAACAAAAGGCAAAAAACTATTATGTACATAGTTTAGTCCTATTCAGTGTCTACTTGGCGCTTCTTGGCTTGTCTCTTGTATTCATTAAATGGAGCATCTCTTGTCACTGTCCAGCAATAGTCTGCAAGCATTGATGGGCTCCATTTGCCCTGATAGCGTTTCTCCATTGTTGCAATGTCCTGGTGAAATCGCTCGCCGTGCTCGTCGCTCACTGCTCCGCAGTTCGGTGGAAAAAAATCTAGATGAGAGTGCAAAAAATGTATCTTTAGTGACATGTTGCAACCAAGGCTTTTGTATGCCTTGAGGAGGTTTTCCACCAACAACCTGTAGTTGTCTGCCTTGTTGTTTCCGAGAAAATTTATTGCCACTAACTGGAAGGCTTTCCATGCCGTCTTTTCCTTGCCACTCAGTGCATGGTCAAATGCATCATCTCAAAGAAGTTCACGAATCTGAGGACCAACAAAGACACCTTCCTTTATCTTAGCTTCACTTAACCTTGGAAATTTTCCACGGAGGTACTTGAAAGCTGCTTGTGTTTTGTCAATGGCCTTGACAAAGTTCTTCATCAGACCCAGCTTGATGTGTAAGGGTGGTAACAAAATCTTCCTTGATTCAACAAGTGGTGGATGCTGAACACTTTTCCTCCCAGGCTCCAATGACTGTCGGAGGGGCCAATCTTTCTTGATGTAGTGGGAATCTCTTGCACGACTATCCCATTCGCAGAGAAAACAGCAGTACTTTGTGTATCCAGTCTGCAGACCAAGCAAGAGAGCAACAACCTTCAAATCGCCACAAAGCTGCCACTGATGTTGGTCATAGTTTATGCACCTCAAAAGTTGTTTCATGTTGTCATAGGTTTCCTTCATATGGACTGCATGACCAACTGGAATTGATGGCAAAACATTGCCATTATGCAGTAAAACAGCTTTAAGACTCGTCTTCGATGAATCAATGAACAGTCTCCAGTCATCTGGATCGTGAACGACGTTGAGGGCTGCCATCACACCATCGATGTTGTTGCAGGCTACAAGATCACCTTCCATGAAGAAGAATGGGACAAGATCCTTTTGACGTTCACGGAACATGGAAACCCTAACATCACCTGCCAGGAGATTCCACTGCTGTAGTCTGGAGCCCAACAGCTCTTCCTTACTCTTGGGTAGTTCCAAACCCCTGACGAGGTCATTCAGTTCACCTTGGGTTATGAGGTGTGGTTCAGAGGAGGAGGATGGGAGAAAATGTGGGTCCTGTGACATTGATGGTTCAGGACCAGAAGTTTCATCCTCTTCCTCTTCCTCGTCTGACTCAAGTGAGAATGATTCTGGTGCATCAGGAACCGGCAGTCCTTCTCCGTGGGGTACAGGGCATATAGCTGATGGAATGTTTGGATAATGCACAGTCCACTTTTTCTTCTTTGACACACCTTTCCCAACTGGAGGCACCATGCAGAAGTAACAATTGCTGGTATGATCTGTTGGCTCTCTCCAAATCATTGGCACTGCAAAAGGCATAGATTTCCTTTTCCTGTTCAACCACTGGCGAAGATTTGTTGCACAAGTGTTGCAGCATATGTGTGGGGCCCTCCTCTTGTCCTGATCTCCAATTTTGCAGCCAAAATAAAGGTGATAGGCTTTCTTAACCATAGTGGTTATACTGTGCTTTTGTGATGCAAAAGTCACTTCACCACAAACATAGCAGAAGTTATCTGCACTGTTCACACAAGTACGAGGCATCTCTGCTCACTTTGGCTAAACAGAAATGTGTCCCTTTGCAAAATCAAACACTGACAAATAAGAGAGCACGACACTGTATGATTTCTAGGGCTGATATAGGGCAATTTGTTCAGCAGAGTGATGTAAGCTTCGTTATGATTGCATCATCCATGACTTCTAGGAATAACATGATGCAATTCATATCATGTATGACGCAATACCAGCTTCAGATTGCATCATTCATTGTTTTGCCTAAAAAGCAAGTACTGTCCAAACCCAGTCATAGATTTATTCATAGATCCAGTCAAAGATGTATTTTAGTCATTTCTGGTTTAAATTGAGATCCCTTCCCTTTATAACTCGCTTATCCTCCGCCATTCCCAAGTCAAGGGTCGTATATACTGACCCAATCGCATACCTTGAAAACTAGAGCCAATCAACAATTTTAAGCATCATTTTCGTTCTCAGTGACCCTGTGGCGGGGCCAGGCAACCCCGCCTTAGCCCAGAAGGAGTTAAGCCCCAGGGACTAGAGGGAGGGGCCAGGCAACCCCGCCTTAACCCGGGAGGAGTTAAGCCCCAGGGACTGACAGCGGAAGTCCCGCCTCCCTGGGTGGACTGGGCATGCTCCAAGTGCTATAGGAGTATAAAGGGAGGGAGACCGGCTCAGTCTGGGTTGGAGCCCGTAGGCGCAGGACCTGCCGGGGAAGCTCCTGCGGCAGACCAGCCACAGCCGGTGGCTACGCCGGGAAGAGATGCCGTCCACGGCCCGCCGGCGCCCCGGTGCTTAGAGGAGACCCAGGGGACGACCGAACTCGCCGAGCACCAAGTATCCGTCGACTCTGGTAGGAAGGGACCCCAGGAGGGTGACAGAGTGGTACCTCCCCCCCCCGCCCCCCCGGGGAACCTCAGCGTGTTTCGGTCGGAACCCCCCTGCTGAGTTGGTAAAAAAAGCCTCACGCTACCCTCCACCCGAGGGTCGCTCTTGGAACTCTGGCCGCTAGGCCACGCTACCCTCCTCCCGAGGGTCGCTTTTGGGACTCCGGCCGCTAGGCCACGCTACCCTCCTCCCGAGGGTCGCTTTTGGGACTCCGGCCGCTAGGCCACGCTACCCTCCTCCCGAGGGTCGCTTTTGGGACTCCGGCCGCTAGGCCACGCTACCCTCCTCCCGAGGGTCGCTTCTGGGACTCCGGCCGCTAGGCCACGCTACCCTCCTCCCGAGGGTCGCTTTTGGGACTCCGGCCGCTAGGCCACGCTACCCTCCTCCCGAGGGTCGCTTTTGGGACTCCGGCCGCTAGGCCACGCTACCCTCCTCCCGAGGGTCGCTTTTGGGACTCCGGCCGCTAGGCCACGCTACCCTCCTCCCGAGGGTCGCTTTTGGGACTCCGGCCGCTAGGCCACGCTACCCTCCTCCCGAGGGTCGCTTTTGGGACTCCGGCCGCTAGGCCACGCTACTCTCCTCCCGAGGGTCGCTTTTGGGACTCCGGCCGCTAGGCCACGCTACCCTCCTCCCGAGGGTCGCTTTTGGGACTCCGGCCGCTAGGCCACGCTACCCTCCTCCCGAGGGTCGCTTTTGGGACTCTGGCCGCTAGGCCCTACCGCCCGTTAGCCACGGGCTGGGTTCCAGACTCTTGCCGTTAGGCTGCGTCCCCTTGAGGCAAAGGGGACGTCATAGACTTTGGCCACTAGGCTATACAGCCCTGGATTAAAAGGCTAGTTGACAGACGGTGGCGGATAGTCCACGCCGCCCGCAACCTTAGGGGCGTGGACCGTCACAGACCCAGAATTAGTAAAGTTTTACTACATTTATTTCAGAAGCATTTTGGCTGTAGAGTAGTGATCAGTTTGGGTTGAATTTAAAAATGATATTTTTCAGAATTTATGGCTAATTGAAAAGTCAGAAAAAATTAGTTTCAGGTTTAAAACAATGTTATGCTCTGGAGTACGGATTTGAACTTGGATCTCCCATATTCCCACTAACGGCCCTAACCACAGGGTACTGTGTATAGGAGGGCACCACATCTACACCCTTAGTTTTGAGAATGGCCCTTAAATCCCCTTGTGAATCTAGTTGGAAAATTGCAATGTTTAGTCTTGTAATTTGTCAAAATTGTTATGAATTTGTAAAATGCTTTGGTCAACCCAAATCTATATTGTTGAGTTGTGGGGGGAGGAAGTTTTGCCCAGCTCTAATCCTAAGTACCTGTAGTTTTTGAAAATAGTACTTAGGCACTTTGAGAAATTTTACCCATAATTATGTGGCTATATTATATTTATCCTCTTCTTTTGACTGTGTGAATTAAAACATTTTTTAATTATGATGGTTTTCTTGCTCTGAATCATTTTTGCAATATATCATGTTTATGATAGTATTGCTTTACTAAACATACCTGTCTTTTTACACAGCAAACCTCGTTATTCAGATTTCATATCCAACAGCTTTATTTTCAATTCACTGCAGTGCCCTTATTTGTCTCTGTACCTTAGAGACATTTTATCTCCTGTAGGACTCCTTTATGCTTTATGCTCTCTTTACTGCATGGTACTCACACCTTAAAATCATACAATGGTCTCCAATAAAAACAAAAACAGGATTTGCCACAGTTGACCACACAGTGGTAACTGAGATACAGATATCTCTGAAGAATAGAAGAAAATGGTGGCTACTGTTTGTTGCCATGGTAACTGTATGGTCTGTTGTCTGGTGTGCCTTTTAATAGTGACAGCTATACACACCAGTATCATTGATCAGTTAAAAGACAATAAGTACAGCCATTGTACATGGGGAAGACAAGGATTGAGAGGAAAGGTGAATGAATTGTCATTCAAATGCCTCTCTCCCCAGCTATACTCTTCTTTGCCAGCCTCTCAACCACAGCATACAAATCTGTAACAAAACAACCCTACAAAACTTCCTCTTCGGGTGCTCTCACCATTTTTCTGCCATCCATAACCCAAAGTGACCAGTGATGGTGAAACCAGAGACGGAGGCCCTTATAGATGGTGGCTGACCAAATACTGTTAAATCCCCATAAAAACCTTGAGTCGTCTGCTGGCAATATTCGCCCTTAGAGCCCCCTGGCAAATCAGTTTTAGTTAGCTTCTGGAGTGGACCATCAAACAGATCCCTTGCCCCAAGAGGTGAGATGGCCTGGATCTCATATTGCAGTGGTCAGTGATCCATCCATGAAGTAATACCCAAACTCCAATTCTAACACAAACACCAGACAGTGCGATCAGCTGAATGAGTTGTTTGCAACCACCTGTGATATCCCTGGTCGTCATGGTGACCAAGATATCCTGGGCCAACTCAAGACTCATTTACCTAGGAGAAGGTAAATCACCAATTGCTATCAGACTTTGTGCCTCCAACATCACAATTTCAGCTCATATAAGGTAGGGTGAATTTTGGGCATCAGAACTAGACACAGAATTCCAGCAGCAGTCATACCAGTGCCAAATATGGAAATAAAATAACCTCTCTACTCCTACTTGAGATTCCCCTGTTTATGCATCCCAGTATCACATTAGCTATTTTGGCCATAGTATCACACTATGAGCTCATGTTCAGATGATTATCCATCATGACCCCCAAATCTTTTTCAGTTTCACTGCTTTCCAGGATATGTCTCCCATCCTGGAAGTATGGCCTACATTCTTTTTTCCGAGATGTGTATACATTTGCAGTTGGCCATATTAAAACACCCATTGTTTCCTTGCACCCAGTTTATCTAGCAATCTAGATCATTCTGAATCAGTGATCTATCCTCTTCATTATTTTCCACTCTCCCAATTTATGTCATCTGAAAACTTCATCAATAATTTTGTGTTTTCTTCCAGATCATTGATAAAAATGGCAAATGCATAGGGCAAAGAACCAATCCCTGCAGGACCCCACTGGACACAGATCTGTTTGATTCCGTTTACAATTACATTTTGAGACCCATCAATTAGTCAGTTCTTAATCCATTTAATGTGTGCCATGTTAATTTTTATATCTTTCTAGTTTTTTAATCAAAATGTCCCCTGGTACCAAACCAAACACCTTACAGAAGTCTAAGTATATGTCTTCACTATAACCTTTATCAACCAAACTTGTATCTCATCAAAAAAAGACATTGTTAATTTGACAGGATCTATTTTCCATGAACCCATGTTGATTTGCATTACACGGCCCCCATTCAATTGTTTATTAAATAATAATAAGGTTGAAAACATAGAAGTGTGGCATGTGGCAGATGTGATGAGACAGGAGTTCAGTACTCTTATTCAACTGAAGAATAATCTGAACGAAAGTGAGTTAGTATCAGGTATCATGCTACAGGGACTTCAAGATTAAATTTGTATCACTTGTTGATGGGGTACGTGTGGAAAGGCAGACAACTTGAATAGACTCACACCTGGAATTTGAAAGTTTACCTCAGAAATCTGCACAAAATCCCTTTCCTTTGTATTACTAAACTAACTTGCATCCTGGATGTTCCATACTGATATTGATATAATTAAAATTGATTGTGAATTAAACTTCTCTCTTCAATTAGCTAAAATTACATTATTTTAAAGTTCTGCACTGTGCGGTAATTTATACCATTTTACTGTTGCTGTTTTAACATCTAAATGCATTGACAAGTAAACCCAACTAAGCTCACTCACGTCCATTCATTGTTCTTTGGAGATAAGACAAGATTTTTTCCCTCCAGCACTTCCTCAGATTTTGAACCCCTGCCTGTGTAGACTTGATAAAATACTCAAATTAATCGCTAACATTTCCAGTGTGGTTTTAATGTCTTTAATGTTTTGTCCCTGGACTCTGCACATGTAATACATGAGTTAAGATCTAATTATAGGTTAACAAATGTGCAGAAGAAGGATGTTCTATAAACTTGAAACAATATTTAAAGAGGATTGCTTTGCCAGCATTTTCCCCTTTCTCATTCCATTACTTGTAGCAGTGGTTTGGATGCACATCATGATGTATCAGAATACCAAACTCTAATTAATTTGAACATTTGCTAAGCTTGACTGGAAACCCTGATAGTTCCTACTTTAAAAAAAAAAAAAACTCCCAACATTCCCTAAATGAAACTTGTTCCTTAACAATTTAACTAAAAAAAGCAAATAAAAATCTACCCCTGGTTGGACTAATACAGCTCAGGTCTTTAACAGGATCTGTAAACTGTAGCAATCTCCTTAAATGAAGGCAATACAATTTAAACAGAAGTGTAGCTATTGATTTCAGGGACATTTAATTACAGCTCTATTTTAAGGAGTGTGTGTGTGGAGGGAGGAATGAAGCTAGTTCAGCAAAACATGATAGATACAGTAGATAATGAATTCTCAAAGTATCACTGAAAAGTAGCCAATCAAGGGAAATAACAGTATCTGTCATGATTGCTATTTCAAGAAACCAATCAGTTCTGTCTATCAGCACAGTGATGCTGATAAGCCAATCACTTTTTTAATTGATGCTGAGTGGTGAAATGTTGCCATAGATACAGGATCCTGAAGCAATCAGGACAGAAAGTAAGTTCAGAATGGGAAGTGATGGATTTATTCAGCACATAGTTAACAAGCCTTTGAAGAGGGAGAGGAGGGGTTTGTTGAGTCCTTAGGCTGTGTGTAAAAAGATTGTTGTGAAATACTCAAGGAATTGCCAATGAGCACTTCATATGAAGAGGACTAGATCATATTTCCATTAGCCCTACTGTGAAGTAAAGTGTTTCTTTTGCTTGAAATGTCAACTCTGAGTAACAAACGCCTTCAAATTTGCAAACTTTGTCATTTATCTCTTTTGTAATGGATGGTCACTGAAAAATTGCCCTCTTGTGTGGATTAATGATTTCAAACTTTTCCAGCCTAAATTTAGAAAGCAGCAGATATGCTGAAACCATCGCTTTCAAAATCGGATTGTTGCATCTTACTGTTATCCTGAACATTATTTTGGTGAACATATTTACAGTGCCCTTTGATAAAAATTGTTGGAGTCCTGTAGAGAAGTTTATGGGATCCTGTGGGATCCTGCTGGGTTGCTCTCTACTGTGCTTTTTATAGATTTGTGAGTTCACTATCCTTTTCATCTGTGAGCATGTTAGAACAGAATGTCACTCATCCATCCATTTGCAGATCATGACACAGAAATTTGCTGGATACAAAAACCTCTCAACTTCCCCTTTCCCTGTCCCCAAGTAAAGGAAGTATAAAAATATCATGCTGGATTCTCTTATTTATGGTGATGTAAAAGCTGAGTAACTCCATTCAGCCTGATTTTCTTCTTATACTGTTTTACATTTGTTTTACATTCATTGACTTTCTTCACTTATGCCAATGTAAAAGAGAATAGGGTACGGCACATAAGTAATGTATTCCTTCCTGTTTTAATTTTTTTGCATCAACTTTAATAAACCTCTACTTTAGACTTTAATAAGTTCACCCAGTAAGTATAGAAAATGAAAAACCATGAATCTATTTTTGTGACCATGAAGGGTCATGGGAACATGAAACAAATTAAAATAAGCAATACAAATTTATAGCCATCAGAAACACAAGTGCTGCAGTCATGTGGTTGTCTTGGGATGTTTTAGTTACAATTTATTCAACACAGCTCTGCTCTACTATCTTTTGTGGGTATATCATTTATTTAAACAGTAACTGCTGTAGCAAGAAAGGTCCTCTTTTCCTCAGTGACGATCAGTCACTTTTTTAAAGCCTTGTCCTTAAGGTTCACAAGTAAGTAAAACTAGCCTGCTTTCAGGTTTCCTCACAAATTGAAACATGTAGATTATGCTAATATGTTTGCCAAAGTTTTGGACATCCCTGGCCTCAGTTCAAAGAAAACCTGGACTGATTTATTTTTTTGTATCAGAATCATGCAAATTGTGGTGTTATGTGAATATGATGTGAAAGTTGGTGTTTTTTATTGGATTTTGCTTTGAGAGCTTGTATTTAAGGGGGAGGGATAGCTCAGTGGTTTGAGCATTGGCCTGCTAAACCCAGGGTTGTGAGTTCAATCCTTGAGGGGGCCACTTAGGGATCTGGGGCAAAATCAGTACTTGGTCCTGCTAGTGAAGGCAGGGGGCTGGACTTGATGACCTTTCAAGGTCCCTTCCAGTTATAGGAGATGGGATATCTCCATTTAAAAAAAAAAAAATTATTTGAACCTGAAACTCTCAGTAAATGTTAGAAGTGCAAATTCCCATGAAAGAAACCAAATAAAAACATTTCCACGAACCTCTGCAAAGCAAAATGTGGAGATTCCACAGCTCTAATTAGCTTGCAATTGATCCCAATGCAGTGTTCTAGTTTACAAATAGCAGTATAGCATTTAAGGACTATAGGGGGAGATTTTCAAAGGCACAAATGGCATTTAGGCACCAAACTCACACAGACTTTCAATGAGTGCTTAAAATGCCATTTGTGCCTTCGAAAACTCCTCCTATATAAAGACTCACTTTTATTTCTCTGGATTAATTAGTGCAGTCATTCTTGTTCCACCATAGCTCCTTCAATATATACTGTATTACATATAATAATAATTAGTCATCATATTTCCATAGTATTCTCCATCTGGGAATCTCAGAGAATGTTTTATACAAGTTAATGAATTAAGCTTCACATGTGTAGAGCATAACTCTAAATAAAGATGTGTTTTTTCAGGCAGAATAGGGTTTATAAAACTTTAAAACCTTTATGAAACCTTTCATGGCAATCAAAGTAACCTCATGGACGAAACCAACTGTTTTCTCTATTTAACGCTGTCACTCTTCCTATTTGGTATTCTCTGGCTTCAAAATGGTTGAACAATGAAAACCAGATTTGCGACTATATTCACAAATAAACAACTCCGATTAGATTTGCTGCTATTCCTGGGGTCAATACGACTCATTTTCCATGAATATCTGGGTCACTGCCAGGTATTCAAGATGAAAATCTGAAAAGTTTCACAAATTTGTACAAGTGTGTGACTCTATGTGCTATTCTTGTACATACTATGTGTCATTCTCCTATTCGTCTCAGCCCTCTTGTAAGTGAGCAGAAACAATACCATTTGACTAATTGGCACAGTGCAAATAATGAATAGCAAACAGCTGAAGTGAATGACTGAGAGGTGGGACCTTGTTTTTTCCAAACTATTCAGCAAATACTTATAAATTACTTTTCAGTACCTGGGGAAAGTTTTGTGGATGACTCGCCAGTCAAATAAAGCCTATTCAGTATGGATGCACGTGTTTGTTTGTTTGTTTATTTATTGGGTTCAGAAAATACTATTCAACCAACACTAAAAATGTGGCCTTCATTGCTGTAGTATCTGAGCGCTTTTCAGAAGTTCAGTGACTAGCATGTGTGATTCCCTCTTCCTCTTGAAAGCGGGATGGGCAAATCTAGCAATGTTTAAAATTTTGATTCAGTACTTGAGATCTGTTAGCACTCCATAAATCTTCACAATTTTTTCCTATACACTGGAGTATGCACTACATTTATCATGTTATCTCCACAAATGATGATGCCACTTTAAAAAATGGTAAGTTTAGAAAAGAAGCATTTTTATACATTAGGGAAATATTTTCCTCATTGTCTTGTTTGTATTTAGTATCAAAGCATCATGAGCTTTGGGTACCAGCCTTTCTTGAATACATAGAGCACTCACTCAACTGTCTACGAACCTGGCAGATGGACTATTTACTGGATGTATATGTTTTCTACTGAAAATCTTTTATTATAATATTTGCTCTGGGTTAATCATTACATTATACAATTACGTGCCACTTTGTCTCATTGCTTAGTTACCTACAATAATTCTTTCTTTGGTTGTTCTGTTAACAAGTACAGCATGACCTTATTAAAATGGAAATCCTGTTATGAAGGACTGACTATCAAAGTTACAGATCACAGGAATAGATGAGGTAATAAGCAGTTAGACTTAGACACTCTAAACTATTGCTTAGTAAAAGTTGGCTATCCTATAGGTATGACAATTTCTCAGCATATGTAAATACTTTTCTGCATGCAACCTCAGCGTATTGCAGAAAATCCCTGAAATAAGAGGTCAGAGATCAGACTTAATCTTATTCTGTTTACCCAATGTGGAATAAATCCTCCTCAACAAAGTGAATTGATCTTATTCATCAAATATGTGTCTGCATATATTTGCTTACCTAGTAGACCAATTATCTCTTCAGTTTGTTTTCTTTGGAAAAATCCTGGTGAGTTGAAAGATAGCAGAACTGCTGGGTTATAAAATCCACAAAGGCAGAAAGTGACTGTAAACTAAAGCAAGGGACTACCGTTTCAGGGGAGATAGTGGAATTAGCATCCTTTGAAACCCTCAAGGGAAAACTTGTTGAGCTTTTGATTCTTGGCTCTTGTTGGCCTGCACTTAGGCTAGAATTTGGAGTGGGAGAGTGAGCTCATGGCTACTCTAACTTGTGTCCATCTGCAGAGGGCCTCAAAAAGCCATTTTGTCAGTCAGGAGTAGTGGGCCAGTTGAAATGCTCCAGCTATGGCTCCTTTCACATGATTATGGTCTCTGTGCCATGATGCTGAGAAGAGTGGCATAGAATTACCAAATCCTCACTAAGCTTCTAGTCTTCTGGTGCCAATGGTACAAAAGCTCCATAGAGGAATGGAAAGCAGGACCTTACAAACATTCTAAGGATAGTTGACCATTATTCTGTCACTTTCACATGTCTTTTTTTCTGCAAAACAGAGATGACAGGCACACTGAATACATTGTAGGGTTGTTACTGTGCAAACAAGTATCAGGTGTTTGCACAATACACTTTTTTCTTACTGTACAGTTAAGGCAGGGCATCACTTTTTTTTTTTAACTGAATCTGCTTAGAGTTCCTGAAAGATATTAGTTTGAGACTTGAATTTCTATATATAGTCTCAGAGTAGGTATAGTATGGATAGCAGCAATGCAATCTTCATGTTGGGCGTGAGAAGGTAATTAGATACCTATACCAGTTCAGTTCTTGGTCTCTCTAATAGTAGCAAAGAACAATGTTGGCAATTAGGAAGTGTATTTTGTTGAGTGGATATTTGTCTACAAAGAACTAAAAAAGCAACCAAAGAGCTACTGGCTCTTTGATATCTTCCTTACCTTAAATTGTTGGGTTTTGAAGAGAGCAACATAGAAATGTAAAGCTTTGTATCCCATTACCAATCCTGTAAACCATTCTGTTCCCTTACTTCCTTCTTCTTAGAAATTGTAACAATAGCTACTAAGAGTCTCATTTTTGGACACCTTATAGCATTCTCCTCTACACAGCTCTTTATGAATGAGTCTGTCAGTTTCCTTCATTGTTCCTAACCCCAAAGGGGCCCCTGTGGAAGTAAGTTAATTAATTTTAAAAGCTTTTGAAGTTTTTGGACAAAGGTCCATATTCAGTAAAGCGTAACCATTTAGGGAATCCCCCGGTCTTCCAAAATATAAAAATAAATGTGTGGGTCTTTTGGACAAAGTCTTCTAAGGTACTCTATCTTACACAAATCTGAACATAAATGTAATAATTAGGACCAAATGTCTGGGAACAAGGCCCAGGTTCTAGTATTGGTTTTGTTAATGCTACACCAGATCAGCATGCTTTAACAAAGAAATTACGTTCTTTAGACCAATGTCTCGAATTAAATGTCACCTTCAAGCATAAGCTTCTTTGTTCTGGGGTACACCTCTGATGTACAAAGGAGATATGGAAAGCTATCTGCTAAATCCTTGTCCCTGCACACAGTTTGAGTAAATTGGCTGTATCTAGGGATCTCCATGGGAAACTTAGTGGAAGCACACTAATTATGTCAGCCTCATGTACATACTAATGGATTTCATGTTCATAGAGACGTCCAGCCAGTGGATCTTCCACTAGCTATGATCCACCCATCATTCCTCCAACCTTCCGCTGGACTGGCCCTGCTCCTATCCCCAACTCTGTAGGTAGAGCCCCATGGAGCACAGCTTATGGTAAAGCAGAGCTGCGTATCACCTTGCATAGGTTCCCCACAGCTTGCCTTTCATTCACCTCCACTATCTTTCATACTCCGTGCTCATGAAGTAAGTGGGGTAGGATTTACTCCATAGATATCCCAGGTACCCATAGTATCTCCTCTCCCCATTTTTTTCTGTTACTACTACTATTAGCAATGGGCTAATACCACCAAAAAATCTGTTAATGTTAATATAAATCACTTAATTCATTTTGATTGCACTTGTATTTATTTTTCTGTAAGTATTCTAGTGAATGAGTTTACAGGCAGGAAGTCACTGACACAGCAATTTAATCAGTATTGGATAATATTCAGAAAGTGTACATCAAAGTTGTAATTGGACTATTCACACTAGAAAGTTAATGAGTAATGCTTATTCAGTCATGGAATGTCTGTCATCACCTTCACCCTGTGACCTGTGTGACACAACAAATCAGTTCACATTTTGAATGCTCACAAACAATTGGTCGCAAACAAGATACAGACCAAGAATTTTCAGAAACTAGCTGTCAAACAATTTAGAAATAAGAATACATTGGAATACATACACAGAATACATACACAGTCCTCATGGACAATTTCAAATGAGAAAAAAAAGACACAAAATTGGCAAATATTCAAATTATTTGTCTAGTTCTATTGACTACACACTATTTTAGCAATATTTAAATTCCTAAAATAGATTGGACCAGTGGTCCATAATCAAAATGTGTTTCAATGGTGGATGATGGACAGGAAATACTGCATAAATAAGATGTAAATTTTTGACACTGCGTGTAATTAACCATTTGAAAAATTTACCAAGGGTCATAGTGGATTCTTCATGCTGACATTTTTAAAAATCAAAATTGGATGTTTTTCTAAAATATATTCTCTAGGAATTTATTTTGCGAAGTTTTATCACCTGTGTCGCATTGCCAACTTTCTAATCACACAAAACCGAACACCTTAGCCCCGCCCCCTGCTCACTACATTCATCTTCCCTCAGTGGCTCGCTCTCCCACACCCTCACTCAGTTTAACAGGGCTGGAGGAAGGCTCTAACTGGGGGTGCGGGCTCTGGGGGCGGGGGCAGAAATGAGGGGTTAGGGGTGCAGGAGGGGCCTCTGGGTTGGGGGCTGGGGCAGGGGGCTGGGGCTCAACGTTGGGGCACAGGCTTACCTCGGGCGATTTCCGGTCAGTGGCACAGTGGGGCTAAGGCAGGCTCCTTGCGTGTTCTGGCCCTGTTCTGCGCCCCGGAAGCAGCCAACAGGACCGTCTCCTAGGCGGGGGTCCAGGAGACTCTGCGCGCTGCTCTCACCTGCAGCCCCCCCCCCCAGTTCCCATTGGCTGTGGTTCCCAGCCAATGGGAGTGCAGAGCCGGTGACTGTGGCTGGGGCAGCGTGCAGAGCCCCATGGCCCCCCCGCCTATGAGCCGGACCTGCTGGCTGCTTCCAGGGCGCAGCGCAGTGCCAGGACAGGTAGGGACTAGCCAGCCTTAGACCCCCAGCAGCACCAATCGGACTTCAAATGGCCCACTCGGCGCTGCTGACCGGAGCCACCAGGGTCCCTTTTTGACCGGGCATTCCAGTAGAAAACCAGACTCCTGGCAACCCTAGCCTGTGTTATACAGCATATCAGACAAGATGATCACAATGGTCCCTTCTGGCCTTGGAATCCATGGATCTATGCTCATATAAATAATCAATATAGGGGTCTGTGTGTCTGCATATGTGTTTGTGTCTCTTGGTGTGTGTGTATATATATATAAAATAAAACACACATCATAGATTTCTGTTTATGTGGTTTCTAAGGTGTTTTGGGATCTTGTGCTATTAAAGGAACCATTAACTTGTTAAGTGAAGTGGAGTGTGCAGGGCCTAGTAAGATATCTTTTGAGTGAAAGAAATTTTTTCTCTTTAATAGCTGGTGACAGCAAATAAGTAACAAAAAGGTCCCAAGTGGTTAACAGAATTACAGAAGTACTTCAGTAAGGATAATTGAAATAGTACAGAAAATATTTTGGCTTGTTTCAATATATTTGGCTGTTTATCTGCTGCCAATTAGTTAATCTGTATAGTTTTGTTAGTGTCATAAGATTTGTTGAAAGATCACATAACAGGCATGCCCATTGAATGCATAAATGAACAATTGTTTGAATTTTATGAATATGCTATGTCATTTTCCAATCCTTTTTTTCTGCAAACTGTCTTTTTTTAATTAACTACAAACCAATTTTGGGGAAAAAATCAGTAAATACTTTTCTGTTTATTCCTTTATGTCAATATAAACAAAACACTTTGGGCCTAATGCTCATTTTCACTAAGTCCCCTCTGCCAGTCTAAAGGGACGTTGAAGTGGATTCAAGTAATTTACATCTCGTTTAAGACCTATTTACAGTGCCATAATGGCAGAAATGGGTCTGACTGAAAATGTAAATCGAGTCCTTTATGATTTATAGGAAACCATAAATCTAATATTGACCATAATGTTCCAGACACACTTGCTAGGGGACCAGCGTCCAATACTATTGGTTATCACATTTGGATGTGTAGTTCATGATAGTTTAGTTAAACTAAGTTAAACAAAAGAAGTAGAAACCAATTAAATGGATAATATTCTCTAAGCCTTAGGGTAGGTCTACACTGCAATCGGTGTGTGTAATTGAAGCACATGTTAGACGTACCTGAGCTAGTTTTAATCTAGCCACTAGGGTACCACTAGCAGTGAAGCTGTAGCACTGTGGAATTAAGTGTGGGCAGTACAATCCCACCCAGAACCCAGACTAATTACTTAGACAGCTAGCCTGCACTAAAGTCCATGCTGTCGTAGCTTCATAGGTGTTGGCATCTAAGCTATCTAGATGAAAGCTTGCTCAGATTTGTGTATGAATGCTGCAATCATACAGCCCAATTGCAGAGTAGATATAACCTTGGGTTGGGTTCTGATCCTGCGGACCGTTAAATAATTGTGTATATTTACTCACATGAGTTGTTTCATAAAGATATGCATGTGTTTAAGTATTTACAGGTTCAGAGCATTAGCTTGCTTACTTTTCAGGGTGAGGAAATTCATTTTTTAAGACTCTCCTTAGCATCAAGTTTTCTCTCCATTATTTCTATAGTGTTTCCTGTGAAGCTGTAAACTTTCAAAGAAGATGACTTAACAACTGGCAGACTGAAATGGGAAAGAGACAGCTGTATGGCTTAAAGGTCAGTGTTTTCTTTGGCATTTAAGTGGATAGTAAAGATTGTTACACTGAAACATGATTCAGTAGAAGTGAAATAAATTCCTTGTATTCCACTGAGTATGAAAACTGGACACTCACTGAGTATTTTGTGCAATGGTGTTGGTGTCTCTGCTTACTCACAAGAAAACTGGTTTCTAAAAAATATGCTATTGTTCATAATGAACAACTGTATGGTCTTCATGTCTTGTATATGAAACCTCAAACATGATTCCATTTCCTCTGGATTCCTACACACAGCAGATTGATTTACTGTTTGATTGGGTTACAGTCTGGATGTGGATATAGTTCTGGTTTTTGAAAGGACTCTCCCAATTATTCAGCTGCCAACGTTTGATCTGAAGAAGATGTAAGCATCTGTAGTTATTAATCCCTGCCCAATTTGATAAGCAGTCATAACAGCAGAATGACACATAAGGAGAAACTATTCTATGTAGGTTTGTATGCCATTCTCATCTAGTATCTAAGCCCTTTCCAGAAGTGTATTAAGCAACTTGACAAATAACTGTTGTGTGGTTTGTTCTTTTCTCCACCTCTTGGGAGGATGAGAGATTGTAAGTACAGTGGAATGTTTAAATTTACACACTGCTTTATGTGTGTTAGGGAAGGTAGGTCGGAGCAGTGCGCTTTCCACTTGAAGTGGAAAGTGGTCATGCTTATGGTAGTCCTTAGTTCCTGTGAGAGTTCATTCCACAGTCTCAGACCAGCCCCCGGGAAAGTACTGTCTCACACCCAAATGAGCTTTACCCTTATTGTAGAGAATTCCATTGTGCCAGAGGAGCGGGGTTGTTGACCACAGTCCTCGCTGCAGAGGCTTAGGTGATCTTTTTGATATTCTGTGCTCAGTCCATTGAGCGCCTTGACGATAAGACCAAGATCTTGAGCTTGATTCAATATTCTATGGGGAACCACTGTAGTACACAGAGGACAGGTTTGATGTGCTTATAATAGTCCATGTTGGTGAGGAGACATGTTGCAATGTTCTGCACTAGCTGGAATTTCCTAAGGGCTGATGGCTTTATGCCCAGGTATATTGCATTGCTGTAGTCCAGTTGACAGGTGACAAGGTAAGTATAACTGAGGCCAGTGTCATCATTCACCAAAATTAAATGAAATCTCTTAGACCGCTGTTCATGAAAGTTGCTATGTGAATCTTAGCATCAGCAAGGAACTAGGAGCACTCCTAACTAGGATTGAATTGAGCAGGCTAGGGCAGCTGATAAAGAAACTGGGAAATTTTCTCTTAGCTGTTGTCTTTTCTGTTTCAATCTCTTCTCTGATGTTTCAAAAATCTCTATCTAAAAGATGCATGTCCCATGTTTTTTTTTTTTTCAGGTTATTTATAGTAATTTAAGGTGTAATGAAGAGGTTGCTGTTTATTAATAATTTATGATGTTTCAGATTGCATACATGCAATGCAATGACCAATAACTCCAATGGTTATGGCATACAGTTTACTTTGTAAGTGTAATGTGGAGTAGGTATCATATATGTCAAATAATACTCATTAGGTCACAATAATCCAATGTTTTAACCTTATATGGGCTGATTTCTGCTCACTAGGCCCTAATTTTATTCTCCCAATTTAGTGTACAAACTTCCTTGAAATGCAGTAGTGATGTATTTACTCTCAGTGCCCTATTGTTAGTGACAACTTCACAAGGGACTGATGGGCTCGATTTTATCCCTGGAATAGGCTTCCCATCTAAAGCACTTTTTAAAGCAACAGATTCTTTACAATTAGCCTGGCCTCAAGCAACTCCCACCATTGCCTAACAAAAGCCTATTTCGTGGTTTCCTGAGTTAAATCATGCAGTGTGCCAGAGGCAAAACTTCACTGAATATCAAAATCAAATGATGCATATTAACCTCCCCTGCTTTGTATTACTTGCATATCTATCTATCTATCTATCTATCTATCTATCTATCTATCTATCTATCTATCTATCATAGGCTTTTCCATAGTATCTATGTTTTTGTAACTACTATATGAAGATATTTCTCCTACAATGACAGTTAAATGTTCCTGCAGATTATACACTGAGTTCAAAAAGCAAAATTACTGTGGAGCCTGTTTTGTGGTATATAATACTAAAAAAAAAAAATCAGGTATTTTTCTTTTTGAACTACAGTTCAAATGAGAGTCAAAAGTGATCTGTCATTCTACAATATAGCTGTTTTTGTTCTGTTCCACTGCTATTTCTTAAACAAAAAGTTAAAGCTGGATGATCATATCTGAATTAGTAGCAGAGAATAACAACTATGTTACCATTTTGTTATTTTTCATGTCCCCTTTCTTAGTGATATCACTTACGGGATATGTTGCTAAACTAATGAGTTGACACAATAAATGTGTACAGGTAGTGAAGGGTGGTAGCTAATTATTGACAAAGAACTTAACTTAATTTAAATTGTAAGGTTAGGATAGTTTCTGCTGGAAGTCTTTTTTGTTTGTTTGTTTTCCTTTTCATAATACTACTGGATTTATTCTTTCTCATTGGAAGAGTGAATCAGTGCTTATAATGCTGTCACTCTGAAGAGTTTAATGCAGAGGCCAAAGCAAATAAAATATACGTAAGGAAGGAAGTTGATTACTTGAGTGTAGCATCAACTGGCATGAACCAGGTGTACAGACCCTAGGCGCAGAGCATTTCAGTGCAGGAGCCATGCAACATATGTAATAGTGTTCAATGCAAATGCTACCATCGCTTAGTGAAAGGGCCAAAAAAAAACCCTGCAAAAAGTCAAAATTTCTGACTCCAACTGTTAAAACAAATAAACTAGCAAACAAACAAAAACACCTCCCTGCCCAGTGTGAAACAGAATCAGGCCTTTACACCTATTGATTTTCATGTGTTGTCACAAACATCTTTTCAACTTCTATTAAAGAGTGTTCCTCATCAATGGACTTTCTCCACAGAAGGCATCCAACATCAGTTGTTCAGTCACTTTTATTAGTCTGGATCCACGCTTGATCTATGCAGTTTATTTGTACTGCCACATGCACGTGAATTGAGATGAAATATCTGGGTACCATGATGAGATTAGAGCGGTTGGAAATTTTTCAATAAAACGTGTGTGTGTGTAGAATGCCAGTTCATAGAAATGAAAACTTGTTGTGGAAAAAGGTTAGTTTTGAAAACTTTTCCATTTTGAAAAAAAAAAAGGCAAAAAAAAGGTTTGGAATTGTTCAAATGTCCTGCTTTGACTTTTTTTAAACCAAAAGGTCCATTTTGGGTTCAAAATGACTGCGTTTTAAAATTTAAAATTTTATTGTGAAAAATAGGAAAAAGAAAACATTTCAAAATTATTGAAATGAAACATTTTGATCCTATCTGACTTTTTTTTTTCTCTAAATTTTTAGCTCAGAAACATGTTCAAAACTCTGAATTTGTCCCAATTCAGAATGGGGGGAAAAATTCAAAAACTTTTATGTGGGAAAACCATTTCCTGCTCAGCTCTGAATGGGACATCTTTAGCCAGATCACACACCTCTCTACTGTGAAGAGTGATGTCTGTTACTCCCACAGCTCACTGATAGCCTAGCATATCTGGACAAAAGAGGCTGAGGAAAGAAGTATTTCAGTAGCTTCATAGCATGATGGTTCATTGGCATCTATTTCTTCTATGTCAATGATGTCTGACATTGTCATAGTAAAAGAGGCCTTTATTTTAGTCTAAGGACTTGCAGATAAAGGCCAAATACTTGAAAAGAGAAACATTTAATCATACTAGCCATAAAACAGCATAACTGTGTAAACTATAACTGTCCTATGCAGCAATCATTCTCAGACATTGGCTTCCAAAGGCTATTAGTGTATTGAAACATAGCATTCCCTCCAAAGTAGAAAATTATTCTCCACTCTTGCTGGGCTTAATTTGTTTGTGCATGTACATGATATCAACATGGCCTGCAATGTTCAATGAAATTTACGAGAGTATTATTCTTCATTCTGTCTGTGGATTACGCCAGATGAATTTTTTCATCCTGGAATTCTTTGTAATCGCTATGAAATATGTGGATTAACAAATATTATGTCCAGTTATTACTGAGTTATTACTGAGTCCAGTTATTCCACTCATCCTGCTACTGGGAAAATTCCACTCATCCTGCTTCTATGAAAAACCTCCTTGCCCATTTATCTGCCTGACATTATGGTCATAGATACCCAGATTTTTCCATCTCTAGTTACATGCTGCAAAAACACTGCCCCATCTACTGTAATATGAGTCTAATTCTGACCTTATTTTCACCAGTTTGACATCACTCTCCCTCTGAGTAGTTCTACAGTCACTCCTTATTCAGGTCCCAATTCAGCAAAGTGCCTAACCTTAGGCACGCAAATACACCTCTACTCCGATATAACGCGACCCGATATAACACAAATTTGGATATAACACGGTAAAGCAGCGCTCCAGGGGGACGGGGCTGCATGCTCTGGCAGATCAAAGCAAGTTCGATATAACGCGGTTTCACCTATAATGCGGTAAGATTTTTTGGCTCCCGAGGACAGCGTTATATCGGGGTAGAGGTGTAGTTCTACTGAAATCAATGCTTAAAGTTTGGTATATTAAATATCTTGATGAATTGGGACCTTACAATAGTATGAGTTCAGAATTAGGCCCTCTGATGGGCCAATCCTAGGTCTTTATTCAGTTTTTACTTGGTCTGTAGTCTGACAAACTCCCATTACAGTCAAGACACCAAGATTTGGCCTATTTTAATTTTTTTATCATACAGTATACAAGACATAAATAAATGGTTTCTCTATCTCCAGACTCTTACAATCAAAACGTGTCTGTGGAAGATGACATGCTATGAGATAAATTTAGACCTCATATGAATGAGTGCAAACTCCATGGAGGTTTCTGGGCTATATTCAGTGGCATACTTCTCAAATGTCCCACATTTCAAGGGACAACATTCCTTTTAATCCCAGAACTACTTACATTCCACACAAATGGGTGTCCCTCCCCTCCATTTTATTGTGGGAAAAATCAGTTACAGCAGAAATAAAAAATAATGAAACTGAGGTTGTAGAGTTATTTATGCTGAAAAATTAAATCTCACACCATTTTCTTTTTCCATCTGATTATTTTTTTTGTGTTCCTCATTTTCAGTCTGTCGCACAGTGCAACCTACATTTAGGCTTTGGCTGGTAGAGAGCTGTGTTCAGTGGTGATGTTAGAAGTTGTGTAAGTTGATCAGAAAATGGGTGAAAATGAGGAAAAAACAGTTCAACATGGAGTGAAATGGCATTCTTCAGGCATAAAAAATGTGTGAACTAGACACTGAGGACATAGAGGAATGGTGTAGCGGGCAAAGCAAGTAATAATAAAGCTGGTCAGCATTTTTCATTTAAACTCTTATCTGTGGAAAACAGCTTTGCAACTAAAAGGAATTTTTTGGAAAATAGTTTCCATTTTTAAATGAAAATTTACATGTTTTTTGCCAAAAAAGAAAACCCAAAAGCTTATTTTTGTTTGTTTGTTTTCTGTACTCAAAAGCTATACTTTTCATTGATGAAAATCAAACAAATTTCAGGGCTTTTCATGAAAACACAAAATTTTTGGATCAAAATTTTTTCAAAAATGAAATTGGGGGAAAAATCATTTTCGGTAAAAAAAAATGTAGCAGGACAAAAAAGAAAAACATTTTCCCTACCAGCTCTAGGTATGAGATATTGTGCAAGATTCTGATCTCAGTCATACCTGTATAAATCTGAGTAACGCCACTGACTTGGATAATGAACTGATTAGTAAATCCCAGGTCAAAATTCTGCCAATGTCTGGTGTGTGTCTTTATGTTTTATCCTGTCATAAAATGGAAGAGGGGTCAATGACAAAAGAACAAACTGATTAATTTCATTCAGTTTTCAGATGTAAAATGTGTTGTCTTTTCAGAGAATGATAAAAATTTATGTATAGTCCTCATTTAAATTTCTTCTCTGTCCTAAAATCCATTGTACATATAATAAAACATTTTGAATACGTTTGGGTAAATGATCTTTGAGGCTTTTACTAAAGAAACTGCTGAATGTTCAAGGGGTTACCCATTGCTGCTAATAATGGTGTGTTAATATTTGATTTTTTTTTCTGTAGTTTTAGCAGGCACTGTAAATGCAGGGGATCAGCACTTCAAAGTGTAATAACAGAAAAGAATTTTAAAAGTAAAGTGTTACGTGAGGGACTAAACATCCAACAGGTTGTTTGTGGTGATTATTTTTTCAAAAGAATGGGACATAAAGATAAGTTCTTTAAGAGGTTAAAAAATCTTTTTTCTTAAGAAAAATGTTTATGTTTACAGGACATAAAAATCCATTTTTAAAGCCTCGTTAATATAGAATAACTACCAATCTATGGGAATTTCCAATGTAAATTCTACTTTATCAGTCACCCATGTATATTTATCCAGTTATTTTGCATGGGCAAATGATTCCTGTAGAGGAGAGCAGGAGAGTTTTTTTAGTGCATTTCTATACCCATCAAAATTAGTAATTCTTTAAGAATAATAGAATGCAGTTTAGAGACCTAGAGTAAGCATTGTTAAAATCCATTTTGACTGCAGTAGATATCTAACAGATTATTTCTATTGTTTGAAAGGTATTAATAGGTAAAAGATTGTGTAACAATAGTCCTGTGATAGGGCAGCTGCCCCTCACTGGCAGAAAAGGGGTTAAAAGCAGCCCTAGGGAGGCTGCGCCAGAGGTAGCCAATTAGAAAGGGGCTGAGAGGAGTAGCCAATCATGGCCCGACAGGCTGATATAAGAAGGGCTGCAGGACAGAGCAGAGTTCAATAGATGCCTGGAGCTTGAGGAGGGAAGATCAGGCTTCTAGCAAGAGGAAGGAGTGCCAGCACCCTGGAGAGAGCAGTGCTGCCAGCAGGGACCAGGGAAGCTAGAGAGAGCTCCTGGCTAGCTGATAAGACTGGCAGGTTGAAGCCCTGAGGTAATGGTGAACAAAGTGTTGGGGGCCACAGGGAAATGGCCCAGGGAAAGATACAGAGAGGTTGGAGAGGACACAGCATGTGGCTTACATCTACAGAATCCCTGGGCAGGGACCTGAAGTAGTGGGTGGGCCTTGGTCTCCCCCCCACCACTTCCTCACCACTGAGGAAGTAGCCAGAAAATTGGCTGTGGTTGCTATTGAAGGAACTACCTGGTCAGTTGACTGCAGTTCCCCCAGAAGTGGGGAGAAATGAGTGTGACATAGCTGGAGTGCTGTGTTTTGAAGAGGATGCTGCGGTCCTTGGGGAGACACGGGTCCAGGAGCAGAGGTGACGGCAGGTGAGAAACCACCAGAAGAGGGTGCAGAACTAATTCCTAAGACAGCCAGCAGGAGGTGCCACAGTGGTGAGTTGCACCACATCACAAGCCTATAATATCATTTTGATCTGTTATGATGTCAGACGAGAGAGCTAGCTTCTGTGCAAATGTAACTTATAAATAGAACTCTGCAATTTGTTTAGTTTTTGATCAATAAAATATTGCATTTAGAGCTAAATGTGTACACACAAGGGCTGAAGTAATGGTGAGAAAAATTGTATATACAACACTTTTTTCAGAGAAAATCCACATCTGTATATGCAAACCAACACTTGTGCATACAAATGGCAGGGTGAATGGAAAATTCTAGTTCCAAAATGCCAAATTGCTTATCTGCACTTGGAATAAAATTTTCCATAACCAGTCTGTGTATACACAAAAGTAAAGGGGTCTACATTCTGTAGTTGCCTACTTTTGAGCTGTGACACATTGACTCTATTGTTCATATCCTCTCATATTCATAGATTCATAGATTCTAGGACTGGAAGGGACCTCGAGAGGTCATCGAGTCCAGTCCCCTGCCCGTATGGCAGGACCAAATACTGTCTAGACCATCCCCGTACTCTCTGAGTACGGTTATCCAGCCAGTTATGCACCCACCTTATAGTAGCCCCATCTAAATTGTATTTATCTAACCTACTCTTAAATATCTCCAGAGATGGAGATTCCGCAACCTCCCTAGGCAATTTATTCCAGTGTTTAACCACCCTGACAGTTAGGAACTTTTTCCTAATGTCCAACCTAGACCTCCCTTGCTGCAGTTTAAACCCATTGCTTCTTGTTCTATCCTTAGAGGTTAAGGTGAACAAGTTTTCTCCCTCCTCCTTATGACACCCTTTTAAATACCTGAAAACTGCTATCACGTCCCCTCTCAGTCTTCTCTTTTCCAAACTAAACAAACCCAATTCTTTCAGCCTTCCTTCATAGGTCATGTTCTCAAGACCTTTAATCATTCTTGTTGCTCTTCTCTGGACCCTTTCCAATTTCTCCACATCTTTTTTGAAATGCGGTGCCCAGAACTGGACACAATACTCCAGCTGAGGCTTAACCAGAGCAGAGTAGAGCGGAAGAATGACTTCTCATGTCTTGCTCACAACACACCTGTTAATACATCCCAGAATCATGTTTGCTTTTTTTGCAACAGCATCACACTGTTGACTCATATTTAGCTTGTGGTCCACTATAACCCCTAGATCCCTTTCTGCCGTACTCCTTCCTAGACAGTCTCTTCCCATTCTGTATGTATGAAACTGATTTTTTCTTCCTAAGTGGAGCACTTTGCATTTGTCTTTGTTAAACTTCATCCTGTTTAACTCAGACCATTTCTCCAATTTGTCCAGATCATTTTGAATTACGAGCCTGTCCTCCAAAGCAGTTGCAATCCTCCCAGTTTGGTATCATCCGCAAACTTAATAAGCGTACTTTCTATGCCAATATCTAAGTCGTTGATGAAGATATTGAACAGAGCCGGTCCCAAAACAGAACCCTGCGGTACCCCACTCGTTATGCCTTTCCAGCAGGATTGGGAACCATTAATAACAACTCTCTGAGTACGGTTATCCAGCCAGTTATGCACCCACCTTATAGTAGCCCCATCTAAATTGTATTTGCCTAGTTTATCGATAAGAATATCATGCGAGACCGTATCAAATGCCTTACTAAAGTCTAGGTATACCACATCCACAGCTTCACCCTTATCCACAAGGCTCGTTATCCTATCAAAGAAAGCTATCAGATTGGTTTGACATGATTTGTTCTTTACAAATCCATGCTGGCTATTCCCTATCACCTTACCACCTTCCAAGTGTTTGTATTGTTGGGAAATGAAGTGATTTCAACTTTTATAAATGTTTTGTGCAACATAGGATATGAGACAGATAGAATAACTGCTGGGAATTCTTATGTAGTATTTTAAGACCCATAACTCTATAACTGACTACCACAAATTATATTAAAGGAGGAGAATCAAAATAGTAATCTCTTTTCTGATGGAAGTTGGCAGCTGCATCACTCATTTTCTTAGTGAAATGGATTCAGTGGAATTAATGGAAGACATAAAAAAAATTCTATTGAGATATGAGATTTTTAGTGCTTAAATAAAGACCTGATAGATATAAAACCTATAGGAACCATATATGACGAGCTCAGTATAAAATATGGAATGTAACTGAGATAACCAGAAAACAGGTTTAAATGTGCAGGAGTGAAAATATACCCATTTTCAATAACTGAGCACCTGACTGTTGCTGTATTGCACAATTATTCTTTGACATATGCAAATATGAAAGGGGTGACTCGATTGCAGTCTATAAGTACCTGCATGGGGAACAAATATTTAATAATGGGCTCTTCAGTCTCGCAGAGAAATGTCTAACATAATCCAATGGCTGGAAGTTGAAGCTAGACAGATTCAGACTGGAAGTAAAGCATACATTATTAACAGTGAGAGTCATTAACAAGTGGAACAATTTACCAAGGGTCGTGTGGATTCTCTATCACTGACAACTTTTAAACCAAGATTGGATGTTTATCTAAGAGATATGCTCTAGGAATTATTTTAGGGATGTTTTATACAGGGAGTCAGACACGATGATCACAATGGTCTCTTCTTGGTTCAGAATCTGACATTTGTTGCTATTTGTGACTGATTACCTCACTTTTTACAAATGGGTTACATTTATACATAAGTTATAGGTCCCTGGTCTGTGTCCAATCCACAGAGTTTGTGTTTGTTTCGGCCCCAGCTAGCAAGCTTAACTCTTTAAATCAAGCTATAGCATCTTGTGCTTTTTTGCTCTGGAGATTCCCAGTTGAATCCTGAGTGTGTCAGCCAAGATGGCAACTATCGCACAAACCCCAATAGAAAATAGGACATGTACCATTTCCATGAATAGTAGCCTCCTTTCTGTTCCTCTCCAACCAAGACAGACTTCTGCTTGAATTTCAGGCAATCACCTATATATGCATCTGAACAAGTATTAAACAGCTCCATATAAAAAATGGAAAAGTTATTAATACCTTGTGTTTTGGCCAAATGCCCCACTTCATTTGTTTTGCTTTTGCTTGCAGCAATTCGAAGAAAACTGACCTTTAGGGAACGAGGAAAATGCCCTAAATTCTTTCAAATAATGTTATTAGCATTTGTGAGTTTGTGTGTGTGTGTGCGCACGCCTGCACGTAGCTTAGGTGCTATCAAAGCTTCGTCATTTCTTTCAAAATATTTTGATAATGCGAACATGCAATGAAATGCTCTTTTTCATGGCTATATTTCAGATAGTACAAAAAAAATTGTTTTAGATTTCCTCAAAGCCCACAACTTTACTGCAGCTTACTGTATTGGGATGATCAGTCTGAGGGGAACATTTTAACCTAGATTGCTATTCTTTCATCTGGAATATAGCTGCTCTGAAATAGACTGAACTATGCTGAAAAGAAACTTGCTGATGATGGCAGGCCAGTAAAACATGGATGGATAGTTGGTAAAGATGAAGATCTGGGGATCCCTGGTTCAGTCCAACTAGATTTCTCAAATTTCTTGAGGAAAAACATTAATCACCTGTACAACAATTCTAAAACTGAAATCACTTCCCAAATATTTATTCCAGGATGAATGCATATTTTTGCTTTGCTCTGTATTTGTAACCCGGAGCAAGCCCACACTGGTCTTTACGAACATGTTGACTACCCTAACTTAATTAATTTCAGGTCAAAAGGGCTAGTGCAGACATACCCTCAGATATTTAATAGAATAACATTTTGTGTCTTCGGCGCTTTTGCTGTAATACATTTAGAATGCTTTCCCTTCATTAATTCACAGAGAGTGTTTGTATTTAAAGACAGTCAAAAACTATGTGGTCAGTAAGTTAAAGTGGTCTGTATCTGTCAGCTAGGTTGAGTAGTGGTGTGTGAATGTAACTGGCCTGGTGTGGGCCCAATGAAATAACACAACAGAGCCTGATGTGGCTTCCAGAGCTGGAAAATAGGAGCAGTACCAAAACCCAATTTTCAAAACCCAGAAGCCCAAAACCAAACCAAAAAACAAAACAACAACAACAACAACAAGAGATTTATATCCCATGTCAAATGTACATGATGCCCTTCTCGGTACCTGTATCCCCATCTAGCAAGTTTACATTATGGTACCATTGGAAGTATGTATTGTGGTATTGGATAAGGGCCACCTGAGAACCAGAACTCACTGTGCTAGTCACTGTACAAACACAAAGGAGTAGACAGTTATTGCTATGAAGAGCTCACAATATAAATAGGTGTAAGAGACAAAGAATGGATAGAATATCCAAGCAGAGAGAACAGAATGAAGCTCTTCAAAGGTCACGTTACTGCCACATTTTTGTTTTTTTACCCGCTTGTTATGAGCTGGAAGAAACTTTGTTTTGGGATTGAGGTTGATAGCTGTTGAACTCGCCTTCAATTAACATAAAAATAAGCACACAATCCACCTAAGACAAAAGGAGTATGTGAAGCCACCCATGAGCTTTTGCTGAATATTGTTTCAGGTAAGGGTGTGTTGGGGAAGGCAGATAATAAATGGAGAACAGACAAGAAAATCAGAGAGAGACAGCCAAAAGGAACAGTTGAAAACACGGTCACTGGAAGAAACCTGAGGAGGGGTTTTTGGGTCATGATACAGACTGCAAAGAATGCTCTTGGTACTGTGAGCAAAGGCAGCCATTTCGTGCTATTTTATTCCTTCTGTATTCAAAGAAAGAGGACTTTGTGCAATCTTTGGACATAAACAAAACTGCAGCAAAGAAATACCTGACTACCACGAATTTCTGCTCCCAACTGGAACATCCCCAGGGCTCCAAACTTTGACTAGCAGCTTGGGTCAAAAAGGAGCGACACTCTTTTGTGGGGGATGGGGATGGTGGCACTGTTAATATTTGTTAGTTCTTAGAGTGTTTTTTTGTTAAGAAGGAGATTAGCTAGAAGGGAAGGCAAAGGAAGGGAACTTGAAGAGATAGGGCAGAGGAGAAAGGGGAGGGTATCAAGAGCATGTGGCGTCTGGCTGAGGTGGTTTCATGTACTGGATACTGGATAATTACATTAGAGGACTCCATTTGTCTAAAGCTAAACTGATTCTTTTTAAGAGAACTATTTACAGAGATGCTTCAACTGCAGCTAGCATTCAAATTATGTACAAACAGACCGACTACCTCCAAACTCTTCTTTCCTGCAGCTTGTGCTTCTCTCTCCAAATTCCACAGAGGTTGCTGCAGGGGTGATGAAATTTGGAGTGGGGGAGGAGTTAGAGAAAGTATCCAATTAGCATGTGGGTGAGGATGTCCAGAGTGAAAACTACAGAAAACAGGTGACCTTACTTTCCTCCACCTGCTGGGGTTGCTTCTGTGTTCTTCAGATTCAGTCCTGAAGGCTCCAGGTTTTTTTTACCTCTAGGGTTGGCCCCTCCCTATAATTTCTTTGTTCCTCAAGACCACATGACTAGTGGTGGGACACTGCATGAGTTCTATGGCCCTTAGCAAGTGGCATCATGCCCTAAAATGAACAGAGACTTTCCCCCCTCCTTATTAAACTTAATATTCCTTAATGGAAAACTCCCAGTGGTTGGGCTTTTGCCTGCCCCATTTGCAAATCAGAAAATACTGTATTAAACTCCACCCTGATTCCTCCAATCCCAGAAGTCTGTGTCTGTGACTCTAACCACTTTGAACTCTGGCTTAAAGCTAGCACTCTGGCTATGGTAGGAGAAGCTTCTATTAAAATTTAAACCCCACAGGCTGGGTTGTTACTGTTTATCATTGAAAGGTCTGAAACTCTGTGAACCCTTCTTGGATGCTGATTATGGTTGCTCTTGCTTATGATCTGGAAGTTTCCCAAAGCATCTTTACAATTCTAATGAGCCCAGTCTGAGTGCATGAGGTCACAGCTCCAAAATCACTGGCTGATGCACAAGTCACAGCATGAGGAACTTGATGGGGATCCAGCAATTTTCAGGTTTGGAGGAAAATAGAAATCACATAAATGTTGTCATTTTTGGTCACAATCTACCATTCTGAAAAAGCACCGACTGAGAAAATATCATTTCCTAATAGTTCTATCTTGCTTAGCCAGATGAGCTGCATTCCAGGAGTGGAGTAATAGGTATCAGAGCATAAAATGTAGGTCAAATCTGAGTAGCTGGTTTAGCCACACAATTCCCATCAATTTCAATGGCAATGCGTGGCTAAATCCCTGAGTCAAGGTGACAGTTTCAGAGCTACATCCTTTAGATAACAACATCCACTGTTAATTGGATTTCTGTACATATGATGCCAGGTACCTGACACTGAACACCGCAAGAGACAAGTATTTCTGTTGCTGACTTAATAAAAATGAAGTTAACGTTGTTGGCTTGACATGCATCATTTCACTTTGTTGTAACAAAATAAAAATAAAGTAGTGTTGGCAGAGGGATGGTGTGGAATAGATTAATAGGATCCAGATTCCTTTGTGAAAAAATGCTTTAATCAGGACCAATGGAAAAGAGATGAAATCATTGACAGGGACAAAATGAACTGGCTTTATGAGGAGGAATACACTGCCAGCCATATGCTTACTGCAGAAGGTATTTTGAGCTAGGGTTTGTCTGGCAAAGAAGAAACAGAAAAGAAAATGAGGGGAAACTCCAGGCCAAGTTGGAGTCCAGCAATATTGCAGGTAAAATGAGCAGTAGTGGAGTACCATCCATTCATCTGGAAATGCTCTATATAGGTCCTGTAAAATTGATTCACTTGAGAAATCACCCGAACAGCAGAGAATAAACCCTGGAGGTAATAACTGAGCTCCCAGACCCTGCTCCTTCACTAACCAGCCAAGTTATTCCCTTCCTAAAATACAACTTGTGCATTCTATTGCACAATGATAAATAGATTAGTATTGCAATCATTGTTTTATTGAATATAACAATTATACAAATGAATGCAGTTTTCTGGTTTTTGAGGAGGGTTTTAGGTAACTTTCACTTACAATGATATCTTTGGGTTTCTCTACCCACAAACCGGAAACAAAAGTTTTAATTCACACCATTAATTATTTTGGTGCAAATCCCCAGGTGCCTTATTTTGACCAATGTCAATCAAACCCTACCTGAAATCAAATAGGGCATTATTATTCTGATAAGAGTGTCCATACACAGACTTGCACCAAAATAACTGAAGGTGTGAATTAAAACTGATTTACTTATTTTGGTTCCCGTTTGTGTAGAGACAAGCTCTTTGATAAATGTTTCATATATTGCTAAACCTCAAAAGAATGTTATAGAGATAGTACACGGTATTTATTGCCTGAACAGTATTACACAGTCAAGAAAATAGTCCCCCATTCTGTGCTTCCACTTACATGGGAACACAACACTATTGCCCACTTAACTAACCAACTAAAATAAATATGACAATTAAACAAATTTAAAAAATCCATATACTGCATTCAAAATAAGAAATAATAATCCATTTCACAATCTCTTTCTAATAGTCCATGCCTCACACACATGCATTGGATCTGATGTCAGTAGGTACACGATATATTGTATTTTCAATTCTTTGCCAGATGCCCAAGTGTTTATTTTAGTAATTTTAATTTTATTATGAGAGCACTGTACCTGGGCTCTCCATCGATTTTGCACATCACTTTCACTGCAAGCCTCGTCTCGAAAATCATTAAAGACTAAATGAGCCTTGCAGGTACCGTAATCACACTACCTTCTCATCTTTCTTCCCACAGGAGGAGGCCCTTGCAGATTATGTAAACCAAACCACAACAGTGTGCCAGCTACAAATAATAATGAAAAAAAATAGTTTAAACAATGCCAGAAATTTTGATAAAATTATTGACCTTATTCTGATGTCTTTCCTTGGTTCAGCAGCAGAAAAACACAGCAGCATTTAAAATGTGATAAAACTGTTTTCTGTTCTAGAGAGGGAATAGGTTTTTAGCTGAATAATCCTGTGTCTTAGAGGCTTGATTTTATTTTATTTTATTTTATTTTTTTACATGGTCGCTATTTTTACTCTAGGTCAGACTAGATGATCATAAAGTTCCATTCTGACCTTGAAATGTCAGATTGATGAAACAACAGTGCCTACAACAGGGGTCGGCAACGTTCGGCACGTGGCTCGCCAGGGTAAGCACCCTGGCGGGCCGGGCCAGTTTTATTTACCTGCTGACACGGCAGGTTCGGCCGATCGCTGCCCTGACTGGCCGCGGTTCGCCGTCCCGGGCCAATGGGGGCGGCGGGAAGCCGCAGCCAGCACATCGCTCGCCCGCACCGCTTCTCGCCGCCCCCATTGGCCCGGGACGGCGAACCGCGGCCAGTGGGGGCCGCGATCGGCCGAACCTGCTGCGTCAGCAGGTAAATAAAACTGGCCCGGCCCGCCAGGGTGCTTACCCTGGCGAGCCGCGTGCCGAACGTTGCTGACCCCTGGCCTACAATTATGTCCCCCTCAATCAGTTGTGGGTACAAAATGCAGCATTAATAATATATGGAGTTATACCTATCTCATAGAGCTGGAAGGGACCCTGAAAGGTCATTGAGTCCAGCCCCCTGCCTTCACTAGCAGGACCAAGTACTGATTTTGCCCCAAATCATCCCTAAGTGGTCCCCTCAAGGATTGAGCTCACAACCCTGGGTTTAGCAGGCCAATACTCAAACCACTGAGCTATCCCTCCCCCATTAGAGCATCTAACTGCAAATCAGAGAGTTGTTATAATATCGAGCTCTTATGTTTCTTATTCATAGCTCTGAAAGCATGTGTCGTATCTCTTTTACAGATTGGGAAAGTGAAGTGGTTATAATACTTAGTCCTGCCATGAGTGCAAGGGACTGGACTAAATGACCTCTCAAAGTCCCTTCCAGTCCTATGATTCTATAAGTTGGCCAAGGTCATGCAGTAGGCTGCTGGCAGAACTTGGAATAGAACCCATGCTTCCTGAGTCCTATTCTAGTATCCTTACCATGGGAGGCCATGTGGGTAAATCTCTCATTGACTTCAGTTGGAACAAAGGCCAATGCTTTCTGCTTTTGCAAATTCTACTCCTAAGTGTTGTGTTTGTGCCATTTCCAGTGTTGTTGTAGAGGTGCTGGTGCTAGGATATTAGAGAGACAAGGTGGGTGAGGTAATATATTTTATTGGACCAACTTCTGTTGGTGAAAGAGACAAGCTTTCAATCTACACAGAGCTCTTCTTCATGTGTGGGAAAGGAAGGCAGAGTGTCACAGCTAAATACAAGGTGGAACAGTTTAGGATAAGTAATTAGCACAAATTGTAAGGGACCATTCAAGGTAAGGTGTCTAGCTAAAACCTATGAAGTTGTAGAACAAAAAAGGAAGGGTTCAGTGGTTGTAATAAGTAAGGCTAAGATTTTGCCAACGGTATTTTTAGTAAAAGTCACAGAAAGGACATGGGCAATAAACAATAAAATATGGACCCCGAGCTCTGTGGTGTGAGGCTGATAGCCCAAGCCCCACTGCCTGGGGCTGAAGTTGTGGAGCTCACATAAAATCATGGAATCTGTGACCTCCATGACTAACTTGAAGCCTTAGTAATAAGCCATAAAACCAGTGTCCTTATGAAGTCCATGATTTTTAAGTGTCTATCCCAGTTATGAATTTAAGTTCCCAAACTTGTCTTTTTAAGGTGGTGTTCAGGTTTCCTCTGAGCATGAGAACTGAGCGGTCAGACATGGAGTGATGGTTTTGTGAAAAGTGTTTGCCCTTGGATGGTATGTGTACTTGTCTTTTATAAAAAATTTTCTGTGTCCGTTCATTCAAGAGTGTACTGATTGTCTGGTTTCACCCACACAGTTATTGTTGGGACATTTAGTGGATGAAGTGCACTATGTTTTGATAGGCATGTGTAGGATCCATGGATCTTTGAAGGTGTGTTGTGTTTTTGTTGACCATTGTAGCACTGGAGAGATGTCTGCACGTTTTGCATCTGTTATTCTGACCGCATCTGCTTCCGCTTCGAGTTGGTGTGTCCTGATCTGTGGGGATGTGATGGGTAGCCCACCCCACAAAGGATTGGAAGAGATTAAGACAGGTAGGCCAATTAACTCCACAGGGTGCACCTGGAGGAGGAGCCAGGGAGTAGGAAACTAATTGAGAGCAGGCTCAGCTGCACAGGAACAGGTGGGGCCTGTGTAACACCAGGTAGCTGGTAATAGACAAGGACTGCTGGGAAAGGCTGTAGGAAGGCAGGCAGCAGTCACTCCCTGGGAAGAAGGGGGGGGGGGGTTGGAGCTGGTACACTCAGAGGGAGAAGGGGAACCAGGTGTGGTAGGAAGCAGCTGGGGAAGGAGCAGTGAGAGCTGAGAGAGGAAAGCCCATAAATACTGAGCTGAGAGTCCCTGGACTGAAACCCAGGGTAGTGGGTGGGCCCAGGTTCCCCTACCAGCCACTGAGGGAGTGCTTCCATGGGGCAGTGGAAGGGAAGACTGCCTAGGACTGCTAGGGAGAAGGGACTTTGCTACCCCAGAAGGGGGGAACACTGAGTGACCTGGCCAGAGGACTGAATCACAATGAGGATGCTGCCGTTCCTGGGGCTGAAAACGGGACTGCAGATCTGTGGGAGAAAGAGAGAGAGCAACAGCATGCAAACTGTGGATGGGGGCATTGAACTCAAGAGCTAATACCCAGAGTGACCAGGAGGAGGCACCAGACCAGCAGTGAGTGGTGCATGCCATGACAGGGGAGTTTGCTTATGATGATTTTGGAGAGGTTGGGGTGTTGTTTGAAGGCCAAAAAAGGGGGAATGGGAAACTCATCAAGTATGGGTTGTAATTGTTTAACAATACTCCACTTGGGTTCCGGTGTTGGGTGGTAGATAACAACTAGAAGTGTGCAATCAGAAGGTTTTTTTTCTGTATTGAAGCAGGCTCTTTTGGGATATTTGGGTAGCCCATGCCATGATGCAATCTCCCTCACTGGAATGTTCTTGCTTGGTGAAGGTAGTTTTAAGTGTGTTGAGGACTTTCTCATCGGAGCATATGTGCCTGAAATTATTGCAGGCAAAAAACTGCACAAGTGAAAATAAAGGCTAGGCTGAGGCCCTCTTCACAATCACACCAAACTGTAGGCATCCTAGAATTCTAAGTGGTGAAAAAGAGAATCATTTATGTTGTCTGTCTGTTTCTTTTCCCCCCCACAGCCCTATAAAATCTATTTTAAGAACTTGCTAACACCTCATCTTCATCTACCTTGTCCCAATAGAAACATTGGTTGCCATTCAGTGTGCTATACTAGACCTACCAAACCTACTGAGAAACAGTCATTTATTTTTCAGGTCATCTCTCCAGTCTCTTCGACTGGTGATTCACCCACTTTAAAAAAAGAAATGTATCAAGGGGACAACAACCTTATCCCCAAATTTTGGTGCAGGGTGAGCTATACTTGAGGTAGTAGTTATTAATCTCCCTTGTTTTCCTTAAAATGTGGCAAGTAGTACGCTTGACTGGTGCTGAGCAAAGGTTTATTTAACAGCTCATTTTTGGCAGGAAAAGTTGGATTGCTACATATATCAAACCACTTTTTAAAATAGAAGCTATCTACCTTCTGTATTTTTAATAATAAATTGTAGAACGGGTATTGCTATAGATTTCCCATACATTATAAAATGAAAGTGTTTGAAATAAGAAGCAGAGCAGCTGATTTGTTTGGGTACATTTTACAGGTATAATCAATTCCCCCTCTGGGTTCCAGATGTTTGCACCCAGTAATGCACAAATTCCCTGAGTCCTTTTTTCTCTGCTATCGAGTTCATTATTTGTGTACCCCAAACAAATGTAGTTTATAGTTTGTAGCTGTCAGATAACACCACTAAATTACTAAAAATGTTCATCTGTGGTGGTTATCCTCATGTATCTTTCACCCTGTGCTCAGTGCACTACTTCTAAACCCATTCCCTTCCCAGGTATGGGAAATATGCCATTGTATATGTTGCTTCCTTAGTTTATAGCTCCCTTGTCTGGTCTGATTTTTATTACATGATGGGAAAATAGTAATATAAATACCAATTTCAAAACTATCCCCTCCTTTGCTGCTGTAGGGATAGCTTCCATCTATGTCAGGTGCTTATGTGGCCCCCATTACCAGGGTATCTGAGTGCCTCACATACATCAATGTATTTATCCTCACAAGGATAGGGTGAGGAAGGGTAGTGGAATTTTCAGGTGGGGAACCGAGGCACAGAGAGGCTAAATGACTTGGAACATAATTAATCCATGTTTGATATGTTGGGGTGTAAGAAGGAAACAGGATGTGCTGTTCATTTGGAGTTACTGTTGGTTACAGATTGGATGCCCCTCTGTGAGAGCTACATGGACATATTTTGGCATATTATATGTTTCACTGTGTGATGGGGAGTGTTTTTTGTTCTCTTCCCTCAGAGATGGGGGGAGTCAGGTATCTGATGGCTGTATTTTCTGTTTTTGACAAAAGACTATTTAATATCTCTTCATACCTTCAGGTTAGCAGATAATCTATGATGACTGGGACCATAATGAAGCATGGTGGATCACATTCAGTACAACGCAGAGAGAATTTTGGGGGTACTTACCATGTATTTTCATTCCTTAAATAGTCTGGTGGGGCTTTTCACATGATAATGCAAAAATGATGCTATAGTTTGGCATGCTTGCATAGCTGCGTGCTATGGCTACTACCCTTCACTACGTGCCCCTCTCTCATTGACAATTTTAGGATAGGAAGATGCTGGGTCTGACCCTGCATGAGTGAGTGTTTTCTTATAGGGACCTTGATATGGGCATGAGTGCCATGTACACAGGGGAGATAGCGATCTGTATCACAGTAGTCAGTTTGGCATGAGCCAATTCTCTTCATGTTCCGTATTGGCTGTGTTCTTAGTGTCGGACTTTGCTTAAAGTCATTATATAAATAATGCAATGAGATGAATATTGCAATATATGTATTAATTATAATATACATCATGCTTTTGTTATTGAAAAATTCCATTCTTCCTTTAATATAGCAGGTTTCAGCTAGTTAAAGTATCACATTTGATCAAAATCACCACTGACCTTACTCTTATAGATAATGAATGCAATAGAAGGGCAGACACAATTTATTTATATCAGGCAACACCCAACCTCTCTGCCTTTTCAGTCACACCTCTGTGAGGTATAATGAACCAGTGCTTATAATATATAAGATGCTGATTAATCATGAAAAATGTCACTTCACTGTAAAGGACCCCACTTCCACTGTTCAAGACCCAGTTAGAGCTAAAAGAAATGTAGTGTGTTAATGGCTTGGAAGGGTATCATTTATTGAAATGACCTTTGTTGCTTAGTAACAGCATGATTTGCAGACTATATTAGAAAATTATAATTAGCATGAGTTTAGCATAATCTGTTCTGGTGTTAGAAACATTAAGTCTCACTATGGGGACGTAAATTAACACGGGAAGGTTCACATTTGGGTCAGCACGATTGTCAGATAATGCTTAACCAAGTCAAATTAATTTCTAATAATTTGTAGAAGGTCCAGTTACCAGTCAGCAGAGAATATCTGGTATTCTGCATGCTAAAGGACCTGCAAAGCCATGATGCCAAGTTTAAAATATGTTACTTGTTCCACTAAAAATAAGAGATTGAAAATCAGAAACAGAAAATGCAAATTCATTTCAGCTTGGTTTGAGCATTTAAAAAAAAATAATTTTTCTGGCACATTTATTTTCATTTTTACTGTTTTAAATGTAAACAGTTAATACTACTGCTGCTACTACTACTACTAATAAAGAATGAAGTTGTTACTGTGGTAGTGTTCTCTATGCTGCAATCTTGTTCCTAACTATAGTTGGTAGGATTCTTTTAACACAAGTATTTAACATAAGTAACCAGGCTGGGGGAACCATCCAGTGTGAACGGTGCCTGCTGGTGTAATCTCTCAGAAAGCAGGTGGGAGAGCTACAGGAGGAGGTGGCTAGGCTGAGGAGCATCCGTGCCCTCAAGAGTGTTCATATGAAGACATCCAAGCAGGGCCGGCTCCAGGCACCAGCCGAGCAAGCTGGTGCTTGGGGCGGCAGCTTGTAGGAGGCAGCATTCCGCCCAATCCTAGGGCGGCACGGCCGCTTTTTTTTGGTTTTTTGTTTCTTTTGTTGTTGTTCCGCTCCGGCCGCCCTGTAGGGGGCAGCGGCGTGGAGGATGGGAGCGCCCTGCAGCAAGCCCAGCAGGGCAGCCCGCGTCCTTCTCTCCCAGCCGACCGGAGTGGTGCAGAGCCCTCCCGGCAGGGGGCACGGCGGGAGGGGCCACATGGCAGCGCCCCGCTGAAGCCCTGGCCGCCCCCTTCTCTCTCTCCCCCCGCTCCCTCCCCCTCCCCCCGCTAGCCGGGGCACATCTGCTGCACAGGGAGTCCCCCTGCACCCTGGCTCTGGCTGCGCCCTGCATCCAAGGCTGAGGAAGCTATCCAGCTACAGAGGACTGCTGTCACACCGCCAAGGGAGGAGGATATGGCTCTGTCACAGGGAGCACACTGGCAGCTGGTTACTTCTGGCAGCAGGCAGTGTTCCACCCATACTCCCAATCTACCCATCATGCTGATGGAAAACCGATATGCTGCCCTGGCAATGTGCAATGAGGAATCACCCCCAAAGGTGGAAGAGGAGAAGCCATGTACCCTCAAGGCTGGGAGGATCACAAGCACCGCTCCCAGGAGGAAATGGAGGGTAGTGGTGGTTGGTAACTCTCTTCTGAGGGGGATGGAGGCACCCATCTGTTGCCCTGACATGGCATCCCAGGAGATATGCTGTCTGCCAGGTGCCCGTATCTGAGATGTTATGGAGGGATTGTCGAGGATCATCCGCCCTCTGTCTACTACCCCATGTGGGCATTAATGATACTGCAAGGCATGACCCTCAGCAGATCAGAAGTGACTACAGGGCTCTGGGAGTAAGGGTGAAGGAGCTGGGAGCATAGGTGGTGTTCTCTTCTATCCTCCGGTAAAGGGTAGGGTAGGGGCCCAGGCAGAGACAGATGCATCCTGGAGGTGAATGCCTGGCTGCGAAGATGGTTTTGCCAGGAGGTCTTCAGCTTCCTTGACCATGGGATGCTGTTCCAGAAAGAAGGACTGCTAAACAGAGATGGGGTCTACCTATCGAGGAAGGGGAAGAGCATATTTGGATACAGACTGGGTAACCTAGTGAGGAGGGCTTTAAACTAGGTTTGGAAGGGGCAGGTAACCAAAGCCCACAGGCAAGTCAAAAACATGGACCTCAGGAGAATGGTCAAATTTGAGGGAGCATGGGCTTTATAGCAGGGATAAAGGAGAGACAAGACAGAACTAGAAGGGGAAATCAAATCAGTATCTTAGATGTCTGTATACTAATGTGAGAAGTATGGGTAATAAGCAAGAAGAACTCAAAATGCTAGTAAATAAACACAACTATGACATAGTTGGCATCACAGAAACTTGGTGGGATAATACACATGACTGGAATATTGGTATAGAAGGGTACAGCTTGCTCAGGAATGGGGAAAAAGGGAGGAGGTATTGCCTTATATATTAAAAATGCATAAACTTGGAATGAGGTTGAGATGGAAATAGGAGACAGACTTGTTGAAAGTCTCTGGGTAAAGATAAAAGGGGTAAAAAACAAGGGTGATGTCATGGTAGGGAGTCTACTAACGACCACCTAACCAGGAAGAAGAGATGGATGAGGTTTTTTTTAAACAACTAACAAAATCATCCAAAGCACAGGACTTGGTGATGATGGGGGACTTCAGCTACTTGGACATCTGTTGGGAAAATAACACAGCAGGGCACAGATTATCCGACACGTTCATGGAATGTATTAGAGACAATTTTTTTATTTCAGAAGATGGAGAAAGCTACTAGGAGAGAGCTTGTTCTAGATTTGATTTTGACAAAGAGGGAGGAACTGGTTGAAAATTTGAAAGTGGAAGGCAGCTTGGGTGAAAATGATCATGAAATGATAGAATTCATGATTTTAAGGAACGGTAGGAGGGAGAATAGCAAAATAAAGACAATGGATTTCAAGAAGGCAGACTTCAGTAAACTCAGGGAATTGGTAAGTAAGATCCCATGGGAAGCAAGTCAAAGGGGAAAAACAATTGAAGACAATTGGCAGTTTTTCAGAGACATTATTAAGGGCACAAGAGCAAACTATCCCACTGAGTAGGAAAGATAGCAAGTATGGCAAGAGACCACCCTGGCTTAACCAGGGGATCTTCAATGATCTAAAAATAAAAAAGAGTCCCACAAAAAGTGGAAACTAGGTCAAATTACAAAGGATGAATATAAACAAATAACCCAAGCATGTAGGGAGAAAATTAGAAAGGCCCAGGTACAAAACGAGATCAAACTAACTAGGGACATAAAAGGAAACAAGAAAACATTCTACAAATATATTAGAAGCAAGAGGAAGACCAAGGATAGAGTAGGCCCGTTACTCAATGGTGGTGGTGGTGGGGAAATAAGTAACAGAAAATATGGAAATAGCAGCAGTGCTTAATGACTTCTTTGTTTTGGTTTTCACCAAAATTGGATGTCTAACATAGTGAATGTCAGTGAAAATGAGGTAGGATCAGAGGCTAAAATAGGAAAAGAATGGGTTAAAAATTACTTAGGCAAGTTAGATGTCTTCACGTCACCAGGGCCTGATGAAATGCATCCTAGAATACTCAAGGAACTGACTGAGGAGATATCTGAGCCATTAGCGATTATCATAGAAAAGTTACAGAAGATGGGAGTGATTCCAGACTGGAAAAGGACAAATATAGCGCCAATATATAAAAAGGAAAATAAGGACAACCCGGGTAATTACAGACGAGTCAACTTAACTTCTGTACCTGGAAAAATAATGGAGCAAATAATTAAGAAATCAATTTGCAAACATCTAGAAGATAAGGTGATAAGTCACAGTCAGCATGGGTTTGTCAAGAACAAATTGTGTCAAACCAACCTGATAGCTTTCTTTGACAGGGCAACAAGCCTTGTGGATAGGGGGAAAGCAGTAGACATGGTATATCTTGACTTTAGTAAAGCTTTTGATACTGTCTCACATGATATATACAGATATAGATAAGAATATAGCAGTAGGGGTATATTACAGATCACATGACCAGGATGGTGATACTGACTGTGAAATGCTCAGGGACATTAGAAAGGCTATTAAAATAAAAAACTCAATAATAATGGGGGATTTCAACTATCCCCATATTGACTGGGTACATATCACCTCAGGAAGGGATGCAGAGATAAAGTTTCTTGACATCTTAAATGACTGCTTCTTGGAGCAGCTAGTCCTGGAACCCACAAGAGGAGAGGCAATTCTTGATTTAGTCCTAAGTGGAGCACAGGGTCAGGTCCAAGAAGTGAATATAGCTGGACCGTTTGGTAATAGTTACCATAATATAATTAAACTTAACATCCCTGTGGCGGGGAAAACACCACAGTGACCCAACACTGTAGCATTTAATTTCAGAAAGGGGAACTACATAAAAATGAGGAGGTTAGTTAAACAGAAAGTAAAAGGTACAGCACCAAAAGTAAAATCCCTTCAAGCTGCATGGAAACTTTTAAAAGACACCATAATAGAGGCTCAACTTAAATGTATACCCAAAATTTTAAAAAAACATAGTCTGAGAACCGAAAAAGAGCCACCGTGGCTAAATAACAAAGTAAAAGAAGCAGTGAGAGGGAAAAAGGCATCCTTTAAAAAGTGGAAGTTAAATCCTAATGAGGAAAATAGAAACTCTGGCAAATGAAGTGTAAAAGTATAATTAGGAAGGCCAAAAAAGAATTTGAAGAACAGCTAGCCAAAGACTCAAAAAGTAATTGCAAAAAAATGTTTAAGTATATCAGAAGCAGGAAGCCTGTTAAACAACCAGTGAGGCCACTCACAATTGAAATGTTAAAGGAGCACTCAAGGATGATAAGGCCATTGTGGTGAAACTAAATGAATTCTTTGCATCGGAGGAGGATGTGAGGAAGATTCCCAAACCCAAGCCATTCTTTTTAGGTGACAAATCTGAGGAACTGTCCCAAACTGAGGTGTCATTTGAGGAGGTTTTGGAACAAATTGATAAACTAAACAGTAATAAGTCACCAGGACCAGATGGCATTCATCCAAGAATTCTGAAGGAACTCAAATGTGAAATTGCAGGACTACTAGCTGTTGTCTGCAACCTATCATTTAAATCAGCTTCTGTACCATATGACTGGAGGGTAGCTAATGTGATGCCAAATTTTAAAAAGGGCTCCAGAGGAGACCCTGGCAATTACAGGCTAGTAAGCCTGACTTCGGTACCGGGCTAAACTAGTTGAAACTATATTAAAGAACAAAATTGTCGGACACATAGATGAACATAATTTGTTGGGGAATAGTCAACATGGTTTTTGTAAAGGGAAATCATGCCTCACCAATCTACTAGAATTCTTTGAGGGGGTCAACAAGAATGTGGACAAGGGGGATCCAGTGGATATAGTTGTATTTAGATTTTCAAAAAGTCTTTGACAAGGTCCCTCACCAAAGGCTCTTAAGCAAACTAAGCAGTCATGGGATAAGAGGGAAGATTATCTCATGGATTGATAACTGGTTAAAAGATAGGAAACAAAGGATAGGAAGAAATGGTCAGTTTTCAGAATGGAGAGAGGTAAATGGTGTCCCCCAGGGTTCTGTACTGGGACAGTCCTATTTAACATATTCATAAATGATCTGGAAAAAGGGGTAAACAACGAGGTGGCAAAATTTGCAGATAGATAGATAAGTCCCAGGCATACTGCGAAGAGCTACAAAAGGATCTCTCAAAACTGGGTGACTGGGCAACAAAATGGCAGATGAAATTCAATGTTGATAAATGCAAAGTAATTGGAAAACATAATCCGAACTGTACATATAAAATTATGGGGTCTAAATTAGCTGTTACCACTCAAGAAAGAGATCTTGGAGTCATTGTGGATTGTCCTTTGAAAACATTGACTCAATGTGAAGCAGCAGTCAAAAAAGCAAACAAAATGTTGGGAATCATTAAGAAAGGGATAGATAATGAGACAGAACATATCATATTGCCTATATATAAATCCATGATATGCCCACATCTTGAATACTGTGGGCAGATGTGGTCGTCCCATCCCCAAAAAGATATATTGGACTTGGAAAAGGTTCAGAAAAGGGCAACAGAAATGATTAGGGATATGGAACGGTTGCTGTATGAGGAGCGATTAAAAAGACTGGGACTTTTCAGCTTGGAAAAGAGACGACTAAGGGGGGATATGACCGACGTCTATAAAATCATGACTGGTGTCGAGAAAGTAAATAAGGAAGTGTTATTTACTCCTCTTCATAACACAAGAACTAGAGGTCACCAAATGAAATAAATAGGCAGCAGGTTTAAAACAAACAAAAGGAAGGCCAAGACTATAACAGGGTTCAAAAAAGAACTAGATAAATTCATTTGAGGATTGGGACCTTAAGATTGTCCCATCACTTATTTTTATTTTATTTAAATATATTTCTATATTAAAGGCTAGGGTGTATGTTTAGCATATATTTCCCTTGGATATGAGGGATGCAGACACTCACCTTTCCAATAAGACTTCCAAAAGGCACCTCTCTGGAGCTTTAAGAACAAAGGCAAATGGGCGAGCCCATGATCCTGACCCTTCCAGCCCACTTTGGGAGGGCTAGTGCCACATTCAACACTAACCTCAAGGAGTTGTGCTTACTGAGCATACTTTGGCTAAACAAAAATACACACATACACTAAAATCAAAACAAGAAACAATAAAGCCTGTGCAATATTTGAACAACTAAACTGGATGCGTGCCTAACCTTAGTAGTCACGGAAGACAACACCTCTCAACAATTAAAATGTTTCAAAGAGAAACCTTTAAAATTTAAGTCTTCATGGGGAGTAAGCTAGTTATGAAACTATGTCTAAAAGATACCCAGATTTATGGGCTCATCTTGTTTGTAAAGATAAGTTCCTGGAAAGCGGTTAATAATGTGATAACTCCAAAGATTTTCCAATTGTATGCTTTGCAATCTTTCAAGAAGACAGACTTCCTCTGAGAGACTGACTCTTAAGAAGATGTGTTTTTCTAGTGACATGACCCCTCAGGAAAGCTGTCGCCATTGTGCCAAATTGGTATCAGGCCTAAATGACATTAGCATCATCACCAAGTTGTTAAAAGTCATCAGAATTTCTTGTAATAAAGATAAAAATCAGCTAATTGGCAGTCGCCATGAATTTTGGCATAATCTCTTGATATTTCAAATTCTTCTTACAACTGGAGCAATTTCTTGTTTTCTCCCAGGAAAACATAGTAATTGATTCTGTGGTTGAGTTACATCAAGCTGTATACATGTATTTTGAAAGTTTAGTAAGGTTTCCTATCTGTCTTTTACCCTGGTTTGCAGTATTATGTTTTTGCTTTGTTTTGTTATTTATCATTTCACAATTTACCTTCTTTTAAAAAATGTTTAATTTGGGCAATACATCAAAGGAAAAGCAGTTAGACGTAATTTATTGTATTGAACATATTTCTTGCTAATTAGAGGCATATACTGTCCCTTTACTTTTGTCGACTTCTGAAAGATTTCTATCTTTGTTCCCAGATTAAAAAGAAGGTAGGAACCCAATGTGATTCCCATTTAAATCAAAGGGATTTTCATTAATTACTTCAATGGGCTCAGGGTCCAGATTGAGTTTTAGAAAAAAATATGTCCAAAGAGGATCAAGAGAAGCCAAACACTTGGGCTACATCGTGTCACTGGGGGTGCCTGGGACAGCCCTCACTGGAAATGCCAGGGTCAGGGCATGCTCCAAAACGGAGAACAGATACTCCCAAGACTAGTGGGTAACACTGAAGTTATTCTCCTCAACCAGTCACAAACTGTGCTTCTGATTCCCCACACTGGTTATCAAGAAGCAAAGAAAGAAACCACACAGCCCCCTTTATTGCTTTCCAGTTCTCTGGCTCCCAGTCAGCACCTATGTCCAGTACAGTGAGAAGTTATTTTTAAAACTCTGCTCACATATACAAAATGTTGTTCTGACCCCAAATGGTCAGCCACATTACCTGGTCAGTATAGGTTTGGATCTTACCCAAAATACCACACTGCCAGCCAATTCTTTAGTATCTAAAACTAAAGGTTTATTATAAAGAAAAAAGGAAGAAGAAGAAGAAGAAGAAGAAGAAGAGATGTTAAATGGTAGAGCAATCACATACATACAAAGACTTCAAAGTCCATATATTAGATTCCTAGCAGTATTGGTGAGTTTGCTGGCTTGAAAGTCCCTCTGGAGTACATCCACAGCTTGGATGGATTATTCAGTCCTTTGTTCAGAGCTTCAGTTTGTAGCAAAGTTCCTCCAGAGGTAAGAAGCAGGACTGAAGACAAAATGGAGAAGATGCAGCTGCCTTGTATAGTCTTTTGCCATGCGGCCTGTACTTCCTTTGTTTCAAGCACAAGATGCCCAGCACATGGCTTGAAAGCCTTAGAGTTCTGTCCATAGGCATGCCCCTACATGCCTTGCTGAGTCATAAGGTGTATCTGCCTCCTCTCAATGGGTCAGTTGTATAGTTGATGGTCCTTAATGGGCCATCAAGCAGGCTAGGCAGTGCGGATGCCAAACTATCTGGGGGTGTCACCCAGAAGCATAGCACAAGTTTGAAATACAGACATACATACATATCTATAACTCATAATACAAAGGTGATACAAACACATAAATAAGATTATCATATCTGGCAAATTATAACATTTTTGCAGATACCTTACATGGCCTATCTGGCATAACTCATTACAATTTTACAATATTGATATTCATAATATCCTCAAGTGTCCCCCAGATTCCATACAGCATCCATCACACATTATACTACTCATCTTTATTTTTTTTAAAGGGAACATAAAATTGTCAAATCCCAGAGTTCATGCACCAGTTCTTATTGCACATGCAAACTTTGGAAGAACATCTTTTCAAAGTCTCCGTTTTGTTCTGTTTCCTTAGAAGAGATGAAATATTCTGATGAATAATCAACTATCAAATGTGTATTCTTTAAAATACACAATCACTCCACAAGAGACAAAACGCAGTAGAGTTCTACATGCAATGAAAACAATTACATGTATCTTAATATAGCATATATTATGCTTTTTATCTGTCATTATTTATTTGGGACTTTTTCCAAGTACATGCTAGGTTTGAAAAGTGAGTGTTAGATAGATAATAGAGTATATTATCTCCTGGGTGTGTACGGATGCTTGAATAGATAAGGCCAGCCCAGAGGTGATGTGTAATGTGGTTTAAATACAATACTGTATCAAACTACCTTTAGACCTACTCACATCTACTCTAATGATGTGTAGGAGCATCTAAGGATAAAGGGATCTAATTACACCGTGTCTGAATTTGGCCTAATAATTTGAGACACAAGGTCCTGTAGAGAGAGGGTGTGTGTGTATGTGTGCAAATGCACCACTGAAGAGAACACTGGACTGGGTGTCAAGAGATCTGGACTCTATCTCTGCAACTGCCCTGCTGTTTGACTATGATAATGTCACCTTATTTCTGTCTCACTTTCCCCATCTGTACAAAGGGGATAATGATACTTTTTCTCCTTTGAAAAGTGCTTTGAGAGCTATGAATGAAAACAGTTACAGGAAAGCTAAGTATTTTATTAATATAGATAGGCAAAAACTCCAAATTACTTCTGTTTGAGTTTTGGCTATTCATGAACTTCAGAATTTGACCCAAACTCATGTTGAACAAATTCATGCTAACTGATAACTTTTTAGTGTCTCATTCTAAGTAAAGCCCTTCTAGTGAGTGAGAAAGAGAAGAGAGGATAGCAAATAATAATCCATTTCCTGAAGAAGAAACAAAATCTGAAAAAATATAATAAATACAATAATAATTGTAAGCATCTTATGTATGAAATGATCCTTAAATAAGGACTAATGTAGGTCTTGTTCCCATGATGAATCTCTAATTTACAATGTTCTTTGAATATCAACTTCTAGATGAACAGTCACAAACACATATGACTCTGATCTTAGCCCTAAATGGGGTTCTCTGAATGTAGTTACATTTTTCAAAACCTATCCAGTCAACAAGGAAATGAAGTTAAATGGGTTGAGTTGTTATTAGGGATGGACAAACTCATTTTTCCTCATTTTAAATCCACTTCAACATTGTATGACTTGGACGTTATTAGATTTGCATGCCCCTTGGGGTAGGCTGGGGGCTTGTAAATAGGGAAGAATAGTAGAAAAAAGAAGAGAGAAAAATTCTAATAAAAATACAGTATATATTACATAGATCTTGAACATTTGCTTTTTCCTACCTAACTTTTGGATGGTGTTCTTACATTCCTACATAACAAAAGCTTTTAGCTATTAAAATATGGGTCTAAATTATAAGGAAATGGTTTGCTTATATTTTAACTTGTCTTGTGCATCCAAAAATAGATTGAGGTTTGCCAATCTTTAACTATAATAATTGTTTCTCCTTTCTTGAGGAAGAAGTTATTCTTTCAAAATCAGATCAACATTGTGGGCTTATATGTGGTGTTTACCTTGCAAAAGCCAATAATTCATAATGGTTTCCTTGTGTGTCAGACTGACCCTTTCAGAAGAGGTCTAATCCTCCCCATCATTTTCTAGGGTACCTATTAGTTTCTTAGCGGCCCTGTGTGCTGAAAAAGAGGAAATCTATAAAATAAAATAATAAAAAACCTTATTGAAATTTTTTTCCACCCAATTAAAATTGCTGTGGGTAACAATGTGTACAAGTAGAAAATGTAACTAATAATATTATGTTACCTTGAACTTCAAATGAAACATCATTCATGTTCTCAAGGCTAGAGTTACAAAGGGTTATTTCCTCCTTAAAGAAGACCTTATGTCATGGCAACCTGACTCAGGAGGATGAGCTGATTTCCTGTAGAACTTATCCACTCCACTTATTGGAGACACAAGATGGGTGAGGTAATACTGAGAGAGACAAGCTTTCACACTTACATAGAGCTCTCCTTCAGATCTGGGAAATATAACACTGGTCTACAATTTTTGAGAAGTCATCTGCTTCAGAGATAAAATGTGCTATTTATTATGTATTTTGATGTGCTGAATTCAAATATGACAATTAAAACAACTGATTGGCTACTGTTTCTAAGATATTTAAGTTTTTACATTTTATGTCTATGTATATTGTGTAGATAGTAGAGTTTTAATCATAAATTGTAAACCTAGGTCTTTTCATGTGTTTATGGTTGCTTTACATGATAATATTTCACCTGTCCTGTTTATGTAACACTTTAAAAATCAGCAAAAGGGTTATATAAATAAAATTTATTATGAAACAAAAGGCAAAAAACTATTATGTACATAGTTTAGTCCTATTCAGTGTCTACTCGGCGCTTCTTGGCTTGTCTCTTGTATTCATTAAATGGAGCATCTCTTGTCACTGTCCAGCAATAGTCTGCAAGCATTGATGGGCTCCATTTGCCCTGATAGCGTTTCTCCATTGTTGTAATGTCCTGGTGAAATCGCTTGCCGTGCTCGTCACTCACTGCTCCGCAGTTCGGTGGAAAAAAATCTAGATGAGAGTGCAAAAAATGTATCTTTAGTGACATGTTGCAACCAAGGCTTTTGTATGCCTTGAGGAGGTTTTCCACCAACAACCTGTAGTTGTCTGCCTTGTTGTTTCCGAGAAAATTTATTGCCACTAACTGGAAGGCTTTCCATGCTGTCTTTTCCTTGCCACGCAGTGCATGGTCAAATGCATCATCTCGAAGAAGTTCACGAATCTGAGGACCAACAAAGACACCTTCCTTTATCTTAGCTTCACTTAACCTTGGAAATTTTCCACGGAGGTACTTGAAAGCTGCTTGTGTTTTGTCAATGGCCTTGACAAAGTTCTTCATCAGACCCAGCTTGATGTGTAAGGGTGGTAACAAAATCTTCCTTGATTCAACAAGTGGTGGATGCTGAACACTTTTCCTCCCAGGCTCCAATGACTGTCGGAGGGGCCAATCTTTCTTGATGTAGTGGGAATCTCTTGCACGACTATCCCATTCGCAGAGAAAACAGCAGTACTTTGTGTATCCAGTCTGCAGACCAAGCAAGAGAGCAACAACCTTCAAATCGCCACAAAGCTGCCACTGATGTTGGTCATAGTTTATGCACCTCAAAAGTTGTTTCATGTTGTCATAGGTTTCCTTCATATGGACTGCATGACCAACTGGAATTGATGGCAAAACATTGCCATTATGCAGTAAAACAGCTTTAAGGCTCGTCTTCGATGAATCAATGAACAGTCTCCACTCATCTGGATCGTGAACGATGTTGAGGGCTGCCATCACACCATCGATGTTGTTGCAGGCCACAAGATCACCTTCCATGAAGAAGAATGGGACAAGATCCTTTTGACGATCACGGAACATGGAAACCCTAACATCACCTGCCAGGAGATTCCACTGCTGTAGTCTGGAGCCCAACAGCTCTGCCTTACTCTTGGGTAGTTCCAAATCCCTGACAAGGTCATTCAGTTCACCTTGTGTTATGAGGTGTGGTTCAGAGGAAGAGGATGGGAGAAAATGTGGGTCCTGTGACATTGATGGTTCAGGACCAGAAGTTTCATCCTCTTCCTCTTCCTCGTCTGACTCAAGTGAGAATGATTCTGATGCATCAGGAACCGGCAGTCCTTCTCCGTGGGGTACTGGGCGTATAGCTGATGGAATGTTTGGCTAATGCACAGTCCACTTTTTCTTCTTTGACACACTGGAGGCACCATGCAGAAGTAACAATTGCTGGTATGATCTGTTGGCTCTCTCCAAATCATTGGCACTGCAAAAGGCATAGATTTCCTTTTCCTGTTCAACCACTGGCGAAAATTTGTTGCACAAGTGTTGCAGCATATGTGTGGGGCCCACCTCTTGTCCTGATCTCCAATTTTGCAGCCAAAATAAAGGTGATAGGCTTTCTTAACCATAGTGGTTATACTGCGCTTTTGTGATGCAAAAGTCACTTCACCACAAACATAGCAGAAGTTATCTGCACTGTTCACACAAGTACGAGGCATCTCTGCTCACTTTGGCTAAACAGAAATGTGTCCCTTTGCAAAATCAAACACTGACAAATAAGAGAGCATGACACTGTATGATTTCTAGAGCTGATATAGGGCAATTTGTTCAGCTGAGTGATGTAAGCTTCGTTATGATTGCATCATCCATGACTTCTAGGAATAACATGATGCAATTCATATCATGTATGACGCAATACCAGCTTCAGATTGCATCATTCATTGTTTTGCCTAAAAAGCAAGTACTGTCCAAACCCAGTCATAGATTTATTCATAGATCCAGTCAAAGATGTATTTTAGTCATTTCTGGTTTAAATTGAGATCCCTTCCCTTTATAACTCACTTATCCTCCACCATTCCCAAGTCAAGGGTCGTATATACTGACCCAATAGCATATCTTGAAAACTAGAGCCAATCAACAATTTTAAGCATCATTTTCGTTCTCGGTGACCCAGAATTAGTAAAGTTTGACTACATTTATTTCAGAAGCATTTTGGCTGTAGAGCAGTGTATTATAATCAGAATACGTTTCCCAGACCTGAAGGAGAGCTCTTTGTAAGCTCAAAAGCTTTTCTCTCTCACCAACAGAAATTGGTCCAATAAAATATCCTGGGACTGACACGGCTACAACAACACCGCACACAACTCCACTAATGTCAGACTTAGAATTGGTAGAGGACTCCTCCACCTTTGGGACACTTTGATACCCCAATGTTCCCCGAATTAGACTCTCTATCTCTTTTTTGTCTGTCTTAGGCACTATCTCTGTGATATCTAAGCACTGCTCTGATGGTTGGACCATGACAAAATAAACATTGTTTTAACTGAGAAATCCAGTGTTACTCCAAAAAACAAAATCAGTCCCAGAAACCACGTGAGTTTGCCATATAGCTGTCATTGCTGGATAGCACATTTCATGCAGCAGCTTCAGGGGAAAAATAAATCACGGAAACCTTGTTACACCACTAGTTCTCCAGAAACTGATGGAGAATGCTGAAACTAGCTAGAACCATTATTCACTAATACTGACCAGGTGGCATCATTCACCCAGGCCTCTAATAAGCACAATATTAAAGCCCAAATTCAGGAAAGTGCTTAAATTTAAGCATGTGAGAAGTACCATTGAAGAAAAAGGAATACTCACATGCTTAAAGTATCTTCCTGAATCAGCGCCTAAATCATAGAAGAAAGTTTTGAATTACAGAATCTCAATACAATCTGCACTAACAATAGACTGAGGTGCTGAGTTACCCCCCTACCCAAAGTAAAAGGAGCATGTACCAAATGTCTTAACCACAGGGGCTCTTAAAGTCAACCCACAATGATTATAAGGATCTGAGGGGCCCTGGATGTTTCCTTCCCTTCCAGGACATATTCCCAGTTGCTTACATTGTACATGTATGTCACCCTAGAATGGGTCCCATTGAGGGCACAAAGGCACTGCAGTTACATCCTAGGAAATCTGCCAATAAGATAGGTGTTTGCCTCTTCTTGACCTTACTAAATAGTACCTGAGTCTGCTGGTGGAAAGATCGAATCAGGTGGAGTCTAGTGGAAGTGAGTGGGGAGGAAAGAAAATGGCTTGACCATGTAGAGGAGGACAATGGTTTTCCACTGTCAGGAACCAGTGAACAGCTCTTCAGTTCAGTGACGGACCGGCAGAGGCCCAATGGAAGTGGTTGACTGATGTCATTGGATGCTGATATTCCTGATGTGAGAGAGGCAAATGATGTCCCAACATGTTTGGAGGGAGATTCAAGGGAAGGAGGATCTTGGATCCAGATGCTTAGAGGACACTACTCGTGGTTCCAAGTTGCTTGGGTGCCAGGGAAAGAAAAAGGGTATCTCCAGGCACTTGAAAGACAACAGCAGAAGATGGAGGAGAATTCAGAATTGGAGTCCCCTCAATCCTGTCCTCAGGCAGTACAGTGTCTGGGGGAGGGTGATGTTGACATTATAAACTCTATAACAGAGAACAAATAAAGGAAAACCTAATATTGCTTTGGATATACCATAATTAAAATCTATTGAAAAGTGAAGCCTAGATATGGTATAACTTTGGCAAATTTGTTCAGTTTGTAGATTGTGCATAACTGGTTCATCTAAAGGATTCTCTTGAGGAGCAGCTCTGATTGTTTTATTTGTGATTGTCAGAGAACTCTAGTTGTATGCATTAAAAGAGAGCAGAGTTGAATTAATAAACATTTGAAGTCACATTAAGGTCGCCATATAATTCCCATTTAAAGGGACACTGTCAAGGAAATTCAAAGTATAGATTTACATTTTTAGGGGGATTATACAAAATCTAAAACTACTAAATATTTTAATTTTATGTTTTATTTATTTTTTGAATGTAAACATTCTGGCAGTGTGTGCATATAAAGAATTACAACATTAGACTAGTGAATTAGCTCTTTAACTGAAGCTGATTAATCAGTTTCCATTGTCCAAGTGAGTGAAACACAAAATGTAAACTGAGATCATTAAAAACTTCCAAATTATTAAACCAATAATTCTTTTTATATTATCTAATGAGTTATTACTTGTAATGCTGGTATGGAAATCCACTCCTTAAATATTATATTTAGTCTGATAGTGCTCCTTTAAAGAGTAGCTTCCATCACGAGACTTCATCTGTCCTGACTTGAAGAGAGGGGAGTACAAATGAAAAGTTAGCACCACTGTAGCTTTAGATGTTACACAAAGATAGGTTTATAATGTGGGCTCTGCCTTTATTGGCCGGTCTGTTTAGTAGTCAGATTATTAAAATGACCAGTCTGGACAAATCCTGACTTTGCTGAGAACATTATAATGACATAGAGTTGAATATAGAATAATTAGAGAGAATTCTACTTGAGAAAGAGATACAGTGAAATTCCTTAAACAGATTTTTAAGACTGCTGTGAACATTTTTTGCTTTGGCTTGAATAAGTGTGTTCCACTTTAATGCGATTATTCTGATGCTTCTATCAGGTTTTGTGTGCAATTTTCTGCCAGTTTTGAGACAGTCTTTCTGTTTTTCAACAAAATTTCCTTTCTGTTGGGTTACCAGTAATGTCTTTATAGCTGATCAAATGCAGTTGAGTTAACTGACAGGTAAATTATTATAAATAATTGTTGTCCCTGATTTATATATTTCAATTATGTCCATATTTGTTTTGTAGACTGGTTGCCTTTTAAAGTTTGAGTTGTTAATATACTTTGCAATCCAGTTTTAAGACATTTTCCCCCCCAGGCTGGCTGCCTATTTAGAAGACCATTTAAATCTGAGACATACTGTTTCTCTACTATCCTATCATTCTGCTTGGGAAAGAAAGGAAGTTGGCATCCATTCAGGAAGTAGACAAATAAGAGAGGTATTAAGACAAGCTATAGGATGATGTCTAGTATCATTTACATTTCCCATAAAACTCAGCTCAACCAAGTCCACTCCCTGTTGTTATGAAAGGAAAATAGAGCACATCTTAATTTTGTACTTCAGCTACCATTTCTCCCAAGAGAAAAGGGGTTATTGTAATTCCAGCTTAGTGCATAAAACTGATAACTCATGCTGTTGGGACTGCTTATTTATTTCTAAATTCATTCCAGCCTTTATAAATCAACTGAGCATTGAGCATTTGAAGAGTGATCCTGGAAAATTATTTTGCATAAGCAATAGTAAACAGTGACATTACTTTCTGTCAGTGAATGAAAATGATCCATACGATTCCCAGTGGCTTAATGAGCAGAAACAGTGACTGTAGCCATGAATAGCTCACTGGCTGAATTTTGGCAGTAGTAAAAGCCACGTTGATCAGCTGTGCTTTCACTATTAAGTATCTTTCAAATCAGTTGGAATTACTTATTTTGGAAATTTAGAAAGGCACAAAGGGGAAGATTTGGCATGAAACCCCCCCCCCTCTCCTCCCCACACACTCAAATACCTTAACAGCAAAATTAGCAGTCACTGTACTTTGGGACTTTTATTTATTTATTTATTTATTTATGCACAAAATGGTGCCAAGAAGTTTTATATTCTGTGAAGCATCCCATCGTGCCACAAAAGTACTATGCACAGCCTATGCAAATTCAGCATAGATAGGTATGCCAAGTTTTTGGTCTTTAAATAGGACCCCATTACTTCAACCAATTTCACTGTCAAAACCATTACATAGGGTTTTTTTTTCTTTAAAAAAAAAAAAAAAAAAACAGTTTCAGATTATCTGTAACTTGGGTTTCACCTTCACAAACCACTAAGTGAGCCAATGCAAACTCTTTGCAACACTGTACAGAAAAACTGATATTGCAAATAAAAGAAATGAATACAAAGGCATAAATGACAGCACCTTTCCTTTTTTTCTTCTTCATTTTGTTTCAATTCTGCTGAATGATCAGGTGATAGCCACATTAAGTTGAAATAAGTGAATCTACTGACACATCTTATGATTCTACCACTGCATTTTGTCAATGCAAATTAGGGAAACTTTCAAAACACAATATAAATTAGAACAATTTACAGTAGCTATAACACCAGTGGAATACTTAGTCCCCTTCCCACCAATATAAGTGTTTTAAGTGTTCACTTAGGGCCTGATCCAAACACCATTGCAGCTAATGGTTATCTTTATATCCCCCTAAGAGGGCTTTGGATCAGCTTTTAAAAAAGTTTGTATCAAATTCTGCTCAATTTACTCCGCACAAATAGCTTTGGTGTAGTAATCTATGGGCTTGAATGTGAAAGTTGTTGAGCCCTCTGTCCCCAGTTCATCAATGTACTTAAGCATGTGCTTAACTTTAATTTCCATTCAAATCAATGGGACTACTCACAGGTTTAAAGTTGCGTGTTGTTAGGGTTGATGGATTGGGGCTAGACTGCTCAGTAGTTTGCATCACTGAGCCTTGTGTGAGTATGATGAGGATGGTTTAACTTTGAGCACAGTACCAGGTACAATAAATGGTTATTTAGTAAACGTGACTATAAACGATGATGAAAATATGTTACGCTTCACTTTTTCAATGGCAGTTTCGCACAGAGCTTCCACTATGCGTTTTATATTTGCAGATTATGTTTGTGCATTAGCACATGGGTATGGGAATTATATAGCTATCTAGCAACCCAATCCCTTATGCACAGGAGTTTAGAATCTCAACATTTCTTATGAGTGAGGATTACTCATGTGGCTAGGATAGGCACTGTGGCATGGAAGTTATTTTTAACAGACTGCAGCATATGCAGTGCCAATCAATATGCTGTAAAGAGTAAAAACATGCTGGGAAAAACCCTCTCAGTATTTTTTGTGTGATTGCAAAGAAAAGATCACTGATGTTTTGGTAATCTGTCATTTTGGTAAAGGGTATAAATAGAATGAATAATAGAAACAAATTGATCCTGGTATTGGTAAGGTAAAGATTGTGAATAGAGTGAAAACTGGTGTTAAATTGTGAATAAAAATCAGTAAGGAGAAATCAGATTGTGATATCAGGGTTCCATCCTTTTCACATACTGCACTACAACCCAGAAGGCTGTTACACATAACTCTATAGTCCTTCTAACCAAAACATATATAAATCAAAAATAAGACTACAATGTTATATGCTATATAGCTACTGTGAAAACGACATGGAAGCAGATTAGTAATCTTTATGAACATTAGAAAACTAGTTCCTCTTGCTGTATCTGCATATGGTAGTCATCCTTGTTCAGTGAGCTTATTAGAATAACAAAATGGCTTTGTTTGATAGTGTACCGTGGTGCAAATGATACTCTACAGGAACCTCAGCAACTGTTCTGCAACCCAAATCCCGTGCTTCCCATGGAAAAAGTGTCACATAACACTGTGCACAACAATGCAGAATGGTCACCCTTCAGGTTTTTACTTGCTGATTTCACAGGTAGTGAAAATGGCTGCCATACTTGATGCAAATACAAGACAACTGAGAATGTGTTCATATGGTCCTTCTCTGATTTCCTTGCTTTGGAAAAATAGTATTTTCCTGTGTAGCTCTGTTAAATTCTCAATATGGCTGAAGGGCAGGCACTTTCTCATATAATAGAACTTTATTGCAGAACAGAGGTTTTTTAAATTCAGTCTGAGAACAAAATTTGGAAATACTAAAAACCCTAATGTGAATTTCTCCCTTAGAAACTGGATGTGCAGCTCAGCAGAGTATGTTCCTTTGAGAGTATTAATTAATTTGAATTTATTAGCCTATTTTCATTAGGAAGACAATTATCATTCTGTTTATTTGAGGCAATTAATTAAACACTTCATTCAGTTTTCCAAGTCATAGTCAAACTGTGAGGCTTTCAACATAGCATATACCCCAAAGTAGAAAGACTTCTTTCCTTGCGGAGTCCTCTGTACCCTTTTTTGTGCCTTAAGCATCCTATCATTTTAGCTCTTTTTTTAATTTCAACTCACCATTAAGATGGGAAATATCTATCCACCAGTATTGAGTATTTATACAGCCCCCATCACCATAGCATCTAAGTGACTCACAATCTTTGATACTTCCCAGTCATTGCCCTTCCAGGTGCAGAGGGATGGCCACAATGACCATGGTCTTAGCATGAGTGCTGTGCAGGAAATCCCCTGAGTCCACACAAAACTATTATTGAATTCTAAGCAGCTGTAACCAGAAATGAGGGATGGGCCAGTGATGAGGGTATTGGACTTGAGAGGCCTAGGTCCTATTCCCTGCTGTGCTACATACATCCTGTGTGACCTTGGGTAAGTTATTTAAAATTTCTGTGTTTCAGTTCCTTGTCTGTAAAATGGGGGTACTAGCAATTCACCCCACACACCCTTGTAAGCCAACCCGTGGGAGCATTTTGTGTGTGGATGCGAGACATTTTTATAATTTTGAGCAGGAACAAATGGTACTTAGCACAGGCATCATCAAGGCCTCAGTGTGCCATCCCTAGAACTCCAGAGTCATTCTGCTGATGCTTTTGAGCACGGGAAGAATGCTTCTGGGAACTGTGAGTAGCATAGTAACCTTCTGAAGCTCCCACAACATAGCTGTGGCTTCTACAACCACAGCACTCAAAAACTAAGCCCGTATTGTTACTTTATTTGTTTCTCTGAGAAAGACAGCATGTGGAACTTCAGCTTTTTCTCTTCCTTATGTTTTTATTCCGAGCCTCAGAGTTCAATAGAAGTTAAGTGCTCTTTTCTTTCTTTGAACTTCACAGGGTTTTATTTAAACTCTTATCCCTGCCTCTCCTTTAAAACATGTTTATTAAATTTTTAAACTAACATAACAAAATAACATAGAAAAAGACATCAGAAGGAGCCATAAACACAGAATAATTAGGAGATCAATAAACGAGTCAGTAATTCTTAGATGACTTTCAAATGACCTTCCAGAATAAAAAAGGCTAACACTGTGTAGGACATACAAACCTTAAATGACAGTTAATGTGCCAGATAAATTTGAGTAGGTTACTAATGTTGATTTAGCTGTCTTCATTGTGGAGAGCTCTGCAGATCATAGAATAAAAGAATATAAAGAGAACAAAAGGGGCATGCACAACAAAGAAATATGCATAAAAGAAATACACAGGATAATGTACTTGACAGAAACAGCCATCTATTTCTTTGTTAACATAAAGACAGGAAGTAAGGACTGAACAGATAATAAACTAGCAGAATATTTCACCAAAACCCACTCTCAAGTTCATCATTGCTAATATTAAAGCATTACTCCCTCAGGAACTGAGCATGCAGCTTCTATAGCATTTCAGCCTCGAATTGATTGAAAAATTGTGAATAAAACCTATGATTCCCTCACAGCTGAGTAAAGAACTAAGTACCCGTCAACTGAGGCAGACCAGATTAGAAGGCTTTTGCCATTTCTTCTGGTTCCAGTGCTTTATGGCTGGATAGAGAAAGTAGTTACTAGTCTATTTTTAAGTGATTCTCCTAAGGTTACTGATGAATTGGCATAACCCTAGTTTTGTGTGAGGTTGACTGAAATATTACACTTAGGTATTTTGTTAAAATGGTAATAGAAGTTTATAGTTGTGAGTGGGGCCCTTTCCTTTTATTGTGATTCAATATGTAGCATTTCCAAAGTGCCTTCTCAATTTATGGGGCCTGGGAAGTGTGGGACTCAAAGGAGAGTAGGTAGAACAATGGAAAAATGTAATTGCAAAATCTAATTCTTGACTCCATTCAACAATGTTCATTTTTAAATCAACATTTGGATGTCTAGCTCTGCTTTGGATTAAAATCCACATTCACACATGTATGAAAATATTTACTTGCTATTCATTATTCACTACTGATCATTTATTATTTTAGAGTTTAAAAAAAAATGTCACTCATACAATCAAGAAACAGAGACCAAAGAAATCTCATGAGCCTAAACCTGGTCCCATTACAGCCAATGGGAGTTTTTTTAGTTTTTATCCCAAGTAACTTAAGTGATCATTAGCAGAGAATGAACAATGAATACTCCTATTGCCCAATTGACTGATTAATCTAAGAGAGAGAACATTAGTCAAATTATGTGGTCAAATAATTACAAATAATGGAAGGATTCAGGAAAATCATGGTCAGTTTGTGCATGAATCATTATCAGGAAAAAAGGGGTTGCATTTATTGACTAACTTGAGGAAGCAGCTGTCCACAGAACAGAGAAGGAAGCAGCGTAGGAATACGTTGACTGCCCTGGAAAAAAGGAATATTAAAAACTTAGCATTGGTTCACTCATTTTTTTTTTTTTTTGGTCTTAGACAAATTATACCAGGCGACCGGTACTATGTCTCCATCTTCACATCCCAGTGTAAAGCAGCATATTTCTTTTCATTTTGGATGACATTTTATGTTACGCCTATGACAGTTTAATTTCAGTTAACCACTGCTAACAGTGAGAACTCACAAAGAAAGCAGGCAGTCATGCAGTCATTGACTGTGTATGTAAATGATGTAATCCATTGTGTTGGGTCATTGTGGAGGACTCTTATTATAAAATTGTTCTGCCCCATCACTATAAAAACCGTTTTGCATGACTGACATTTATAAAATATACTGTATGTAGTTATGCAAAACTACCTAAAGCTGTCATAGCTGAAGCACTTTATTTAAGGGTGAGATCTTAAGTCACAGATGTTTTTATTGTTGATTCAGAGCTCCAAATGTATATCCATTAGTTAAGGCTTCATTCTGGGGCCTCACTTTTTTTCATGCATTACCCTTTTATCTTGAATAAATCATATGAAACTGCTTACATGGGGTTTGTATTCTGCTTTTGGAGCATTGATACCCTTCTCCTTTACCCCTTTTGCTCAATAAACCATTACTCCCTAGACCCACACCTTAGCCACATCCCCACTGTTTTCAAAGGACTGGAAGGGGCTCTGTTGATGCTACATCTTAATCAGCCAGCAGGATGAATGTTAAGCAATACAAGATACCCTGGTATATTATATGTTGAATGCTGCCTCCACAGGTCTCTCACACTTTGCTGGTTGAGAGATTGAGAAATGAGAACTTCAGCTTTGTACATGGCAGAATTGAGAACTACCACCGCCCAACAGGAATAGTCTATTTTAAACCCTCAGTCTTCACCTTTCAATAACACCTCCCCCAATTCTTTCCCTGTAGTTATGGGAGATTAACAAACACAATCTTATTCTGAAATCCCCCTTAGTCTGAGATTCTGCATGGTATCTGAGGTGCCCATTGCTAGTAAATGAATGACACGAGTTTTAGTGTTTCATTTGTGATTGCCTTCTACCATCACAAAATATACCTGCTACCTCCACAAAGTCCCCGAGCACAAATGGCCCATTGAACTTGGATTCAAAGAATACATTCATGCTCAGCACCTTCATTTAGCAATGCTGTGTGTGCTGCTTTAGTTTTGCTGGACTGAGTTTTATATCCTGACCAATAACTGCTGAGTTTGTTTTTTCCCCCATCAGTAAATATTCTGATAAAAAGTTAAAAATAGGTGGATATGCTGTTTTTCTGGTATAGCATTGTTTTATTATATTTGCTCCATAGGTGATTGGTACAACAATATTGTTATATCAGAATAGAATAACATGCTTTGCATGTACGTAGCATAGTCATATGTTAGTATCTGCATCAGCATTCATTGTGGCAGTGTTATCTAAGAATAGTTCTTAGTATTATTCTGATTCTCTCATTTTAAAAAAGCAAATCAAGTAACCATTCCAATAAGGATTCCGTTAAGATTTCCCTTCAAAAGACTTTCTGGAAAGTTTCTGAGGAGCAAAGTTGTTTTCTAAAACAGGTATACAACACCCTTCCATAGAATTTGCTTTTATAATTTATTTCTTGTTAGTTAGAGCGATGAGATCTAATTAAGCTTTCAATGCCAGGCAATTTCATTCCTGCTAAGAAGTACCTAATTTTATCTTTGTCAATATGTTTTCCTTTAAAAGAGGCTAGTATAAAAATCAATTACAGTGTGCATTGTCTTTGCCATTAAGATGGACAGACTTGTTTTTCATCATAAAAATATTTAACTGGATTTTAATTAAGTGTTTTTCTGCTGCACCCATATACCTGGACATGATCAGCATTTCCATTTCCTTCTTATATTTTAGTAAAGTTAAGCAAATTGTACAGAAAGCTCTCATTTTATCTTAACCTGCTGAATATAGAAAAAGAATCCTCCTTTGATTGTAAAGCACATTCTTGAATATTGAATAATTTCCCTTGCAAACATTTAAAGAAACTTAAAGGAACAGTTAGTATCTTGTTTGTTTTTGCTTCTTACCATCATCCTCTATCAAATTATATGTACTCATATAATAGATGAAAGCCCTATGGTGTAACTGCATTGAGTACAGGGTGTCATAATAGGAGTGAATGTGGTCTGTTGTGCTTGTTCCCACCCCTTCCGAAATTATTCTCCACGCAATTGAAGTTTCCATAGTCTTCCACCTTCTCGCTATGTTCAAGCTGTTGTGTAGAGTTTGGCTGGAACCAGATTTTCCATTTTGCTGGGAATTCTGTTTTGAAATCTTTTCTGTTCCAAAATAGAATGAAAACAAAACAAAAAACGATTTTAAAAAATCCTATAAAACAAAAAAGCTTGGGGAAAAAATCATTTCAGGTCAATAGAAATGTTCCTTTCTGATGAAATCAGAACATTTTTTTCCAGCTTTGAATTTTAAAAAATATATATTATGTAATATAAAATAAGTAATTTGAAATGGAAAATTGAAATGTTTTTTTTTTCCTGAACAAATTTTAATTGGAATTGACATATTTATGTGAAAAGTTTCACTTTTGATGAATCAGCATTTTGCAATGAAAAAACCTTCAATGGGAAAATTGTCAACCAGATCTACTTTTTGTGCTTTCCTTGTCCTGCTCCTTACTGAATGAAGCAGTCTGCAGACAATGCTCAAGGATCAGAAAATTCCAGATTCTAGAGCATATTGTCCTTAATAAGCAACTTGTCAAACTGACTCAGACTTCCCTCTATTAAATAGGAAGTCTAATTTGTAAGGATTATTAACTCTACAGAGCCCAAATCAGCTCCCTTTGGAGTTAACAGTAAAGCTCTCATTGACTTTAGTGGATGGAAAATTAAGCATTACAGTCCTGATCCTGAAAACACTTGAGAATATGCTTAATTTTATGCACAAGAGCAGTCGTATTGACGATATAACATCTAACCACATACATCAATGTTTGCTGGATCAAGTCCTCAATTAGAATTAGTAATACTAAACTATGCTGGACATTGGCATCATTTTCCCTCTGTCCTGATTGGATTGACAAAATTAAAGTTGCTTTAAAATACTAAATCTGGGATTTTCAAAGTAGCTCAAGGTGTCCTCCTCCAGTTAGGCTCCTTAGGTAAATTCCTGCCTAAAATCTTGGCTATAAAAGAGCGGTGAAGAGTCTTTCTATCTTAATTATTTCCATTATTTTTAGTATGTACCATAGTCTCGTTTTACTAGGAGTTCTTCAGACATACAGAAAAATACAACCTCACCTCAAATGGCTTACTCTGACCAGTCTGTGCTTAATATCCCTAGCCCTGAGTAAGGGTAAATGTGTAGGTATGCAATGGTCAGAGGAATTGTGATTGTGAAGTGTGTTTAGACAGTTCTTTTGCCACTAGGGCTGCAACCTAGGTTTCATCAATCAACCTTTCCTTTTACAGTCAACAAATAAATGTCCCAATGCTCCAAATAGGCTCACATTTTGGCTTGACAAATGCCCTTTATAACAAATTTTACATAGGATCTCTGCCTTTTCTTCTTACTTCTGACATGTTGGTAGGCAGAGGAGGCCTGAATATTTTGGTATTGTAACCCATGTTTCATCTCATCTCCTGGGCTTCCTTTCATGAGTTTCATCATTCCTCTAGCTGATGGGTAAATTCCTGTAAAGGGATATTTATGCTTGTGAATGCTCCAAGCTTTTCTTGCTGATTTCTTGCAATTTTAAAAGTGCTGTACATACATTCTCTGCCTTCTCAATGAATGCAGACTACAGCATATCCTCACAAACCTTCAGTCATCTACTCCCCTCATAGTATCACAAGCACTAAATAACTCAGCTCCACAGTCTATTTATGGAAAGGAAAAAAAAACCCTTCTCTGTGGGACATCAGTGTCAGTTTTTCATGGGGTTTTCAAAATGTCATTTTCTTGGCATAAATGTTACTGTAATTAAGTATTCTCCATGCAGCAAAATTGATTCTCCATTCTACAGTTTATAAACTTAAGCATTTCTTTGTGAATCCCCAGTTCATCTGCAAAGCAATGTGCCTGTTTCACTCAGCATGCTTTATTTTCATGTTACTAATAGGAGCCGCTTGTTTAAGAGAACAGAAAGTATTGTAATATAATCAAACAGTACGTGGGTTGTTATATTAATTCTATCCTAATTACGTTGTTGGCATCCAAATGACTCATGTTGATTCTAAAACTGTTGATAGTAATAATTCCCTTGTAGGTAAGGAAATGAATCGAGAGGGTGTATGAATTATGCTTGCACATACCTATCCAAGAATAAATACAATTTCCTTTTAATTTGTATACTTTATAGCCATCTTCACATATTGTACAGATATATAAAGTATTGTCCTATTTTTTTTAAATGTATGCGTACTCATTGCTTGCTTTCAGTGTTTTTGGGTATGCAAAGAATACAGGATTAATTCCATAGAAGTATTGTATCAATATAGGATTCCCGTCTGGTACCAATGCAGGTTATTGCATGATATCCTTTTCACTCAGGTGCAGGGTTTGTTTGTTTTTAAAATATCTGTAACCTTGCTTCACATGACTATAGGCAAAGTTAATGAGTCAAATTTAGCCTGGAGTAATCAGGTGGAACTCCCATGGAAGCCATTGGGTTAGAATCAGTGGTGATGTAAACAGCAATGAAACTCTATTTTACAATGTTCCTGTTATCTGGTCTCACTGCTCCACTCCCACCTCTATCCCTTTGTTATGTAACTTTCACTCATTTTGCATTATTTTATCAATTACCCACCTTTTCTGACCAGCTTACATTTCCATATACATCACTGCAGAAATCTCACAAGCATTGAGCTCAGGCAGTCCTGGGATGGAAGACCTCCACAGACACCAACACTGAGGAGGAGTTGGTGCTTCAGTAGGTAGGACTCCTCCTTGAGAGTTGGTAATGAAGCAATCTCCAGTCATAGTGTTAGGAGACAACAAACTGCTATATCTGAGATCCTGACTAACTGCTATATAGTGGAGATTTTGTGATATTTTTGTAAGAGTAATCAAACTAGCTCTGGTGTCATGGTTACCTTTTATTGTCACATAGCTACTGTGTTGCTCCCCAGAAACACTGGCATTTCAACAGTAAATGAAGTGATTCTTATATACTGTGCAGTCACTTTATAAGATGTTGAAAATCTTGTTTAATTAATGTCTTTATGTGTAAATTGTTTTGAGACTTGGGAGGAAAGGTGCAGTAGAAATGCAAATTATTCCAGAATTTTTATTATTTATAACAAAGGGATCAATCTATGTTGCTCCCCACCACCACCACTTTGTTCTGCAAAATGGCATTTTAGAAATACTTTTGATTACTTCACCCATCTGAAAAGGAAAATATTTGGGAGACAAGTTAAAAGAGGGCATGCAGTGACTGGCAAAGGAATGTTGTTTTAGTATTACAATGATTTCCTTCTCCCAATCACCCTGATGTCTGGAATCCTAAAAAGATTAATAATTAGAGATAATTACAATTTTGGGGAGAGACAGGACCCCTTTACATTTTGAGTTTGTTGTTCAATTCTGTCAGGTGAAGAGGTTGTGACTGTAGACAGGCAGCCAATTTTGATTCTGTTTCAGTAGGTGTCCCTTTATTGATGCTTCTCATTATTTTTCTTCTGTCATTTTGAGGGGTTTTTTTTAAATAAAATATAGGTACATGGCCCTGAATGTGTGTCTTTGGGGGGAATAAATATTTACTCACTTTTCTACATTAATCTTGGCTGTCTGGTGGACTCATTTCTGTTAACTCCATCATCCAACTCAGTCTGCCATTTGGATACGAACACACTCACTCACTTGTCTTCATGGACCATGAAGGAGAAATAATACCTAAAATACTTACAAGTTGTCTATTTGCTGTAGGCAGTGTGATTGGGGATCTTCACAGGAAAGCCAATATTATGAATATGAATCACAGTTTTCCTTCTGCTCTGAAGAACAAAAGGGCAATCTCCTTATTCTTTTGGTCCATTACCACCTTATTTCAGGAATTCTGGAGGGAATTAAACTTAGACTTGGATTGGATTTTAAAACCTTTTTTTTATGCCAGCTGGTGATACTTTAATAAAAAAGTATAAGCCATTCACTATATTATGTGCCAATTCACATTAGACCAGATGAGATTTTTGGAATCATTATCAAATGGTATGTTTTAACAAAAAAATCAGACATGGCAGGATTAGTGGGAAGGAAAGGGAAGTGTTTGTATTAGCCCAGGTATGACTGCAACGAGATCCAAATACATAACGGAAAACAGAGGGAAGGCAGGGGGGAAAAAACCTTCCATTAAAGTATAAGCTCTTAGTAAATGGAAAACATCAACCATTGTTTGGTCTTGCCTGCTTGCCAATCAGTGAGGAAAACTGGCTGCCAGTAAGGAATGATTATAGCTTTAGTTCCATGATTGCTCCTCCTAGACTGAGAGTGTTCATTAGAAGGAATATTACTATTCCGTCCTTTCCTGAAGCTCTGTAGGATGCTACTTGAATTTTTAAAAACTGATGGGGGCGGGGGGGGGATCTGAGAATTCAGTCTAAAGGGTTCTGTGGTAGTTCTGTTCTTTTTAATTAAATACTTTCAAAAATGCCTTGAAGTCAACAAGCTTCTTTTTTTCCAATCTCCCTAACTTTTCTAACAAACTATTAAAACTAATCCTGCTTGTAGGCTTGTGAAGCACTCTGGGTGGGAAAACCAATTACATCAATATTTTATTTTTAAAAATAGCTTGCATTTTTTCCCATTGAGACCTGTTACATTTCCAGTAGCATTCGTTACAATAGAGAACTGTTAAATACACCATTGGCATACAATCAGCTACCATTTATTTTACTGTTGAGTGATTTGTAACAGTAGATAGAAACCATTCAATATCATTGACAAACAACAGACAATCTATAACCCTGAATTATAGTTTGACTAGTTTTTGTAATGAACAGAGGCTTAATTCCAGCTCTGTTGTCTGAGAATGCCAGACAGAATTGTGAAGAGTAGAAATTAAAAAAAAAAAGTTATCTTTGCAATGCAATTTGGTCTAATTATTGCTGACTCTTCAGACAATAGTCAATAACCTTGATCAGAGATAGTGAAACAGCTGCCCGTCACTTGGAAAATCACCCACAAACTAAAAGACAGCTATTTTTTCCACCTGAGAAGATTCCTCCTAGAAATAGAATTCTACTGATCAAATCAACTTGTTAATAAATTTGATATCTTTTTAAATAACAATATTTTCCAATATCTCTAGTTATTTTAGGGACCATTAGTCTTCATCCCAAGTTTAGACATCAACATCTTTCATTCCATCACAGTAGTCTGTCAATAAATTAAAGCCATAGTAGGCCTCTTACTCATAACCTTGTTAGGGTCCAGTCCTAAGTGTTGGTGGGTACAAAGTAATTATCCTGAAATTAATTTCTGAGGTTGGACCAAGCATTGTCTCACCCTCTCTACAAATTCTATGTAAATCAAATGGCATGAAGTGTGTTCTGCAGCTGATTTAGAAGTGGCACGCATGCAGCTGTGCACATCTGGCACATATGTGTTAATTATTTTTTTTACTTGTTATGGCTAACAAGCAATAGCTGCCTGATTAGGGTGAGGAGATACCATGCAGCAACAGATTCTTCTATGGTATCTCTATTAGGCTGTTATACAATAGGAGCCCTCGTTGCCCTTGTCCCCCACTCAAACACATGCACACCCAATGTTTCACTAGTGCTAATTCTGATTCGCAACGTATCTTCTCCAGAATTCTCTACTCTAATTCTGAAGGCGATACTTTTGGCTGGATCTAAACTTCCATTGGAGGTGACCTTAACACTAAATGTCTGCACATAAAGCACCTTCTGTAAGCTCCTTAAACCTTGCTGTCTTTATAAGAGTCCATTCAGAGAAAGGAGAGTGTATGATCTCTTAATATGATTCACCCCAAGGGTCATTAATTATCTGGGTCTCTTATAGATGGGTTCATCTTAGGCAAATGATGGACCTTCTCTCGTTAGATTAGAGGACAGATTCAGCAATTATTGACAAAGTCCATCTTTGAAGGTACTGAGGCCATGATTACTTTATTGAAAGGGCAAATGGAGCAGCATATGGGTGGGAGTAATATTACTTTCCTTACAAGAATGGACAGGGAGATCAGCCATTCTAAACAAAGAAATACATAAGTACTCAGTTGAAGACAGTTTATTAATTCATAATCTTTGGAGAGAGCCCTTGCTCTTCTATAGTTCTATAGTTTCTCTTCTACAGAAATAAGTTGAATAAGATAATTTCCTCCCATGATTATTTTTGTGCTTTGGTTAAACACTAAATGTGCACTGAGATTAAAATCAGGAAAACATTTAGGTTATCAAGAATTGTAGAACAAATGGAAGACCTCTGGAACACCCAACTAATATGAGCACTGCCCATAAATAGAAGCCCTTTAAAAGAAGATGAAAGGGGTTTAATACTGACACCTTAAGGAGTACTTATATTTGATCACATAAACAGTTTAATCATCCAGTAACCATAGGAATGCTGAACTAGTCCAGCATAAACAAGAATCATTTGTTACCTGGGAACAACAATGTTATTTCAGATTCTTTAGAAAAAGAAAATAAATTTCTTGACTGGAAACAACAAATGCAAGGTAGCCCTTCTGGAAGGCTCTGTTCTGACCTTGTTAACTCGTTTAGCACCAGCTTTGCAGGAGCATGTGGTTGTCTATTTAATCTGGAGTGAATGATTTGCTGGATGTGTTGCTGAATTGTTTTTCTGGATTGTTTCTACTAGGTGTTGAGTACCTTCCGCTTTCATTGAACTCACTGTGAGTTGAGGGCTTTCAGCACCTCTCAGGATCAGACCTTTACTGCCCATTGAAATTTTGAATTATATGATCTTGAAGTACGGGGCCAAAAGATGTTTTTGAAAACCTTTTATCTAGAAGCTATGCTTCAGGGGTTTAAAGAAGCTTTATAATGGTATTGTCCTTTTGATCAAATACACAAAGTGCCTAACACAATTGGACCCTGATCTTTGATCCTGATCCTTGCATTGCTCTAATACAGATGATGATAACAACCACAAAGTAGGGAGAAGGAATCACCAGTGAGGTCAGTTTTAAAGCCTCTTACAGGAATTATGCCTTTGATGAAGACAATACTTTTCAGTTCACTTTTCCTTCAGGATATGGAAGGCTTTTGCCATCTCTAGATTAAAATTAAGAGTAATGATAACCTCTTAAAGTCACTAAAAGAGAGCTTCCAATCAAAGGATGTTTTCAATCAACATTCAGGGTAGGTCCACACTACCCGCCCGATTCGGCGGGTAGAGATCAATCTTCTGGGATCGATTTATCGCGTCTCATCTGGACGCGATAAATCGATCCCAGAAGCGCTCCCCCGTCGACTGCAGAACTCCTGCTCGCCGAGAGGAGGAAGCGCTGTCGACGGGGGAGCTTGCCTGCGCCGCCGACAGTAAGTAAACTTAGTTTACAGTAAGTAAACTTAGTTCGATCTAGGAAATGTCGACTTCAGCTACGCTATTCTCGTAGCTGAAGTTGGGTTTCCTAGATCGATCCCCTGCCCCAGTGTGGACCAGCCCTCAGTCACAGCTGAGACTTCAGGAGACTTCAGGGAGGTATGGCCACCTGAAAAGGTAATGCTGACTTCACTAAAATGTTACACTGTCATTGAGTATTACTGTTTTATTTGAGTAAATTCATAGGCAGTGTGCATAGCCTGAGGCTCAGGGACAGAGCTAACTGCAGCTTCTCAAAGGGAAAAGTAAAGAGATTTTACCTAAAATATTGTTAAATACATTTGACTCTTAACTTAAAATCCCACTGGCACACTACCTGGAATAAACGGTGAAAGGGTTTCATCTCCGTGAATCCCAGCTGGATGGCATGTATCCTTATATGAAATATTGATGGAGTTTAAGTTTGAGGCACAAAGTAAATCATTGTAACTGTAAATGCTGGGAATTGCCTTTATTTAACTGTCAAAATAGCTGTCATTTGCAGTGTTTTTGTCCCAGGATATGAAAGAGACAAGGTGGGTGAGGTAATATCTTTTATTGGCCCAACTTTGGTTGATGAGAGAGACAAGTTTTTGAGCTCCACAGAGCTTGAAGTCAACATAGCTGTAAAAAAAAAAAAAACCCCAACAAAGAGAAACTTATCAGAAAATAGGATTATATGGGGTGATGAGCTATAACTTCTTTTATGCATATTCTGGGGATCAAACCTGACCTTTAGAACCAAAAAGCACAAGCCCCTACCAGTTGAGCCATAGAAAATAACTCCAGCAGGAAGAAATAGGTAACGGATTTGATCTTTGCTGTGACTAACCATCAGTAGGGAAACAGAACATGCACTAAGTCAATGAGTAGCAATAACACTTCAAGAATGAAGGTTATTAAAGAAAAAGTAAAAGTGATTACATGAAATGAAATAATAATTGTATTTGGTAAGTAGCCCTTCAGGGGCTTCTGGGTGCTGTATAAATGTTTTAATATACAGCACAATTAATAATCTCACAAAGCAAGCAGCACATAGGGCCAAATTGTTCTCTTGACAAGAGAGACATACATAAGGGGCAGGAAATCCTGAATTATTATTGTGGAATTTCCTGTCTTATTCTCTGGTAGTGTGGGAGGTGGATATCCCATACAGCAAGGGAATAGGATTCAGACTCTTAAACTTGTGTATGTCTTGGGATAAATGCAGACTGCAGGAAACCTGTTGGGCATCAGTCATCCGCATGAACTCCCTCTGCCTTCTTAGTGGGCTCTTAGCCCAACCTTGGTACTAGGTCAGCACAAATCAGGAGCTATGAGTCTAAAGATAGGTCATGTTCTTCAGAAACTGAACCCCTCTCAAAGGGACCTCTTATAGCTGGAGAGGTAATACACCCTCTGGACTGTTTTTATTTCCCTAGGTTTCTGAGGGACAATTCCTTTTAGTGTCTACACTTGTGGGCCCTCCAGAATTTGGCCTGCTCCTTCTGCAGTTACAAAGACCTGACTGTGCCAAGCAATATGACATGAATAAACAGGAGGAGGTTCCTAATAAAGCGGGCTGGGATTAAAAGGGGGTAAAATACCACTCACATGTTTCAGGTATTTTTGTTTTGTAAAAGTGGGTAGAGTTCAAGTGAGACAGTTGCCTGGGGACAGCAAACTTCACCCTTTAGGGGCTAAATGCAGCACTATCCTTGCTCTCCAGTCATTCCCAGGGGAACCTTTGAGAAGTAGGTGGTTTCAGAGTACAGATACCTGCCAAGATGTGGTTCACAGAGCAGTCTCAAATATAGCCAGGTCCCTCTCCATTATATTGTATGTTATCAAATCCAGCAGAGCCAGCTTTAAAATCAATCTATCGCTTTATAGTCAGATCGTGTAAAGAATACAGAAAGCAGGTTTAATATGATCACAGCTGCTCCATCCACTGAGAGAGTGTGCTGCTGCAATTTTCACTAGCTGCAAGCAGCAGAGGAGCCCTCATGACATAATGAGCATAATCCAACCTTATGGTTGTGGGGTTATGTTCTACTGTTGAAAGGATACTGTGGGATAAATAAGGTCCAGCCCACGTTTTGGAGCTGGCATAATTTTATCCCATGCATGATGTCTGATTTTTCCATCCTTGGAAAGAGTGTGGTTTAAAAAAATGCCAATCTTCTCTTTGTGGTGGTCTTCTTCCAAATATCCCTTTTGATAAGTACGGCAGGAAGGATGATAGAATCTACTCATAATCATGACCTGCTGATGTAGACAAGCTAGAATTAGAATGGGAACCTTCTCTTCTTGCTGCTGTGTTTGAAAGAACTATTGTGTTCCTCTTTCTGCCTCACTGACTAACATTCAACATTTTCTCTTTGGCCTCTGTCTCTACATTTCTTTCTCCCTCTGTTATCATTTAAATGGTGTAAATGTATTGCTAAATGTTGGGGTGCATTTGGGGATACAGATTTCATTAAAAAGCCTATAAAACGAGGGCCTGCAATTGTTAATATTTACACAGAATCATAGAAGTGTAGAACTGGAAGAGACCTCAATAGGTCATCTAGTCCAGTCACCTGCCCTCAATCAGGATTAAGTACTAACTAGATAGTTCCTTACAGGTGTTTGTCTAACCTGCATGAATAGCAGAGACCATATTCACAAAAGTAGTCTCACTGATGTCAATGGAATGACTTGCTGTAGTTAAGAAAACTTGTGCAAGTAAGGGTATGGGCCCTAAAAATGTATTAATAGGCCCTTAGAGTGCTTTTCATCCATAAATCACAAAGCAATTTACAAAGGAGGTAAATAATATAATTAGAGCTGCGAGACTAAAATAAATTCCATTTTGCAGAGGATTTCAAAATTTGTTTTCATTCCAATTTGAAATGAAACATGAAATCATCAAAATCCCCCACAAAAGAAAACTCCAATTTTTTTCAGATCAATTGAAATGTTTTGTTTCAATAAAATGTAAATGGTTGGAGTATTTTTTTTATTTTGTATTATATATGTCCACTGGATCATGCTGCCTCCCATGTTCATTCCAATTGTATTCACCATCAAATATAATACAAAATAAAAATAAATTGAAATAAAAAGTCATTTTTAAAGAGAAATTCAAAACATTTCATTCAAAAAAATGTTGAATCAAGATGTTTTGACATTGTTGGAATGTTTATTTCCCTTTATTACCAGTTGCAAATTGGCCTAACATAGATGTCCTCTGCCCCAACCTGACCCTATGTGAAGGAAGTGGGCAGTTGGTACAGGAGCCCGCTTCACTACTTCAAGCTGGCTAAGAGTTCCTCTGGGACAAAAAATTACTTATGTCATCCATTAGGGCCAAATTTTGTGCCAGAGATAGTACAGAGGGATGGAATCTGGTCCTTCATGTTCAATCCCAACATCATATATTTACAACTAAAATCTCAGACTATAATACAGTAAATGCTATAAGAAAAAACTTCCAATTCAGGTTGTCATCTCTGAAAACAAAAATGGCAGGTCTAATGACTAAATGGGCCATTTTTAACAATATATACAGTTCCGTTATACTCCTTCATTATTTCCTCTGTAATTAGGAATTTAATCCCACATGTATTTGTTCTGTTTAAAAATTATTAACATTGCAAAGTATTCCTTTTGATATATTGATTTATGTATATCATGAATGATTCCTGAGGACCATAATAAAGAAGGAGAATGTTATTTAATTCTATATAAATATTAAGGGAAAATTGTTTTATTACCAGAAACCCCATTTCTTCCAAATTGAATGTCACTTTACAGTGAGCAGATGAAGAAAGGAGGACCATTAGAACTAACAGAGCAGTATTTGGCTCTTCAGGGCTATTATATTTCTCATAATTATTGCTCATGAATGTCTATATTCAGTACATGTTCTACAGAATCCATAAGGAAACATTGTCCCATTAGTGTATAGCAATTTAAACAAACAAGCTGCTGCCTATAACATTGACCCTCCCAAACCCAATTGCTATTATAGATTTCAACAAAATGCCTGATGTGATTTATTTATTTATTTGTTGGTTAGCAAATAATTTAATGTGCAACAACTATTAGCTGTGAGTTTTAACAGATGTACTTAAATTTGCATAAAATTGAAGCCATAATCTTCCCGTCTATGCATAGGTTCTTTTTGCAGTCGCTGACAGGGATTTCATCATATAGGAAGACAAGAAGAAAACATCTGGTTCTGTCTCACATACTACTTAAAAAAAAGCGGGGGGGAGGGAGAAAGAGCGAAATAAAAGGGATTTCCAGTGGCTTAGAGTGTCATATTATGTTTTTTCCCCTTCACCTTATAATTTTAGGTCTATCTTTTATAAGAGATGATGTTGCATTTACCAAGCACAAATTCTTTTCTCTGGGGTTTTCTATTAAAGGTAAGGAATGGAAGTAGCATGAAGCCCCACATATGTTTTCTAAATCAAGTTCTTTTCTTTCCTGAGGAGTAGAGGGCTAACCAGATTAAATCCAGTCTCATATGGAAAAGATACATTTCCCATATGTTGGTTTTATTTTTATATATATATATATATAAATAAAAAAACCCAACCATTCTGCCTTGGACTGTGATCTCATCAGATCTCAAAATCTCAGGCCTGGGAGATCCTCCAAGGAAAACGCAGGATGCTGCCAAAGGTGGTGGTGTTGATTCAGAGGGTGGCAGTCTTCCCTCTGAGTCAGTACTGACCTAATGTCTAGGCATAGTGAAGTTGGAGAGCCATCTTCTGAATGAGAAGTGCAGGTCACAGTGCACTCTTTGCAAAAGTAGGGATATAAGCCCTGTTGTTCTGGCTTACATAACTTGACTCTCAGTAACAGCAGTGCTTGAAATTCACCCTGTGCAGTGGACTAGTCTTGGACTGAAATTAGGAGAATTAGACTTTACATTTTAGAAGAATTTAAATATATAACTGAAAGAAAAGGGGGACATTTTTTGATTCATAGTGATCTGTTAAAAGGCATAACAACAAAAGTTCACAAGAAGACATAAAAATGAAGTAAGAATAGAAATGATTGTGTATTATTATGATCTTAATAGACTCTGTCTAATCAAGACTTAGGACCAGGTCTCCAGAGCAGTGCTTGATTAACCTTGATTGCTGGCGTATAGGTAGCTTTCCAGAGACTAGCTCTAGCATGTATGGTACTGGGGACTGTGCCTTTAAGGGCTGAGCTTCCAAGACAGCAAATCTGTGTGGGGAAATGTGAAGCTCTTGTAATGAACCATTAGTTGGAACTGGATACGGAATTGGATGAAGCAGAGCTCTTGAAATCACCTTGATCACCAAATGATCAGGAGTAAAGATGAACTAAGAAAATACCCCAAGTTGAAGAATGGAACAGTTGAAAGTCCCACCAGAGCTGAAACTTTCTGGAAATGGAGAAAACAATTGTAGAAGGTTTAAATAGCCCTTCACTTTGTATCTGGAAGAAACAGGTGCCAGCAAAAAAAAGATGCCTGCTAAAGTCAGCCAATAGCCTTATTTCTGACAATGTGTTTAACAGTTTTCATTTAACTCAGGCAGATAATGCTAACTATGAAACTATTAAAAACTGAGTACTGAACTCCATATGAAAATGAAACATATGAGAGAGAGTTTTTACTAATGGAAGGTGAAACCACTGAAGAATTTGTGACTGATCTAAGGCTGCTGATCCAATCTTGCCATTTTGGGGGGGGGGGGGGGGGGGGGAGAGACAGAAAGGAGGAAGAGGGATGAAGGGACTAACTGAGTCCCTGGTAAGAGACCAGATTGTGTTTGCGATCTGGAACAAAACACTCAGAGCCTACTCGAAGATCCACAATTAATCCTTGACAAAGCAATTAGAATTTGCCAAGTAAAGAAAGTCACTCAGTACAGAATGAAGCTTATGGAGGAGGGAGAGTGCAGAAATGATAGAGAAACCAAAATGCTATAAAAAAAGGAGACCTGAGGCAGAAAACCTTGTAAAGCTCAATGTCAGAGTCAGGGAGGACTTGACAATGTATAAAGAAACCGATAAGGAAAAATAAAAATATCAGTAGGATTTGAGGACCTGTGAACTGCTGCTGCTTCATGAAGATGACGCTGTGTCTCTAGAAGATGGGTAACAATGGTCACAAACAACATTTCTCACAGGAGGTTGCCTGCAGTTGTATGAGGTTGGCTCCCAAGATTCACACTACAGAGGAATGAGCTACACCTTCTCCTAATCCTAGAAGGGAGGGAGATAAGAGGTACCAAGTCTGCCCTACCAAGTATTAGGCAGGCAACAACCACGGGCAATGAGGCAATGGAGCCTCAGGACATGGAACAACCAGAACGAGTGATGTTTGCTACCTTCTGACATCATGCTCCAGAGGAATCCTGAAGGTCCAAGCAACAGCACAGGGCACCTCAAATACTGATTGAACATGAAATGCCTTTTTTGTTTCAGATTCCACCAAAAACGGTTAGCAGCAACTGAATAACTAACATAGTGAACATCAGGGTATATGGGATAGTATCTGAAGCTAAAATAGGGACAGAACAAGTTAAGAATTACTTAGATGTCAAGTCAGCAGGGCATGATGAAATATATTCTAGAATACTTAAGAAATTGGCTGAAAAGATCTCTGAGCCATCAGTGACTCTTTAAGAACTCATGGTGGATGGGAGAGACCCCAGAGGAATGGAAAAGGGACAAATACAGTTCCTATCTATAAAAGGGGAATAAGAACAACCCAGGGAATTATTGACCAGTCTGCTTATCTTCCATACCCAGAGAGATAATGGAACAAATAATCAAACAATCAATTTCTAAAAACCTATAAGATCATAAGGTGATAAAATGGATTTGACAGGGTAACAAGCCTTATGTATAGGAGGGAAGCAGCAGCTGTGATATATTTTGACATTAGTAAGGCTTTTTATATGGTCTCACATGACCGTCTCAAAAAAAGCTAGGGAAATATAGCCCAGATGAACCTACTATAAGGTAGGTGCAGAACTGCTTAGAAATGTTTACTTGGAGAGTGGTTCTCAATCAATCTGGAAGGGTATATTGAGTGGAATCCTACAGGGATCTGTCCTGGGTCCTGTTCTATTCACTGTCTTCATAAATGGTTTGGATAAGGGCATAGAGAGTACAGTCAAAGTTTGTGGACCATACCAAGCTTGGAGGGGGTGCACATGTTTTGGAGGACAGGATTAGCATTCAAAATGGTATTGACAAACTGGAGAAATGGTCTGAAATAAATAGGATGAAATTAAACAAGGACAAATGCAAAGTATTACACTTAGGCAGGAATAATCAATTACACAAATACAAAATGGGACATGATTGCCTAGGAAGGAGTACTGCAGTCTGCAGAAAATGATTTATAGTGCATGAATGATTTATAGTGCATTACAAACTAAATAGGAGTCAAAATATAATATTGTCAAAAAAAAATAAAAAATAAAAAAGCAAACCTCATTCTGGGATGTATTAGCAGGAGTACTGTAAGCAAGACACAAGAAGTAATTCTTCCAGTCTTCTCAGCACTAATCAGGCTTCAATGGAAGCACTGTGTCCAGTTCTGGGCACCATACTTTGGGGGGGGAAATGTGGACAAATTCGAGAACGTCCACAGAAGAGCCACAAAAATGAATAAAAGTCTAGAAAACATGAGCTATGAGGAAAGAGTGAAAAAAATGGGTTTGTTTACTCTGGAGAAGAGAAGACTGAGGGGGGACATAAGTCTTCAAGTACATAAAAATGTTGTTATAAAGAGGAGGGTAAATTTGTTCTCCTTATCTACTGAGGACAGGACAAGAAGAAATAGGCTTAAATTGCAGCAAGAGAGATTTAAGTTAGACATTAGGAAAAACTTCCTAACGGTCAAGGTAGTTAAGCACTGGAAGAAATTATCTTGGGAGGTTGTGGAATCTCTGTCATTGGAGATTTTTAAGAACATGTTAGACAAACACTTGTCAGGGATGGTCTAGATAATACTTAGTCCTGCCTCAGTGCAGGGGACTGGACTAGATGAGGTCCCTTCAAGTCCTACATTTCTATGATTGTTAGTAAGTTTAGTTATTAGGATGATTTTAGGTATTTGTAATTGTGTTTTATTAATTTTTTTAAGTGTCATTATGTTTTGGGGCTTGGACTGTATATTTAAGGACTGAGTTTCACTGACAGAGTCTGGGTAGGTGCTGTGAATCTTTTGTTATGCACAGCTAGTTGGAACCAGATACAGAATAAAGCAGATCTTTTGAAAGCACCTTAAGTACTGAATGATCACTATACACCACCATGTGCTGAAACTTGTCCTGATGTCTGCTTGACTTCTTCAAAGCATCTGGACATGCTGCTAATAATACCTTCTTACACCTTCAGATAACCAGGCAGCTTCTTTAACCTTAGAGGTAAACTTGGCCTCAACAATCCGTGCAGTTATGACTTCAGGTCCGGCACTGTACCTGGGAATAAAAGTGCTGACCTTGCAAAAACTCCAGCCTGTTTACCATGAAGGAGCCTGTCTTCCAAATCAACACAGATAATTGTGTGCACATTGCGATAGTATGCCAGATGCTATGCAGATTCTCCATTGAAAAACAAATTCAATATAAGATCTTAATGTTCAATCCCTCAACTGGCTGGGCTCAGGTTATCTGAGATAAAATCTCCTCCCATAACCAAGACTTACCATAATGGTTGCATTCTTTAAGAATGCAGTAGCAGTAAATGTCAAGGGTGACCCTCATGAGATATGGAATTTCCTCAGGGTTTGGAGCACACTTAGCTAAATTTCTTCCAAAAAGATTAACAATCATACTAACTATAGGATGCAATGTAACTTCATTGTGACTTTTGCACAATAATAATGATAAATCTGCCTGCTGTTCATAGTTTCATAGGAAGGGAAGAAAAACCAAATAACTTGTTTACACTATCTGTTGGATTAATGTAATATTGTAAAGCACTTAGCCCTGGTCTACACCACAGGGTTAGGTAAAATTTAGCCGCGTTATGTCAATTTTATAATGAATGTGTCTCCACAAGCAACCCCGTTCCGACGACCTAAAGGAATCTTAAAAACGACTTCTGTACTCCTCCCCGGCGAGTGGAGTACCACTAAAATCGACCTTGCTGGCTCGAATTTGGGGTAGTGCAGACCCAAATTGACGTTATTGGCCTCCAGGAGCTATCCCAGAGTGCTCCAGTGTAATCTCTCTGGACAGCACTTTCAACTCTGATGCACTAGCCAGGTACACAGGAAAAGCCCTGGGAACTTTTGAATTTTATTTCCTGTTTGGTCAGCATGGCAAGCTCAGCAGCACAGGTGACCAGGCAGTCCCCCCAGAATCGCAAATGAGCTCCAGCCTGGAGCGAACGGGGGAGACTGGATCCGATTGTTGTATGGGGAGAAGAATCTGTACAAGCAGAACTCTGATCAAAAAGAAGAAATGCTAATATATATGCCAAAAATCGCACAGGGCATGATGGACAGAGGCTACAACAGGGACAAACAGCAGTGCCGTGTGAAAGTCAAAGAGCTCAGGCAAGCCTACCAAAGGACAAAGGAGGAAATGGTCACTCTGGGTCAGAGCCCCATATATGCCACTTCTATGATCAGCTGCATGGCATTCTGGGGGGGAGGGACCTTACCACTACCCCACCACTGTCTGTGGACACCTGTAAGGGGGGAGTCTCACACAACAGGGAGAAGGATTTTGTGGATGAGGAAGAGGAGGAGGAGGAGAACACGCAGCAGGCAAGCGGTGAATCAGTTCTCCCCAGCAGCCAGGACCTTTTCATCACCCTGGAGCCAATACCCTCCCAAAGCAGGATCCCCAACCCTGAAGGTGGAGAAAGCACCTCTGGTGAGTGCACATTTGTAACTACAGTACAGGGTTTAAAAGCAATAGTGTTTAATGTTTGATTTGCCCTCAAGACTTGGGATGCATTCGTGGCCAGTACAGCTACTGGAAAAGTCTGTTAATGTGTCTGGGATGGAGTGGGAATTCTCCAGGGACATCTCCATGAAGCTCTCCTGGAGGTACTCTGAAAGCCTTTGCAGAAGGTTTCTGGGGAGGGCTGCCTTATTTCGTCCTCCACGGAAGGACACTATCATGCCAAGTCAGTAGCAAGTAGTCTGGAATCATTGCTGCAGAAAGCATGGCAGCGAATGGTCCTGGGTTTTGGTCGCATTCAAGCAACATTTGGTCTATAACTTTCTGTGATAGCCTCAGGAGAGTGATATCATTCATGGTCACCTGGTTGAAATAGGGGAATTTTTGTAAGGGAACAGTAAAAGAACCCCATTCATGGTGGGCTGTTTGTGCTTGGCTAAAAGGGATCATCCCTGAGAATAGCCATGTGGCAGGGGGAGGGGTGAAGGGATCATCCAAAATAGCCACGTGGAGGGGGAAGATATGTGCTGCACATCCACCTGAAAACCGCAGCCCCTCCTTTTAAATGGCAAACCGAACCGGCATTCTTGCTATGGGAAAGGAGGGTGCTGCAGTTTGAAAACATTCCCACATGTTATGAAGATGTTAGAAGCCAAACCCACGTACCTTTTGGTTTACCATGGCTGCCTGGAAACCAAATTCTGTTGCCCAGCCGTGTGTGATGTGTCATCATACCGGCAGGCACTCAATATAAAAGGCAAAATGCGAACTTGTACCTAAAGTGCATGTGCTGTCTGCTGTTAATTGCTTGATTCACTGTGAAAGAGTCTCCCTTTTGTTTTCAGAAATGTATCACCTTAAATTTTATCTGCCCTTTTTATCACCCCGCAGGTGCAAATGTTTCTATGCTCCCCCTATCATCTCCGTTCCCGAGGTTATCGCAGATTAGAAGGTGAAAAAAAACCACACTCACAGTGACATCTTTTCCGAGCTCATGCAGTCCTCCCACATTGATAGGGCACAGCTGAATGCATGGAGGCATTCAGTGGCAGAGTCCAGGAAAGCATTAAGTGAGCGTGATGAGAAGAGGCAGGATGCAATGCTGAGGCTAATGGGGGAGCAAACAGACATGCTCAGGCATCTGGTGGAGCTGCAGGAAAGCCAACAAGAGCACAGACTGCCGCTGCATCCACTGTACAACCGCCTGCCCTCCTCCCCAAGTTCCATATCCTCCTCACCCAGACACCCAAGAATGTGGTAGGGGGGAGGCTCCGGGCACCCAGCCACTCCACTCCAGAGGATGGCCCAAGCAACAGAAGTTTTGATTTGTAGTGTGGCTACAATAAGCAATGTGGCCTTGTCCTTCCCTCCTACCCCACCCGGGCTACCTTATCAGTTATCTCTCTCTTTTTTTTAATTAATAAAGAATGCATGGTTTCAAAACAGTAGTGACTTTATTTCCTTTGCCAGCTGTGATCAAAGGGGGGAGGGTGGTTGGATTACAGGGAATTAAAATCAACAACAGGGGCTGGTTTTCATCAAGGAGAAACACACACAACTGTCATACCGTAGCCTGGCCAGTCATGAAACTGGTTTTCAAAGCCTCTCTGATGCGTAGTGTGCCTACCTGTGCTCTTCTCATCACCCTGGTGTCTGGTTGTTCCAAATTGACAGCCAGGCAATCCCATCCCACCATAAACGTCTCCCCCTTACTCTCACAGATATTATGGAGGACACAGCAAGCAGTAATAGGAATATTGGTTGCACTGAGGTCTAACCTAGTCAGCAAACAGCGCCAGCGAGCTTCTAAACGTCCAAAGGCACATTCTACCACCATTTTGCACTTGCTCAGCCTATAGTTGAACTGCTCCTTACTACTGTCCAGGCTGCCTGTGTATGGGTTCATGGGCCATGGGAGCAAGGGGTAGGGTGGGTCTCCAAGGATAACTACTGGCATTTCAACATCCCCAACAGTAATTTTCTGGTCTGGGAAGTAAGTCCCTTCTTGCAGCTGCTCAAACACCCCGGAGTTCCTAAAGATGCGAGCGTCATGCACCTTTCCCTGCCATCCCACGTTGATGTCGGGGAAACGTCCCTTGTGATCCACCAGTGCTTGCAGCACCATTGAAAACCCTTTGCGGTTTATGTACTGGTTGGCAAGGTGGTCCGGTGCCAATATAGGGATATGCATTCTGTTTATCGCCGCACCACAGTTAGGGAACCCCATTGCAGCAAAGCCATCCACTATGACCTGCACATTTCCCAGAGTCACTATCCTTGATAGCAAAACGTCAGTGATTGCATTGGCTACTTGAATCACAGCAGTCCCCACAGTAGATTTGCCCACTCCAAATTGATTCCCAACTGACTGCTCGCAGTCAGGCATTTCAAGCTTTCACAGGGCTACTGCCATTCGCTTCTCAACTGTCAAGGCACCTCTCATCTTGGTATTCCTACACTTCAGGGCAGGAGAAAGCAACTCAGAGTACCAGGAAAGTGGCCTTACGCATGCAAAAGTTTCACAGCCACTGGGAATCATCCCATACCTGCAACACTATGCGGTCCCACCAGTCTGTGCTTATTTGCTGGGCCCAGAATCGGCGTTCCACTGTATCAACCAGCCCCACTGCTGCCAGGATGTCCCAATTGCCACATACATACTTTCAGGAATGTCTGTGTCCATGTCCTCTTCACAATCGTCCTCATGCTGCTGTCTCTTAGCCAGGTTCTGCACATACTGCATTATAATGTGCGAGGTGTTTACAATGCTCGCAACAACCGCGGTGAGCTGAGCGGGCTCCATGCTTGCCATTCTATGGCGTCTGCATGGGTAACCCAGGAAAAAAGGCACAAAATGATTGTCTGCAGTTGCTTTAATGGAGGGAGGGGAGACTGACGACATGTACCCAAAACCACTCGTGACGACGTTTTTGCCTCAACAGGCATTGGGAGCTTAACCCAGAATTTCAATGGGCAGTGGAGACTGTGGGAACTGTGGGATAGCTTCCCACAGTGCACTGCTCCATAAGTCGATGCTAGCCACGGTACTGAGAATGCACTCCGCCAACTTAATGCGCTTAGTGGGGACATGCACAATCAACTGTATAAAATTGATTTCTAAAAATCGATTTCTCTAAAATCAACCTAATTTCATAGTGTAAACATACCCTTAGATACCATGGAGATGAATGCAGGATGTCAACATAGATACTTGAAATGACTGGAGATTTGTGAATGCTTGAATAAAGTAAAACAAGTTGGTTGATCAAATGAAACATTCCCTTTCATGGACCAGGTACCCCTCTTTAAGGTATTTCATTTTTTATGTAATTTCTGATGGATCTTTATGCAGTGAGCCAGCTCCCCAATTGGTGCAAATTGTCATAGGTCCACTGAAGTCAGTGTATCTATACCACTTTCCAAATACTAGGCAGATCTTCAGCTGATGTAATCTGTATAAAAAACATGAAAACATTTTCTTTTGTTGTTGTTTTGCATTGTGTCAAGCCCAAAGGTAGTAGTTTTGAGGATTTGCAGACCTAGACTGGCTCTGGTTGTAGTTTATTGATCTATCTGCAGTGATTAGACAGAATATGGTGGTGTAAACTACAAATAGGCCCAAATCAGAACCTCAGTTCTAACTTTCTTCTCCCTAACCATCTTCCTAAATTTTGAGAGAATTTGGATTTGAGTCTGAAAAAGGGCTGTCCCCCCGGAGTAAGGTAATGTAAATCTTGTGTTTAGAATTTACCTTATGAGATTTCTGCCATTTAGAGCTGAAATCACATGAGGACCCATAAAAATGGGCTTATAAAATATAAACTCAGAATCTTAGCCTTGGTCTGATTCAGGTCTCATTCCACTCCTCTCCAATATACTTGATTTTAGGATTTAACATTCCTTGTGAGGGTGGGGATGGGTGGGAAGAGAGAAAATCATAGTCCCCAGAAATGTTAAGAATCCTGCTTTTTTAACTCTTTTGTTATTAGCACTTGGCTCCCAAAATAAAGCTGCAATTTCAATAAGAAGTGACAAGGGATCTACTGCTTAATAGATACCATAAACTGTAACAATATATTACATTATTTTGACTTCTATTGAGGCACTTGAGCCAACCTTCTTCACCATAGCTGTTCTTTAACGATATGCAATATGGAATGGTTCATGTTATATTTGTGAGGGACCAATATTGCCATTTCTGTTTCTTTGGCTAACCAGAGCTATACAAATGCTCTGCCTTAAATTTGTGCAAGGTTTGAATCAATTTATGTTATTGAATAATGACTCGTCCCAACTCTTCTTTTAAAATAGCTCTATAAATTCTTGAATTGAGGTGGAAGAAAAAGGGGGGGGGGGGGAGAAAACAGTAAAGTTTCTTAAATTAGCAACTTCTGGATTTTATAATTTTTTGCAAAACTTGATCACAGTGTAGCCAGAAGTGACATTGCAAAATCAATGGCGTTAACTCACACAAAAGCAAGGACTAAAATTGGACCACATTATTTTGCATTTTTAAATTTTTCATAAAAGTTTGCAGTCCTACGCTACCTCAGGTTTTGGCATTTCAAAGCTTGCACAGCTCCAATATTAATATAAGTAGACAGGTGTGCACAAGCCTGCTAATATGAGGTTTGCTTGGTGTAGAGAGGATAGACCCCATTCCCATTATTCTGAAACAGATGGAATCTTTCTGTTGGGTGTATTTATCAGTATTAAACACGGAGGGCTACATACAGCTCTGATGTAAGTGGACACAGCTCTGTCAACATCAACAAGGCTGCATGCAGGATTGAATTCAGTTCTGTTATCGGTCAATTCCTGTCTCCTCAAGCCTTTCCAATATGAACTTAAAAATTTGGGCCTGAATGTACAGTCATCTCTACAGTGAGGTAGGAATACGTAGTGAATTCCTGGTTAAAATACTCTTTAGAGCTTGTTGGGAAGTGATTTCTTTTTCTGTGAAAAGTTTTGACTTAAACTAAACACTTTTTGGTTTTTTTTGTTGAAAATTTTCTGGGAAAAAACTTTGGTTTTAAACCAATTTTTTTTCAAGCTTTAGGGGTTTTTCAACACAACGCATTTTTTTGGACAATCTTTTCACTGGGAATTTTAACCATCTCTAACACAGTTGCTAATGAGTTTCGGACTGAGATCAAATTCAGATCTGGTGTAAGTGAGTGCAATTTCATTGATTTCAGTGGCATTGGATCTGTGCCTCCTCAACAGGGAGCTGCCTTCTAACATGGGAGTTCTTTGATGGACATTTGTGGTTGGATGATGGCTCGTTGGCACCACAATGGGGCAAATGGACGATAACCCAGGTTGTGAATCGTGAAGGTCAATAGAAATGCTAAGCAATATTAACTCTTTGCATGGTCCTCATTGATAGAACATCTTTTGTTTTTCCATTCTATAAAATTGCATAAAGTGCAGCACTCTTCACTTCCTCTATTGGAACACTATGGAATATATTAAGCACTACTCCACAAACACACAGTTCTCTTTACCATGATCTCTAGTTACAGAGAGTAAATGAAACAGCAGCCTTTTAATTGGAAAATGTTTTTCAGTGTTGTCAGAAGGTCACTACTATCAATTATGGGGCATATTTGTAAAGAAGAAATCTTGCCTCTATAGCAATATATTCTGAAATGTCTAATTTGTTCACGCTAATAAGGCCATGCCCATTTATTGATTAATCAATCACTGTTGTCTGCTGATTAAATCAGAGGAAGTCTCTTAATGTAATGGCATATTATATGCAGAGTTGTTCTGTGTAGTATTACAGAAATATTTATATCTAAAATAAAAATGAATGTTTAACTGCTATTGGTATGAAAAGGAAGATATTTCCTGTACAGACCATTCTGACTAGATATGGTAGACTGAGGATTGGAAACATACTATATTCTGATCCCAGACACAGTGGCCAACGAGAATGATTTCACTGACCCAGTAGTTACTCCAGACTTCATAATTAAATTGGGTGATTATGCTTTATGTTGAATATAATAGAGCAAAATCAAACAAATTTCACATGCCAAAATTGTTGTAGGATACTATGAAAATAGTTTTGGTGTGAGATTTTGAGATTTAGCTACAGTTTAGATTCATGAAACAGAAATTGAGCATTTTATAGTTCATCACTCTCATGCAACAAAAACATGTTTAATATTCTTAGCTAATCACAAATCCTAATGTGATTTGTAGGGCTTAGAGTAGTGATATGAACTATGTACTCAAAAGATGATGTGGTAGAAATCATTTGAGTTACGGTGCAATTATCATGATCTCTGTTGGAGTTAGTGCATAATTTTCACAAAATAATATGCCTTAGTTTGGAGTAATTCTGTAATTAATTTGTGTTCCTCTTGTATTGCATTTGATATAAATGAGCCTTATTAAACTGCCCTTTGCTCACTGTAGTACTTTATGTTTAAATAATTAAAGATTAATAAAAATATCTGGGAACAATACAATGGAAAGATAAGTATAAAGCCTGAAAAACACAAAAATGGGTAAAATGGGAACACACCTCTAATTTTAATTAGATAGGTGCAAACCATCTGTAGCGATGCGGGACTCACCCCTGCGGCACCTCTTGCTGGTCTCTGTTGGGAATTAGCTCGTCCAGCTTCCGGAGCGCCTTCTGCAGGCCAGTGAGCTGCCTTACCACTGGCCCCCGTGTCCCTCCCAGGACCCCAGTGCCCCTTTCTCTAGGGTGCTGCCCCTCTGGCAGTAACCCCTCAGTCTCAGGGTCTCCCCGCCCAGGGGAACCCCCACCCCTTATCCCCACCTTGCCTCAGTGTAAGGCTACTGCCAGTCACCAACTAGCCCCCATTCCCTGGGGCAGACTGCAGTGTATGCCACTCATCATTGGCAAGGGGGGGTTGGGCCTGCTGCCTCTGTCTAGTCTTGGGCAGTCCCCTACAACCCCAGTACATGTTTGGCCTTATACTAGGCCACAGCCCAGGGGGTTTCCAGGCCAGAGCTCCCCAGCTCCCTTGGCCTTCCCCCAGCCCTGCTCCACTTCCAGTACCTTATCTAGCTCCCCAGCAGCCAGGCCCATCTCCCTCCACAGGGAGATGTGCCTTTATTCCTGGCTCAAGCCTTTATAGAGCCAGCTGGGCCCTGATTGGGGCGTGGCCCCCAGCTGAGGCTATTTCCCCCAATCAGCCTCGCTGCTTTTCTCCTCCCACAGCCCTCCTCCAGGGCTGTTTTAACCCCTCAGGGCAGGAGCGGGTAACCACCCCGCTACACCATCCATGAGCCAAACTACAGTTTGTGATGGTGCTTAGATAAAACAATGGTATATTTTAAAGTCAGGAGGAATAAAGAACTACTGGCATCAAAGCCCAGTTTTGTATTAATGAAACTTTGGTGATTTCACAAGCACCTTGCTTATGAATTTCCTACTAAACATATTGATCCTAGCAACTGACATTAGAATAGTCACTGTGTTCTTTGAAAAAGAGAAAAGCATTTCCAATTAACATAGGTGTCAGTTCTTGAGCCTTAATATGTTTTTATTTTCATATTCTATGCTGGTGACAGAACTTAATATGGCACAAGCCTCATGTTGATTGATAATATGTACAGAAAAAACATGGGCCCTGATCCTGCAAGTGCTTACACACATGTCTGGCTATGATTGGATTACTGACGTGTGCAGTTAAGCATGTTTGTAAGATAAAGACCTTGGATGAGAGGGTGCTTTTTACAAAACAGTGGTACTGAGAACCAGAAGCGAGAGGCTAACATGCACATCATCTGTAGTATCTGTAATGCTTTAAAATTACAAATCAACATTTTCACCAAAGGGATATTTAAAATCACAGATTTAACTAACACATGAGTTGTGAATGAGACTGTAACAGTTCTTTCTAAAAATGTTAATATATTTATTGATTCCAAGTGTATTTTGGAATGTGGATTCAGTTTTTCCGGCTCTGGAAATTTAATGTTAAACACATGGACACCTGCAGTTTCCTTCACCATGGTAAATTTTTTGTACCTTTCCCCAAGGAAAAATTGAGGTATCATAGATGCTTTCTGGTTTACATATGCTATGTAAATTACACCTTATGAACATGAGACACACTAAAACTGGACAGATTTTTGGCACAGGTATCAGACTCTTGAAAGATGTCATGATGATTGCTACAAATTAATTTAAATTCATGTGATAATCACAATTGGTAGAGAGTATAAATTATTTGCTCTTCTCTCCTGCATCAGGATTGTCTCTTTGATTCTTTTCTGGCCAAGTAATCCAGTTTCTCAGCACTGACCTACTTTTGGGAATACTGCAGTGCTATCATATTCCATAACCCTAGGGGAACAGAGGCGGTGAAAAGGTTGTGTAGTTGTGCTGCCATTTCAGTCAAAGGCCAAGACCAAACATCAACATCTCCATGGAGAAAAGAAATACTGTCTCTGGAGGGTTTCACTGTAAGGACTGGGAGAGAGCGGGGGGGGGGGGGGGGGACCAGTATCCCTAAAACACACCATTTGTGTGTTGTTACCACAAAACTCTTCTAACATTTAAGAGGGGATATAAAATGTACATGTGTAAAATAATGTTCTGCCTCTTTTTCTGAGATGGTTCCCAAAACCACACTAATAGGATAATAAAATATGCCTTCCATAGTAGAAGTGGTATAAAATTTAGATTCTTAAACATTTCTAAAACATGAAAAAGTGATGCTTTCTTTGATATACACAGAACAGCTCTTTCAAATCTTTTAGCGAAGGAATAGTGGTTTATTCCTAATAGTTTGTCTATTTCTTCTTAAATAACAGTAGACCCTGCACTTCAGTGATATATTCAGATATCTATAATAAATTATAGTGATTTTTTTTCTCATCTTAGTTCTAGCTTTTTTCAATATGTGTTAATGGAGCTCACGTTTTTTTCTTCATATATTATTGTCCTGATTGATAGTTGCACTGGAGTTCCTTGCAGCTGGGTGCAACCTCCGTTGCAGGATTGGAGTCTGCATATGTGTGGGCATTGGAACCTTTCTTAAATGACTTTCAAGGGCGTGACCAAAATTGGTTAGTGAATGGAGGTAGTTTTCCAATGAAGATGGAGCAAAATTGTCCTCAATGGGCCTTATTTTACAAGACCTTGGTTGGCCCTTAGGCATTACCATAAAAATAAACATGTTACTAAATTCAATGGAAGTAGATTTGGAGTCACTTGCACTTGTTTCATGTTGCCATAACCCCACTGGCTGCATTGTAGTAACTCCTCCTGACTTACTCTGGTGTAAGTGAGAGGAGAATCAGGCCCAATGTGTTTGGGGATGCTTGGGAACAGTCTCTTTAAAGAACAAGGCTACCTAATAATAATAATACCAAGCACTTTCATAGCACTTTTCATCCGTAGAACTCAAAGTGCTTTAAAAGGTCAGTATCAATTTCCCTGTTTTACAGATGGGAAAACTGAATCATAAAAGCTCTTGTACAGATTTCACTGTAAATTGCCCACTTCCATTCTTTCTTTGCCTTAGATTTGCTAAAAGTCAGGCTGTGATACAAGGCCTTTCTTCTCTCTCTAGTCCACAAGACAATGGGGATGGCTGGGTCTCAGGGAGAAAGGGATTCTTGGTGAGGATTTTGTTAGAGGATTTTAATATTGTTTTTGTTATATGTATGTTATTAGCCAAGTATTATGATCTGGGAGTACGTGACAGTAAGTTAGGCACCTGCTTAAATAGCACGCTGAATTAAAGCCTTTAAAAGTATATTTTAAGGCAGTGCCAAGAACACCTAGATTTTGGACTATTATTGTAGAGTAGCATGAACTGAAATAAATACATAAATAAAATCCTGTGACATGGTCAGGCAAATCAGGCAATAGAAAACTGCACCAGCTCAGCTATTATGTGTGCTATTTAAAAAAAAATGAAATGAACAGTGTATCTGCATGTTCCATTATAAAGAATTCTCCAAATAAGAGCTGCTCTTTTATTTCTCTTCATAAAATAAAATTTCCAGCCACAGAGTTCTATGTAAATGGATGGTCTAGGAGAAAAGTCAGATTTGTCTATGTATATTTATGGCTTCCATTATCAGAGTCATCTGAGCACTTCCCAATCATTAATTTAGTTATCATTGCAAAACCCGTGTGAGTTATGGACCTGCTGCTATCTCGATTTAACAGATCGAGAACTGAGGCACAGAGAAACTGAATGACTTGTTTAAGATCACAAGCTGGGAGCTGAATGCAGTGTCCTGAGCAGAGCTGTGTGATAACTGATTTGTTCAGTTTGGTGGTCAAACAAAATGTTTCATTCAGCCCAAAATGAAATGGTTAATTGCATGTTTGAGGGTTATTAACTTTTAAAAAAAAGTTTAATAAAATCAAAGCAAAATTCTAAATGAAAGGTTGTCTTGAATTAAAAAGTAGAAACATTTTGTTTTGAAAATGACATTTGACTTTTTGGACTGAAATAGTTTCACACCAATTAATGAAATGATTCAAATCCACTGAAACTGCATTCAATGATGAAAAATGTTTCAAGTGAAAAATTTTACCCCCCTCTATTTTGCAGTTATATCTAGTACCCTTGCCACAAAACCACTGTCCTTCCTGATCTCACTTACAGTGCAGGACATCTGGAACACTTCCATTGACTTTAATTTAAAAAAAATACAGATATTTTAGTTAATGAATTAACAGAATTTCAGAAAACACTGAACAATATTTTGAGAAAGGTAGAGGAAAGAGATGACTTCACTGATTTAAGGGAAAAAAGGCTGTTTCTGAGTCAATCTTAAATGACAAGTTTCAGCATGTTATAATTTTAAATTGTTAATAAAACCACCCCCCTCCATTTAAAGAGTGGGTGATTCCATGTAATGGAGTTGTATATGCTCCAATTCTGCAACAGGTTCACTCAGGTCAGACCACTGCATCTATGCTGGAGCTCTACTGACTTCAGTGTAGCTCTGAGGTCTATCAGCGTGAAGTCAGTTGCAATATGGGGAGCTAGTTTATCATCTCATCCTTAATATCTGACAGATGCTGAATGTCAGTATAGCCATTGGTGTGAAAGAGTTTGGGCATCCAACATATATAAAGAGGGCTTGTCTAGCAATTCGTTCTAGCTATTAGCTGGACACATAAAGAAGCTAGGAATGTTGGAACATAACCAAATGTCTTAATAGCACCCCAACGTTGGGGGAGAGGTTACTTTTGATTAGAAAACATGTTTGAAGAGGTAGAATACAACAGTTATGGTAAAATCATAATTAAAAGGAAGATAAAATGTCCCCTGGGACAGGAGAAGAACACCAGTAAAATTCACAATGAATGGAAAACTGATTTAAAAGTGTATAAGAATAAACTGCAGATTCCTACCTATAGGAGAAATCTGGAAGATCAACAGATGGAAACAGGATCTTTATGGGATTTTTTAGGAATTTTGACTCAAGACTTGGGCCATAGTTATTGCTGGTTTTTGTTTTTAAATATGACCTAACATCTCCAAAATCTCATGACTCCAAAATCTGTAGGCATGTTAATAAATTGACTGATTTTTAAAAGTCCACTTGGCAGCCAGCAGGTCCTATTGACTCCAAACCCCTATGCCTCAGGACATGTACTGTGTAGGAGATTAAGAACCACCACCCTGAATGGGCAGATTATTGACCACCTCAAATTCCTTGCACTTCTCTCTGAAGCCTGTGGTACCGGACACTGTTGGAGGGATGATACTGGATTAGATGGAATGTGAGTCTGGACTGGTATAACAAGTCCTATGTTCCTAATTTTGCAAGAAGAATTAGCAATTACAGCTAAATGATTTAGCAAAACCTTGACATCCCATTAGAAAACAAGTTTTGATAAGGCAGCAACCCTGACTAGCTTGTCACATTTTTCTGTTCCACTTTGCCTAAATAAAACTGAGGCAAAGCCCTGACACTTGAGGGGACAGTGGCAGTGGATTTATAATTTGTCAGTGAGTAGGGACAATTCCTGAAAAGACACTAATTATTCAATAAGAGAAAGCTCTTGCAAATGTTGGTTTATGATTGATGAATTGTCATTCTTTCTTAGCAATCTGAGAGCAGAAGTTGATTCGCCTGATTCTAAAGTTCAGGCTTTGGGAAGGATAATTCCTTGCAGCAAAGGAATCCCTTTTCTTGCCATGTGTAGAAATTAACTTCCCAGGATAGTAATAAAGGTATGGCATACAGGAGTGCTGGTAAGAACCTGATCTTTATTTCTTGGCCCCACTGACATGTGAATTCAGGGTCACAGAAGGCCAGTATCCAATGACTCCCTGGCTGCTTCTATATGGATGATATCTTAAGAATGATAGTACTGAATGAAACTGACTTGTATAGGAAAGATTGGTATAAGCAATTCTATCCTGTCCATCAATTTTGTCTGCATGTTCTGGAATTCTTGGAGGTGAGGAAATAGTTATGAGAACTATAGACCCCTGCATGAGATTAGAACATCTGTTCCATTGCTTTGTTGCCTGGGATACTAACGGAATACAGATTTTTTTTAATCCAGTTTGTTTTTTAAATATGACCTAACATCAGGCTTCTAAATCTGTAGGTATCTTAATAAGTGGGCTGATTTTTAAAAGTCCACTTGGTGGTGAACAGGTATTTGAAAGTGTATTTCCCTTCCTACCAGGGCCGGCTCCAGGCACCAGCCTGGCAAGCAGGTGCTTGGGGCGGCCACTCCGAAGAGGGGCGGCAGGTCCAGCTATTCGGCAGCAATTCGGCAGACGGTCCCTCACTCCTGCTCGGAGCGAAGGACCTTCCGCCGAATTGCCGCCGCAGATCGTGATCGCGGCTTTTTTTTTTTTTTTTTTTTGGCTGCTTGGGGCAGCCAAAACCCTGGAGCCGGCCCTGCTTCCTACAAACCTTTGTTCCTACGAGCCATTCACTACCAGACTTTCTCCTTAAAACATGTTTTGCAATTAGGTTTTATTTCTTTCTGGACAACATTTCCAAATATTTAGGGCCAGGTTGGTCATCAACTCTGAAGTAGTTCTCATTGTTCGGTCAAGTGAGATACTACAGTGCCATTATCTAGAAGTAACTGCATGTGTGACTTGAAGAACGTGATAAATCAGGCTTGTTTATGCTCAGTGGAATGGACTTTTGACAAGTCCATGAACTCTTTGGATTGCTGATGAGGAAAGAAAGCACAACAGGCTGCCTTTGAGACATCTGTCTCCAGAACCTGGATAGGTTAAGAGGTGAGTCTAGAAGAGCAGTATGTTAATCAGAGGAGATTTCACTGCTACTACCGAAGGCTAGACCAAACCATCTGTGACAGATGAAGGCTGAATTTTCAACTGGTTTTGCCATTAATAAGCAATTTTCTATTCTTCTGCCATACAGAGGGATCATAGGAAAATTAGGAACCAGAGACCTAAGTAGAATTGAAAATGCTTTTCGGTGACAGATGGAGCAGATATTACCTCTTAGGACATACTTATTTAATTTCTTCTGAGTTTAAAATGTAGTCATTTTACTGAAGATAATAGGGCAGTTTTCACCACAGTATAAATGTTCCATGTGTAAAATAAGAGCACATTCAATTAATAGCGTGAGCGTTATGCCCCAAATACACACAGTTGCCTTTTAAACAAGTTGGCTAATTAAAAAGCAGGATATACACAGCTGACAATTATAAAACAGTCCTCTGTGGCTCCTCCATCTCATTTCTACACCGGACAGCTCTCCACGCTCCCATCTCTCTTTAGATCACTGTAAGTAGTGCCAATTAATATCCAGATAGTGTCTGTTACAGCTGAAATTTACTCATTATAACCAAGGTAATGTGTTTACTATATTGGGCAATAGCACCCTCAGCCGCAAGCTGCACTTCAACATAAATAATTGTGTTTATGTCTTCCGAGTCACCAGTCACTTTCAACCACTAGCTCAAAAACAAAAACAAAAACAAAACAAAACAAAAAGATGAAGCAAGCAAGAAAGGAGGAGGGTGGGAAGTAGTTAAATCTAGGGGCCTTTACCATCTTCAGTCCCCAACTGAAACCTCTAAAAGTTTCACTGGAATGTATCTTTTATTGACCTTAACTTATGTGCATTGTAATTTTTCTGATTTTTTTTTATAGGACCAGGAGATGTTTTCTCTTGTCTTATATTTAGATTTTAAGTTCTTTGGGCCAGTCACTATTTCTTTATGTGTTTGTACATCGCCTTGCACAATGGGGCCCTGATCCCTTAGGAACTACTGTAATACAAGTAATAACAATGGGAATTCTGCCTGGCAATAATATATATGGGTCTTAATTAAACCTTTCTATCAGTGAGGGAAAACTGGTTCTGGAGCTGCTAAACATTATTTTGACTGCTCTAGGATTAAATCATGGCTTTGTTAATTTAAGCCATTCTTTTAGAAAAGAGATAGCATATAAACTGCAAAGTTTGTGAGCTATAGGAAATCTGGGTACTTCTCCATCAATTGTGGAACATACTGTATTTTAAATGTCTGTAATGTGAGTACAAACGGCACATGATCTGATTTATGTGATCTTTTGTGTCTCTCTTCACTCTGTCCTCCTAAGAAATAATGGTAGCAGAATATTATATTATGCTGATTAACCTCTTCCATTGTTACTTGTCCAGAAAAATCTACTAAGTATTTGCCTGTCATGGAGTTTAGAGACCCCATTCTACCACAGCCACTAAGGGATTAACCGCTGTGGCTAATTGCTGGGCCAGCAACAGCTGGAGGGCAAGAAGGCTGTACATTAGAGGAGAGGGGTGGCTTCTAGACAGATTGAGGATATAGCTACACAGCAGCTGGGAGGAGTAATTCCCAGCTTGGGTAGACATTCATACACTAGCTTTGCTCAAGCTAGCAGTTAAAAATAGCAGTGTGCCCTCAGTAGCTCAGGCTAGCTGCCTGAGTACAATCCCACCTGACCTCCTGGGTACACACTTGGGCAGCTAGCCTGAGCTGCCACCCCTGTCACCACAGCTACACTTAGGCACTAGGTTGAGTTAGTTCATGTACATCCACCCAAGGTGGAAATTACACCTCCCAGCTGCAGTGTAGACATACCCTGAGGGACTACTGAGAAGTGGTCCATTCAGCAACAGACTGTCGGGAAGCTGCCCAGGAATTCTGACTTCCAGAGAAGAAGAATCAGAAAACATGGCTCTGGGAAAAGCCTACAAGAGAGGTGAGGTAAGAAGCAGCAAGGGATTATGAGAAACTTGTCCCAGCTGCTTAATGCCAGGATCCTGGACTGGCTCCAGAGGAGAGGGTAGCCAGAGGGGTTCCCGTCATCCCCAGCAAAGGTAAGCCTTTTAGAGCACAGGGGTTAGGATTTCAGGGATCTGGGATTATCAACCCCTAACTAAAATCACTGGAGTCCTGGTCTATCAGACTTTTTTTTGTCCCAGAAGGGGAGAGACTATAAATGCCCTGGCTGGCGTTTGAGGAAGTTGCTGCAACACTACAGACAGGCATGAGAGGGCACTGACTGGCAAAGCTATCCACTGACATTGCCACCTGAAAAGTATTAGAGTAATAAATATATAGAAACTGCCAGACTGGATCAAACCTGAGGTCCACCTAGTCTAGTATCCTGGCTCTGAGAGTGATCAGGGCCAGATGCTTCAGAGGAAAGGGCTAGAAACCTTGCATTAGGCAGACATAATCTGTCTCTCACACTAAATCTCCCCTTAATCCCTAGAGTTAGCGATAGTTTAAACTTCATGATCAGGGCTTAAACCAGTCTAAAAAGCAGTCCCACCTTGTGCTAGTTACTGAATGGGAGCATAGGGAAAGAGGGCACAGGAAGTCTTCCTCTTTTCATGAATTCCTCCATGCATGGTCATAGTCTCTGTGCGCCATTAAATGCTCCATTAAATCCCAGCACCTATAGAGAAGCTGGGCAAAGGTTGAGATGAGGTTTGACCATGGTTCTGTCCTCCTCTGCACTGCCAAGTGGAGTTGGTAGGGTGCAGAGAGAGGTACATGTAGAAGACAAGTACCTCCTGTGTGCCCTGAAGCTGTAGTGCAGTGACTCTGCCTCAGGCGATGCATTTCCAGCTGCCCACAACATGGGCCAAGTCAAGGCTGTCCGGCTGCTAGTTAGGGGGGTTAGTTGCAAAAATAATCTTCACCACCATTTTTCTTAATTGTTATTACTAAATCTGAAATTCACTTGGTGCCCTCGAGTAATGAACAGAATATCTGACGCTGTATTACCTACCTGCTGTTTTTCCTCTTATAGCCACTTCAATTGGACAAGTAATGGCATCGGTACACTGTTTTGTTTACACAAAGGCTCTATATACACTACAGAAATAGCCATGATTAAACACTTGACTATGGCCCAGTCATGTTGTGACATGTTTTCTTTTTGCTTGTGGGAATAGAAAAGAACAATGTTATGCCCCCAGATTTTCTGATCTGGGTGAGTTGTGCTGGAGTGGAGCAAAGCAGTTGTAGTGGGGCAGTGGATTTGGTTTTATAAGGTAGAAAACCACATAATTAAGAAAATATATTTTAGCCTAGGTATTTATGAGGATTAAAGGAATGTCCTCTGACATTGTCATAATATGTGTTGGAGGGATTCTGGCCATACCGATAATACAGATGGGCAACAACCATATTTCATAATTGTTTACACATAGTTATTTTTATGTAGTTTAGTTGGAGGGGAATGTAAAACAAATGTTGACCACCCCACACCACACTGATAAGAAAAGATAACATCGGAGGGCTATTTAAATATTCACAGGGTATTAGCACTAAATTACTGTCTTTCGCACATGTGTCTCTGTGCTGTGATACATTAAGAAAATTTACAACGTTCAGTGATTTGCACTTTCTACCATGTAGTAGGGTAGTTTATTTTACTGAGTTTTAATACAAAGCATGTAGGAACACCTGCTGGCATTTTGCTTTTCCTATAGCGTCTGTTTTGTGAGGATGTTTTTTTTAATCTAGGTGTGTTTCATTTTGATCTGAATGTATTAAAATAAAATATTATAACACAAGGCACACAAGGAAAGAAAGATTGCACCTGGAATCTGTAGAAATATTTTACCCATACTTTGAAAGTAATCAGGTACCCCGACCTTCTAGAATACGATGGATCTCATGCTCAATACATTTAAAGCTTCAATAGCCTTTTGCTGATGCCATTCATTTCAACCAGAGAAGGAGGAAAGAGGAGAGAGTTTGATGGTTCATTGCTGGTGTATGTGCAGGGAAAGGATCAAGCTGTCCCTTTTTTGTCTCACTAAGTTCCTGAAAGTGGTGTTAATTACTAGAGTCTCAAAATGGTGTTGGCATTTGAAATATGAAACTGAATTTATACCAGTGATTAGGGTCAATTTATCTTCTAACCCAAGGTGGATTTGTGGTAGGAAGAGAGGGTGAGGAAATGAAATTAGTTTTCTTCCTGACATTGAAACATAAAGGCTTTATTATGCTGAATTTCTCTGGGCTTTGCATCTTAGATTTGTCTAGGTTAAACCAAAGATAAACAAAACAAAACAAAAAAATAGCATAGCACAATGTGTAGCAGAGTTCTCACGTTTGGGGCCAGATTGTGGGTAGAGACCTCATGTAACTTCCCATTTCATGCCCCCGTTCACTAAAAGGGTTAGTGACAGATTCTTGTCCATCGATATAATTGTTTACTAAATTCCAATGATTGGACCAATGACTTAACATCTGTATAACACCAATGGCAGCTAAGGGATTCTATAGGTACTTCTATGGACCTATTCTGGATACAATGTCTTTGCCCTGGTGTACCTGAAAGCAAAATTTTCCCCGCAGAATCATTATTGCTGGAGATAATCATAGAATCATAGACATGTAGGGCTGGAAGGCGCCCTGAAAAGTCCTGGCCTCCCCTCATAGCCAAGTAAATCTAGACCATCCCTGACAAATGTTTAGCCATCCTGTTCTTAAAAACCCCAGTGATGGAGAAGAAACAGGAAGTAAAAATCCCAGTTTGACTTTCAGATTACAGGTGAGATTTTCAGGACTGGCAGTTAGGGGGGAAAAACACAAAAATACTTGTAAGCTGAATAAATTTGATCTGGAAGTCATAGAAAGACAATAAACATGGCACCCCACAATGTCACTTTTACTTTTAAGATAAAGCTTCAGTTTAAGGTTCCTCACAACAGCTTGCATTTGCACTTTTTCTTCTACTCTTGTTTTCCTTGTAACTGTATACCTTATTACTGGTTTATGTTGTAAAATTAATATCAGAATATATACAGCATGTGCAATGTGGCTGAGTTGCTATGGAACTTTAAATTTTGAATTTCCTGTCTCGTGTGCTTGAGTGCTCAACTTCTGTTTTTTTAAATTTAATATGCTGTATAAAATATACTTTCCAGATTTATTCTGAATTGTTTATTTGAATTTAGAAATTTAAGGTTGCAATTTAAAACACTGTGCCTGTTGTGGAGTAGGGGAGGAGGAATGATGGAATTACTGTACTTTTCCAATACTCAGATTACATCTCTTTACGTTCTATTCAAGGTTTTGGACTGTAAACTAGTCATCAGTCTTTATCAAGGACCATGATCTGAAGAGCCGATGCTTTGCCACTTTGGACAAACACACATTTTCAAAGAGAAAATTTTATAAGTTACCTAAGTGACTCTGGGCTTGTCTACACTGGACTGCAGTGCGGACTACTAAAGTGTGAATTGCAGAGCACAACAAAGAGTTAGATCCCAACTGCCCCATGTGGACACTGCCAGCATGAATTTAACATAGTCCTCTTTCACACAGGACTACATTAATGCAAACTAGGTACCATTTAGTTTATGCCAGCAGCATCCAAATGGAACAGTTAGAGAGCAACACTTTGGTGCTCTCTGCAATTCAGACTGCATTGTCAGCACTGCAGCACGATGTAGATATAGCCTCGGGAGCCTAAACTCTATATTCAAGTGATTTAGGTGCTTGGGAGCTGAAGTTTCATGGGACTTATGCCCAGAGCCACCAAGGAGCCTGATTTTTAAAGGTATTTAGACACCTAAAGATGCACCTAGGCAGCTAGTGGAATTTTCTAGGGGACATAGTGGGTCAATCAAAAACACTCCAATGAGAGTTAGGTTCTTTTGAAAATCCCACTATGTGTCTATCTGCATTTTTAGCTGAGTAAATACCTTTAAAACTCTAGGCCCTGAGTGCCTTCAACTTGCATTCCCTTGAGATGATTTCAGTAGGTGTTAAGGGTGCTCAGCATCTGGTATAACTGTCCATTTGGAAGCTGTTGCAAATCCATTGACACTTCTGGGGTTGCTCTTGATTTACACCTACATGAGAGTAAAAGCAGGCCCTTTGTCTGTTGGCCAAGCACTTAGCAGAATTGTGGATTGCTCCCATCCCTATATGTACATACCTGAGTAGCCACTACAGGTGTATAAATAAGTACCTGTGTTTAAATGTATTCCATGTATATTCAATAATGTTAGTACATATAGAGTTTTATGAAAAACTCTCAAATTCAGGGGATTTCCTCTATGAGGGGAAAGAAGTTTTCTTCTTGATTTTTATCTACAAAACAAGAGAAAAATGTAACAGCTGCATGCTATGTTAAAAGGGAGCATAGACATACATTAAATCCCTTATGTCTTTTTAATGATGCAATTGTGAATTATATTCTTGTTGCATTTGTAATTAGAAGGCGGAACAGATGGTAAAGACTAGTTGTAAAGCGTTTTGTCTATTAAAATAATCCACACTGCCAAGCTGATTGTTGGCTATAACAGGGTTTTTTAGTCATTGAAATACTCAGATACTATGCTGATGTCTAATTGATTATTACAGCTCATTACAGATGAGCACATTTATTTTAAATGTGCAATATATATACACATTTGTTATGTGCTATATATTCTTTTCACAATCATTAGGGAAAATGAAGCTTTAGTCCATCAAAATCTGTTTACATGGGTAGGCAGGACTTGCTTTTTCCCCCCATGTGTGCAAAAGTTATATGTGCTAATGTTAATGTGAACAATAATTGACCAATTGGGATGTTGCTACATCACACAAATGAGAACAACTTTGTTTAAATCAGTGGTTCCCAATCTAGGGGCGCAGCTTGTTCAGGGAAAGCCCGTGGTGGGCCAGGCCAGTTTGTTTACCTGCCACGTCCGCAGGTTCAGCCGATCGCAGCTCCCAGTGGTCGCGGTTCGCCGTTCTCGGCCAATGGGAGCTGCAGGAAGCGGTGGCCAGCACATCCCTCAGCCCGCACCGCTTCCTGCGGCTCCCATTGGTCGAGAACGGCGAATCGCGGCCATTGGGAGCTGCGATCAGCCGAACCTGTGGACGCGGCAGGTAAACAAACCGGCCCGGCCTGCCGGGGCTTTCCCTGAACAAGCGGCGCCCCTAGTTTGGGAACCACTGGTTTAAATTATTCTAATGATGGTTGTTTCCTTTCTTTTGGGTCAAAAAAGTTTGATTTGGTGTCTCTTAGTACACCTCCCCCTGCTTATCACAAAGTCTGGGAATAAATATAGTGGAAACATTTCTTTACACTGGCCCCAGCTATGTCATCCTGCTCTCTAATACACAGCGAACATTTGACTTTGACATTCTTCTGTGTTCTGGCTGTTGTTCAGTAACTTTAGACATTGTCAGGGCTCACCATGGTGTCAGATGCCCTCACTACTGTCTATGCTGAACTAAAAGCAGTACCAGTTTAAAACCCAGACAAAACTTGCACCTACAGCTGTCTGCCAAAGATGGGCCCAGGACAGCCTTCCCGCCTATCAGTTGGTGACAACTTGTTCTCCCCCCCTCCCCCTTCATATTTATAACATCCCTACTCCCTATATGCTTTCTGCTTGTCTTAAATTGCCTGAAGCTTGCAAACTGCTCCCTTTACCTACTTTTGTAGATCTGTGATACTTTGACTTACCCTCCCCACAAGCAGACACAGAGAGAATATTAAGGAGATGGAGCTGAAAGCACAATTGTTACAACAGGGATGCAGGAAGCCACGTATGTAATTCCTTGTCCATCACTGGAGTTAGATGGAACCCCATGCTCTGGCTTCAGGACAGGTTGTGGGAATAGGCTGTAGGGCCATATGTGGCTGCATATGCATAATACCACTGTCACTCACTGCACAGAAAGTATAGTAGCTAATTTTCCATGATGCCACCAGTGCACTCTGCTTACCAGGGGGAGGCAAGATCAAACCCATAAGATCTGGAGCAGGAGATCAGAACACAGTTCCTACTTTTTAAAAAAAAACTCAGATTGACAGACAAATGACTAAATATATTTCTTTAGTGATCCAACATTTCTTCTTAATGAGGCAAGTTGTCATTGACTCTGCTTGTTGTCTATAAATTCTGACTGACTCAATCTTCGTAATGTCAGACTGGTCAAAGACATCAGTAAATTGCATGAATAAAACATAATACTTGGTAATTGTCCTTAGCTGGTAACATACAGTAATTCAATTTATTCAATAGCCTTTGTCCAAAATAGTGTTGCCTGAATTGCCTATTACTCTTTCTTTCCTAACAGGAATAATGAAACCTCCATGAACAGTTTATTTATTTCAATTTTTTAAGACCCATAACAGGGAAAGTTAACAAGGGGTTATGAAAAAAGAACAGGAGTACTAGTGGCACCTTAGAGACTAACAAATTTATTAGAGCATAAGCTTTCGTGGGCTACATCCCACTTCTTCGGATTGAAGTGTTGCAACCAAAGGCATGCTCAGTATGAGTAAAACCGGTGAGCATTGTACTGTAGGTATGTGCATAACTGGACCGTGAGCCTTTTGACAGATCAATGATGTTACTTCTCCTTCTTCTCTGAGAGATGCAATATCTTTAAGTTCATTGCAAGTATTGTAGAGAACTGGAACCATGGTAGGTGCTTTACCTCTGCTCTCCCAACAGCTGAAACTTTGCCCTGATAACTTATGGTTTATCACAATGTGGTAATCATTCCAGAAAGGAAACTATATACCCCCTATACTCGAGTCTAGGACCATTCCTGAAGTAAATGATCTAGTGGATTGAGGCTGAGGCTGAGACCCAGTAACTTCTGACTCATAAGCCTGGTTCTGTCACTGACTCATTGAGTCAGATTCTCTGCCCTATTAGGGACCCTTTCTGCTGCTGGAGTGGCGCAAAGTGACCTTAAATCAGCCCTAAATGGTCAGGCCTCTGGGGGAAGGAAAGGAAAGAACTGGAGTGCTCTTATGGGATTGTTCCAGCCTTGTGGCTGCTCTAAGTTGTGCCAAGAGCTACCTTTGCCTTGTGTGCTGCTGAGGATTCAACCCACAGTGTGTCCTTGCGTAAGTCACTATTAACTGCCATGTGTTTTTCCTCAGCTATTAAAAAAAAGGCAGGGGGGCTTACTGTCTGTTACATACTTGACTCCTAGGGCTGTTGAGAGATTAATTAATGAATATTTGGATGGCACTCTAACCACACAAATCACACTCTAAATGTTAGAAAATCCACAGTCTCTGTTACCCTCACACAGTAAATTACAATCCCATATCCAGATATTTCAAATTACTTCTGCCATGTAAAGCAGTCATGCAACACAAATCAGATTGTCCTTGTATTTATGCTGCACTCTGTAGTCACATAATACTCACAGCACCTCTAACAAGCTACCTGTAGGACAATTTTTTTTAATATCAAGTATTCTAGAAAAAGAAATCATCATCCAAGATCCACTCACAACTGCTTATTGCTCCATTCACTAAACTCTGCACTTGAAATATACTTGGGTTTTACTCTACCCTATATAGTAGAATAATAGCTGCTTTCATTTTTTTACCACCTATCTTTGGAGTTAGGTCCACAGGATCCATGTGGTCAGTGTCCATGGCCCTTCCCTGCCTGTGTCCTGCACACTCCCATCACATTAATTCCCCTTTTTGTGGTGCCCCCCTTCCCCAGTCCCCTTATTCCAGTGTATGCTGTGGAGAGCTTAGCATTACCCTTGTGTGACATGGGTGAAGATCACCCACTATCCACTCACCTGTGCGTATATGTGGCTCAGTGGTACAAGTTTTCATGGTGCACACATTTTATGCAATATCTTTGCATGTGTCACTAGTGAAGGAGAAAAATAAGTAGTTTGCCAAAAAAACAATTGGTACACTTCAAGTAAAAATTGCCTATACAGTCAATTGACTTCTGTTTATTTAGACCAAATCCATTCTGCTTCGTTTGATCACATTAAGTGGCTGATGTAGAAAACTGCTTTACTGACTGCCGGTGCCAGAGCACAAAGTGATAAATGAACTAAAACTGTCAGATACAAATAATTCTTAAATTCATCTTTCTAATAACGTTAACACATTTATAACTAGAGACAGGTCTGAAGTTAAACCCCAGACCCAAACAGTCAGACTTTGGAGAAGTTTGGACCTTGTTCCAAAGTTTGCAACCCTATATGTATTTAGAACATCAATATATGTCTTTCTTAACACTGTAATTAAATGAATTAAAGTGGAAAGGCTGTGACTTCAATGCATGTGCTATATGATGCCATTTTCCAGTTTTGGAAAATACCTATAGTGTTGGTGTTACAGCAGGGGTCTCAAACTCAAATGACCACGAGGGCCACATGAGGACTAGTACATTGGCCCGAGGGCCGCATCACTGACACCTCCCCCCCCACCACTGCCCCCGGCCCCGCCCCCGCCCCCACTCCACCTCTTCCATGAGGCCCTGCCCCTGCCCCGTCTCTTCTCCACCTCCTCCCCTGAGCATGTGGCTCCCTGCTCCTCCCCCGTCCCTCCTGGAAAGTGCTAAGCGCCACCAACAGTAATGTACCTCACTCAAAGGAGAGAACACACACTTAGTTAGATTTACTTCTGTTAAAGCCCCCCACTGCACTGGGCTGCACCACCACTCCACCCCTGCTCTGCCTCTTCCAGGGTGACAGGTTTGTAGAAATTTTGGTGGTGCCCAGAATCTTCCCCCCCCCCAAACTCCACCCCCACCTGCCTAAGGCTCTGGGAGGGAGTTTGGGTGGGTGGGAGTCTGGGGTGCAGGCTCTAGGAGGGAGTTTGGGTGCTGGGTGCAGGCTCTGGGCTGGGGCAGGGGGTGGGGGTGCACGCTCTGGGATGGAGTTTGGGGATAGGAGGGTGCAGGGGTGAGAGCTGTGGGGCTGGGGATGAGGGGTTTGGGGCATTGGAGAGGCTCAGGACTAGGGCAGGGGAAGGGCAGCCTGCCCTGGCCCTAGTGAAGGGGGGCACTAGGACCCTGCAGCAGTAGGTGATGCTGGAAGCCGGCAGAGCGGAGCAGAGTCAGCATGAGCTGCAGGCTCTGGGGCGGTGAGGGGGCAGCAAGTGAGGCCGGGGGACACTTGGGGGAGGTGCGTGGGGGCGGCAGGCGGGGCCGGGGGAGAGACCCGTCCCCAAACATTGGGGAACAGTGAGCAGGGAGCTTAGCTGCCACATAAAATAACTGGGGGGGGGGCGGAGGTAAGGGGAGTTTGGCGGCGACAGGAAGTAACGGGGGGGGGCACGGGGAGCTTGGCGGGCTGCAGGGAAGAGCTCCGCAGGCCGCATGCGGCCCGTGGGCCGCGTGTTTGAGACCCCTGTGTTACAGGAAATCTATCAAGTTAAAAATCATGCTTAAAAACCAAAATCCTTGTCTTTGTTTTAAACACCTTAGATAAGATTTTGAAATCAATTTTGCTTTTGACTCTGTATTCTGGTTACTTACATTTCCCATTTCAGCTTGGACAGTAAAAATAAACTAGTAATTTTTACATTTGATTATACTTTCTAGTGTGTTTCATGTTCTGGATCTAATGCAATGTTTGGGGGTCAAACAGGGCTGAGGAATGTTTGTTTAAAAACTTGCCACTGGTATTTTTAAACAATTAAAAAATAAACCATCCTTATTTTTATAAATCTAAATTTGAGGCCAAATTTGACCTAATGGGGTACATCTACACTGCAGCTGGCAGTGAGTTTCCCAGCCCAGGTAGACAGACACTTGCTAGCGTGGTTCAAGATAGTTTGCTAAAAATAACAATGTAAATGTTCCCACTCAGGCTGGACCTCAGGCGGGCTTGAGAGCCCACGCGACAGCCTGAGCCAGAATGTCCACATTGCTATATTTAGCATGCTAGTGTAACCCACACACCTCCTGGGTGTGGTGTTCTGTCCCATCTAGTGGCACCGTGACCACTTAGAGAGAGAGAAAATGAGTCTGCTCTACAGCCTTAGCCAACAGCCAGTTGGCTTTTAGCTCATGTGATAGAGGCTCATGCACTAAGTTCCAGAGGCCCCAGGTTTGATCCCGCCCACCGACGACTCGGGCGACTGGTATCTGTCGGTGTTACGCTAGCAAGAGCCCTGCTAGGGCTAGCTTGAGCCCTACTACCGTGAGTCTGTTAATCTGGGCTGGAAGATTTATTCCCAGCTGCAGTGTAGACTTACTCACAATATCTATTTAAATGCCTCTCTCTGAACCATATCTTATCGTTCATAAACCATTATGCAGCTGAGGAACAGAAGGATCTGCTCAATTTGTCTTCATTATTAAGCACATCAGCAATAGACTTAATGGACACCAGTGGACTCAGCAAAATCTTCATATATTATGTCCTCATCAGCATTCACTGATAACCTCACATTGTTCACAAGATTTATCTAGCGCTGGCTTACGTTTAAATCCCTTTCACTTACTTCTAAGTAAGGGTGGCTTTGTGGTTAAGATAGAAGAATGGAGTCAGGATATCTGTGGCCCTGCCACAGACTCTGTTTGACCTTGAGCCAAGTCACTTAACATCTTTGCGACTCTTTTTGTTTATTTGCAGGTGAGAAGGGCTCCAGTCATGAGTCAAGGCCCCATTGTGCTAGATACTACGCAAATAACAGCTTGCAGCCTGAGGATAAGACAAAAGACAACAATGCAGACAGACAGGAAGATCACAAGGTAAAGAGGAAACAATATGGGTCAAAATTATAGGCCGTGGTCTCAGCGCAACAGCTGTCTAACCAGGCATCACGGCAGAAGGGAGTTTTAAAGAGGGACTTGAAGGAGGACAAGCAAGTAGCTTTGCAATTATTTATGGGAATCTTCCTCCCATGAACCAGGGGCAACATGGGAGAAAGTGTACAGGTGTTTGAAAATTTAACACGTGGGTGCTGAAGGCTGGTATCACTGGCAGGTCAAGGTGGGAGTTAACATCTCAGTAGGGTCTGAGTAATGAGGTAGGGTCCTTGTCGGAGATAGGTCCCAAAGGGCCTTAAAAGAAAAGTAGTGTGTGTTTTATATGGTAGAGAAGAGGTGCAAGTGGAGGGATGAAAAGAGAGGGGTGATCTGGTTGAAATGATGAGCTAAGAAAATGATCTTTGCAGCAGTGAGACATAAGTGAGGAAAGACTGAATTTTTCATGACTGATGAAGAGTTTGCAATAGTCAAGACACAAGATGAGCTTGGTTGAGAGTTTATCATAATCTCTTGTCATCCATAGAATATACCCAGCTCATGGGGAAATTCTGTCTCCTGTACTCATTCTGTCTGCTTCTGCTCACTGAAAGGATGGATCCCAAATAACTCCACAAAGAGCGCTCAAGTCACAATTCTACATTGTAAAGTCAGTAGCCCAATCAGAGGCATGTCTTACTTTATGGGTGCTGAAAGGAAGTTGAATTTTTGGACTTTGTGGAAGTTGATTTTTTCCTTAGTTAATTTGTTAGTTTGAGCTGCACCTTCCTCTCCCCTGAGAATCATGTGGTTGTGCCACACCTCCATTTTGCTTCATTAAAGACTAGACGAGAAGTGGCTGAGAAATGGTCTCATTCTCTTCAATTTATTCAGGGCATTTCTTCACTTCATGTCTGAAGCAAAGCATGCTGTCAGAATCAGCGCTGTAAAACAGCCCCATCTCATTGGGCATCACAATAATCTGTTGTCAGCCCTCCAGGTTGGCATTATTGGTACCATCATGCTCAGCACTTGAGGCCTGAGTAGTGGCTGGTTATGGAAAGAATCTGCATCCCTGAGGGGAGTTTACACACCTGTCAATTTTACAGACCTGCCTCCATGATTGGCTGCTCTGGCAGCTGTGTGGGGTTCTGATCAAGCTACTTGCTTGTAAACAGGAGAGACTCTCCTCCCTGCATCTAGGTTTGTAGACCTCATTACAGTGCCCTATTTCAGCCTAGTCCCAAGCTCCTTCCCTGAGTGTTTATATATCCTACCCTTCACAGAATCACCTGCCTGCTGCTGCTAACCCCCCAGTGCTGAGTATCGCAGTACAGAGAAGGATGACTTTATGGGCAGGTTTTTAACCTGAACCTCATAGAGTTCCTTTGCCTCATTACAGCATCCCATGATGTCCCATGTCTTCCCTTGCACACCATATTGTTATGCTGTTTGAAACATGAGAAGAGTCAGTTTCCTATCGCTACAAATTCATTTGCTGAACACATTTGTGAGACGTACATAATCCCTTGTAGAAATGGCCTCTTTACAGTACTGAATTGCTGCCTTGCAAAGAGACCATGATCTTACTCTTTTGAACATTTTCTATTGGCAATTCAAGCTGACCATTCCACTTCCTCATTGGGGCTGTAAGAGACAAATATCCTCTGTGGATCAGGCACAGAGAGGGACCTGGAACATACCATGATCAGGGGTTACATTCCTGCCTCATCATCTAGGAAATGAGAGCAGCACCATGTGACTTACCTGAACAATCACATCGATCAGCTCATAACTATGAAGTATTTACAGAGATCCATTCACAATCAGTCCAGGAGTTTAAAAAAAAAATCACAAAATATTTAGTTGACACATTTCAAATAAATAAATTTGAGATAAATGATAGCTGCAAAAGAGACTAAAATAATCAAATACATGACTATGAATTATCTGCTCAGCATTAATATACATTTGAAGAATTGTGTATCTGTTCTGAAGCAAGAAACAATTGACTGTGCCAGTCTGTAATTCTTTGCCAGTATATGCTTGTTAAACAATCTTCCTGGAGCCCTATTTTCCTCAATAATCCTCTGGATTCATGTCTCCTCTTTCATACACATATTCTTCTTTTGCTTTTCTGACATCATTGTGTACTGGTGCAGGAAAACAAGCATGACATGGGTTTACTTTTCAGGCTACATGCCAATTTCAATTCTTAATGGATTTCCTGAACAAATTGCTCACTTTTAACAGTTGAAGGTGATCAAAATAAGTGTCAAAAACAGACTAGAAATGGTGCAAGTGATGTTGTGCTATTTCAAAAAAATCAGAGGATCACGTGACTCAGTGATCAAATTAAATGAACAAAACATTTCATAGGTTGTAAAAAAAAGTTAGCAAAATGATAGTTGTGCTGTATATCCACACAGGGTGGGATTTTCAAAGGGGCCTAAAGGAATTTGATCCTCAACTCCCATTGACTTTCAAAGGAATGTGGGTGCCTAACTTCCTTAGACTGCATTGAAAATTCTCATCCTCAGAGCCTGAGACTCCTCTCACTTACAGTAGGGTAAATTAGCAACTCCATTGAAGTCAATTATTATGTAATCTGACAAGTTAAACAGGACACAGAACTAATGTGATACTCCCTCTAGAATTCCTAAATCCAAAGTATGTATGGCAAATTGTAACCTAACTGCCCCATAGGGACTGGTGATGCAAACTAATTTGAAAGAGGACTATGTAACATGAACTAGGTACTTTTTAGTTCATGCCAGCAGTATCCATACATGGCAGTTAGAGTGCAACATTTTGGTGCGTGCTACATCCCTGTAATCTGTATTGCAGTGCCGTGGAGACAAGCCCTAAATGTTCAGTGCTTTGAAGTGCAGCACCCCTATGCATCTTACTAGAACATCAGGTTCAGTGCTGAGTTGGAGGGAATCATGTCATCCAGTAAACCACCTGCAGCATTGTCAGTTTTCTTTAGAGTAATCCCTTTCAATTGTTGATCACACCTTGCCCTAATTTATGTGAGAGACCTGCATCAGTCCTGGAAAATTACACCAAAAGCCAAATCAAACAAAATTCCACTGTTGATTAGATGAGAGACAGTGAATATACAAATATTCTGAGACCTCTATATCAGGAAAGGTAAAATGGATTATGCAGAAATCTGTTCCCTTGAGAACCATCTGTAATGAACTGAACCTGAATAGTATGGGTTTGATTAAGCAAATGTAGGTGCTCCTCCATGGAAAAAGTCTGACATACCACTGTGCCATATGAAATGACTGTCCAAGAAGATCCCTGAACCACTGCAGCTCATCTGTGCATGAAAAACTAGGGATGTCTACTTCCTGTCGCTGGCACAAGGGAGACTATGTTCCGAAAATTATTTCTATCTTGCCCAGTGGCTTAGATAAGTGGCTTAGATAAGTGGCTTGCAAAAATGAACACTGTCCTCTTAAACCAGACCCAGAGGGTGATCAAGGTGAAAAGAACAGGTTTGGTTCTCTAAGGTTGCTGATCTTTGTAGTGAGCAGTAGCACTCAGACCCAAGCTTCTCCGTCCACCACAAATAGACATATAGCTCAAAGTAAAAAACATCCAAACATCCAATTAGGCTATCAACTAAAACTGCAGCTATCCCTAAATGAAACTGCTGTATATTGCCAGTTACAACTGGAAAGCAACAAGCTACAGCAAATACTCACCTTACCTCTCAGAGGTTCTGCTGCAAGAATCAAATAACTATTCTTCCGCAGCTGCAAATGTACCAAACTATTCCAATGAAGGCAGGCAGTCTCTCTCTCTCTCTTTCTCACACACACTCACATAAACACACACACAAATAAGATACAGTCTCTCCTGTGCGTCTCAAACTAGTTTGCCAGAATTCCTGAAATAATGCAGTTTCCAGCAGTCAGCTCAGCATCCCAGTTCTCAAGACTACTTGATAACAATTTCAAAAGAGAAATGAGTTTCAGGGCAACTCCAATAGTCCCTGGTCAGCACTGCTACAGGCATCTGGTTTAAACAGGATCCCGCATATCATAACTCCTCAGTGTATACCATTCACTTCAGTACTCAATAGCAGGCTCAAAAAAAGAGAAACAAGATCCTGAATAATTTGAACAGCCCAAGAGATAACGTAGCTCTGGCACTTTACTGCCGCCAATATGCCATTAAACAAGAAACTATAAGCCCTTCAAGAGGCACTATGGAAAGAAATACAGCTCTCATGGAGCCTATGTTCTTAGACTGCAGGAATATACCGTACATAGCTAAACCCGCACTCAACATGTATTTGGAGAGAACACATTGTCTCTACCATAGCCTTAAAACCGTCTTATACTAGACTAGAGATCCATGAAACAATTTTAATTAAATCCAGGGCACAAACATTCTTTTCGTTCTCCTAAGGGAGAAAGCCAAAGAGAGCTTATTTCACAAAACTCACACATACTACACAAACACCAATGTCATGTTCTTCAACAAGTTATATCATCTGAGCTGCTATGTGCTGTTCATGACATATACACAAGCTATTTACTGTTAAGCACTATGATAAAGAGACTAGTTTTGACAACAATTAGGCTTAATTTAGGCTTATGTATTCATAGCCTTATATAACAGAACATGTTCCAGTATTATATCCATATAAGCCTGAAATCCAAATTTCAATCAAAAGTAGGTTTTCCTGAGCTGATAAAACAGCATTAATATTTTTCAGATGAACAAGTTAAATAAATCACAGATATCTTGTTCCAATTTAGTAATGCTCATTTGTGGTGTCCGTGAATGTGTTTAAAAAAATAAAGTGCAACTAGATTGAAAGGAACAGTGACCAGTCACCAGTATACATTCAATGTTACATGGTAAGAATAGGTGGAACTGGAAGAATTTTGAGTTTGGGTTCTTTATAATCACAAAGCATGCTGAGCCAAAACTCAAATTCCAACTTTCATTTCAAGGATAGGAATGGCTCCTATTGATTATGAACATGAAGTGATCAACATCACAAGTTACTACACTGTGTCTGCAAAATGAGAACTTGGAAACACTTGGATTCTGAGAAGACGCTACCACGCTAGTGGCTCTGGACAGAGCTAGCTGAGAAATGGAACTTCCATTCCACAAAATTTGAGGGTTTATTATTAATTATTATTATTATTATTTATTCTATGATTATTCTTGAATTGGGATGAAAAGTAAACTCTAAATTTTTCATAGAAATGAAATTCTGAAATATTTTGTTTTGGAATCACTAAAATGGTGCAATACCTGGCTCCCTGGCTATCTAGGAAGCTGTGCAGTGAGCCACCTGGGGACTTGGACACCCTGGAAGACAGGTAGCACAGGATACCAGGCAGCTGGGAAGACAGGTAACCAAAACAGCCAAACAACTGGGATGCTCGGTAGCCCATCAGGTGGTCAGCTGGGGAGCCTGAGAGCAGGCCACCTGCCAGGCAGGCATTCAGGGAGCTGGGGAGTCTGGGCAGCCCTGGAATCCCAGGGAACTGGGTGGGCTTGCATGCCTGGTTTCCACCAAAAATTTGATGTGTTCCCCTTATTTATTTAGCGTGTGCATACTCAACTAGCCAAGCGATGGCATCTTCAGTGGTGTGATGCAGTTCTTCTAGGCCACCGCCGAACCTAGTCGGCAGGCATTCCTCGACATTGTGCATCATCGTCTGTGTTGTGCCACAGCTGCACAAAGCACCGTCACAAAGGGCCCAGTGATACTGGTTGGCTGCAAAGAGACCTTGCCTGGTCTGGAACCTGTTCAACAGGGACCATTGGCGACGGGGCAGGTCAAAACCAGGAGGGCAAATTGTGGGGTCGGTGATGAGGGACTGGTTGGGGATTATAACAGATATCCATTCCTCTCGCCAGAGGGTTTCTGCCCTAACATCCTGGCGTGGCGGATGAGACCATAATGGACGACATGACGGCAAACGTGCAGCTGGTGGTTTAAAAAGGTCATTGTGCAGTGGCAGGCTTGAGTTGGGGTGTACTTTCTCCAGTAACTTGCCAGTGGCAACCTCGCGTCTGATATGAGGAGGAGCAGTATTGCTCAGAACTGGGAGCCATGGGAGTGGAGTCAAACGCAGGGTGCTGGAGATGATACGCATGTCGGTATGTAACTGCGTATCCACCAGTTTGGTGTGTGACGATCGGCTCCATACTGGTGCGCAGTACTCTGCCACCGAATACGAGGTGGCAAGATCTGATGTCCGCAGAGTTGGAGCATGAGCACCCCGTGATGAACCTGACAGTTTGCTAAGAAGATTGTTGCGCATCTTAACTTTAGCTGCTGTCTTCTTCAGGTGGGCATGGTAACTCAGTGTGCAGTCTAAGGTCACACCTAGATAGACTGGTTCCACTTCATGCTTCACCTTCTGACCATTCAGATAAACATTCAGTTCTCAGGTTGCACTGGCGTGATGAAGATGGAACAAACTGGAGACTGTTTTTATGATGCTTGGCTGGAGGCGTCAAATCTTACAGTAGTCAGCTAACTTTACCATGTCCCGGTTTAAGGTGGCATCAAGCTCGTGGAACATCCGGGCCTGGGTACCGCAACAGATGTCTGTGTAAATGAACTTTCATGACTCCGTTGTTGGCAGGTCATTGATGTAAAGGTTTAACAGGGTTGGCGAAAGCACAGACCCTGGGGTAACCCATTCCTCTGTCGTCTCCAAGCACTTGTCTTCTCCGCCATATGGACTCTGAACTGCCTATCGTGGAGGAACAGTTCAACGACACCTGTGACCCAAGGTAGCAGGACTCATGATACCTTCATGAGCAGGCCAGTGAGCCATATCATATCGTACACCGCTGTTAGGTTGATGAAAATAGTGCCTGTTTTCAAGTTTCTCTGGAAGTCATTTTCAACAAATGTGGTCAGCACGAGTACTTGGTCGCATGTGCTATGGCCTCGGTGAAAGCCAGCTTGGTCAGGGCTCAAAATTCTCTCCACGTCGGGTAATATGCGCTTTAGGACCAAGCGCTCTAGTGCCTCGAAGCACACCACCAATAATGATATGGGACGATAGCTTGATGCTTGGCGTGGGTCCTTTCCAGGCCTTAGGAGGCCAATGACTTGCGGTGCGCCATATGTTCGGTAGCCTCCCTTCACTGATGACCCTGGTGAAGAATTTCACAAGCCAAAGCCAAGCATGGGGCCAAGGTTTTTCAGGAATTCTGGAGATATGTTATCATAGCCCGCAGCTGTTCTGCACTTGATGCTACCCAGTGTCTGTTCCAGCTCTGTTACACTGAATGGTTCTGGGCAGCTTCTGCTCTGGTGTACACATTTAAACATACGCCATTCGTTCCTCACTTGTCTTCACACCTGTTTTTCCAAAGGTGCTCTGGCCACTTTAAGTAGGTTTCCGGCTACCTGATTGGGTGTCACTGAGGGCCGGCAGAGTGCAGGTGGCTGCTGCACTGCTCCAAGGTGTCGGAGCAGACCCCAACACTTGTGGCTGGAGTGGGTAATGCTCATCCTCTCAGTCGTCTCCTCCCATCTGTCTCGGCGAGCAGTGTCCAATGATTCGATCAAATGGTCAGTGACATCTAGGTAACCAGATGCCTCATAGAGCTCGAACAAGGCAGCGCTCTCCATGTTGAGACAGGGGATGTAGACGGGGCGGCAACCGCGTGGGATGGCTCTGCAGGCTGCTTTGTAGATAGCACCAGAGCAGCGACAGTAGGTCTCATTTACTGAGATATGCCAGGCTGGGACTATCACCACACTCTTCTCCAGCGCTTCCCAGTATTTTTCCCAGTCAGCCTTTCAGAAGTTCCTCCGCTTCTTTTTGGAACTCTTGACGACTGGGAGCTGTATCCCGATATGGATCAGCGACTGTCTGTGTTGGCTGCGTAGAAAGTTATTCAAGACTTGGCATGTTGCTGGATGAGGATGGCCATGAACTGAACTGACCCAGCACAAGTCAGGAGAGTAGTCACAATCCCATCTAGAAGCATGGAACGTGCCTTGCTGCTTAGCATCATGTATAAGGGAGAGGTCGTTTTGAGATGCCCAGTCTGCAAGTTGTTCACCGTCGGTGTCAACCTCCTTATACCCCCAGTCTGTGTGATGGCTGTTGAAGTCTCCGATGTAGACAGCTGGGTGTGGCAGGCTTGGTAGAACCTGTTGGTTCCAGCTGACGCTTGGAGGCTTGTATACATTTGCCAGCCTGAAACCTGGATGGTGTCACAGAATTCAGTAGACATCAGCTGAATGGCGTCTGCAATATCGGACCAAACGTATGTGGCTCGGCCATGCTTCGGGAGTGCCACATGGCACAGCAGGACGAAGCTGTCGATACTGTAATGCCCGGCTTCGGCAGTTGCCACGTGTGTCTCTTGCAAGCAAATGATGTCAATAGTATGTCGATGAGCAAGAATGCCGAGTAAATCACTCTTGGCAGCTGACAAACCTTCCATGTTGAGATGTAACACACACAGAGCTGGACCAACACCGGGCTGTCACCGGGCTGCACGTTGGGGATGTCAGTGATGACAGTGCTGGGATTCATTGAGCTGGTGCTCGTGGAATTCGGCTCGCTGGTTGGATCATTAGCTTCCCTGACTGCTGGCAGGTGGCACGATGAGGATGCTGATCCATGTGTTCCCCTGGAAGATTTCAATGCCACTGAATCAACATTTTCCAGTGGAAGAGAGTTCTCTTTGAAAATTTCCAACCAACTCCAGCTTTGAACCATTCATCTAGCCCTAATAGTCTAAAGTTAAGATATCAGAACAGAGACTGCACTTCCTAATGGTAAATGAAATGGTATAAGAAACAAAAAATACTGAGATTTTGATTATTCACTACTGAATAAACTCTGAGAAAGAGACTTGGATTTATGATGACAATTTAACTACTCCTACCAGTTATGAACCAAAATATTTGTGTGAAAAAGGATATATTCACACTTCAGATCAAACAAATTTTTATCTTTTTATCAACTCAGATCTTCCCCAGATGTAAATATTCATATAAATAATATCTACCCTCTTCACATAGACTGTCAGATGAGTGAATAATATTGTGACTGGCAAAGTTCCCATTTTGGAGAATTCATTTAATACCCCAGCACACAGTTTACATTAATTTCATTTTTTTGTTTTTCTACTCCCCATACACTTTTATGGAATTCTCACAGGAAAAGTTCCTACGATATTGTATGCTGCTGCATCCCAGCTGCAAGAAGGCTGGGATCTTGGCCAATGTATGTGAATACTTGGAAGGTCAAAGGGTCAGTAAAAAGTTGGCTGGGTCTGCTCTTTCATTCTCCTCTGAGGAACTGCTACGCACCTCATCACCAAGAAAAACACCTCCCACAATCGTTCTTGCCTAGTGCAACCAAAACACACCAGAGTAGAGTGTGAGGTACTGGAATGCTGAGGTCAAATTCCAATGAAGCAGATGTTGACGAGGGAAAGATTACTTTCAATCAGATGTTAGGAAAGTTAGACCATTTATATCAATGTTGATTTTAAAGATGTACCTATGGAACAAAGGTGGGGAGTGAAACCAATCAATTCACTTCTCCCATCCATCTGCGGTCAATAATAAGACTATATATTTTAATATCTGTGTGTGTGTGTGTGTGCGCGTGTGTGTGTGAATTTAGTTCTTTTTAAGGTGCTGGAGTTTGGAATTGACAATCCCAGAGTCTGAATTCATCCATTTAAAACAGAACTTGTACATCAGAAGGAAAGGCAATGCAAATTCTCCCATATTCTCCCTCCAACATGCTTCAATTATGAACTGGAGGGACCCCAGTTTTAGAAGTGAGTTGATCTCCATAAACATTTTAGTCCTTGGCCTCTGCTACAACTATTTCTTTGGGTATGAACTGATATCAGTTGTGCAGGTGAGTTTTCCATGTAGACACCAGTCCTCTGGAAAATAGAATCAAATTCGTTGCACACAGGCCACCAAAACTCTCTCTCATTAAGCTCAGCAATAAACAGATTCATATCCAGTTGTCAGGTGTCCATTGGGTCTTTTTGTTCTCCCAAATGGACAGTAAACAAACCTATTGGTATAGTCAGTATTCATTTGATCATCTTGATCCAATAGAAGAACATTTATGTTACTTCTGTTGGCTTTTGATCACAGCATTTAAGTGAACAATTTTATCGACTCAGCCGCATATCCCCAAAACCATTTATTTATGATACTTTGGATTTGATGATGTCGGAGTTCTGTTTGCAGAGCACTTAGTGTGTTGGACCCTTTGTGTTTGCCCATGCTACATACTTTCAGGCATAAAAATTCTCCATAAGAAATATATTATTAATCATTATTATGCCTCCCCTGACTTATTTTATCTGGATGCTTCACTGGCACCTGCCAGTAAGTACATAGCCTCCATTTTCTTAGGCTTTAGGCATGGAGTCACAGGATAAGGGATATTTTTGATCCTTTATTGTTCTGCTTTCTATTTCCAACTTGGAGCTCTATTGTGGCTTGAGGCTTCTGGATTTGGATTACATATGAATTTGGATAACTTTGTATCGTCTGTATGCATCTGTGTTGTTTTAATATTATGTTAAAGGCATGCAGAGTTTAAAACATGAAGTTATACAGCAGATAGAAAAGGTAGAGTAACAGGTCAGACATTCCATAAAAGGATTGCATGCATATAACACCTATATTCGTGGGGGGAAAGAGAGGCCCCGGCTAATAAGACAGGTAAATGTTCAATAACGGGCAACATGTTAAATCCATTTTGAATATAAATCAGCCACTCAGAGCTTTAAAAAAGGGAATGAAATTATAGAGATCTAGGTAACTGGGTTTTTTAACATCAAAACCATTAAGAGGAAGAACAATTATCCTGTGGAACTCAGTGGGAAAATATATAAATTGAAGCCAAGAGCTTATCAGGATTTTAAAAACCTGCACATTTATGTAGATAAGAATAGCCATAGTAATATAAGAAAATATTAAACACATAAACAAGAATTTTGGAAGTGATATAATCCATCATTCTTCAAGGCATGAGCCAAACTATTGGGGATCAGTAGAAGAATTTCTCAGGGAACCAGTTATCCCAGAACACCTACTGTGGGGTTTTTTGCACCTCGTCTGAAGAATCTAGCGCCAGCCACTGTTAGTAACAGGACACTGGGACTAGGTGGACTACTTATTCAGTCTCATTTGTGGTATTCAGTATGTTAATTTCTTCCCAGGTATAGATAAAGTAAAGCAGGGTTTCGGATTCTTTTTGTCGCTTGATAATACCTTACAGAAATAGCTTGTGCAGAATACATCCAGCAGCTAGCCCCCCTAAGATTAAACCTGAGGGGGAGGGGGCAGGAGATCTTAAACAAACATGGAAAGTAAAGTGCCCTCCCTTTTATAATACCTCTCATCTAATGGTCAAGGTGTAGCAGCAGCAGACTGTGGAGAGTAGGTTTATACTTGCACAAATCAAGCCTTTGAACAAAGAATTTCATCATATACCACTCATATACTTCTCAAGTCTTTAGGGAGTTCTTCCAAAAAGATATATTGTTTCCACTGCAGTTTGCATCACCATTTTGGTTTAATTATTCTTCATAATTATGAAATAATTAGATAAAACGATGATATAAACCCCAGTGGAAAATATACATCTTTGAAGCAGCCTTTTTTTCCTCACTTAAAAGGAGGGGTATTTAAGTTACTATAGGAAAAAACTAATTAGAAAAGCAGACACATCTTATCCCTATCCCCATATTTCAGGCAAGTTGGCAACTGCTCAAAAGTGATCAGAGACTGGCCTATTTCTCAAGGACCCCAGGAGAGTATAATAATTTAAATCATCATCTTAGGAAAGTGCCCTGAGCACTTGTCTTTGCATTTTTTAATGATCTTCCATCAAGAAAGATGGTTCTGCTCTCCTAACTGGCACAGACACTATAAACAATGGTTGCAGGAAAGCTCTGGCTACCTCACACTGAGATGGGATTCAGGCAAGGCTGAACTTCTGCCACGATAAACACACTTTACTTTATCTAGGAGACATAAATATTTAAAACAATGTTGTTCACGAGCATAATTAAAACAATACAGTTGCCTAATGGTACAAATCTGTTTTGGTCAATTAACAGTTAACAGGGGGTGCAGTTTTACCGCTTCAGAAGTTTTATGTAACTTTTTGCACATATGGCACTTTTCAGTTACAAATATTAATAACTGTCCAGAGTACGCTGCTGAGTTATCACCAGCCTCATGTTCAAGAGGTGGAAACTGAGGCAGAAAAGATAGGTGCCCCAGGCTACGGAATGTTAAGGCCAGGATTAGAGCTCATGGGTGAAATCTTGGCTCCACTGAAATCAATGGCAAAACGCCCATTGATTTCAGTGGAGCCAGGATTTCATCCAAGGAGAGGGGTGGGGGAATAGAGAATGAGGGAGAGAGCATGCGCGTCCACACATAGCCCCAGATTTTTAGCAGAGAGAAGCGTATAATTAGGTTCCCAAAGCTGTATTAGGCATCTCTTATGGCCAGATTTTCCCCAAGAACTGAGCATCTAGAAGCTCCCATTGACCTCAGTGGGAGCTGTCATGTACACATTTGCCAAGGAACTGAGGATAGCTATGCCCTGATCCACCACCCATTAACTATTGACCATTTAGAAGCTTAAATTTAAGGACCCAGTTTTGAAAAGCTTGGCCACTGCATTTAATGATTGATGGCTTTGTGTCCAGAGGTCTTAACCATTGAAAAGGTAATGCCTATAGTGCATAGATCATGCACACACAAAGGAGAAGCCAGTCTGAGAGGTTCATAAAAGCTTGTTTTCCATTATCGCGCCCACTTGTAAATTTGCATTGTTATATTGTTTGTTCAGTGCTTTGAAATTAAAAAGGAACTATAAGTGCTAAGTAGAATTATTGTGTCGAGAAAGTGGTTTAATACCCCATTGATTAGTAACAGACACATCCCTGCTAGTGCCATCAAATGTAAACATCTTCACAGGTAAAACCATGTAGAAGCACTATATCCCCATTTGAAGAGAGAGAGCATATCATGGAAGACTAGAAATGGAAAATCCTAGTCATGTTTCCTTCTCTCTGGGAGCCTCAAAATCTCTTCTCAACTAGCAACATGCTTATGGCCCCGTCTTGGATTCCAGGGATGGACGTAGGTGTAAATGATCTCCAAAGGACCCAGAGTGCTAGCCATTCCACTTGCATAAAGCCTGAGTAGTTGGGCCTCGTGTGTGGGTGGAGTAAAGTGGGGTTAAAGAGAGACAATCTCAGTCACCCCAAGGCACAGTACTATCCTCATCAAGGGCTCTTACCAGCCAATGGGTTGGAATAGACCAGCGCTTCTCAAACTGTGGGTCGGGACCCCAAACTGGGTCACCGTGTATTAATGGGGTCATCAGAGCTGGCTTAGACTTACTGAGGCCTGGGGCCAAAGCCCAAGCCCCACTGCCCTGGGCCAAAGCCCAAGGGCTTCGGCTTTGCACTCACCCCACCCTGCCCTGCCCAGGACAGTGGGGTTCAGGGATTGGCTTTGCCCCCACCACCACTATCTGGAGCAGTGGGGCTCGGACAGGCTCAGGCTTCGCTCCCCCCTCCTGGGGTCATGTAGTAATTTTTGTTGTCAGAAGGGGGTCAGGGTGCAATGAAGTTTGAGAACCGCTGGAATAGACCATAGCCTTCCCTGCCAATTTTGCATGTTAAATCATTGGATCCACATGGATTCTAGGGCCCACTCTCATAGCTCACGCAGAGACTATGCCACAAAAACCCTATATGTTTCCCCTCTGAATCTCTTGGTGTTTTCCCACAGGTTTGCAAGAGCATGCCGTACAAGGGCTTCTCTGCCTACCTCCTCAAAGCTTCATGTCCTCCAACTTGGGATTGCAGAGGGAGGAAGCTTGAGATGCAAACCCTAGAAATCTAAAGGCAACGAGGCAGGATGGTTGAGTAGTTAGGGTGCTGGGACTCGAGAAAGCAGGGCTCCCTGCTGTGTCACAAACTTCCTGTGTGACCCTGGGCAAGTCACTTTGGGACAGATTTTTAAAAGTTATTTAGACACTAACTCCCATTGCAATCATTAGGCATTAGGTGCCTAAAAAACCTTTAAAAATCTGTCCCTTAGTTTCGCATCTGTAAAATGGAGTTAATAGCACTTTCCTCCCTCACAGGCATGCTGTGAGGATAAATATGCTAATGATTCTGAGGTGCGTTTGTATGTGCAAAAAGTTCTCAGCATGAGAGACTCATAATCCATGGATCATTGAAAAAGTTTACTTGAACCACTCCAAAGGAGCTAGTTTAGTCTTTCATGTCTAATATTAAGTACTTTTAATAAGATCATTATGAATAATCATTAACTGCTCTGTTAATGTTAGAGTCATACTGTATGGTATGTGATGTGAATACACACATATACTCCTGAGGGCATTCTGCACCAAAAAATTAAAAATTCTGCACCAAAAAAAAAAAAAATTCTGTGCACAATATTTTAAAATTCTGCAAAATTCTGCAAATTTTGTTTGTGAAATAAATGTGGAGGAACCAGCCTGGCATTGGGGAGCACAGACCACTGGCTGCACAGTGGTGGGAGATCACTATGCAGCTCCCCGCCTCCCTGAGACACAGACTCAGCGAGTCAGCAGTGAGGCTGCACCCAACCCAGACAGTGCAAGGACCGTGCCTGCCCCAGAAACACCCCAGGGCCCTGCCCCTGCATGCCAGGTACACCAGGTATGGGTAGGTAGGCTCAGCAAGGAAGGATCCAATTGTGGAGGGACTTAGTGTGGGGCAATCTGGGTGCAGGCAGCTCAGTGAGGGATCCGGGTGCAGAGGGGATCTGGATGCATAGAGGCTTGTTGGGTTTTTTTGGGTTAAGTGGTAATGGGACTCTGCAGAGGGGTCTAGGTGAAGGTGGTTGGGGCTCAGTGGGGGGGATAGGTGTGGGGGGGATAGGGCTCAGCAGGGGGGTCTGGGTGTCGGGGGCTCAGTGGAGGGGTCCAGATGCTGGGGGAGTGGGGCTTGGTGGGGTGGGGATCCAGGAGGAGTTGGTTGGGTCTTGGTGGGGTGGGGATCTGGGTGTGGGTGGCTCGTTGGGGTGGTCCAGGTCCAAGGGAGTGGGACTCATTGGGGTGTTCTGAGTATGGGGGGGTGAGGCTCAGCGGGAGGGTCTGGGTATGAGGGTGTCTGTATGCACGGGGGTTGGGTGGTTGGGGCTGCAGCTCCCTGTACAGGGATCCCCCCCGTGCAGCTGAGGAGCGATGGGTGCAGGAAATGGGGGGGGAAGGGGGAAGTTTTGAGAGCTTCATGCAGCCAGGGAAGAGATCTGGGGATGGGTCTGACCCAGCCCCGGATGCCATGCAGGGGAAGAGGAAGTCCCAGCCTCCTCAGCCCAGCCTGGACTACCAGCTGAGCCCAGAGCAGGGTAGGAGCCACCAGCCAGGTCTTCCCCAGTCTCGCCTCCTGCCCCACAGTGATTTACCTCTCTGCCGTCTGCCCTGGACACCCGAAACATACTGCGGGGGAGGGTCCCATGACCGCTCCTCTGGCTTCCCTTTGCTTCCCCATCAGAAAGCCATTTTTCTGTGGGGAAGCAAAGAAATCTGCGGGGGACATAAATTCTGTGCATGCACAGTGGCACAGAATTCCCCAGAAGTAACACATATAGCCAGCTTCTCTGCTGCATCAGTTTCCATGGGTTACAGTAGGCAAGAGAGCCATCTTAGCTAATTACAGCTCCTTGATTCTCTGTCTGGATTTAAGTGTAGGTTAGAGCAACCAGAACTGCCCCCCTTTCCTATTCTTCAGCAGCGGTCTGGATAAAGATTCCAGAATAAAGACAGACTCCTTTTGAATCATGGACTACTAGGTTATAGGAGTACAAAGAAAAAAATCTACAGTGTTTCATTGCAATTGTATAAGTTAAAATGGTTGTGTCAATTTCAACCAACATAGGTAAACACAATTTAATTTGTTCCTCCATCTAAAACCTTACATGTTAAGTTTCAGTTGACTTAAATGTACAGCCAAAGTAAGAAGTAAACCCTATAAAATATGGGTTTCCTGTGGCAAAATTGACAGACTCTGAACAATACGCTAGAGGACAGCTATCATATAAGGACTTTGAGATCATACCTGCATTAGTGATTTTGGTACTACTTGTTGTACGTGTGTGTACACACAATTTATTTCAAACTCCTGCATTCAAAACAAAGGTCCAGATTCTGATATCCTTATTCATGCTAACTTGTCCATTATTCCACGAATAATTCCATTGGTTTGGCACTATTCAGCATGACTAAGGGTACCATACTCTGATCCAAAATCATTTGCAATTAGCCAGCACCACACTCCCATGTGTTTGCTCAGTTGCTCTATATTTTAGATGCTGTCTGTTTTTAAGTAGCCCAAAAATCTCATCCAAGAGATTTCTAAGAGTTCATTAAAATAGTTTATGTAATATTAGTCTGACATTATTATTTTCAGGGAAGCTACATTTTACAATTTGCTGAGACAACACTCGTTTCCCTAAGAACCGGAAACAAAATAGTGAAGATATTTGTCTTGGGTAATTCTTTTGCAGTTAGAGTGTCATTGATACATAAATGCTTTGGAAATGGAAAGAAAAAACATGCAGAGGAGTTTATCTTAGCCCTTGCTTTGTTTAAATATGGTAGAATGTTTATTATCTTAATTTCTGAATGTTATTGTCCAAGTTGCTGGACCAAGCTGATGTTGTCTTTACTCTATAAGCCCTTATTTATTTTATGTTCACATTTCGTGCATTAGTTTGACTTTAGATTAAGCAACAACAATCAGAATTTATGATAATAAACATTTTCCCAGGGTTGTTTGGGGGGAGGGTGGGGTTGAAGAGAAGTTGAAAACAATCTCTTCTAAATTTTTGTGTATAATTGCAAATGACCCAATTCTGTATCCCTCTCACACACAGTAACATTCAGGGCTTGCCTATCCCAACATTTAGTTCATGGCAAGCTGGGGTGTGAATCTGCTCCTCGCTAGCCTGCCATGGACCCCGCAGTTGCGCACAAACAGTTACTTAGGGTGCCTTGATCTACCCTGCTTTGAAAACAGGAGTATACCAAAGCACACTTATAGAAAACGTATAGTCCATGTCAACAAGGACCAGACAGACAGTTGTTCCATAGCAGACTAGTGCAGGGTAGAGTCACAACTCCATCTTGCCACAAACTTCATATTTGTGCAGACAAATCCTTACTCATATAAATGGTTCCAATCTTATTTTAAGCGCTTAAGGAATGCATAGGTCTTGTTCTGCCCTTCTGAAGTTAAATGTCATCCCCTGATTAAAATTTACCTGTGGGCTCATCAAATTCAACAGGACTACTTTCGGTGTCTCCATTCCCCATCTGTAAGTGAAGATAGTGATGCTGCCCTATCTCACAAGGTGTGGTGAGGACTAATTCATTAGGGCTAAATTGTGAACTCTTCACTCATATTGGTGATGTGTTACATGAATATCCCCAATTACATCAATGGAGGTATGCCTATATCAGTTCACCAATATGAGTCACGGGTTCATATTCTGTCCTATGGTGATTCTGACCATATCGGCAATGAGCTTAGATACTATAGTAACAGCTCCATATAAACACTTAGCTAGAGAGAAAGATACACACAACACCTTGTTATCCTACTATAATTGCACAAGTGTGACCTCTTAACTCAACCATTCAGGATCAACTGATTGCATTAAATTTTCAAGTCACACATGATTGAAATAAAAGAGTACAGCATGCTTGAATATTCTATTCTAAGTAATCTATATTTGGTCTTGCCCTATTTCATTGACAATTAAACTAATTTCGATAATCACCTCTGCTATGATTACTTCCAATCATTTCTGGTTTGGTTCTGTGTCTCCAAAATATAAAGCATCAGCTTAACAAGAAATAATTTATTTAGGCTTTTATCTGAGAAATATACAGTCCATAGCCAGGCACAGTGCTATTTAGGTCTTCAAATTCACAATCCTTCTCTTGTGAATTTGTTACTAGTTAAAAAAAAAAAAGGCAAAGCAATGCTAAACTGTATAAATTGGGAAGCCTGCCCATACCCAGAAGGAATGGTTGTAGTAGGATGGAGCCTGAACAAATTAAAAGCCATTTCAGAGTCAGTTGCTTAGGGATGGATCCTATGAGATACTCAAGATAATTCATTGTAAGAACGAGCACATGAATCAATGTATGGCTCATCCTGTTGTAAGCATCTCACTCATAACCCCATGTCAGGGACAGACACCCCCCAGTCTGTTTCTCCATTAGTTTCTTGGATAAGATACAGAGAACAGGTTCCAAGGTCTCCTAAATGTACGTTTATAAGCAATTTCACAGAAGTGGCATTATACATAACAGTTCTGCGTTGACACGTGTAAACAGTTTCTACCTCAACAACTGGTTCGACCTACTATACAAGGTACACTGGAGTGTCAGTGGTCCATACCCAGCAGGCAGGGCCAGCTTTAGGAAGTGCAGGGCCTGATTCGAACAGTTTCGATGGGGCCCCAGCAGGGATGACTAAAAAAAAAAACACATAAAAAAACACGTGGGGCTTGTACTCACCGGGCCGTGCTCCTAGTCTTTGGCGGCGGGTCCTTCACTCGCTCCGGGTCTTCGGCGGCACTGAAGGACCCGCCGCCAAAGTGCCGCCAAAGACCCGGAGCGCCGCCGGGTAAGTAAAAATTAAAAAGGCGCCTCTAGACAGGGAAGGGATTCTCTGCCACTTGCCCCCCCCCCTCTGGGCGGCCCTGCCACTGGGCACGGGGCCCTCTTAGGTGCGGGGCCCGATTCGGGGGAATTGGCCTAAAGCCAGCCCTGCCAGCAGGGAAGACACTGCTTCAGAGTGGGAGATCTGTTCTTTGTGGTGTCTGCCTCTCTTCACCATATGCCAGTTTGTTGGGACTCCTTACTATAGGCTAAAATAATAGAAACTAGCCCACTTACTAAATGGCCATTCTTTCTAGATTCAGCTTCTTTATCTCTTTATCACAACACCATGACCATCTTATTTTATCCTTTCATATGGAAAGGAGAGTACTATTACCACAAATGATTTCAGCATTCCTGTCCCACAGAAAGGAGAAATGGATAGCTGGTTTCTCAGGCTTGGTTAGTAAAATACATAAGCTAGAGACTTTGGGATATAAGTGAGCACTGGTGGTATTTAACCTGTATTGAGCAGTTTGATAATCCAAGGTCCAGATACTAGTTTTGTGCTTTCTTCACATTCTGGTGTTATTTATCACTAGCAATAGGCCAGAGATAACACACTCAATTTCAGTTTTGGCCTACCTTGAGAGTGGGTTGAATCTGAAAACCAATCAGGAATGGCTGACTTAGAACAACGCTTCCTCAGCTCTCGTCCCCTAGTGCCCCTCCTCTACTTGCGCTACATTGATGACATCTTCATCATATGGACCCACGGAAAGGAGGCCCTTGAAGAATTCCACCTGGACTTCAACAATTTCCACCCCACCATCAACCTCAGCCTGGACCAGTCCACACAAGAGATCCACTTCCTGGACACTACAGTGCAAATAAGTGATGGTCACATAAACACCACCCTATACCGGAAACCTACTGACCGCTATACGTACCTACATGCCTCCAGCTTCCATCCAAGACACATCACACGATCCATTGTCTACAGCCAAGCCCTAAGATACAACCGAATATGCTCCAACCCCTCAGACAGAGACAAACACCTACAAGATCTTTATCAAGCATTCGTAAAACTACAATACCCACCTGGGGAAGTGAGGAAACAGATTGACAGAGCAAGACGGGTACCCAGAAATCACCTACTACAGGACAGGCCCAACAAGGACAATAACAGAACACCACTGGCCATCACATACAGCCCCCAGCTAAAAGCTCTCCAGCGCATTATCCACGATCTACAACCTATCCTGGAAAATGATCCTTCACTCTCACAGACCTTGGGAGGCAGGCCAGTCTTCGCTTACAGACAACCCCCCAACCTGAAGCAAATACTCACCAGCAACTACACACCACACCACAGAAACACCAACCCAGGAACCAATCCCTGTAGCAAACCTCGTTGCCTACTCTGTCCCCATATCTACTCTGGCGACACCATCAGAGGACCCAACCACATCAGCCACACCATCAAGGGCTCATTCACCTGCACATCCACTAATGTTATATATGCCATCATGTGCCAGCAATGCCCCTCTGCCATGTACATTGGCCAAACCGGACAGTCCCTCCGCAAAAGAATAAATGGACACAAATCGGACATCAGGAATGGTAACATACATAAGCCTGTAAGTGAACACTTCAATCTCCCTGGTCATTCTATTACAGATTTAAAAGTCACTATCATTGAACAAAAAACCTTCAGAAACAGACTTCAAAGAGAAACAGCAGAACTAAAATTCATTTGCAAATTTAACACCATTAATCTGGGCTTGAATAGGGACTGGGAGTGGCTGGCTCATTACAGAAGCAGCTTTTCCTCTCCTGGAATTGACACCTCCTCATCTATTATTGGGAGTGGACTACATCCACCCTGATTGAATTGGCCCTGTCAACACTGGTTCTCCACTTGCGAAGTAACTCCCTGCTCTCCATGTGTCAGTATATAATGCCTGCATCTGTAAATTTCACTCTATGCATCCGAAGAAGTGAGGTTTTTACTCACAAAAGCTTATGCCCAAATAAATCTGTTAGTCTTTAAGGTGCCACCAGACTCCTTGTTGTTTTTATCTCTTACCAGACATTGATCCCTGGTCAAAGCTGCAATACAAAGGAAGGAAGGGGTACATGAGCTAAGGAAAACATGGGAATATCAATTAAGCTAGCTGCCATCTGGGCTTGCCCATACCCAGAAGATCCGGCTTTCTCAATTTTTACATTTCTTTTCAAACTCAAAAAACTTTACAAAACAAGCTGAATATGGCAGCAACAATCTTGAAATAAGGGCCACTCCCATTGAAACCAATGGAGCTATATTGATTTACACTAGTTGGAGATCTGGCCCAAGGACTCAGAGGTAGGTGAATCCAAGGACTCAGCATATGCAGTCACAATGAAAGGACCCAATTGTCGCTTTGGGCTCTTCCTTCATATATCTCTCCTTACCTTAACACTTCCTCTCTCTAGGATCCAGAGAAACCTAGGATTGTAAAAGAGGCATCTTATGATGGGCTGGATAGATGCCAGACAATCATTAGGAGACAAGAAGTATCAAAGCTTTGAGAGCCTCAGATGAAAGTATTATTTCAGCACCTTTTGATTCCCCAAATTTCTTGGAGCCGTGACCTGGGCACACCCTATCTGCCCTATTTCCTGTCTGTGGAACCCTAACTAAGATGGCTTACAATGTTCTGGAGATAGACCATCTATTTATATTGTTAAGGAGACTAGTATTACATTGCCATCCATTCTCTTTGTGACAAACAAGCATTCATTGTAAGTAGAGGCAGTCAAATATGCACACAAACTATGTATAGGAGTGAACATGAGGTGTCTATCAACTATTCATTTGACTAAAGGGCTAAAACTAGTCTAACAGATGTATTGATTCCTGTCTGACTTATTCAAGTGGCAGGATGTTCAGCCAATTTGGATAATTAAGTCATGAGAGGACTTCAGAGGCTCCCAGGCTGTGGATGTGTGCAGCTGGGGCATCACATTGTATACATTCAGCTGCTAAAGGACAGATGCCAAGTTCCCAGCTCTCCCATTCTAACCCTTATACAGTACTCTACACTCCAGGTATGAAGTCAGAGGTAGCTGTGTAATAATTATGAACAAGGAGATGAGAACTAAACCGAGAAGACTGTTTATACACTCTCCTGTACACCTTTTTTTAAAAAAAGGTAAATATTCTAAACATTTTTTTCAAGCCAGTCTTTTATTTGCAATTATTTCCCGGGAGAAAGAAAACTCAAAGAGTTCTAAGTGAACAAGAATCATTGAACTCAGGACCAAGCTTAATGTAATATGCTACAGTATGTAATATAATCCCCCTTCATCCATGCTTCCAGACAATTAGACAACTATTCCCTTGGGAGACTCTTGCCTGACATATAAGATGCTGAGATAAAATATAAGACTTACTGCTTGTAACTTGGATAGGTAATATACTTGCTGACTATTAGGTTGCTGAGATCATATGCACAGTCTCTTGACAACTGTAGATTTAAGTAACAAAATTGCATCCACCTTGAGCGGATCTGTCAACACACACACACTTTTTGTTGCCCAGTATGGTCCAGCAATCTTCTGCCAGCCTATAGCAAATGAAAATAAAGATAAATCCCAACAGGCTATACTAAGGAGACAACTTATTTTGTTGGCCACAATAAAATCAAACACTTAAAACATTAATTTTGTGTGAAAGTGTTTTTCCTGGAGTAGCAACTTTCAGGTCTTGTTTTCCACTTGTCTTGGTAAACTGTAAGACTGACAGTGAGATACTAAAGTACTTTGTATTTAACTATGAGCAGAAAGAGTGCCAGTCACAAAATCACACTCCCAGCATTGTCTTTTTTTTTTTAACCTTATACCTCCTATTTGGTTCGCACCTGCCTTTAGAAGAAAGTAAATTCTTCAAGCTCCAATATAGCTCTCCTGAGAAGAGAGGGGGAATTAGGGCAAACAATGTGTGATGTTTTTATCACATAGGCTGTTGACCACCAGAATCTAAGTTAAAGACAAGTGAGCACAGATGGCCAGAAGTATGGAATTGTAGTTCCAAATACAGCGGCTTGAGTAAAGGGTGAGCCAAGGGGTGCTCAGGGACGGATGGTGCATTAGGAGAAACAATCCCTCTTTGGATCCTAGCATGCGGAGGATAGTGCAGCCTGTTTCTCTTCATCCCTGCATGCCAAACTCCTTCCCATCCTTTATGGGGTGATTTGTTCCACAAAGGGTACAAATCACTATATGTGGAGGCCCAGCATGAGGCCAATGCACCACTCAACTCCCACTCAACTCCACTTCTGACAGTTAAGTTGCCTCTAAGTGGTGCATAGGCTTCTGTGTCAGCCTCTGCACAGGGTTGATTTTCTACTTGGAAGGAGCAGCCCCTATGCTCCTCTTAGTGCAAAGACGGCAGCTGCTCTTAGCTTCTGTGTAGAGTACACAAGGGCCAGGAACAAAATCTTAAGATTAGTTGCTTAATAACGAAATACTATGTCTAGATTGCAATTATGGGGCGTGATTGCTGTTCAAGTCGATATACCCAAACTAGTTTTAATCTAACTAGCTCAGGTCCCTGAGCGGTTATGCTGTGTCAGCGTGAGCCTTGGCGTTGGCTGTACAAGACCATCTGGTACTTACTCACAGGGCTAGCTGGTGCTGAAACATGCTGCCATGGCTTCAGGGGCCCCGGCTAGTTAAATTAAAGCAAGCTGGGTATGCCTACACAAGCTGCAAATGCTGTGTAGACATACACTAAGTCTTTCTCTCTTGTGAAGCAACTCCTTAAGAAAAGCAGTATCCCAGGAGGAACCCCTTCATTGACAAAAAAAAAAGACTAAACAAAAAACAAAAATAGAATATTGGAGGGCTAGCAAATGCAAACCCATACACAATTCAACTGATAAATTTATTCAAGTTAAATCCCTTCAGAATAAAATGAAATGCTGTAGAAAAAAAATAAGATTCCAAATGAATAAAACAATTTAAAACTTGCAAATTAAATATATATAGAAACAAAATGCATTAGACCTACCTGTGGTCTGATTCCACTGAAGTCAGTGGAATTACATCATGATAAGAATTGTACAACTTCTGCAAATTCACTTCAGCATTTACTTATCCTTCCAAAACCTGAGTTCAGGAAACTAAAATTATACAATGTTAGTGTTTTAAGGTAAATAACCTTTGTAATTTTCACACCTACTGACACATTTTTCCTTTTGATTTTTCATTGGAAACATTTTTCAAATTTTATTTCCAAAACTTTTTGTATTTTACTTTTAACCTACTGAAGTTCTTCACTTGTTTATTTTAGAACTTTACAAAAGTCTAAGAAAATCAGTCTTTAAATGTCAGGTAGTTTTCTCTGAATTTTCCTCAAGTAACAAAGGAAAGCAGGTGGAAAATTCTCCCTGTAGACTACAAGTGTAGATTTGTTGGATGAAAATCAACTGCATACCCTTTAAGAAATGAACTGGATTTCCTCTTTAAAATATTAGCATACATGTTGCTCTGTCAGATATGGTCAATAACATTTGTGAAAGAGTGGTTAGTATGGCCTTGTACAAATGGCAAAGCCTATGTAATATTTTTAAGACATCTAGTTCACACAGAGAAAGTTAGATTAAATCTACACCTAAAGTTGCACAAGACTAGATTTCTCTTAGTTGATTTGACCCACTCCCCGAAAAATAGAGTGATCTGAGCTGAGTAGTAAACAAAAATACTATGGGCCTTATGCACTGAGTATTGAAGTCAATGGAAATCTTTCCCATTGACTTCAATGGGATATACTGTGTGATCAGTGGTGGGATGGAGGAGGTTCTCCCCTGCCCCAAACACTCACACACACCTCTTTAGCATCCTTTCAAAAGGCCTTGTATAAATTATATTGCAAGGTGAAAAGAAACAAATTCTCATGTAAAAAGTAGATATGTATGAACTCGTTAAGTAAAATAAAAATAACTAGAAATTGATCTAGATCCAGTCAAAGAACATCCTTTTATTATTAATTATTTTTATTAGTGGTCTGAAAACATTTGATTAACTTTTGGGATCCAGCTATCTGAGAGACCACCTCTCTCACCCTGCCATTGTGGAGACCAGCAGAATGCTTGAGGGGGAAAGAACTTTTGTTATTAGCTGGAAGAAACTACTCACAGGACCTTCTTAATGGGCATGCTTGCTTTTGGAAATCACTCCTTTCCCTGATCCAACAAGCCAAGTATACATGTGAATTTTTGGCCACTTCAAACAGAATCTAACAAAACCATCTTTGGTATAACCCTCATTTTCCATTGTCCATAGTGTATCCTCTTGACTGCTACCCACTTGTTGTACAGGTTTTACCTGCTCTCCTCCAGCATGGTGCCACAACCACAAATTGGCATGTTTGTGGGGTGTGCAGCCCATCCATACTTCCTGAGACAGTGCATGCTGTCAGCAGCCCTGGCCAGCCTTCCCTTTTTGCTCTCAGGGCATAAACAACCAAATTTTGGAAGTCTTGTGTGGAGTATTGCTGTGGGGAAAAAGGGTTTCTTGAGCCTCCCACCCCACTAGCACAGTCATCCAAGAAAAACAAAATATTTTTTGGCCCAGAATGGGCAGACTGAGTGAGTCTTGTCATATTTCATCTGTTTCACAGACTGGACATGTTAAAAGAGAAACAAAATTTTCTCCTCCATTATTTCTACAATCCTGTCTTTATGGGCTTGATCCCATTGACTTGAATGGTGCAGAACCAAGCCCTGAGTCCCCACTGGTAAAACTGTCATCTTCAGCATCAGCCTCCTTTTCTCTCATCATCATCAGCAGCAGCAGCGGCGGCTGCAGCTGCCAGTTGATGATTTGGGCAAATGACCATCCTACCCCGTCAATGAAGAGTGTAAACCTTTTGGGACAGGGATGGTCTTTTTGTTTTCTGTTTGTACGGTGACGAGCAGGCCCATGACTGGGGCGTCTAGTTGCTATTGTAATTCAAATAAATAACACCTCCATCCCCACAAGCCTCATATAGGCCTTAGATCACTATTTCACAAAAGCCAAATTGGGGAACCTTTCATTACATTTTGTCACTGAGTTTCTCTCCCCTTCAAGAATATTAATCTTCTACAAACTAAGAATCAGGTGATAATCCCAAAGAAATCATCCCATTATCAGTTAATGGCTGGATTTTCAGTTAATGGACCAAGCGGAAGACAAGGGCAGTTAACACTATAACAAACTACAGTAATATAACCAATTTCAAGGAGATTATTGCTATCATAAACTGTATTAAATGGTTTATAAAAGCAATGGCTTTTTTAAAGTTATCTGAAGTAGAGTAAATGAGAGGCTGCTTTGTTAAATAGGTTGTTTCCAACCAATTTTCAAAGCATTTAGGACACAGGGAACATGGTGATAGCCGTATAATGAATATTTTAAATGCATCTGAGGTTCTTTCCTCTGATAGGTGGAGGGAAAATCATTAACTCTCTTATGTGGCCAGCTTTCAATGAAGCTGCTATGTAACTCAGTGTACAGAGATGCACCAAATTCAGATTGTGCCTAGCAGTTTGGTTGCCAAAACCCATCACTTGGTCATTTAAAACGTAGATCATAAAGACAATAGCAAGAGGTCAGTAAATATTAAGGGCCCAATTCTGCACTCAGTTATACAGTTAGTAGCAGCAGGATGGATTAATAAGTAGAGTTGGGTGAATAATGGTTTTTTAGGCTTGCTGGCAATTCCAAAAGTTGTTTAAAAAATTGTTTCAGGTTAATGAAACCAAATATTTTGAATTTTTCAGCAAATCTAGGTTGAAAAAAGTTGTTTCAGGTCAAACAAAACATTTTGTTCAGCCTGAAACTCGGGACTTGTCTACACAGGGAAAAAGCTTGCAATAGCTGGTGTGCACTAGACTAGGGACAGTCCCGATTTTGGGGTCTTTTTCTTATATAGGCTCCTATTACCCCCACCCCCTGTCCCGGTTTTTCACATTTGCTGTCTGGTCACCCTAGCTACTCTGCACTAACTCCCCTTATGGAAACTTACTGTGCACTAAGAGTTTTTGTGTGCGTTGGCTTAATGCACTCTGGAAGTGCACTAAGCTAAGCTGCATGAGGGCACTCTTAGGCTACATCCTCACTACGGGGGGGGGTTGATTTAAGATACGCAAATTCAGCTACGTGAATAGCGTAGCTGAATTCGACGTATCAGATCCGACTTACCCTGTTGTGAGGACGGCGGCAAAATCGACTGCCGCGGCTCCCAGTCGACGGCACTTACTCCCACCTCCGCTGGTGGAGTAAGCGTGTCGATTCAGGGATCGATTGTCGCGTCCTGACGAGACGCGATAAGTCGATCCCCAAGAGATCGATTTCTACCCGCCGATTCAGGCGGGTAGTGTAGACCTAGCCTTAGGCTACGCCTACACTATGAGCCAGTGTGTGATTTTTTTCTCCTGCTTGCATACACATACTCATGGTAGCTCAATGAGAGCTAGTGTAATTATAAATAGCAGTGTAGCTGTGGTAGCACGGACAGCAGTAGCGGAGGCAAGTTTGAGCCGTGCTAGGAAGGTTCCCACCATTTCTAGGCAAGTTTGTACTCAGCACAGCTCGACTGTGTCTCCGCTGCTGCTGCCCATGCTATTGCAGTTCTGCTGCTATTTATTCTCACACTAGCTCTCATTGAGCTACTAAAGGGGTGAAAAAATCATGCTCCTAGCTTGTAGTATAGGCATAGCTTTAGTGTGGAGTAACTACTGTGCTTTAAATTCACTCTCTAGATTACTCCTCCCTAACTTCCCCATGTAGACAAAACGTAAATGTTGTATTTGAGTTTCAATGCTTTTTATGTATTTAAATTTTTGAAAATAAAATGAAAGAAATGTTTTAAATGAAAGGTAGTCATAAAAAATGGAAACATTTTATATAGAAAATGTTCTAAACATTATTTAGAATATTTAGTATTTACAAAAAAAACTTTTTTTGGATTTATTTTTTTGACTGAAGCATTGGCCTATTTTACTATCCTAAGGTACTGCATACTCCTTTATCCACGATCATCCGTAGGTCTTTCTGGTCTTACTAGTTTCCAGGTTCCCCTCAATAGAATCTCTGGGTTACAGACTATTTTTCCCCAACCTGCATTACTCTAGGTTTCATTTTTCCAAGCTAAGCCTTATTTTACTATTTTCTGCTTACATTTTCAATTTCTCCTGAACCTTTTGCATTTCTGCTCTGCCCACACTGGAATCTGTAATTTCTTCAAATTTACTATCATCTGAAAATGCTACTAAAGTACTGGTTACTCCTTCTTCCAAATCATAAAACCAGATTTAGCACCAGTCCCTGTGGTACCCCACTAGACTCCTCAATGCTTACTGTGATCAGTTTCAGTTACTGACTGAGGCCACACCCAGCAAATTCCCTCCTTATAGTACCAAGGTACATCATGCAGGGTTGTAAAGTTCACTGGCTTCCTTCTATATTGATCAGATTAGGTTTGGAATGGTTTCCATTGTACACTACATTCTGTATATCTCACAGCTCATAAGCAGTATGTCTATTGTAATCAGATTGCAATGAGATATGGACAACTGACTTTTCATTCTCACTTCTGTAATTTCAGGGCAAAAAAACAGCGAGGAACATATGGCTCCATTGTCATACCAGTACAATTTTAAGCCTCCCAGGGAAACAGCTGACCTCTAACTTGCAACCAGTACTTGTGATGTAAAAAAAAAAATAATGACTGCAGTCTATGCTGTGTAAAAACTGTCAGCTTAACAACCTGTACACATGCAGCATAATGTCTTCCAATAATGCTGCCTGCCAGGAGTTGCCATCTGTACTTCCTCTACATAGAGCGACAAAACTGTCAGGCAAAATTGGACTATTGCAGCAATACTGTACAATATTTCTCACTGCAAATGTCAGAGCTCATGGAGACTTCACCTTAATTGTTTTCTGTGTAGATGAGGCTTGGTTTGTGAGTGTTTCTGCCAGGTTCCTGAACAGTTTTTAAAGCAGTTGTGAGGCCTTGAGAGTACATAACCTTTGAAGACTGACAGTTGGTTACACATTCAGCTAATCTGTTTTGGGCAAAGTTGAAGGGTGGGTGGGAATGCCCCCTTTTCGAAATGTGGGAGTGGCAGAGCTGTTTAAAGGTTGGGAAGTGTATGTAAATGAGTTCTTGCCCTGATCAATCCCAGGGCAGATAATATCTTATATAGCACTTTTCATCTGTAGATCTCAATGTGCTTTACAAAGAAGGTCAGTATCATTAGCCCCGTTTTTACAAATGGGGAAACTGAGGCTTAGGGAGGGGAAGTGACTTGTCCGAGATCACCAAATAGGTCAGAAGCAGAGCTGAGAATAGAACCTAGGATTCAAGTCACAGTTCAGTGCACCATCCACTAGGCCAAACTGCCTCAGCAATAGATGTTTAGCAGGTGTAAGTTGTCATAAAGCTATTGAAATCTATGAAGCTATGGCAATTTACACAGTTGAAAATCTGTCCCACCTTCTCCATTGCTTGTCTAGTCCACTCCACCACACACACACACACACACACACACACACTGGGGAAGGGAGGGAGTTTCTTCAGTCATAGGCCTGTACTAACTCCACTGGGCTTCTCCACCACAGATCTGAGGATACAGTATTGTTTAATCTTTAACAAAATTGTGGTAAGGGGCCCCTTTTCCTGACCTCATGGTGGTATAGGAGAGGGTTGCGTACCCTGAGGGACCAACTGCTGAACCCTCTTCTCACCTTGGTGAGCACTCAGTTGCCTTGAGGGTGATTCTTGCAAAGGATTACTCACCAAGAGAAGTAAGGAGCCCAGAACTGGGCCCTGATTGTACAGTCAGTGCTGCCGGGTCCCTTCTGTTGCTGTTGTGAAGGGGGATTTCTTCATGCAAATGGGGCCGCTTCCTCTCCTCACCACAATCTCTGGTTGAGCTCCATTGCAGCTCAACCAGACAAGTAGTCGTCTTTGGGCCAATTTGTTACAACTTTATTCTATTCATGTTCTCATACTATGCCTATATATGGTGCCTGAACCCCTTTCAGAAACATGCTAGTCATGTTGCTTAGTATCTTTTCACATACGGTTCTTACTTGTGTTGCAGTAGCACCTGTATCATGGTGGGCACTTCCCAAAGAACAAAAGATAGTCCATGCCCTGAAAAGCTTCTGACTGAACCCTTGAGCATGAAGATCCCACACCCCTGCAAAGTGGGTGTTCTGCCTCTCCAATGCTATCATCAAGAACCTGAATGCCATACATTGGTGGCACGCCAAACTGGCTGGGGCAGAGACAAGCTGCACCCCTGGAAACAGGGCAATAAGAATGCTGGGCCTGATTCTCTACTGCCTTGCACTGTCTGTAGTGATTTACACCCTGATGGAATTTTATATGCCCTTTGCCATTCTGATTGTGTTGCATCTTAGACCCACTTTGTACTGATGTAAGTGGCCACACATGGTGCAGGGCAACAGAGAATCAGGCCCTGTGTTTCTACCTCTTCAGAAGAAGTACACTCAGAATAGGAAATTGCCTCTGTACCAGTGGAACCTGGGATCCTCTTGGTATATCTGTGGGCTGCACAGAAATAGAGGAGATAAGTAGAGGGGAAGGGGAAGGATTAGGCATCAAAATGTTAGATTTACAATGTATTTAATATCTCACCCTACAGATCACTGGGGAAAACAGTGGTTATTTAAAATTCTTGCAAACAGCATTTAAGAGAGTTACTTCAGCCTTCAGTGTAGTATTGGGTTATTAGTTCCTTGACAGATCAGCACATTAGAGCAGTGAGGTGCTCACTTTTATAATCACTCAAACACACACACCCCTCAGTTTTTTTGTAATTTATTTGCTTAAGGAAGTTTAGATGCAGCATTTGTTTTTTACTGCACTCCTAGTTTTTAATCGACATTTTCTAGTTGGGTTGAGCGAGGCACAAGTAGGTCAAATTATGACTTGGCCAAAGTCACACAGTGAATATCTGGTTCACTCCCTATTAGAAAAATCCTGGATGTTCATAGCTTTCATTCCTCTGCTTAAGAAGCTAGGCCTTAGTTCACACACCATAGAAACAAAGTAGGGCCTGTATGAAGTGGTCATTACAGGTACTCTATTAGAGAAAAAATGAGCCATACTAGAAAAGAAATTAGTTTTTTATCATTCCTGTTGACTCTTTTCTTTATGCAGTTTGTATCTGGTTACTATGAATGTCCCATATTGTTGAAAAAAGACACTGCACAAGCTATGTATAGTGTATGGCTAAGATTGTAAGCTCTATGTGATAGGGACCATCTTTTAGTTCTGTGTTTGTGTAGCACAATAGGGTCTTGGTCCATAAGAGGGGCTCCTAGATGATGTCATAATGCAAATAAGATGTTACAAAGACTGCAACTTTATTTAACTAATATACAATCGATATAACCCACCAAAGAAAGGGATGGATGTAGTCATTGCAGTAAAGTGACTACTCTGGCAGTCCCCAATGTCAAAAAAGCTGCCCCAGGCAGAAAACTATCCAGCCCAAGCCCTACACTTCCCCACTGTCAAGAGGGTTATAGCTTCCAATGATCTGCCCCTGAGACAGTCTCTGTGAGTTCCTCTGTCCCTCAGTGGCATAGAATCCTGTAGTGCATGGAGATACATACTCCTCTCTAACAACCCTGCCCAAATAGGCAAATAAATGTACCTCCTGGGAAAAACTTCATAGGCCCTACAAATTACAGCATAACACTTTGGCACATGTGGCAACCTGAATACAATTCTGGTTTAGCCAAAGAGAAAAGGAAATGCAATGGCTTAAAACACAGTGACATAAATTCAGCAATTAATGCACATATAGTATCCCATACAAAAGGACTGATTCCCCTGAGCACATGGAAGGAGAAAATCTGCTGCAAGCATAGTATCTGAACACACCTCAGAGTCTTTAATCCTCAACTGCATCAGAGCTCCGCCCAAGGCAGCTGAGGAAAGGTGGAGGCAAAGTAATTTTAAGCAATCTTTGAGTTCCCTCATTCCCTGGAGATGCCAGGGGGCTGGAATAATTTAAGAGCTGTCATACCTGTAGATGACTATCCTATGAAGCAGTGCAGAGTCAGGTATAGATAATATATTCAGGAAAATATGAGCAGGTTAGTGGATCATTGATCTACAAGGTACTATACTTTATAGCTCTAATTTATGGCTGTCTCATTCAGTACTGATCTCATTGTAACCCATGGAAAAGGCTGCTACTGCGTTTAATTGCTCTAAACATTTTTGTGCTCTAATTTGTACATTTTACAAACTTTTTAAAAGGTTGCAGTAAAGGCTCCAAGGTATTAATATTGCATTCAATAAAACAGTTTTGCCTTCAGGCAGTAAAAATACCTGCCGTTACTAAAAATCAGACCCAGTATTAATATTATGCACTCCAGTTTGCCACACCTCCTGAACATCTGCATAATTCCATTTTTATTAGTCTTGGCAGTTGTGTCAATTACATTTACAGAGCTCTCCATAGATGCATTCTGCTCCACAATAGCCCCCAAAAGCCACTGATTTCTGTATTAAACATTCAGTAGGAATGTCTCAGAAACCTACATTGCTCTAAAATCATATCTCATGTCTGAGGACAGTCTCTTAGCACTGTAAAGATAAAGTGTGTAGCCCAAAGGCAAAAATAATAAAGGGGCTCTATATTTAGGAATATCTTAACTGAGGTTTCCCAAACATGGTGGGAAGATAGATTACTTATGGGCATGATTGTGAGCTGCTTCTCTGTACCATATTTCCCCTTTATTGTTTAGCTAGCAAGTAGCACTATATGTTAACACTCCCTTTATGCAAATAAACAATAAGAGTGAAGCAGTGATCAGAGGAGAGACATTTAATTATTTAAGACAAAGTACTTCCTTTGTGAGCCTATCACCTGGTCATTTCAGTTTGTATCTAAGCATGACAATGGCAACAAAGATGTGATGCGGAGAACAAGGTAAGATAAGTGACTTGCAATAATATGTAGGGATACCTTTTTCAGTGAGTGATTTGGGGGGGGTGTGGGGAGGTTGGCGGACTCAGGAAGCCTGCATGTGGTTCTACAATGACCTTTTGGCTGTCTGTTGAAGTGTGTCTTTCACCTAGAGCTTGTGTTTGCACTGCTCCTCATGTTTTTCCATTGTCAGACACTGACTGAATGGGCATTTATTACTTCAGACATCACACAGGCACTAACATTAGTATTCAGGAAGTCCTCAAGAAACAAAGAGCTAGTATCCTTCTTGGTTTTGTTTAAGCATCTTCTGTATATAACATAAGCACCTCTGAGGACCAGTGCTATAGATATGATGCATATACTTTGTTATGTGTGGGAGCACTATTACTTCATCAGGCTTCTGGTCATTTTGTTTGAATCCTAAACTGACTTTAAATGAAAGTTCAGAAGACTAAAGAGGCCTTACTCACTTTTGAAAATGAACATAGGTGCTTTCTGAAGTTTTACCTGTGATGTGATATTTTATTGTACCAATATTAGATAGGGATTACTTATAGCATGGCAATCACATTTTAGACTCAAAGTTAAAAATCATATATTAGAAAGGATACACGAATAAAAGCTCAAAAAAGTTTAATAAAATGTTGCCTGTGAGTCCCAATATGTATAGCTCAGTGGTTTCAGCATTGGCCTGCTAAACCCAGGGTTGTGAGCTTAATCATTAAGGGGCCATTTAGGGATCTGGGGCAAAAATCTGTCTGGGGATTGGTCCTGCTTTGAGCAGGGGGTTGGACTAGATGACCTCCTGAGGTCCCTTCCAATCCTGATATCTATGATTCTATTTTCCTTATTCAAACAAAGTTTCTTGTTAAGTGTTAGAAGAAAATATTTGTTATTTATATTATTGTCACATGACAGGTATTTAATATCCATTCATTGTTAGAAAAATGGAGATTTTTTCCTATGAAGAGATATACATTTATTGTAAGAGCTGCAAACATTTTTTCCCTTCATTCAGCATTTACTCCCCAAAACACACACACACACACACACACACACACACACTTTGGTCTCTTTTTCCCAGGTCGCTGCAAGAGGCTTTTCCCCTCTATCCAGTCTACTCTCAATAAAATAAAAATTAAAACCCAAAAAGCTTCAGCAGAAAAAAGTGGCCAACTTAAGTTTTCATTTTGTAATCATTTCCATGTATTCATCTCCATCTTACAGTCCCATAAAAACTGAACAATGATTTGAATCAAGGACAGAGTGACAGACCTAACCCTGCATTTCTATTCATTTGTAGGAGCTTTTAAGACGCTTAATAGTATAGAATTTGGCTTTCTGTGGCACTTTTCATACTTCATATCTCTCAAACTGCTTTATAAAATAATGAGTTAGTTACTAGCAGCACAGTGACTGTACAGGCAAGCAGGGCAGCCATTATTCACTCAGAAACTGCTCACGCGTTCCGTAGTCTGGTCATTAGAAACAGTTTTTCCTAAAGGCAGAATGTTGGCAAGGACAACAGCTTTATTCCCTCTGCTTTCTCGCAATTGACATGGAACCTTTACCTTTCACCTTGACAGCCACCAGACAGGGGCAGAGGGAACTTTTGTTTATATTCCATCAAAAATTCAAGAAAAAAAAATAGTTATCACCAGAACTGGGTGGGAAACAGATTTCCTGTTCTGAGAATTTGAGATTTTGAAATTCCCTCCCTGCATCCTAAATGGGACCAAAAAAAAAAAAAAAAATCTCAAAAGTTTTCACAAACCAAAAATCCCCCAAAAGTTTTGCATCAGGTCAATAGAAACATTTTGTTCTCATTTCAGCCCTTTAAATTTTTACTTTTCAAAAAAAAAAAAAGACAAATTCCAAAATGAAAAGTTGTTTCAAACAGAATAAAGAACTTTTTGCATTTAGAAAGTGTTTAACTATTCCCCTCCTTCCCCTAAACAGGAAGTTTCACAAAACTGACCCTTTCCCAGGAACAGTTTTGATTTCAATTAATCAGAAGTTCCTGGTGAAAAATGTTTAACTGAAAGCTTCCTGACTAGCTATACTAACTTATTTTAATTTTAGATTTTCTAACAGCATTGGCCTGAGTCTCCACTCACACCTGTTATCCAAATGTATGATCCCATTGACTTGAATGGAGTTAATCCTGATCTTGCACTGGCATAACGGAGAGAATAATCAGGACCCAAATGGCTAGAACACAGTATCTCAGACTTTTCATATAGACAGCCACCTCATTTAGCAATATCGGAAGGACAGGTTGGTCACAACTCCTGACACCTTGCCACAACACTGAAGCAGATAACTTCTTTCTAGGCTGGGGGTTAAAAAACTATTCTTGTTTTATTAAGTAAGGCCCCAGTCCTGCAAAATGAGAGCACTCCCCAAGGCAATGGGAGTTGAGGGCACTAAGCACCATACAGGGTCTTCCCCTGATTGAACATGCTGCATTTTTACTGTATCATGGATATATTACCTGTCAGCAGGGGAAAGGCTCTTGTGGATCCTGCTGTCCTAACTCAGGGAATGGGAGTTTTGCCCAAATATTGGTGGCAGGATCATGTCCTTAGTCCTATAAACCTGGAGATTTCAAAATAGGCCATATTGCATTTCAGCTATACTTTACCTACATGGTAAATTGCATGGTACACTCATTTCAAATAGTGAAACTAATGCCTAGTTTTAGGTATAAAACTTAATGCAAATGGGAAAGGAATTTTGCTAATATTTAGAATAGTCCCAATTCTTATCTGCCTGCTTGCCTCAGAAATCCTTTCACTGAACAACAGAGATAAAAATCTGTCGTTTTAACAAGATTAACCATTGGCTGCTTTCTGAAAGCCATTGGGATACCTCTATTGCTTTACAATCTGTTATCTCAGTGAACCTTCCCTGGCTTTAGAATATATTCCGTGTCCTTACTAAAGTTACTGGATAATTACTGCTTTTATCCACATCTAAATAAACTGATTATATGTATGTTAGACACTGGTAGGCCCTGTATTAATCTTAATCCTATGACTTCACTCCATGCATACCTGCTAATATACAAAAGCTACAGTGTGGTATTTTCCATAATGATGGCCCAAGAGAGACATGAAAGACACTCACAGAAAGCAAATCAGGAACAGGAAACTTGAAGCAGTTCTAAGTAATCTAAGTGTCATTAACTGGCCAACATTTTTGGTATTGAGGCACTGAAGGTATTGGTTTATGAATCTGAGTTTGCCAAAAAGCAATGGGTGTCTGAAAAGAAGTTTTTAAAAAAAATACCCAACACCACAAGATTCTGGACCAGATTTGGAGAGTTGGCAAGAAAAGACTTCTGTAGTTTCTGTTTTGTAATTTAGTTTGTCTAGGCAATTATATTAGGAAAAAGTGAGGCAGTAATGACAGATCAGTGCAGATTGGAGTAAAAAAAAAATAGTGGAATTATTCCTCAAAGAAATGAGCAGCAAAGAGACATCTTTAGCTGATCTTGAGCTCAAGAGACCTGGGCACTCACACCTACAGAAAAAAATAAAGCTTATCAGAGCTGAAGCTGAATTCTTCTCAGAAGACAGGACACTCACCACCCTCAAAGGTAATTAGATGCTCAGAGCTCCTTAGGAAAAGCTGCAGCTTCTCTAGCTTTTATGAAGGGGTTCACTGACTGCAGAAGCACCTCCTTGTGTCTAGGGATGCTGTAACTGCTCTCTCTCCATGTGTCACCCCCTGCCAATGGTAACTGCCTTGCTGTAGTGGCCCCTCTACTTATAACTCAGCTCTCCAACAAAGTTGCTATTTAGTCCACCCCTTCCAGGGTAACAAAGCCCAACAAAGCCCAACAGTCCAATGTCCTCACAAGAGGGCCTTTGGCCTCAGCTCCAGGCCCTGGTCCTCACCTTTCCTTGGGGCTTTCTAATGGCCTTGTTCCCTTCTCCAGGCACAGACTCATACCACCTTGCCAGTGGTTGGTAGGGGAACACAGGCCCTATCACTACACCAGGTTCCCGCCCAGGGACTGTAAAACCAGCAGCCAAGGTCTGTGCGGTTCCACTCCTTGTCGCTGTTTCCCTGGGCTCCTTCATATCCAGCCTTTCTTATGTTTGCCCTTTTAAACACCCCTTACTCTGTTTCTCCATGGGGCACCTCCCCGTCCCGGGCTCTTTCTCCTTGGCAATCCAAACCCTGCCCTTCTTTCAGGGCACACCACCAGGGCCTGCTCCACCTCAGGGTCTGCTTGCCAGCCTTCTGTAGTCCAACTAGGATCCCAGGACTTATCCTCCCTTGGGCTTCCTCCTCTTCCCCCCCCCCCCCCCCCGTTCTGTTTCTCTTCTCCCAACACACACATACACCAGCCAGCTGCAACTTCCTCTCCAGTTAAGCCTGGTTCTCCATCCAAGTGCAGCCAGGGAACATAACTGGCCTCCCAGACCCACATTAATCCATTCAGGGATTGTTTGGTGTGCACATGTGGGGTATACACACACCTTCACAGGGTAATATTAAGTTTCATGCCAGGTGGAATGAGTATTTTCTATTGAAAAGACAGCAAGTCAGCTTGAAGCTAATAAGAAATCCTAGTGGCAATAATAACTTATTAATGACCCATTGCTGGTATATGTAGGAGTGCTTTAATCCCGTTTGTGATTAATGTTTCATTCTTGGATCAAACTAGTTGTCTGTTCACAGAACAAACATTGAAAACTTCATTTTACTTTGCCCAGGATTTGTTCTAAGCAGCTTTGTAAGCTTCTACTTTATGAAAATCAAACAGGGTGCATATCTATTCACGAGAGCAGATTATCTGAGGCAGGATGGTCCAGGGGCTAGGATAGGAGCCTGGGTTCACTTCCCTGGTCTGCTACAGACTTCCTGTGTGACCTTAGGCAAGTCACTTAGTCTCTCTGTGCTTCAGTTTCCCAATTGTAAAATGGGAATAATTGTACTTCCCTATCTCACACAGATGTTGTAAGACCAAATACATTAATGACTGCAAGGTGCTCTGTTGCTATAGTAATGGGGGCCATATAAGTTAGATTTGTTGAAAATAGAAAGAATGGAGGTCCAGTGATATATCCTACTACTTCTCACATTTGTTCATAAGATGATTCACTGCTAGGGATAGGCAAACCTGAAAAGGAATACTGGTTTTGCATAGTCTGTGCGTTTATTCCAAACATATCTATTTTGCCTTTCATCAGACTTCAGAGACAATAACTAACTCTGGTAGGCCAGATAGCAAAGAACAATTATCATTAGCTCAACAGCTTGGGCAGATACAGGCAAATTCTAAAGGGAAAAAAGTTGTCCCAATGTATTTTTAAATAGCCAAACAGGATAGAGGCAGCCCTGAGGACAATACATTTACCTTTCCTATTGAAATGGGTCAGAAGGTAGCTAGGGATTTAACAGACTACATAGGTGTATGGAGTCTCTTTCTGGTTCTAATACAATGGCCCTAAATCTGACCTCACATACACACACTGATGGTTGTTGGGTTTAGGGTGTGGGTGCAGAGTGGCATTGGTAGCCCGTGATAGGCAGGAGATTAGACCAGATGATCTAGTGATTCCTTCTGACATTAAACTCTATGACTCATGTACATACACACATTGATGCAATTCCATTTACTTCATTTGAGTTACTCTTGACTTAGGACACCATAAGTGAAAGCAGAGTCAGGTCCCTGGTCTCTAGGTAAGTATCACTGATTTTAGTCAAGAAAGATCTAGACTGAAATGTTCTAAGTGCCTTAGACTTTTTTAAAATTACTAGCATTGGTTCCCCCTGTATTTCTTATATATAATTGTTTGTGAATATCTATAAATATTAAATATGATTATTTAATATTGAGTATTATTGTCTGTCATAACAAAGTCACTATAGATCCAAGAGTTTAAAATCTTAAGCTCTGCAAAAGGAACAGCTTCTACCTAGCCCTATTACAGACTAACAATGTGCAGAAGGTATAAAGAGTTTCCTGTCCATTGGCACCAGAATTAAGTCCCATCTCTATTCCCCTGGGGTGCATGACACCCTAAAGAGGGGAAGCAGAAGTGAAAAGCAGGTGAGGTTATGGCTTGCTCCTCTCCCTTCCGTGCACCAACTAGTGAAAATGACCTGTTGCATGGGGGAAGTAAGCTACAACCCATAAAGGGGTATAGTAATGGTATGCCTGGAAGATCCCTCAGCCAGTGTGACTCCAAGGCACAGCTGAGCTCCTAAGGATGACTTGAGATCCAGTAGGGTGGGAGCTGAGCATTCAAAGGCAAGTTACAGCCACAAAGCTAACATAGGACAAGTTGGACTACAGTGTCTGTGATGAACAATTTCCTATTAGATTTTCTTCAGCTATAATCTGGGCCCACAGACTGCTTGGCTTTCTTTATCTCAGAAATAGGAAAGTCACATCAATAATATTTGGCTTCTCTTAAGAGGAAGCTCTAGATGGAGGAAGTTGTGTCCCATTAAGAAAGCTGCATTCCAGCAAAAAACAAATGCCATTGTTCCATATAAATTCTCTCTTAAAAGTGTATCATTGGTGTTGGTTTTGGGAAACATGGAGCACATTGGCTCAGTAGGGGGATATTATAACCTATTCTTGTACTAGTGACAGCCAAAGTGTGTTAGTTGTCCCCAGGGCCCAGTGGTACCAACTGATGTTTTTGTTTTGTGTATTAATCTGGCAGTGCCTCCATATCTCCCAATAGTACACATAGGGATGCCTACCTCTAAACCAGAAGGAGACAGCAAGTGCAATATTTGGCTCTTTTTAAGTGTCAAACTGTAACAGAAAGGGAGCACAACCTCCTGATAAGGAAGAGGATTATTAAGTGAGTCTGAATAAAAAAAGACCACACTACAGAATACAAATAAATATTAGGCATGTGAAAGAATAATGTATTCCAGAATAATGTATTCCATATATATTTAGCACTATTGGAAGGTTAAGGCTGAGAAATGAAGCACACAAAAACCAAGGAATGCAACATCAAAGCTAAGAATGCAAACACTTGGGAAGGTAGTAAAGTTCGATGTTAACGCTGCCCCCTTCTTTTTTATATTTTAAAATATGGTGTGTTCATGTAATTATAAGTTAGTTGACAGTTTATTCAGGTTATACCTATAATGCACACTAGAATTTCTTATACAACCGTACATATAATAAAATACCTACACTCATGCTCAGACTTGGCTTGATTTTTAAATCTCATTCAGGTTTACTAAAGAAACCAAGTTTGGAGGAATATTTAAAGGTATTAAAGGTGTAGAGGAGCGGACTCACCCCTGCGGCGCCTCCTGCTGGTGACTCTGGGAATTAGCTTGATCCAGCCGTCAGAGCGCCCTCTGCAGGCTGGTGATCTGCCTGTCCTCTGGCCCCCGTGTCCCTCCCAGATCCCGGTGCCCTTTTATCTGGGGTGCTGCCCCCTGGCAGTACACCCCTCAGTATTAGGGTCTCCCCTTCCCGGGGAACCCCCACCCACTATCCGTACCTCGCCTCAGAATAAGGCCACTGCCAGTCACCAACTAGCCCCCACTCCCTGGGGCAGACTGCAGTATAGGCCACTCATCATAGGCAAGGTTGGGTTTGGACCTGCTGCCTTGGCCTACCCATGGGCTGCCCTCTGCAGCCCCCAGTATCCCTTGGCCTCCTACTAGGCCGCAGCCTGGGGCTATCCAGGCTGGAGCTCCCCAGCTCCTCAGCCTTTCCCCAGTCCTGCTCCACTCAGGTACTCTGTCTCAAATGAAGTTTGGCAAGTTGACTTTTTTTTATTATTTATTTATTTATTTATTGTTTTAAAGGTTGGATTAACATACACTGGTTTAGAATGTTGAAGGGGCAGATTGGAGGGCTTTAGTTTTGAATCGGCCTTCCAAATAAGTGCTCTATGCCCCAAAGTTCAGAATTGGAAGGAATAAGGATGGTCTAAGTATAAAAATTAGAGCTGGGAGATCTGTTATATGCCTGGCTCTGCCACGGACTTTTTGGGTGGTCCTTATGCATATCTAAATAGCCATTTGCATTACTCAATTTGCACACACAATTAAGATAATTGCATATGAAAAAATAAGTGTGCAATTTTGAATGTGCAAAAGGGTCTTCTTATAGAAAATGTGAGCCTCAATGACTCATAAATCACCCCCTCCACTCTTACACCAACCAACAATAAAACAACAAGGAGTTTGAATCACTCGTGGCTTCATTTCGGTTGTAACTTTTAAATGGATTCTGAAGGTCATGACTTAAACGGAGGGAGCTGTATTTTCTATTTTGGTCTGGCTTTAATTTGGGTAATCTTCCCATTAAATATAGCTATTTATGACATTTGTTAAAAGCCTATATTGCTAATTTAGCTCAAAAAAAAATCTAATGGAGTTGTATTGGAAGTTTTCCATAAAATTAATGTTCCAGACTTAATGGATGTCTAAGGTATCATTATTAACGGGAATATTCCATAAACTAAAATCAGACCCTTTGAATTGGTGATCTGATACAGTTAGATCGGAACTTATTTAAAATTGGAAATGTGCCAAAGTACCCAGGAATTCAATTTAAACACCTTATGGACATTAATGCTTTTACAGTATTTACTTTAATTAGTACTTTATTAAATGCTCAATTTCACTCACATAGCTGGACAAGAATAGCAGTCAGCCTGTGGGCAGAAGAAGTATGTTAGCGGTGAGACCATTTTATCTCCCTCCCAATCTGCCAGAAACAAAAATCTTCTATATCATTTCCAGGGTAATGCTGCCTTGAGCTACATTATCTTACCCTTTGTAAAGTCATACATGTGTATCACAACATGCCATGTGCCACTGCCCATCTGAGACCCAAAAAACCCCCAACTGCAAGCAGGCAAGACTTTGCTCTTGGTAACACTGTAAATCCAAAATAATACCATTGAATTCAGTATGGGGTTGACATGAAACAGAGACCATTGCTGGGCCCAGTAAATCTATCTTCCAACCAAGGAGTTCTCAGTCTTTTCTACACTGTGGCCTTTTTTTCATCTAGCTAGAACCTATCTGGGCTCCCCCTCCAATTTAGCAATATGGAAGGGCAGAATGGTCACAGCTCCCCAGGAACGATTGTGGAGGGGGATAGGGGGGAAAGGCATGATGCCTCAGATTGGCAACGCTTCTAATCTGATCAAATATGCTGTGTGTACCTTTATTAGACAGGAAGGGAGCAAGATGCCATAAACCTCCAGAAAATTGTTTTACACTGGCACAATGAAGCTTATTTTTCTTTTACTTAGGGCCTGATCCAAAGCCTACTGACGTCCATGGAAAAACTCCTACTGATTACAATGAGCTTTGGATCAGACCCTTGCACCATTTTAAGTCAGTCGTAGCTAGACTGAAGTCAGTTGAGTTAGATAAATCCATAATAAATGGGAGGAGAATCGGTTCTAATTTCTTCGGAAAATAATAAACTGAAGGGCCATGCAAAAAATATGGAACCATGTTACAAATTCGATAAATGTGTGAGGAATAAATGTATAAACACATCTTGGACCATTGTGCCTGGCCTCTACTCACTAAGTCAACTCCCAAGAACTCTTTCTAATCACAGGCGGTGCAGTGTCGTCTAGTGCAGTGCTTCTCAAAGTCGGGCCGCCGCTTGTTCAGAGAAAGCCCCTGGCGGTCCGGGCCGGTTTGTTTACCTGCCGCGTCTGCAGGTTCAGCCGATCGCGGCTCCCACTGGTGGCGGTTCGCCGCTCCAGGCCAATGGGGGCTGCGGGAAGGGCGGCCAGCACATCCCTCGGCCTATGCCGCTTCCCGCAGCCCCCATTGGCGTGGAGCAGTGAACCGCGGCCAGTGGGAGTCGCGATTGGCCGAACCTGCGGACGTGGCAGGTAAACAAACCGGCCTGGACCGCCAGTGGTTTTCCCTGAACAAGCGGCAGCCCAACTTTGAGAAGCACTGCTCTAGTGGATAGAGTACTGAAGTAGAACACTAGAGACTAGGGTTCTATTCCCAGCTCTGGCCTGCTAGGTGAGCTTGGGCGAGTCGCAGCCCCTCTCTATGCCTCAGTTTCCCCATGAGTAAAATGGAGACAATGATTCCTCCTTTGTAAAGCACTTTGAGATCTACTGATGGTAAGAGCTATTATTATGAGCAACTTCAAACAGCCATATATTTTAAGACAAACTGGAACAAAATGTTTCCATCTCTCCACCCCTCCCCAGCGCACCCCACCCCGATGTAGGTACAACATGGGAGTGGATAAGTAATTGATAGCAGCTTGGGATCTGGCCCATGTGTATTACATTTCTTGCTGCACAAGCTCTCTAGGCAGGGCCAGCTCCAGGCACCAGCGCAGCAAGCAGGTGCTTGGGGCGGCCAACGGAAAGGGGCAGCACGCCCGGCTCTTCGGCGGCAATTCGGCGGCGGGTCCCTCAGTCCCTCTTGGAGGGAAGGACCTGCTGCTGAAGAATTAAGTGGCGGCGGTAGAAGTGCCGATCGCGGCTTTTTTTTTTTTTTCCGCCGCTTGGGGCGGCAAAAACACTGGAGCCGGCCCTGTCTCTAGGTAAACCTGATTTTCTGGACACAGCCCATAATCCTCCAGATTTTAACCGTATCCTGACAAACAAACATACCAGCACTTCTCTTTTTCTCTCTCTGTTCTTAATATACATCGAGGGCCTATTCTCATTTACACTGAGGCCACTTTACACCACCTCGATAGTGTAAAAGGACCTTCAAGTGGGTGCAAGTGTAATCTAGATTGACTTCATGGCACCTGTATGCTGTGACAGTGTATATAGTGGCCTTGATACACAGGACAATCAAGCCCTGTACATTCTAAGGGGCAGAGACTGTCATTTTATTATATGGATGTAGTGCAAAGGGGCCCTCATCATGGCCTCTAAGCACTACTGTCATATAAATAATAATTAACAATAGAAGCAAATGAGAAGAGTAGCTGCATATAACTATCTTAATGTAGCATTATGCATACACAAGTTAGGAATTCCAAAGTTATGGTTCTATCAGTTGCAATTCCACCATCACCCATATCTATTGAAAAGCCATTGTCCTTATTCTGGATCTGATGTGTCCCAGGCCTGGTCTACACTAGGAGTTTATATCGAATTTAGCGCCGTTACATCGAATTAACCCTGCACCCGTCCACACCATGAAGCTATTTAGTTCGAAATAGAGCTCTTTTAAATTCGACTTCTGTACTCCTCGAAAACGAGAGGAGTAGCGCTAAATTCGAAATGGCAATATCGAATTAGGCTAGGTGTGGATGGAAATCGACGGTAATAGCTCCGGGAGCTATCCCACAGTGCACCACTCTGTTGACGCTCTGGACAGCACTTCGAGCTCGGATGCTCTGACCAGCCACACAGGAAAAGCCCTGGGAAAATTTGAATTCCTTTTCCTGTCTGGCCAGTTTGAATCTCATTTTCTGTTTGGACAGCGTGGAGAGCTCAGCAGCACTGGCAACGATGCAGAGCTCTCCAGCAGAGATGGCCGTGCAATCTAATAGAAAGAGGGCCCCAGCATGGACTGATCGGGAAGTCTTGGATCTCATCGCTGTGTGGGGCGATGAGTCCGTGCTTTCAGAGCTGCGCTCCAAAAGAAGGAATGCAAAGATCTACGAGAAGATCTCTAAAGCCATGGCAGAGAGAGGATACAGCTGGGATGCAACGCAGTGCCGCGTGAAAATCAAGGAGCTGAGACAAGGCTACCAAAAAACCAAAGAGGCAAACCGACGCTCCGGATCCCAGCCCCACACATCACGTTTCTACGAGGCACTGCATTCCATCCTACGTGCGGCCGCCACCACTACCCCACCAGTGACCGTGGACTCCGAGGATGGGATATTGTCCACGGCCGGTTCCTCGTCGGAAATGTTAGGTGACGGGGAAGATGAGGAAGGAGATGAGGAGGACGAGGCAGTCGACAGCGCTTGCACCGCTGATTTCCCCGACAGCCAGGAGCTCTTCATCACCCTTACCGAGATCCCCTACCAACCGTCCACAGCCCTTACCCCGGACACCGAATCAGGGGAAGGATCAAGCAGTGAGTGCTTTAAACATCTAAACATTTAATTTTAACATAACTGGAATATTTATATTGTTAAGAATGGGCTTTTCAGTCACTCATTTAAACATAGAAACTTTTATTTATAACAAAACAGGAATATTAACTATATTAGTAATTTGTTGTTCATGATTTAGTTGGCTTAGTGAACTATTTACTCCTAACTATGTATAGAAAATCAAATACTGTCCGGATATTCATGATTAGGCCACCACAGGACGCTCCACTCTGTAGTCCCGTATGCTGCACTTAAATGAAAAGACGGTCAATGTGCCCGGGAATGGACAGAGAGTCCTCCTGGGATAGCTCGGCATAGCTCTCCTGGAGGTACCGCTCAAGCATGCGCATGAGGTTCCGCGGCAGGGCGATCTTGTTCGGTCCCCCGTGGTAACACACGTTCCCACGCCATGAGTCCATCAGGTAGTCCGGGATCAATGCACGGCACAGCATGGCGGCATACGGCCCTGGCCTCTGCATGGTCTCACGAAGCATCCTTCCCCTCTCGGTCTCCGAGATCCTCATGAGTGTAATATCACACATGACGCCCTGCTTTAAATTAGGGAGGGGAATGTTAGTATTGGGACTGCTTTACAGCCACGCGGTGGAGGCGGCAGAGGGGCAGCATACAGGGATCTTTCCCGGGGACAGCCGCGAGGTGGTGGGACAGGGGCAGAGCTCATGCTTCCCTGATTGCTGCCAGCAGAGAGTGGCCTTGCATTCAGTGCGAAAGGAGCCCAGTGCTACTATTACATTTTTAAGCTGCCACAAGTCTACGGCTTACCATGTTATCCTGCAGCAGAAGTAGAGGTGTCCTGCAACGCTTCTCTGATCGCAACTGCAGGACCCCAGACACAGAAGACGAGGGCCGAAAATTCGACCGTGTCCTGAGTGCGCATGTGAAAGGTCCAGTGCATGGTGTTGTTCACAGAGAAAGACTATGTTCTTTGTTAGCAACTTCATTTATCTGTCTCAGGAATTTACTCCCTTTTTCCCATTCCCACAGACACATCTGCGACTGTCTCCCAACCCAGCCTGGCATCACACTCCCAGAGGCTAGCGCAGATTAGGAGAAGGAAGAGAAAGACGCGTGAAGACATGTTTTATGAACTTATGGCCTGCTCATGAGAGCAGGCAGCCCAGACGACACAGTGGAGGGAGAACTTGTCACAAATGCACAGAGCAGTCATGGAACGGGAGGAGAGGTGGCGCCAGGAGGACCAGCAGGCTACTCAAACCCTGCTTGGACTAATGAGGGAGCAAACGGAGACGCTCCGGCGCCTAGTGGATGTTCTGCAAGACCGGAGGCAGGAGGACAGAGCCCTGCTGCTGTCTATCTCTAACCGCCCTCCCCCGCCACCAAGTCCCACACCCCCCTCACCAAAAGTCCAAAGAAGGAGGGGCGGCAAGGGCCGTTAAAACTTTCAGTCGGTCCCTGCACACTGCTGCAGCAATGGAAGGCTCTCGTTCCAAAGTTTGAAAAGTCCTTTCCTACCCATCTCACAGTAGCCCACGTCCAAGTTTCCTCCCCCCCCTTTTCATGTGCGGTTCATAATAAAACATCTGTTTCTGTTAAGTACTGTTTCCGAGAGTGTCTTTTAGAGGGGATTCTGTCTGAAGGGGGGGAAGGGGTTTGTTACTTGGACAGGACAGTCACCTGTAGCAGGCTACAGAGGCGGGGGCAGGTCCAGCATCAGGACACATACACAGTACAGTCACCAGTTACCCTGGTCAGTCTGGGAGGCGGTTTTCATGTTCTGGGGTGCGAGGGGGTTGATCTGTGACTTTGTGGCGGGGGAGGGCAGTTAGAGATCTTATGCCGCGGTCCTTATCCTGGATCACAGAGCCACGCAGCAGGGGATCTGTTACCCTCCGCCCCCTGCCAGAAAGTCACTTGGCCGACACATACATGCAGTCCCGCCCAGGACTGCTGGCAGGCTGCGTTGAAACAACCAATCCAGCACTGCGGAGCCTGTCATTCCCGGAGTTTAGAAGCATCATTTGCATCAAAACACTAAACCCGCCCCCCGCCACAGTCTGCGTCCCCGGTTTAAAACATTCCCGCGAAAACAGTAAAAAAGAGAACCTTGTTCATTAAAAAAATGGAACAGATTTTATTTGTTGGGAAGGTGGGGAAGGGGGTATGTAACTTGGAAGGATAGTCAACAGTCACTGGGTAAAGAAACTGGGGCAGGTTCAGCATCTGTGTCCACAAAGTAAACAGTCACTGGAGACCCTGCTCAGTCAGGAACCTGGCTTTCAAAGCCTCCCTGATGCACAGCGCGTCCCGCTGGGATCTTCTAATCGCCCGGCTGTCTGGCTGGACGTAATCAGAAGCCAGGCTATTTGCCTCAACCTCCCACCCCGACATATAGGTCTCCCCCTTGCTCTCACACAAATTGTGGAGCACACAGCAAGCAGCTATCACAATGGGGATATTGGTCTCGCTGAGATCACAGCGAGTGAGTAGGCTTCTCCATCTCCCCTTGAGACGGCCAAAAGCACACTCCACCACCATTCTGCACTTGCTGAGCCGGTAGTTGAATAGTTCTTTCCCTGAGTCCAGTGCGCCAGTGTAGGGCTTTATGAGCCAGGGCATTAGCGGGTATGCAGGGTCCCCGAGGATGACTGTAGGCATCTCCACATCCCCAACAGTTACTTTGTGGTCCGGGAAGTAAAGACCTTCTTGCAGCCGTCTAAACAGACCAGAGTTCCTGAACACCCTAGCGTCATGAACCTTGCCAGGCCATCCAACGTTGATATTGGTAAAACGTCCCCGATGGTCCACCGGTGCTTGCAGCACCATGGAAAAGTAGCCCTTTCGGTTGATGTACTGGCTGGCCTGGTGGTCCGGTCCCAGGATAGGGATGTGAGTCCCATCTATAGCCCCACCGCAGTTTGGGAATCCCATCTCGGCAAAGCCATCTATGATGAGCTCCACGTTTCCCAGGGTCACTACCTTAGATAGCAGTAGCTTGACGATTGCCCTGGCTACTTGCATAACAGCAACCCCCACGGTAGACTTGCCCACACCAAAGTGGTTAGCGACGGACCGGTAGCTGTCTGGCGTTGCGAGCTTCCAGAGGGCTATGGCCACTCGCTTCTGGACAGTCAGGGCTGCCCGCATTGGGGTGTCCTTTCACTTCAGGGCAGGGGACAGCAACTCGCACAGTTCGAGGAAAGTCCCCTTCCGCATGCGAAAGTTGCGCAGCCACTGGGATTCATCCCAGACCTGCAGCACTATGCGGTCCCACCAGTCCGTGCTTGTTTCACGGGCCCAGAATCGCCGTTCAACAGTATCAACAAGACCCAGTGACAGCGAGATGTCCTGGGCGCTGGGTCTCATGTTCTCAGAGAGGTCGGAGCTAGTGTCCGACTTCATGCCGTCACGGTGGTGCCGTAGCCTCCTCTCATGATTGATCTGCAGCTGCCTCTGGTAGAGGTGGAGGAGAAGCTGCGAGGCGTTGAGAACTGCCACAACTGCAGCGATGGTCGCAGCGGGATCCATGCTCGCACTGCTGTGGCATCCGCGCTGTCAGTAATCAGAAAAGCGCGCGAACTGATTTCCCGCCGGCGCTTTCAGGGAGGGAGGGAGGGAGGGCGTGAGTGACGGACGGATGACGACAGGCGCCCAAAAGCACCCTCGACACATTTTTTTACCCAGAAGGCATTTGGGGCTCGACCCAGAATTCCAATGGGCAGCGGGGACTGCGGGAACTGTGGGATAGCTGCCCACAGTGCACCGCTTCCAATGTCGACGCTTGCCCCGTTAGTGTGGACTCACAAAGTCTCACAAAGTCGAATTACTGTCCTTAGTGTGGACACACACGTTCGACTTTGTAATATCGATTCCACATAGTCGAATTAACTAAAATCGAAGTACTCTCGTAGTGTAGACATACCCCCAGAATACATGATAATAGTGGAATTATTTCCTGGTCCCACTGCTCTTAAATTGTGAGGGCTGTTTTTTGTGTTGTTCAGCCAACTCTACCCTTGTCTATCAATCATCTGCTCCAGACACTAGACATACTCCCCCCACCTCCTGCCTTCGGGATTAAAAGAATTAAAATTCAAGTGCAATTAATGTGCAAAGATGAATCGATATGGAAGGGCTGATTGTCCAGCTCATGCCTAGTATGAAGATTTTTATGTACATCTCCAGAATTTCCTATTCTATGCCCCCAAGAGAAGAATCACTGGATCAGTATGCCTTGGTTGACAAGAATAAGTTGGAGGGTTCTATCTGTCTGGCTTGAAGAACACTGAGATCAGCCTAGCTGCAAACAGGAAGCTGCTATAATTTTACATTATCCTTTGGGACTGCCACAAAGTGTGATCTCATCCTTGTGTCCTACTGGAAGCCAGGATTAGAAAGCAAATTCTTTATTCCTTTTCTCCCTCACTGGGGAAAACCACATACACCATGGAGGTGACACATTGATCTGTATGTGAAGGACTGAGGGCTCTAATCTCTCATTAGGGATCTTTGGCTGGCCAAACTATGGAGTTATAGCAAACGCTACAGGCATGATAAATGAACTGGGCATGAGCATCATGGTGCTACAAGAGTTGAGCAGGAAGTTTAAGAGTGAAGAAATAGTCAAGAGCCCATACTTGGATGCTGGAATGGAGATCTGGCATACACCGTTTTTTAAAAGTATATACTACTTTGACAATACAGGAACAGCACCAGCATTCCTAGACTCGAATATCTAGTAACCAAATTTTTAAAGAGAGAACAAAAGAAATAATGAACACAACCTGATAGCTTTCTTTGACAAGCCTTGTGAAGATGGGGCAAGTGGTAAACTTGGTATATCTTGACTTTAGTAAGGCTTTTGATACTGTCTCACATGGACCTTCTCATAAACAAACTAGGGAAATACAACCTAAATGGAGCAACTGTAAGGTAGATGCATAACTGATTGGAAAACCGTTCCCAGAGAGTAGTTATCAGTGGTTCACAGTCAATCTGGCAGGGCATATCAAATGGGGTCCTGTGTGGATCAATTCTGGGTCCGACTCTGTTCAATATCTTCAGCTATGATTTAGATAATGGCATAGAGAGTACACTTAGAAAGTTTACGGAGATACCAAGCTGGGAGGGGTTCCAAGTGCTTTGGAGGATAGGATTAAAATTCAAAATGATCTGGACAAACTGGAGACATGGTCTGACATAAATAGAATGATATTGAATAAGGATAAATGCAAAGTACTCCATTTAGGAAGGAACAGAGGGTCCTGTGGCACCTTTAAGACTAACAGAAGTATTGGGAGCATAAGCTTTCGTGGGTAAGAACCTCACTTCTTCAGATGCAAGTCACTGTAGGTTCTTACCCACGAAAGCTTATGCTCCCAATACTTCTGTTAGTCTTAAAGTGCCACAGGACCCTCTGTTGCTTTTTACAGATTCAGACTAACACGGCTACCCCTCTGATACATTTAGGAAGGAACAATCAGTTGCACACATACAAAATAGGAAAGGACTACCTAGGAAGGAATACTGCAGAAAGGGATCTGGGAGTCAGTGGATCATAAGCTAAATATGAGTCAATGGTGTAACACTGTTGAACAAAAAAAAATTAAAAAAATAAAGAAAAGCAAACCTCATTCTGGGATGTATGTATGTAAGCAAGACATGATGAGAAATTCTTCTGCTCTACTCCACACTGATTAAGCCGCAACTGGAGTAATGTGTCCAGTTCTGGGCACCACAATTCAGGAAAGATGTGGACAAATTGGAGAAAGTCAGAGAAGAGTAACAAAAATGATTAAAGGTCTAGAAAACATGACCTATGAGGGAAGATTGAAAAAAATGGGTTTGTTTAGTCAAGAAAAGAGAAGAGAGAGGGACATGACAACTTTTTATGTTCTTGAAAACGGTTGTTACAAGGAAGAGAGAGAAAAATTGTTCTCCTTAACTTCTGAGAATAGGACAAGAAGCAATGGGCTTACATTGCAGCAAGGGTGGTTTAGGTTGGACATTAGGAAAAACTTCCTAACTGTCAGGGTAGTTAAGCACTGGAATAAATTGCCTAGGGAGGTTGTGGAACCTCCATCATTGGAGACTTTTAAGACTAGGTTAGACAAACACCTGTCAGGGATGGTCAAGGTGGTCAAGATGGTCTCGAGGTCCCTTCCATTCCTACGATTCTATGTCAATGTTTTTAGTATGTAGTATTTGGAACTACCAAGAAGAGAAAAAAAGAGCCTCTTGGAACCGGTTTTATGGAACAGTATCCTACACTGATTTACCAGGGTTTGAAATATGCTATAACACCTAAACACTGAGTATTTAATCTACAGCAATATCTTCAGCTGCACCCACCAGTGCTGAGCTGAGTGCAGGTGGCTTTATTCCACCTTGACAGCCTCCCAGTACTGTGGTCAGACAGGAGATGGTTTGCCCTCTGCTTCAGCTGAGAGCAGCCTCAGTGTTGCTTTAAGTTGCAACAGGTAATTGTGATCACCAAAGAACTGCTACACTCTGGCCATGCCTCTAACGTGCACTCCTTACCAAGCGCAAATAGGATCTGATCCTGTACAGTTGCCATTAACTTGGAAATTACCGTCCTTAGACAAATAATGAAAACAATTATGAGAGCTAACACTTCAATTTCAATTTATTCACATGTACAGTTGCTACAGAACCTAAAATGAAGGTGGGAAATGGATAGACTCATGTCCCTTAGGGCTGTATGCCTGATCTTCTGGTTACAAAAAGTAGTACTTAAGACTGTGCATTAGCATACAGCAATAGAGTTACTGAATTTAGGAGGCAAGATACTGAATATAGCAGGCAGCCAGCAGCTGCACATCAAGGCATTTAATTAAAATTAGAGCTGTCCAAACTTTCAAATACCTGAAATTGTGGGCCAGCTTAGTGACTCAGTGCTTTGGCAAAGGCTGTAATATTTCCTTTCTAGACATTGTGGCTTAGAGCCAATGCTTTTATGCCAGATGCTCTGTAGTACTCCACCCACTGACCGAATGACTGGAAATTCTAGTTAGGACTTGAATATCCTAATTCCCTGAGCTGAAGTATCCTCTCCATTTTTGTGGATAGAGGGGAGCTTGTGTGGGCTCAGCTCTTCCTGACCACGTGGAAGGTGTGGAACATCACCGCCACCAGACCGTATTCTTTCACCTTGATGTTCCCCAAAGAAATTAATCGGCGATTTGGGGTAGGAGGGGGAACTGCCAGCATCTGAGCACATAGTCTAGATGGTATTAAATTACTGAGGAACCACAGGGTGTTCTTCAGACATATTGCCAATGGCAACACAACCCCTGTTGGCACTGTGCTGCCAGGGGGACTAGATAAATGTTACTGAGAAGCTGAAAAAAGATTTACCTCAGAGTAGTACAGCAGGATGGCTTTTGCAAGAGATGTGTTGCCAAGGGGAGGCTGGGGCAGGAAGGCAACATGGAGTAGTAGTTTTCCACGAAGACTGTAGATTGTAGGCTGCAATCTACATAGACCAGGTGATGATCCTTCTTTGTGAATTCCCTGCATGTGTAGGGATGAGGGCCCCCATCCCAAATCCTCCTTCTTTGAGGGGATGCGAGTTAGAAAATTCAGCACTGTGATCAATTAAATTGTCTGCCCTGGTCTGGCTGCCTTCCCTTGGAGTTTGCGCAAGAGGAGGGTGATTTGTTCCCAGGCTAGGAACTGGAAAGCAGCCCTTTTAAGTTAGATGCCAGGGAGCGAAAGAGGCTGAAAAATCATCTTCCACAGAGACAAAATATCTCTAATCCTACAATAGGATTAGTTTAGCACTTCAGCAGAATCGGACCGGGGGATTACAGTGGATGAGAAACTGGATATAACTCAGCAGTGTGCCCTTGTTGCCAAGAAGGCTAACGGCATATTGGGCTGCATTAGTAGGAGCATTGCCAGCAGATCGAGGGAAGTGATTATTCCCCTCTATTCGGCACTGGTGAGGCCACATCTGGAGTATTGCATCCAGTTTTGGGTCCCCCACTACAGAAAGGATGTGGACAAATTGGAGAGAGTCCAGCGGAGGGCAATGAAAATGATTAGGTGGCTGGGGCACATGACTTATGAGGAGAGGCTGAGGGAATTGGGCTCATTTAGTCTGCAGAAAAGAAGAGTGAGGGGGGATTTGATAGCAGCCTTCAACTACCTGAATGGGGGTTCCACAGAGGATGGAGCTCGGCTGTTCTCAGTGGTGGCAGACGACAGAACAAGGAGCAATGGTCTCAAGTTGCAGTGCGGGAGGTCTAGGTTGGATATTAGGAAAAACTATTTAATTAGGAGGGTGGTGAAGCACTGGAATGTGTTACCTAGGGAGGTGGTGGAACCTCCATCCATAGAGGTTTTTAAGGCCTGGCTTGACAAAGCCCTGGCTGGGATGATTTAATTGGGATTGGTCCTGCTATGAGCAGGGGGTTGGACTAGATGACCTCCTGAGGTCTCTTCCAACCCTAATCTTCTATGATTCTATGAATAGCCGATGTGAGGTGTTTGGCAGAAATTCCAGAGTAAGGGAGAGAGCTGATTGATATTAAACATTCAGGAGCAAGCAGAGCAAGTCAACAGGAAAGAAAACATGGGAAGGGGGGAGGCTGGCCACTGTCCTGGTAGGAGTGGGAATTCTCATGCTAGCCTCAGTGGCTCTCTGTGACCCTCCACGTAGCCCTTCTCTCTCTAGGGCCAGGGTTACAGTCTACTGAGCCCTTTTCATCATAAGCCAGCAAGGAGGTTGGTGAGAGAATTCCCACAGTCTCTGTTGTCCCTAGGGCTTGTTTTAGAACAGTTTAGCCTCCTATCCTGACAGGGGCCTGACTTCCCCTCCCAGGAGGTGTTCCTGTAGTGGTGGGTTCGGGGGAACCTGGGCCCGCCCTCTACTCCGGGTTCCGGCCCAGGGACCCTAATGGTAGCAGCTGTTGGCAGCCAACCTTTCACTGCCAGAGTTGCTACATTTCCCTGGGCCACTTCCCCACAGCTCTCCTGCTTCTCCCTTACCTTAGGGCTCCCTTATCAATAACTTGAGGGTGTCTTCATTAACCAGTCCTTCAGCCGCACTTCCTCTCCTCTGGCTCCCTGGCTCTCCTCTGCCTGACTGGAGTGAGCCCTTTTTATAGTATCAGCGGGGCCTTAATTAGAGTCAGGTGGTCACATTAGCTTAATGGCCTCACCTGACTCTTTGCAGGTTAATTGGAGTCAGGTGTTCTCATTAGACTGGAGCAGCCCCTGCTCTGGTCAGTCAGGGAACTGAAAACTGTTAATCCAGTGGCCAGTATATCTGCCTTCTGCTATTCTGCTGTACCCAACTGGCCTGGGTCTATCACATATCCTTCCCCCCTGCTCAACACCAAGGGGTTGGGCAGCTTGGGACGCCAGACAGTGTACGCGTGATAAGCCATCAGCATTGCCATGGCGATTCCCTGCTCTGTGCTCTATGTGGAACTGGAAAGGTTGGAGGGATAAGAACCACCTGGTTACCCTTGTGTTCTTTTCCTTGTTCCATTGCATCCATTGAAGAGGGGCATGGTCAGTCACAAGGATAAATCTGCACCCCAGCAGGTAATAACGCAACGTTTCCATGGCCCATTTTACGGCGAGGCACTCTCTCTCTACCGCTGCATATTTTTGTTCTCTTGGAAGGAGTTTCCTACTGAGGTAGAGAATTGGGTGTTCCTCCTCCCCAACCATCTGCGACAGGACGGCCCCTAACCCTACCTCAGATGCAGCTGTCTGTAGGATGAAGTCCTTGGTGAAATCTGGGGCTATCAATATGGGGTTACTGCAGAGGGCAGTCCGTAGGTCTGCGAATGCCCTCTCTGCTGCATCGGACCATCTGATTGGATCAGGACCATGGGCCTTCACTAAGTCCGTTAGGGGACTTGCCCTTGTAGCAAAATGGGGGATGAAACGCCGGTAATACCCCACCACCCCTAGGAATGCTCGGACCTGCTTCTTACGACTCAGCCGAAGCCAATTTTGGATGGCCTCTAACTTATTCAGTTGGGGTTTTACCAGACCTTTTCCTACCACATAGCCAAGATATTTGGCCTCCGTGAATCCTACAGCGCACTTAACAGGGTTCGCCGTAAGGCCAGCTTGCCGGAAGGTATCAAGGACCGCCCCCACTTTTTCCAAGTGGGTCTCCCAGTCTGGGGTATGAATCACCACGTCATCCAAGTAGGCCGCAGCATAACTGGTATGGGGCATAATAACTTGTCCATGAGGCGCTGAAAGGTAGCTGGAGCCCCATGTAGTCCAAAGGGGAGGACCGTATATTGGAAGAGACCCTCTGGTGTAGAAAACGCTGTCTTTTCCTTTGCATCTTCAGCTAGGGGAATCTGGCAGTACCCCTTTGTCAAGTCTAAGGTTGTCAAGTACCGGGCATTCCCCAGATGGTCCACTAGTTCATCTATGCGGGGTATAGGGTAGGCATCAAACTGAGATATCTCGTTTAGTCGATGGAAGTCGTTGCAGAACCTTGTGGTGCCATCAGGTTTGGGCACCAACACTATTGGGCTGGACCACTGACTGTGGGATTCTTCGATGATCCCCATCTCCAGCATTTTCCTGACTTCCGCTTTTATTTTCTCCCTTTTGGCTGCTGGCACCCGGTAGGGCCTCATAGTTATTCTGGCCCCAGGGTTTGTGATGATGTAGTGATATGTCCCGGTTGTGCGACCCGGCTTTGTCGAGAGTACATCTTGATATTGGGCAATCATCTCAGTTACCTCTTCCTTCTGGGCTGTCGTTAGATCGGGAGACACCCTCACTTGTTCAGGGTTTTTGTTCCCTGGGTGCAGCTCTTCTTGAACAACTGTGCACGCCTCTCGCGTATGCCATGGTTTCAGAAGGTTGATGTGGTATATCTGCTCTACTTTTCGACGTCCTGGTTGTCGCACCTTGTAATTTACTTTCCCTATGGGTTCAACTATTTCATAGGGCCCTTGCCACTGGGCCAACAGCTTACTTTCGGCCGTGGGTACCAGTATCATTACTCGGTCACCGGGTTGAAACTGACGAAGCTTGGCTTGATGGTTGTAGTACGTTCTCTGGGCCTCTTGGGCCTTCTCCAGGTGCTCCCTCACTATGGGAGTGACCCGGGCTATCCGGTCCCTCATCCGTAGTACATGTTCTATTACATTCTTCCCCGCACTCGGTTCCTCCTCCCAAATTTCCTTGGCTATGTCCAGGATGCCTCGGGGGTTGCGTCCATACAACAGCTCAAAGGGGGAGAATCCGGTGGAAGCTTGGGGGACCTCACGGATGGCGAACATGAGGTATGGTAGTAGGTTGTCCCAATCTTTCCCATCCTTGCTTACCACCTTTCTTATCATGGCCTTGAGGGTTTGGTTAAATCTTTCCACCAGAAAATCGGTTTGTGGATGGTAAACCGAGGTCCGCAGGGTCTGGACATGGAGCAGGGAACACAAGTCCTTCATCAACTTGGACATGAATGGTGTTCCCTGGTCTGTGAGGATTTCTTTTGGTAGCCCTACCCGGGCAAAGATTGCCACTAATTCTTTGGCAATGTTCTTGGAAGCTGTGTTTCGTAAGGGGACAGCTTCTGGGTACCTGGTTGCATAGTCTAGGATGACAAGCACATACTGGTGGCCTCGAGTCGTTTTCTCTAGCAGCCCCACAAGATCCATGGCGATCCGCTCGAATGGAACTTCGATGATCGGCAGGGGTACCAGAGGAGCTCTTAGATGTGGACGAGGGCTGTGCAGTTGACATTCGGGGCAAGAAGCACAGTACCGCTGGACGTCTACATGTACCCCCGGCCAGAAGAACCTGCGTAAGATTCGCACCTGGGTTTTTTCCACTCCCAAGTGCCCTCCAAAAAGGTGACTGTGAGCGAGGCTTAATATTGCCTTCTGGTGTTTCCAGGGGACTAGGAGCTGGTGTACCTCTTGCTCCTGCATTTGCACGACCCAGTATAGGAGATTTCTCTTGATCACAAAATAAGGCCCTGGCCCCCGGGCCTTTCCCTCTATGGGTACCCCATCTATCTCAGCCACCTCCATCCTGGCGTTCTCGTACCTTGGATCTTCCACCTGGTCCCGTCCAAAAGTCTCTCTCTCTGGGCTTAACAGCCCGAACTCTGAGGGATCTGTCTCTGCCCTCTCGGCTGGCTCCGTGAGGTTGGGGTTGGAAGTGGTCTCTGACCCCTTCTCTGTCTCTGGGCCCTCCCCTTCAGTTGCCCATGTACGTCTGCCTACACAGGCGACCCTCTGTCCTTGTATCAGGATTCGGGTACTCAAGGCCTTGGCCGCCCTTCTTTCTCTTTTGGTCTTCCTGCCTTTCCCCGGGACAGGGAATAGCTCCTGGGACATTTCCGCGAAAAATGGGAGGTGACATTCTACCGCGGAAGCCTCCTGAAGTTCGGGGAGCTCCTCTCCCTCCAATTCCTCCAGTGGAAGCAAGTTTCCAAACCCGGGGAAATCTCTACCTATGAGCACAGGGTATGGGAGGTTTGGGACTACCCCTGCTTTCACCCTGGTGACATTTCCCTGAATTTCAATCTTTACTGGTATGATGGGGTAGTAACTAACAGTCCCATGGACACAGGTTACCCCCGTACACTTGGCCTACATTAACTGGCTGCGCTTCACTAATTTACCCGAAATTAGGGTGATAGCACTCCCCGAGTCTACGAGTGCCATGGTTTCTACCCCATTCAACTTTACCTGCCTTGTATATTTATGTGGGGTGACTGCGACCCCTACAATATTGAGTAGGCTACATGGGTCTGCCCCGTTCCCCAGGTTACACTGCATTGGCTCTATGACATTGGGGCACAGGGCAGCTATGTGCCCCAACTCCCCGCACCCATAACACCTATAATTGCTTCTAGTCACTCCCCTATCACGTGGGTTAGGGGGTTTAGTCCCAGGGTTCTCCCCACTTAGGCCTTCCTCTTCCTTCTGGGTTCCTGACTGGTTTTCGACCTCCCTCTTCTTCCACCTAGGACTTCCTGGGGGTTTGGCTGCCCGACCCGCCGCGGTCGGGGTCGAGTGTTTGATTCGTGAGGGGCCTTCCTTGGGTAGTTGGGTTCATTCCCTGGCTGTCATCCGTCTTTCCACCAATGTGATCATTTCATCGTAGGTAGATGGATCATTCTGGCATACCCATTTGCGGAGATCTGGTGGCAGTCCCCGCATGTAATGGTCTATGACCAAAGTCTCTAAAATCTCCTCTGGGCTGCATGCCTCAGGCCGTAACCACTTCCAAGCGAGGTGTATGAGGTCAAATAGTTGGGACCTTGGAGGTTTGTTCTCCCTGTATTTCCACTCCTGGAACCTCTGGGCCCGTACCGCTACCGTCACCCCCGGATCGTGCTAGGATCTCTGCCCTCAGCCGGGAATAGTCAGCGGCATCCTCAGTGGGCAGATCAAAGTAGGCCTTCTGGGCCTCTCCGTACAAAAAAGGGGCGAGAATGCTGGCCCACTGCTCCAGGGGCCACGCCTCACGCTGAGCAGTCCTTTCAAATGAGAGCAGATACGTCTCTATATCATCATCTGCCATCATCTTTGGCAGACAACTGGTGGCCCTCAGGGTTCGCGTCCCATTGGACCCCCGGGCCTGGGTGGTGAGGATCTTCAGTTGGTCCACAACCTCGTGCAGGAGGGCTTGATCTTGGGTCACCTGGCTCATTAATAATTGGTTGGTTTCCTGCTGTAACCTCATGGACTCCTGTTGCCCCATCACCTGAGCCCGGGTTGCCTCCTGCTGGGCTGCTGTGGCTTGCACCAGCGCTCTCACCACCTCCTCCATGGTGGTACAAACAAAAACCCAAAACCAAAAACCCCAGTGCACTTTTTTTTTTTAGTAAAAACCTCTTTGTTCCGCCACACTGTGAACAATCACGATCCCACTCCTGACACCAGTTGTGGCAGAGCTCTGACCTTATTCCCGTGGGTCCTGCGCTTCTAGGCGGTATATGCTAGCCTCAGTGGCTCTCTGTGACCCTCCATGTAGCCCTTCTCTCTCTAGGGCCAGGGTTACAGTCTACTGAGCCCTTTTCATCATAAGCCAGCAAGGAGGTTGGTGAGAAAATTCCCACAGTCTCTGTTGTCCCTAGGGCTTGTTTTAGAACAGTTTAGCCTCCTATCCTGACAGGGGCCTGACTTCCCCTCCCAGGAGGTGTTCCTGTAGTGGTGGGTTGGGGGGAACCCGGGCCTGCCCTCTACTCCGAGTCAGTTAATTCGAGTCAGGTGTTCTCATTAGCCTGGAGCAGCCCCTGCTCTGGTCAGTCAGGGAACAGAAAACTGTTAATCCAGTGGCCAGTATATCTGCCTTCTGCTATTCTGCTGTACCCAACTGGCCTGGGTCTATCACAATACCAAATTAAAGAGGGCCTGCAAAGCATCTCTCTCTTAGCCCCACTTAATGCTGTGTACATTTGTGAAACGTAGTCAAAGTGAGTGATCTTACCCACCAAGGCACAATAAGGATGGTCTATGTAACTCTTAAACCCTCCACGTAGTTGCTTCTTTTTGCATTACTTTTTTCTAGACTCCCTCTACTTAAACTCATATCTGAATTGCCCTTGCAGTCCTCCAATTCCTGAATCCTGAAGTTTGAGAATCCCCTAATTCCTGGATCCCAAATCTTCTTAACCCCAAACTCTGGATGCATTGTCCATATTTAGATGGAGGAATATTCAAATTAAAATTCTAATTGGCTGCTGAACGGTTCTTCTTCAATCCTTTTCTGAGTTGATGTTTGTGTTTCTTTCAGCTGCACATTGCATAAAAATACTCTCTTATTCACTTAGGCTTTTTAAAGAGATAAAACATTAATATTTTGCATCCTGGGGAGGCCTAGAGATTGCCTCTCACTGTGCATCATCCTGAGATCAGCTTGGACACTCTGGCTAACAATCCATAGACTGGCCATGATTCTATCTCCTCCCTGCCCCTCACATCTCATTTGAAGTGTGTTGAATTCCAACGGGCACACTGAAGCAGCCCCTAGCCTAGGTACCAGGGGTGGAAAGGGGTTAAATATTCCTTCACTCACTATATATTCATCCTGTAAGAGAGAAAGCTTCAGGGGTGGTCACCTATTAATTATGGGTTCTCTGCAAGCTTCATATCTACCCCGTTCTATACAATAAATTAAAAAAAAAAATCAGAAACACCAATAGAATCTTAAAGAAAGCATCAGGTTGCGATTCGGGGAGGGAAATTTTCTGAATGCAAATGTTTAGCTGATATTTAACTTCAAAGGAGAAATTTCAAGAAATTAGGCAACACATGGATTACTTTACTGCTGAGAGTATTGGTGAATGATAACTCTGGGAACAAAATTTCCAGTGAGATTTGTCAGTTAGCCAAGATGAATGTTTGTAATTATAAAATTAAATTAATTTTAATGTAATGGCCTAGAAAGGGGAAATATACAATGAATGCAAACTTATACGGGAGAAATTTGGGGCAGAACACAAAACAGAATTGTTCACAAAGACTTGGAGGGGATTATAGTGTTTTAACATGCATTTGTTTTCAAGGGCTTGGGTGGTGACAAAGTATTTTTATTGGGGCTCACAGTATACATAGGAGGTAGGATCTCAGGCACTTTAGATAACAGATATGTAGAACCTCAGTATTCCTATTTAACATGTACAGAGTAAACTTTTAGCCTCACATAATCACAATCATGGTGTCAATAGATAGAATGACTATCCAAATACAACATGGAATAGTTAGGATTTAATCTAAAACAATAAATGCCACCTAGAGACATATTGAACAATATGACTACAATTTCACCACTCAGGGAACCCAACTGCTTTCTGGTTCACTCTGCTAGGGTCCATAGTATTATTTTGAGCAGAAAAGAGTTATCAGGATTCAGCCAACTGTATTCAGCCAACTGATGTGTCCTCTCAAGCAATGATAGTGTATTGTGCTGAAGATGTAATATCACACATGTACACAGTGCCAAAGATACACTTATTCTAATATATTCTATTCCATATATTTGGGTTCTTGTAGCATTTCTATCACCATGATGTCTGTGCACCTCCAAGAAAGAACCTCTGGGGTCACTGTACTTCTTCCCACCATGTGTGGCCAGTCCTGACGGCTACTCTGAAGAGAAGGGCATTATCTTGGCCCCTTCACTGCTGGCAAGTCTAACATATCATACTGTGTCATAACGAGACAATATGATCACATCAAAACAAAAAGTGCTTCAGTCTGATTGGAATTAAGTGCTTTGATAATTTTTCATTAACATTTTTGATAAAAATAAAAATATTTTGATTTCAGCCAATCAGCATTTTCCAACATCAAACTATCCTGTTGGGAAAATGTCAGCCCCCTCTAACAGCCTTGCACTATTTCAGGAAGCAGCCAGATTGACAGTTTAGATGATGAAACTTTTAAGTCCATTCACCAAGTGTTTTTCTTTCCTAGGAAATTTCATAGAACACCTCCCCCGCCCCAGCATCAATGCAATGCTATGGTTAAGAAATCAAGCACTCAAAAGTCAGGAAATGTAGAGTTACAGATGAATATTATCCCTTTGTCCTTAAATGTAAAAATGTGGTGTCCCTGTATACCAGGGGTGGGCAAACTATGGCCCACAGGCAGCATCAGTCCCGTCAGCCATTTTAATCCGTACCTCGAGGTTCCGGTGGGGAGAGGGGTCTGGGCCTTGCCCCGCTCCGGCGCTCCAACCGGGGAGCAGTGTCGGGGGCCACTCCATGCAGCTCATGGAAACAGCAGTATGGCCCCACTCCAGTGCTCCAGCCAGGAAGCAGGGTTAGGGGGCTGCGCCATGCGGCTCCTGGAAGCAGTGGCACGGCCCTCCTCTGAATCCTATGCGTGGGGCAGCCAGGGGCCTCCGCTCTGCATGCTGCCCCTGCCCCAAGTGCCCCAAGTGCCTCCTCTGCAGCTGTCATTGGCCGGGAACTGCAGCCAATGGGAGCTGCAGAGGTGGCACCTGCAGACGAGGCAGCGCCTATGGACGGGGCAGTGTGCAGTGCCGCCTGGCCGCGCCTCTGTGTAGGAGCTGGAGAAGGGACATGCACATCCTTCCGGGAGCCGCTTGAGGTAAGCGCCGCCCCGAGCCTGCACCCCAGAGCCTCTTCCCGCGCCCCAACCCCCTACCCCAGCCCTGATCCCCCTCCTGCCCTCTGAACCCCTCTATCCCAGCCCAGAGCACCATCCTGTACCCCAAATCCCTAATCTCCAGCCCCACCCCAGAGCCCACACCCCCAGCCGGAGCCCTCACTCCCCCAGCCCAGAGCCCCCTCCTGCACCCTGAACTCCTCATTTCTGGCCCGACCCCCGAGCCCGACCCCCAGCCAGAGCCCTCACCCCCTTCCGCACCCCACCCCAAAGTTTGTGAGCATTCATGGCCCGCCACACAATTTCTATTCTCAGATGTGGCCCTTGGGCTAAAAAGTTTGTCAACCCCGCTGTATATTATAAAGCAACTCCAACAGATCACACAATGCTCTGTAGAGCAGTGTGACAAAGCCCAGCACCCCTGTCTAGTAAGTGATGATATCCCTATTTTACAGTTGAGGAACTGAATGACAGAGGCACTAAGGGTATGTCTACACTACGAAATTAGGTCAATTTTATTGAAGTCGATTTTTAGAAATAAATTTTATACAGTCGACTGCGTATGTCCACACTAAGCGCATTAAGTCAGCAGAGTGTGTCCTCACTACCTTGGCTAGCATCGACTTACAGAGCGTTGCACTGTGGGTAGCTATCCCACAGTTCCCACAGTCTCCGTTGCTCATTGGAATTTTGGGTTAAGCTCCCAGTGCCTGATGGGGCAAAAACATTGTCACGGGTGGTTTGGGGTACATGTCATCAGTCGCCTGTCCCTCCGTTAAAGCAATGGCAGACAGTCGTTTTGCGCCTTTTTTCCATGCAGACGCCATACCACGGCAAGCATGCAGCCCGCTCAGCTCAGCTCACCGAAACCACCACTGTTGTATCCTGGGTGCTGCTGGCAGCAGACGGTGCAGTTGGTCTGCAAACCATCGTCATCCACCGCTTCCGCTGCAACTCTGCTCTCCTGCTGTTGTAAATGAGCTCAGTCTCAATTGAGTAAATGATGACTGAGCTCAATAGAGTAAATGATCTCAGTCATCCATCGCTTCCGCTGCATCTCTGCTCTCCTGCTCTCCTGGTGCCATGAATCCACCTCGCAGGTCCTCTCGTCGTTCGGTATAAATATCTATTCTCGTGGCATCTGTCGTCATCCACCAATTCTGCTACAACTCTGCTTTCCTGCTCTCCCGCAGAGGCCATACCACGGCAAGCATGGAGCCCACTCAGCTCACCGCTGCTGTTGTGAGCATTGTAAGCACCTCGCACATTATCCTGAGTGTATGCAGCACCAGAACCTGCAAAAGCAGGCAAGGAGGCGATGGCAGCACGGTGACAAGAGTGATGAGGACATGGACACAGACTTCTCTCAAAGTACGGGGCCCGGCAATGTCGACATCATGGTGTTACTGGGGCAGGTTCATGCCGTGGAATGCCAATTCTGGGCCCAGGAAACAAGCACAGACTGCTGGGACTGCATAGTGTTGCAGGTCTGGGATGATTCCCAGTGGCTGCAAAACTTTCGCATGCGTAAGGGCACTTTCATGGAACTTTGTGACTTGCTTTCCCCTGCCCTGAAGCACAAGAATACCAAGATGAGAGCAACCCTCACAGCTGAGAAGCGAGTGGCGATAGCCCTCTGGAAACTTGCAACGCCAGACAGCTACTGGTCAGTCAGGAATCAATTTGGAGTGGGTAAATCTACTGTGGGGGTTGCTGTGATCCAAGTAGCCAATGCAATCACTGAGCTGCTGCTATCAAGGGTAGTTACTCTGGGAAATGTGCAGCTCATAGTGGATGGCTTTGCTGCAATGGGATTCCCTAACTGTGGTGGGGTGATAGACGGAACGCATATCCCTATCTTGGGACCTGACCACCTTGGCAGCCAGTACATAAACCGCAAGGGGTACATTTCAATGGTGCTGCAAGCACTGGTGGATCACAAGGGACGTTTCACCGACATCAACGTGGGATGGCCGGGAAAGGTACATGACGCTCGCATCTTCAGGAACTCTGGTCTGTTTGAACAGCTGCAGGAAGGGACTTACTTCCCAGACAAGAAAATAACTGTTGGGGATGTTGAAATGCCTATAGTTATCCTTGGGGACCCAGCCTACCCCTTAATGCCATGGCTTATGAAGCCATACATAGGCACCCTGGACAGTAGTAAGAAGCTGTTCAACTATAGGCTGAGCAAGTGCAGAATGGTGGTAGAATGTGCATTTGGACATTTAAAAGCTCGCTGGCGCAGTTTACTGACTCGGTTAGACCTCAGTGAAACCAATATTCCAATTGTTATTGTCGCTTGCTGTGTGCTCCACAATATCTGTGAGAGTAAGGGGGAGACGTTTATAGTGGGATGGGAGGTTGAGGCAAATTGCCTGGCCACTGATTACGCACAGCCAGACACCAGGTGATTATAAGAGCGCAGCAGAGCATGCTGCGCATCAGAGAAGCTTTGAAAACCAGTTACATGACTGGCTGGGTTACGGTGTGACAGTTCTGTTTGTTTCTCCTTGATAAAAACTCGCCCCCTTGGTTCACTCTACTTCCCTGTAAGCCAACTGCCCTCCCTCCTTCGATCACCTCTTGCAGAGGCAATAAAGTCATTATTGTTTCAAAATCATGCATTCTTTATTAATTCATCACATAAATAGGGGGATAACTGCCAAGGTAGCCCGGGAGGGATGGTGAGAAGGGAAGCACCAGGTGGGGTGGTGGATGAGGGGAGGAGGGAAGGACAAGGCCGCACTGAACTTTAAAACTTATTGAATGCGAGTCTTCTGTTGCTTGGGCAGTCCTCTGGGGTGGAGTGATTGGGTGGCCGGAGGCCCCCCACCACGTTCTTGGGCATCTGGGTGAGGAGGCTATGGAACTTGGGGAGGAGGGCAGGCAGTTACACAGGGGCTGCAGTGGCGGTCTGTGCTCCTGCTGAATTTCCTGCAGCTCCACCAGATGCCGGAGCATATCACTTTGATCCCCCAGTAGCCTCAGCATTGCATCCTGTCTCCTCTCATCACGCTGCCGCCACCTCTCCTCTTGCTCCTGCCAGCTCTCATCTCGCTCGTCCCTCCTATCCTTGCGTTCATTTTCTGCTTTCCTGGACTCTGACATTGTTTGCCTCCACGCATTCTGCTGGGCTCTTTCAGTGCGGGAGGACTGCATGAGCTCAGAGAACATTTCATCACGAGTGCGGTTTTTTTGCCTTCTTATCTGTGCTAGCCTCTGGGACGGAGCTGATAGGGGGAGCGTTGAAACATTTGCAGCTGTGGGAGGAAAAAAAGGGAGAGTAGTATTTTAGAGAACAATGGGTAGACTCACGGTGAACCAAATTGTTAACATTACATAGCACATGTGCTTTCGGTACAAGGTCACATTTTGCCTCTTATATTGAGGGCCTGCTGGTTTGGTGTGAGAGATCACACACGCAGGGCTGGGCAACAGAATTCGTCTTGCAGGCAGCCATGGTAAGACACAGTCTTTCGGCTTCTTCAACCTTCAGAACATGTGGGAATGGTTTCAAACTGCAGCGCCCTCCTTTCCTATAACAAGCACCCGTTGGGTTGGCCATTTAAAAGGAGGGGCTGTACTGGCCATGAATGCATCCCAAGTCTTCAGAGCAAATTAATCATTAAACACGCTTGCTTTTAAACCATACATTATATTTACAAAGATACACTCACCAGAGATGCCTTCTCCGGCTTCATGGTCCATGAGCCCGGGTTGGGAGGGTACTGGCTCCAGGGTGATAAACAGTTCCTGGCTGTCTGGGAGAATGTTTTCTCCACTTGCATGCTGTGCGCTATCCTCCTCCTCCATTTCCTCATCTTCCTCATCCCCCAAATCCTCATACCCGTTGCATGAGACTCCGCCCTTGCAGGTGTCCACAGACGGGGTGGGGTAGTGGTGGGGGCTAGATTTGCATGCAATTCATCGTAGAAGCGGCATGTCTGGGGCTCTGACCCGGAGCGGCCGTTTGCCTCTTTGGTTTTTTGGTAGGCTTGCCTGAGCTCCTTAATTTTCATGCGGCACTGCTGCGGGTCCCTGTTGTAGCCTCTGTCCATCATGCCCTTGGAGATTTTTTCCAATGTTTTGGCATTTCATCTTTTGGAACGGAATTCTGATAGCATGGATTCATCTCCCCAAACAGCGATCGGATCCAGTACCTCCCGTTTGGTCCATGCTGGAGCTCTTTTGCGATTCTGGGACTGCATGGTCACCTGTGCTGATGAGCTCAGGCTTTTTCCTGTCTACCCTGGCCAGTGCATCTGAGTTGAGAGTGCTGTCCAGAGTGGTCACAACAAAGCACTCTGGGATAGCTCCCGGAGGCCAATACCGTCGAATTACGTCCACAGTACCCCAAATTCGACCCGGCGATGTAGATTTCAGCGCTAATCCCCTCATCGTGGAGGAGTACAGAAATCGATTTTAAGAGCCCTTTAAATAGACAAAAATGGCTTCGTCATGTGGACGGGTGCAGTTAAATTGATCTAACGCTGCTAAATTCGACCTAAACTCGTAGTGTAGACCAGGGCTAAGTGACTGCAAACATCACACAGGAAGCCTGCTGCAGAGCAGGGAATCAAACCTAGCTCTCCCAAGTCCCAGGCTAGCACCCTAGACACTGGACTACCCTTCCACTCTTGTGTATGATTGGAAAAGTTATAATTTTTTTTGGAAATTGGGTTAAGTTAACTGAGGTCCATAGTACTGATCTGAATTCTCAGTACATATTGTCCTTGAGAGCCCACGGCCAGTTCTGGCTGAGAAATATTGTACTGTTTGACTCAGTCCCTGATTGCTAATTCTTTAATAGTCATCAATGGAATATTTGCAGCATGGGTCACTATGCAATAAATATCCTCTTGGTGATATATTTCTTTTTAAATGTGAGTGAATTTCTACACAGCTGGTCACTTCCCTACAGTAAATAAGGATGTAATTTTAATACACAGAGAGCAAATGAGAGGAAAAAATGGAAAGGGAATATGTATGGCAGTGAACTGAGATTTATTGCTGAGGGGACATCATAAAGGTCATGGCAAGGAAAGTTATTCATCAAATACTTATTATCAAGGCATAATAACTGTATGTGAAACCAACTGTTTGTGCCCAATTGACATGTATCATAGAATATCAGGATTGGAAGGGACCTCAGGAGATCATCTAGTCCAACCCCCTACAAATCAGGACCAATCCCCAACTAAATCCCCAAATAGCCCTCTCAAGGATTGAACTCACAACCCTGGGTGTAGGAGGCCAATGCTCAAACCACTGAGCTATCCCTCCCCCCCATGTACAAAGTATGGATAAGATTCATTGATAAGAAAAAGATTTTGCCTCCTCTTTTTGATACACTAGATATTTCTCATGGATTACTTCAAGGATTTTCCAGAGTACTGTATTTTTAAGAGAGAGACAGTAATGACCTCTATATTTAGGTTGCCTAATACTTTTATATAGCTCTACTTTGAATTCATACACAAAATCACTATATTGTGTGACAATGAAGGTGACATATGCAAAACCTCTGAAATAAAAACTCATCTAATGGACATGTCTTCTACTCATGAGACACACATGGCCATTACAGCCACCATCATACACCACAGACAAGGTACGACAACTTTAACTCTGCCCAGGTAAGGATGCCAGACTTCCAGCATGCCCTTTCCCAATTTCCCTTCACCAACAAACCAGACTTCCTGCCCCCAAGCCTTCCCACTCTATTATCCTATCTGCATGGTTCTGGAAAGCTATACTGATTGGGGAAAGAGATACTGGCAGGCTGGTATCCCGAACGACTATCAATTTTGATTGGTTTGTTTAGTCACATGGTAGGTATTTTCATAATCAAAGTATTAAAAAATGAACATTTTAAAAAATCATCATTTTTTCTATTTGGAAATCTTCCAAATGCTACATCAGAGATTAGGAATAGGTAATGGATAATATCTTATGAATTGACTACCATTACATACAATTTTTCAGTCATGACAAAAATGGGAATGGGTGTGTATATCTATACAGATAGTTTAGTAAATTAATAGAAAAATTAGATACATCATAAACCTTATTGAGCACACATTTCTGTAGTTTTTAAGATAGAGAAGCCCAAAATATCAAGGTTCAAAATATTAAGTTTTGGGTCTATTTACAATTAATTATAACTCAAAAATTAGTGGATTTGAAAATCCTCATAAAATCAAATTTTTACCAATAAATTAAGTGCTGTAAATCTGAGGTTTAAGCTTCATACAAAACAAATTCCTGCTTTAAGTGCAACATGGAGCCCAACTTTATCTATGGAATTGTTATCATTCCTCCATAATGAAAAATGAATTATTGACAAACCAAATCATCTGTGACAGGGATAAATTGCAGAGTATTGTAATAAATTGCCTTTATCGTGGACCTTTGACTGTCTCACCTGTAGTGGGATCACCTAACCTGAACTCTGTTCACTAATTCATTTCCTTGGATCTCTAGCCATAATTCCAAACCTCGGAGCAGCGACAAGCAGACACTGTTTTTAAATAAATTGATTGTATCACAAGCAATATTTTCTCCTTCCCCATCCCCCAAAACAAAAAAAGTTTCTCTTCCTAAATTACATTGGCCTGAAGCCCATAGACAATATTCTGTCTTGGACCAATGGCAGGTTTAAAGGCCACTGCTTTCCAGTAAATCACAAGTTTTGACCCTTAAAATCATTACATTATAAAGCTTACAATATCTATTTAAGAAATTTCAGGAATATGTTAATTACAATTTTTCTTTCACTCCAAAACCTCTTGCATTGGGTTCCTGGTACTTTGGCATCTGGCTTTATAGGAGGAATATAATAATACCACCAATTATTTTAAAAGACTTCTCTACAATATTTCTGATTTTTCTTCTATAAAGCATAAGGCACATACAGAATACATGATGGGAGGAGGTAGTTATAAACATAGGAAATGCCATACTGGATTGGACCAGTTGTAAATCGAATCTAGTATCCCGTCTCTAACAGTCTACAAAAGCTCATAGAGAGTAAATACCCATGAAGCAGAACTGCCCGATTTGCTACTTTTTTCCTTCCTGGGAGGGATGGGAGGAGGGAATCATGTAGCTTTATGAGTCCCTTTGGTGCTACAAGTATAGCCACCATAACTTCCATCTTCTTCCTGTAACTCATCACTATACTTCAGTGTTGCCAACTCTCTCAATTTAATCACATATTTAATGTTTTTTAAAGTCCTATCTCCTATATGAGGCTCAGTTTTACTTAAAGTTTCTAGCCCTCATAGCTGCAGAGAAAAGCTTGAAAATGTTGACCTGAAAGGCTCAATTCAATAAACAGAAGCCAAATAAAAAGAATCCAGAATTTATTTTATTTTTATTTATTTATTTATTTTGCAAGGGCAGGGGATTGACTCCAGGTCTCTGAATGCTTGGGATTGGCAATGCTGATTTACTCCATACAACAGCTCCCTCTACATCAAGTTTTTTCACTCCATGCCTCAGGGTTTTTTTTACTTTTTTTTAAATAAAAGAAGGCAGGGACCATTATCATATATTTCATTGCAGTGACCTTCAAAATGTGTAGCTTAAAAGATGAAAATTGACTCTGTATGCCAGAATCTCCCAACAGGCAACTAAAAGATTAACCACCCAATTTGTTTAAAGGAACATAAAGACATATATACTTATAGGCAAAAGAATACATCCCCCCCCCCATTAGCATAACAATAATCTAAAAAGAGGATTAAAATGGGAAAGCATTTCACCTTTATAATGTAACGTACAAAGCCAACAACAAGAAACAAATTATATGTATTCAGACTGCACCATAGGAACTTTCAAAATTCTTTTCAACCAATATTACAGAAAGACAATTTACCTGTGTTTAAGTCATGAAACTCCACAGAGCTGCAGAAACAGCTAAAGTCTGCTTTCCATAGCAAGGAGTTAGCACAGGGTGGGGATCCAGCAACTCCTTGGTTCTATCTCCACCTATGCAGCAGAGACCTGGCACTTGTTTACAAATATTGTTTAGTTAAGCCTCACAACACTCCAGTGAGGTAGCTACATATCATTATTCACATTTTACTCATGAAGAAACAGAGACTCAAATAGATTAAGTGAGTTATATGTTCACATATTAAATCCATGTCAGAACTAGGATTAGAAGGTATGTCTCCTAATTTCAATATCCATGTGTGATGGGATCCACTCACCACAGTGGCACCTCCTGCTGGCCATCACAGGGATTAGCTCTGCTGCCGGTGCCTCTCCTCTCATCTTCTCCACCTGCAAGTCCACCTCAGTCTAAGTAGTTGAGCGTCCTCTTCATGCCTCTGCTCTCCAGCTGAGTCACTATCAGTATTTTCACCTTGCCGGGGTTCATTCCATTATTCTGGCCACTTCCCCAGTGGCTCATGGGGAGGACCCAGGCACATCCACTACTCCAGGTCCCGATCCAGGGACCCTGTATATAGCAGCCTCCTACATCTCCTTAACTTTCTTCAATGCTGCTTCAATTCCCTGGACCACTTCCCTGCAGCCCAAGCACCTTCCTCGCCCTCTTCTTAAGGCATTCAGCCAGCAAGTCACAGCAGTCAGCCAGCTCCCTCTTGCTCCCCCGGTCCTAAATTTGACCCCCGACCTTGTGACAACTAGAGGAGTGAGGTTGGGGGTCAATTTCTGTATTGAAGCAGGATCACCACATCTATTTTCATAGATCCAGTAACCCCCCCAAACACACCAAGAAATCTGTTATCTACAGCTAGGAACTCAAATACCATAGGATATACTCCAAGGAGAAAGTCTGGGATATGTACCTCAATACACTCAAAACCACCATCACCAAAGAAGGACACTCCAGAGAAGTAGTTTGCATCATGGAATGGACTACGCTAATACCCTGAGAGAACCTGCTCCAATAAAGAATTAAAACCCCTTCCAACTCAGAGCTGTGATACTCTCAGTACTTTTCCAGGCCTGGGGAAGAGCTCTGTGTAGCTTGAAAGCTTGTCTCTCTCACCAATGGAAGTCGGTCCAATAAAAGATATTACCTTACCCATGTTGTCTCTCTAATATCCTGGGACCGACATGGCTACAACACTGCATACAACTCTCACAAATCTATTGTGTGTTGAATTAGTTTTCCCAATACCTCCCCAATTTAAATGGCAATCCTGTTAAATCAAGTGCGAGTTTTCCACTAAGCAAGAGGACCACATGGTGAGTACCCACATAAAGTAACTAAGTAAATATTCGTATCTATTTTACAGATGGGGAAAAAGACAGTGAGATTAAGAAGCTTGCCTTGAAGGCACTGTGGTCTAGCGATTAAGCATGGCTATATGTCTCAAAGAATAAATTATTTGGAATTTGTATTTTTATTGTTAAACCAACTTTTAATAGATAACACAATAGGCAACAAACAACTTTGGCTAATCATGGATTTATCTAATGGAGGCATTGCTGAATATCAAGACTTCTATCTTCTCTCCCTCTTCAACTGGCTTGCCTTGAAAAAGCCAGCCACTGTAGCACTTCCTTGTTTCCTCTTTTGTTAGTTGGCATAAGTAGCAAATCTTGTGAACTTTGGCTAACTACAGAGTTTCAGTTAACCAGAATTCAGATAACTGACTTCTCTGCAAGCAGCAAAGAGCACCACCAAGTTCGGCATTTTCCTCAGGTACGTTTTTCTTCTGATTGTTTGTTCCCTTGTGATTCCCCTAAATGAAGTCTAATACCTTGATCCTGCAAGCAGCTCCAAGCAAGGAAACCTTTCTACCGACATGGAGCCCTACTGAAATCAAAAGCTGCCCAAGTAAAGTTTGCTCTTTTAAATAACCACCACACTTTAAAAAAAACATTTTCTCCAACCAAAAATATTTACAACATTTTTTAAAAAGTCATGATTTCAATATTTGTTTTTAACTGTACCTGGCTGAGATTACATTGCTCTCATTCCTATTTTAGCGTCTCAAAAAACAAATAAAGAAAAGAAAAGAAAAGAAAAGAAAAGAAAAGAAAAAGGTCTCTGAGTAGAAAGGCACAATATATTGAAGTTTATGATAAAAAGGTATTGCCTGGCAGGTTGAGAAATCGACCAACTATAGTATATAATACCAAAGTCACAAGCTACTTTTTCAACCCAAGAGCAATACGTTTCTAATATAAGTGAAAAATTTGCCTGTATATAATTTACTAAATACTTTAAAGTATCATAAATATAGTATTTCAAATTGAAGACACAGGCTTCACTCTCTGAACTAATGGGTGAAAGATGTAAGTGCAACAATTGGGACTGCAGAGTGTGCAGCTGGGCATGCTGTTTAATTTTAATGCAGACTTTGAAAATGCTAGAAGAAGGACTGAAGTATTTCTCCTTCAGTGAGAAATATGGTCTTAAAAGGGTGACTGGAAATTTCACCAGGAAAAAAATAAAAAAGCAGGAAAACCTTTTTTTGTGTTTAAACGCTGGAATGTACCCTAGGTAACAATAATGTAATAAGTAGGAGTATCTTTCAGGAGTGAGCTCCTGGCCTATCAACATCTAGTCCTCATAGAAACTCTGCCAAATTTTACCCACCAACATGTTGGAATAATGATAATTGGGGATTTTAGGAGCTGATAAATGACAGGAAATCTTTGATTTAGTTTGTATTGTGGAGATAAGTACAAATAATGTTTTAAAGCGTCTCTCCAAATGGAAAGAGTGAATACAGAGTTCTGCTTGTTTGGAATTTGGTTGTGTGACTCAGGTGACATATTGTGAGGGTTAAATGGAGGTAAGTGATGGAAAGTTAAGAAATTAATATAAGTGGAAAGAGAAAATGAGATATACATGGCCCAATTTTCAAACATGTACATCTTAATAAGAAATCTGAATTATGCACTTGGATGCTCTGATAGGCATATGCACACCTAAGTGAAGATCTGACTTTCCAAATACCAGCACTCTATTGGTTACATCTTTCAGAAACTTAGACACACTTTAGAGCTTGGACAACTTACTATGAAGCACTATAATAAATTATTTGGGAAGATGGGGGAATATTTGGAGGCTAAAAATTGGAGGCAAGGTGTAAAGCTAACAGATAATAAGAGCCTTATGAAAATCATGGCTCTGTTGTTGGGAATAGCAGCCCAAAATTTAACATATCTGTATAATTCAAATGGCTTAGAGGGTCATATTTATTCCATTACTTTATTCAATTCCATTTTTTAACTTCTATGCACAGTTTTAGTTACCCTCTTTGAGGGCTGATTATTTATTATGCAGACCTCAGAGCTAGGTAAGGGATGCCACCTCCTGATCTAGCTCTGATTTGGTTTTAAACCAGTCCAGAGCATTTGATAGGGCTAAATCATGGTGACCTACTCAATGTTTTAACACAGACCAGGGTTCTTGTATTATTGATAGTGATTCGACACTATATAGCTTGTTACTAAGTTTCAAATCACTATCAATAATACAAGAACCCTGGTCTGTGTTAAAACATTGAGTAGGTCACTGTATGAATCCAGTACAAAAGAAGGAGCCCTTTTCGGGGTGAAGAATGAGATACACATGAGTAAACAGTATTCCCAGTGCTGTACATGCTTATTTTTAAAATCAGATATCTCCCATTATTCCTGCCTGGCTGCTCTGCAATCTCAGAAGTATCTGATTGTCTAGATAGATGGGGTGAGGCACTTAAAGCAGTCAGACTATGACCACATTGGAGTTATTTTTAATTTGATTTCCAATTAACTCAAGTTAACTAACATATTAGTACATGCTTGTCTGGGCACTCCACAAACATTTGTTCCAGAACCACAAAGATTTGTGGTTTACCCTAAGCTAAGCTTGAGAGTTTGGGGTTAGGACTTTTGCCACATCATTTCATATAATGGATCTTTATCCAGGCATTTTTGGTCCATTATCAACCAGGAGAAATGTACTGTATTGTGGGTGGGAAATAAAAGGAGGGTTTTGCTTTGCCAGCAGGTATTCCTTAGCGACTGAAGGAAATATTGAGCCAGATCCTCAGCTGGAAAAAATCAGCATGCCTCCCTTGACTTTAATGGAATGAGGCTGTTTTACCCCAGCTGACAATCTGACCTAAAGATTCTGGCATTATGACTCACTGTAGTATAGTGTAGAAGAAGGATTTACATTGGCGTGAAGTACACATTTAAGCTGAAAGCACTGGATGTTCCTTCTGGCTGAACAAGTCCCCCTAATAGAGCTGGTGTTTGCATATTACTTTCATGTTTCCTCCTCACTGCAGGTTGTGCCTAGATTATATGTTTCTTTCCAAACATTGGATGAACTGCTAGAATTTGACCAGATACTTGTTGTATTTGCCTGTCCAGGAGAGTGAGTTGAATATAATCAATTCAGAACACTCTTGATTTTGTGTTACATTTTCATTTTGCTAAGAGTTTTTCAACCAAGTTTCTTAAATGTGGCTTGATACTTATTTTGCTGGGTTTTCTCCTTTCTCTCTCCTCTCTTTTGGGGTGGGCTGGGCTGGCACCTTTTCTGCCTGGAAGGAGAATGCAGTGAGGTATACCTCTTAAACCAGAGAATACATATATGTACAGTAAAGGAATTAGAACTCACTTGATAGGTGAAATTCATCCTCCTGACCCATACAGAGCCCAAATAATTGGGCTTGTGCATGAGCGGTGAATTTCACACACTGTGTTAATGTGACAGTGGCCATTGTTAATAATGGCATGTGCATGCTGTAGCTAGTCAACTACTGTGATCATGGGAGAGAGCCAGCTAGTGGTGTCCTTAGAAACTGCAGCTATGGATGGACAGGATAGGGAGAACCAGATGTCTGAGATTTTAAAATAATCACACATTTTTTTCACTACAAAATTACAAGCTATTGTCATTCTTTATTTGCTGGCTTGCCTGGTAAGATCTCACATCATGAATGGGGCTGTGATGAGGCTGCTTATGGAAAGGAGGCTGTCTCACATTTCTCCTGTTTAGAAACAGCTCTCTTGGTGGTCTGTAAAACAAAGTACTGCACTGATTTTAAAATAATTTATTAAAAGGAACCACACAGCCGATTGTATTGTACTGATCTTTTAACTCTTTATTGTCCCAAATTCCATGGATCCATGGCTTTGATTCAATGTGCTGCTCCTGTGGGATCTCCCAGGGACTGGAAATATATGGAACGTTTGCTGTCTCCCTGAATTTGTGTTTTCTTTTTTATTCCTATTGTACTGGATATTAACTATCCCCAGGAAGAGAACCTAATTGGAGGTGACTGAGGGTAGGCTGCCTTACACAATAGTGAATTCCTTTCTAAGCTGTATAGTGCCTCCATCACTGCTACAGGGTGGTGTAATTTACATGTCCCTGTGCCAGCTTTTGTCAATCTGGGCCTCTGCATCTGCAGTTCTGAAACAGTGGCTAATACGTGATTACTTTGTATGAGTTCAGCACACCTCCAAGGGAAGAAAAACAACAGATATGTCTTCAGCTTTCCTAGGATGGAACTACTTGAGATTTAAGGGTGTTGAGAAGCTCTGTTGCCCATTGTTATAATAAGGTATATTTCAATAATGTCAGCACAATATACTGAGGAAATGTCACATCTGTCTGCAATTGGCTACCTCTAGATAGCAGAAAACCAGCTGGAAACCTGAAAAACAGATGTTGCTTTCAATCAAACAAGGGTCAAAGCAGCCTTGAGACCTAGAGTGACTGCATCTCTCCTTCCAAAAAAAAAGATCTTTGGATCATTTCAGTGGATCAGTAATTCATTTTCTTTCTTTCTTTCTTTCTTTCTTTCTTTCTTTCTTTCTTTCTTTCTTTCTTTCTTTCTTTCTTTCTTTCTTTCTTTCTTTCTTTCATTTGTTGTTAATGTATGACATTATGCCTATAAATTAGAGCAACAGAAATATGCTGGGCTTTCAGTCAGGCTGCATGGGATGATTATTGAGAAAAGGATGAGGACAAAAGAATATCCTTAGCTAAATTCATGGAGCTACACCTGGTAACTCAGTAACACTAACAATATGTGTGATGTGTTGGCTGGACTGAGTTTCCTACTAACTGGACTCTAGAAATATTTATAAGTCACTTGACTGAGGTTTACCTGCTCAGCCTGAGAATTGCAGCTAATTTATACATATTATTCTATTCTATTGTATTCTTCTTAGACCATAGCCAGAAGGCTGAACAAGATAATCTTAGGGCTAGCATAACAAATAGGGGAATTCTGAAATGATCCAAATTTATGAATTCCAGTACAAACGGCACAGAACCTTCTGAAAGCGAATGAAGTTAGGGCAGTTTTTCACAGGCCGGCAGAAATCAGATTGAAACAGCTGATTGAAACAGAGTGTGAGAAGAGAGAGCGAGAGAAAGAAAGAAACTGGATTTGCTGGAGGCTTTGACTCACAAATGGTCAGGGAATACGGCAGGTCTAGAGAATTTCTCCTACCAGACTCTTTTGAAAGTAAGTAGAATCGTGGAAGTATTTTAACGACAAAAAGAACATGGCGGCCTGCCCTCTCTCCTTCCACTTGTCCTTTTATTTTCAGTTTGCTTTTCACACTCTTATTTATGGTATGGTCTGGAAAAAGGAATTTTTTTCATTACTTCACCTTCTATTTCCATCCCTCTGAGTCAGCATTTCTAGAAACTGGTCTTTCTCTTTGTGCCTAAGCAGAGACGCTGCTCCTGGTGGGATGGATTTTTGCTCTGTGCATATCTTCTTTTTTATTCCTGTTTTTGGTTGTTGTTTTTTTGCTCCTATTTTCTGATTATTTCTTCTGTGTTCCTTCTGTTTGTTTCTACTCCCTACGGCTCATTTCCTTCGACGTTGTCACTCCACCCTCCCCTTCCTCTTTTGTCAGTCAGCCCCTTCCACCATCTTTTCCCTTCCCACCTGTACGCTGTCCTGTCATTCTCCTTGGGTTGTCTCTATTCACATCCCTAGCCTGCACGTTCACATCTCCATTTTTCAGATGCACCCTCACACAAGATTCAAGCCACCTGCCTTCTGCACCAGGGTGCCAATTCAGGAAAGCACAAGCACATGCTTGTGTCCATCCTTATTCAGAAAATGGGACTTAGCGTGTGCTTAAGTGTTTTCCTGAATGGGGGCCTCAATGTACTAATGGAACCACCAGAACAATGGGTATTTAGAGGCCCAGTCATTTTCAGAAGTGGGATCCAGACTTCTGAATCTCTCCTGCCTTGTTCCAGGTCAGCTCTGATTAAGGTGAATACTTGAGCGAGTAGGATATACTAGTAAGAAGCAGTTTCTAATCAGTATTAAGTTGACAAACCCAATTTTTTCCACCATGAAACACAATAAAGTCTTGATTTTCTGAGGCCTGGTCTACACTAGGAGTTTATGTCGAATTTAGCACCGTTACATCGAATTAACTCTGCACCCGTCCACACCACGAAGCTATTTAGTTCGACATAGAGGACTCTTAAATTCGACTTCTGTACTCCTCCCCAACGAGGGGAGTAGCGCTAAATTCGACATGGCCATGTCGAATTAGGCTAGGTGTGGATGGAAATCGACGGTAATAGCTCCGGGAGCTATCCCACAGTGCACCACTCTGTTGACGCTCTGGACAGCAGTCCGAGCTCGGATGCTCTGACCAGCCACACAGGAAAAGCCCCGGGAAAATTTGAATTCCTTTTCCTGTCTGGCCAGTTTGAATCTCATTTCCTGTTTGGACATTGTGGCAAGCTCAGCAGCACTGGCAACGATGCAGAGCTCTCCAGCAGAGATGGCCGTGCAATCTCAGAATAGAAAGAGGGCCCCAGCATGGACTGATCGGGAAGTCTTGGATCTCATCGCTGTGTGGGGCGATGAGTCCGTGCTTTCCGAGCTGCGCTCCAAAAGACGGAACGCAAAGATCTACGAGAAGATCTCAAAAGCCATGAGAGAGAGAGGATACAGCCGGGATGCAACGCAGTGCTGCGTGAAAATCAAGGAGCTGAGACAAGGCTACCAGAAGACCAAAGAGGCAAACGGACGCTCCAGATCCCAGCCCCAGACATCCCGTTTCTATGAGGCACTGCATTCCATCCTAGGTGCGGCCGCCACCACTACCCCACCACTGACCGTGGACTCTGAGGATGGGATATTGTCGACGGCCGGTTCCTCGGACATGTTAGCGGACGGGGAAGATGAGGAAGGAGATGAGGAGGACGAGGCAGTCGACAGCGCTTACAACGCTGATTTCCCCGACAGCCTGTATCTCTTCATCACCCTTACAGAGATCCCCTACCAACCGTCCCCAGGCGTGACCCCGGACACAGAATCAGGGGAAGGATCAGTCAGTAAGGGTTTTAAACATGTAAACATTTATTTTTAACAGAACAGGAATATTAACAATATTAACGATGGGTTTTTCATGATTACTTTGCCCTAGGCGCTTCACATTTCAGTCCTTGGCAGTGCAACTACTGAAAAAAAATCTAACAATGTCCAGTTTAGCATGATTGTTTTGCCCTAGGCGCTCTACTGTTTAGTCCCTGCCAGTGCAGCTACAGTAAAATCCGGTCTATATGTCCGGGGATAGAGCAGAAATCCTCCTGGGACATCTCCACGAAGCTCTCCTGGAGGTAGTTGGAAAGCCTTTGCATCAGGTTCCTGGGGAGAGCGGCCTTATTGGGTCCTCCGTGGTAGGAAACGTTTCCACGCCAGGAGACAAGCAAGTACTCGGGGATCATAGCCTTGCAGAGCATGGCGGCATACGGCCCTGGTCTTTGCAGGCTTTCCCGAAGCATCCGTTCTTTCTCCGTCTCTGAAATCCTCATCAGAGTGATGTCGCTCATGGTGACCTGCTTTGAATTAGGTAGGGGAATGTTAGTATTGGGACTGCTTGCCTGTTCCTTTACAGAACTGTAACCGGCGGTTTAGAGCCACGCGGTGGAGGCGGGAGAGGAGCAGCATACAGGGATCTTTCCCTGGGACAGTCACGAGGGGGTGGGACAGGGGCAGAGTTCATGCTTGCCGGATTGCTGGCAGCAGGGACTGACATTGCTTTGAACATGAAAGGAGGCCAGTGCTATTATTAAAGTTTTAAGCAGCCACAAGTCTACGGCTTACCATGTCAGCCTGTTACCCAAATTCCGCTGTCCTGTCCCGCTTGTCTGATCTGCACTGCAAGACCCCAGGCACTGAATGCGAAGGCCGAAAATTCGACCTTGTCCTGAGTGCGCATGTGATAGGTGCTGTGCATGGTCTTGTTCACAGAGAAAGACTATGTTCTTTGTTCAACCAAAAATTTATCTTTCTGAGGAATTCACTCCCTTTTTCCCATCCCACAGCTGCGACTGTCTCCCAAAATACCCTGGCATCACAGTCCCAGAGGCTAGCGCAGATTAGGCGTAGGAAGAAGAGGACACGGGAGGACATGTTCTCGGAACTTATGGGCTGCTCCCGAGCCCAGGCAGCCCAGCAGACCCAGTGGAGGGAGAACTTGTCCCAAATGCACCGATCACACATGGAACGGGAGGAGAGGTGGCGGCAGGAAGACCAGCAGGCGACTCAAACGCTGCTTGGACTAATGAGGGAGCAAACGGACACGCTCTGGCGCCTTGTGGATGTTCTGCAGGACCGGAGGCAGGAGGACAGAGCCCCGCTGCAGTCTATCTCTAACCGCCCTCCCCCGCCACAAAGTCCCATACCCCCCTCACCCAAAGTCCCAAGAAGGAGGGGCGGCAGAGTCCATGAAAACTCTCACTCCACCCCTGCAGACTGCTCAAGTACCAGAAGGCTCTCATTCCCCAAAATTTGATAAGTCCTTTCCTTCCCGCCTCACCCAAGCCCCCGTCCCGGTTTCATCCCCCAGTTTCATGTGTAGTTGCTAATAAAAAATACGTTTCTGTTAATTACTGTTTCCATCATGTTCTTTTAGAGGAGAGTCTGTTTGAAGGGGGGGAAGGGGGTTGGTAATTGGACAGGACAGTCACCTTTACCAGGGTACAGACGCGGGGGCAGGTTCAGCAGCAGGGCACACACACACATTGCATTCACTAGTTACCCTGGTCAGTCTGGGAGGTGGTTTTCATGTTCTGGGAGGTGGGGGGGAGGCTATGTGACTTTGTGGCGGGGGAGGGCTGTTAGAGATCTTATGCAGCGGTCCTTATCCTGGATCACAGAGCCACGCAGCAGGGGATCTGTAACTGTCCTCCCCCTGCCACAAAGTCACATAGCCCCCACACACAGAGTCCCGAACAGGAGGGGTGGCAGGCTCCATTGAAACAACCAGTCTACTAGTGCGGAGCCTGTCATTCCTGGAGTTTAGAAGCGTCCTTTGCATCACTACACTACACCCGCTCCCCACCACAGTCTGCGTCCCAGATTCAACACTTTCCCGCGAAAACAGTAATAAAGAAAACGGTGTTCATTAACAAATTTCAAGTGATTTTATTTTTAAACGTGTGTTGGAAGGGGGGGAACGGGGTGAACGGGGTATGTAACTGGAGAGGATAGTGAACATTTACTGGGTAAAGAAACAGGGGCAGGTTCAGCTTCTCTGTAAACAAACTTAATAGTCACAGGTTACCCTGCTCACTCAGGAACCTAGCTTTCAAAGCCTCCTGGATGCACAGCGCGTCCCGCTGGGCTCTTCTAATCGCCCGGCTGTCTGGCTGGGCGTAATCAGCAGCCAGGCTATTTGCCTCAACCTCTCACCCCGCCATAAAGGTCTCCCCCTTGCTCTCACAGAGATTGTGGAGCACACAGCAAGCTACAATAACAATGGGGATATTGGTTTCGCTGAGATCAGAGCGAGTCAGTAAGGTTCTCCATCTCCCCTTGAGACGTCCAAAAGCACACTCCACCACCATTCTGCACTTGCTCAGCCGGTAGTTGAAGAGTTCTTTTTCAGTGTCCAGGGCGCCTGTATAGGGCTTCATGAGCCAGGGCATTAGCGGGTAGGCTGGGTCCCCGAGGATGACTATAGGCATCTCCACATCCCCAAGAGTTATTTTGTGGTCCGGGAAGTAAATACCGTCCTGCAGCCGTCTAAATAGACCTGAGTTCCTGAAAACACGAGCGTCATGAACCTTGCCCGGCCATCCGATGTTGATGTTTGTAAAACGTCCCCTATGGTCCACCAGTGCTTGCAGCACCATTGAAAAGTAGCCCTTTCGGTTAATGTACTGGCTGGCCTGGTGGTCCGGTCCCAGGATAGGGATGTGAGTTCCATCTATAGTCCCACCGCAGTTTGGGAATCCCATCGCGGCGAAGCCATCTATGATGACCTCCACGTTTCCCAGGGTCACTACCTTTGAGAGCAGTAGCTCAACGATTGCATTGGCTACTTGCATCACAACAACCCCCACGGTAGAATTGCCCACGCCAAAGTGGTTCGCGACTGACTGGTAGCTGTCCGGCGTTGCAAGCTTCCAGAGGGCTATGGCCACTCGCTTCTGGACAGTCAGGGCTGCTCGCATCCGGGTGTCCTTGCGCTTCAGGGCAGGGGACAGCAACTCACAAAGTTCAAGGAAAGTTCCCTTACGCATGCGAAAGTTTCGCAGCCACTGTGATTCATCCCAGACCTGCAGCACTATGCGGTCCCACCAGTCCGTGCTTGTTTCCCGGGCCCAGAATCGCCGTTCAACAACATCAACATGACCCATTGCCACCACGATGTCCTCGGCGCGGGGTCCCGTGCTTTGTGACAGGTCTGTGCCACTCTCAGACTTCAGGTCCTCACCGCGCTGCCGTAGCCTCCTCGCCCGATTTCTCAGCATCTGCCTCTGGGAAAGTTGGATGATAAGCTGCGTGGTGTTGACAACGTCCATAACTGCAGCAATGGTCGCAGCGGGCTCCATGCTCGCAGTGCTGTGGCATTCGGGCTGTCACTGACCAGAAAAGTGCGCAAACTGATTTCCCGCCGGCGCTTTCAGGGAGGGTGGGCAGTGGTGACGGTTGGATGACGACAGTTACCCAAAACCACCCTCGACACATTTTTTTCCCCAGAATTCCAATGGGCAGCGGGGACTGCGGGAACTGTGGGATAGCTGCCCACAGTGCACCGCTTCCAATGTCGATGCTTGCCCCATTAGTGTGGACTCACAAAGTCGAATTACTGTCCTTAGTGTGGACACACACGTTCGACTTTGTAATATCGATTCCACATATTCGATTTAAGTAAAATCGAACTACTCTCGTAGTGTAGACATACCCTGAATGTCAGGAGGGACACTGAATATGGTATGTTTGGATAATCAAGGGAGGATTCAGTGTAATAATAAATATAAAGGGACATAACCTTATTTCAGATATCTAAAGTTGCACTATAGCATGAAAAAGAATAGTCTCCTGTTCCCTCTTTGTTTTAACATATTGGCATATTCCAGGGGTCGGGAACTTATGGCCCGCGGGCCAGATCTGGCCCGCAGATTCATTTCATCTGGCCCGCGGCAAGTCTACATGCCGCGGGCCAGAAGTCCTGAGCCTCGACGCTCCCAGATGGGGCTGGAGCCGTGAGCACTGGCTCACTGGGTTGCCAGAAGAACGGTCCGCTCCACGCAGCTCCCGGCAGCAACCAGCATGTCCAGCCCCTGGGCGCTGGGGCAATCAGGGAAGCTCGGTGTGCTGCCCCTGCCCCCAGCGCCGGCTCTGCATCACCCATTGGCCGGGAACCGTGGCCAATGGGAGCTGCGGGGTGGCGCCTGCAAGCATGGGCAGCATGCACAGTGCAGAGCCCCCTGGCCCCTCCACGTAGGGGCCAGACATAGAGTCCACTTCTGGGCGCAGCGTGGAGCCCCGACAGCCAAGGAGCCTGCCTTAGCCCCTCTGTGCCACTGACTGGGAGCCATCTGAGGTAAGCACTGCCCAATCAGAGCCCACATCCTGAACCCCCTCCTGCACCCCAATCCTCTGCCCCAGCACCGAGCCCCTTCCTGCACCCAAACTCTCTCCCGGAGCCCGCACCCTGAACCTCCTCCCGCACCCCGAACCTCCTCCTGCACTCCAACCCCCTGCCCCAGCCCTGAGCCAACTCCCACACTCCAAACCCCTTGGCCCCAGCCCGGAGCCCTCTCCTTCACCCCAAGCCCCTCATCCCAAGCCCCACACCAGAGCCCACACCCCCAGCCGGAGACCTCACTTCCTCCCTCACCCCAGTCCTCTGCCCCAGCCCAGAGCCCCCTCCAGCACCTCGAACCCCTCATTTCTGGCCCCACCCGAAGTCCCGAGCCTCTGCACCGCCCCTCCCCCCCAGTGCTGTGTGTGGCCCGCAACTGATTTTTTTTTGTGGGTCAGTGGCCCCTGATAGAAAAAAGGTTCCCCACCCCTGGCATATGCAGTGGAGGCTGATAAGGAAATTCTGATGTGTAACTTTCTACAGCTCTTTTTAAAATCCCAGAAAGCACCTCAAGATAGGGATTAACATTTTAAAACACAATTTCTATATATTAGAAGAGGAAGAAAGTTTGTATATTCTCTGTCAACAAATCAGCAGAAAATGTAGAGTAAGGGCTGGTCTACATTGGGGAGGGTGGGATTGATCTAAGATACGCAACTTCAGCTATGCTATTCGCGTAGCTGAAGTCGAAATATCTTAGTTCGACTTACCTGGCCGTCCTCACGGCGACAAGTCGACCGCCGCAGCTCCCCCGTCGACTCCGCTTACTCCTCCTGCTGAGGTGAAGTACGGGCATTGATTTGGGGATCAATTTATCATGTCTAGATGAGACACAATAAATTGATCCCTGATAGATCGATTACTACCTGCCGATCCAGTGGGTAGTGTAGACGTGGCCTAAGGAACAAACCTGCATTCATTGGGAATGGGACTGGATGGTTGAATAAGTGTTTTGCCCCCATTTCCAATACCTGTGAGGGGGTTTAAATGTCTTTTTAGTGCCCTGAAAAAGTGTCAGACAGACAGCCCTGGAGATTGCAATCCTCTATGCCCAGAACAGAGGAAGCTTCCCTGTGTTGTGCTGTAACGCTGAGTAAATCACGCTTGGCAGCCGACAAACCCTCCACGTTGAGTTGTAACATGGGTAGAGCTGGACCAACGACATAGAAGTCACCAGGCTGCACACTGGGGTTGTCAGTGACAACAGTGCTGGGATTTGTTGCGCTAGTTCTTGTGGAATTCGGCTCGCTGGTTGAATCATTCTCTTCCCTGACTGCTGTCAGGTACTGCTGGTGGCGTGACAAGGACGCTGATCCATTGTCCCCTACAATTTTCCTACCTGGTTTGACCTGCCCCATCACCAATGGTCCAGGTTGAACAGGTACCAGAACGGGCAAGGTCTCTGTGCAGCTAACCAGTATCGGTGAGCCCTTTGTGCAGCTGCGATGCAACATAGACGATGACACACATTTGTCGATGAATGCCTGCTGACTAGGTTCAGCAGTGGCCTAGAAGAACTGCATCATGCCACTAAAGATCCCATATCTTGGCTAGACGACTATGCACATGCTAAATAAATAAATGTGTTGTGCTATCAATGTGCTCTGACTTGGCTGGGCCATAGGTAGTTGTGAGAGCTTTGTTCAGCTTCCATGTTCAGTCCTTGGCCTCCCCACTAAGACAGTCAATAAACTCATCAACTCTGATGGCGATTTTTTGATGTGTTTACACTTGTTCTCCAGAAACTGGACTGAGACCCCTTAATCATTTCACATATACTACAAAACAGCATGGAAATGACTTACATATACTACTGACCTGGTTGGATTTGTAACCAATAACCAAAAGAAAAAAAGCTCCACATCCCATAACCAATTTTCTGAGTTGCTCTGTCTCTGGAGGCAGAATATTTTAAACACTCATTCAAGAAACAATTTAATTGATCTCATAGCTTCTATTATGTTCTGTCCTCAAGAGTCAACAACTGAAATTGATTCTGTTCCCACTTCGCCTTCCTCAGTTGTCTGTCAGATGCATGGAAAGTTATCAGCCACTGTATCAAACCAATGAAAGTACAGTGGGGTAAAACTAGACAGTGCATTATCAGAAATATCCGAATGAAAAAAAGTGATCCCACTTTATCTGACCTTCACAGAGAGGGGTGTTCTTTTCCTTTAGCTCAGTGGTTCTCAACCAGGTATGTGTACCCCTGGGGGAACATGGAGGTCTTCCATGGGTTACATCAACTCATCTAGATAGTTGCCTACTTTTAAAATAGGCTACATAAAAAACACTAGTGAAGTCAGTACAAACTAAAATTTCATTCAGACAATGACTTGTTTACACTGCCCTATATACTGAATTGCAAGTACAATATTTATATTCCAATTGATTTATTTTATAATTATATGGTAAAAATGAGAAAGTAAGCAATTTTTCAGTAATAGTGTGCTGTATCACTTTTGTATTTTTATGTCTAATTTTGTAAGTAGATTTTAAGTGAGGTGGAACTTGGGGGTACACAAGATAAATCAGAGTCCTGAAAGGGGTACAGAAGTCTGGAAAGGTTGAGAGTCGCTGCTTTAGCTGGCCACAGCAGCACCAGATCCAAGAACACAGTCACAGTCACTTTCTATTCACCCACTTTGTCTCTAACCCCAAACATCTGTAACCTATCTAGTTGGGGTAGGGAATCTCATTGCAATGTGTTGCTGTATTTCAGACTAATGGTATGAGTGAATACTCTCAGATCAGTACTTTACCATGGAAGTATATTGGTAGTGTGACTGATTTAGTGGCTAACCTTTTAAAGATTACTTTTAATATTGTGTTGGAATTTTGTGGTAGTTTTAAAGTCCTGTGGTACCTTTATGGACATGAAAAAAAACATAAGAAAAAATGAGTGGTGGCATATAGAATTATAAAAGCCTAAGGGCAGATTCTGAGCTGTGACTTCTGTAAGATGGAGCTCAAGAAGCGCAGCCCAGAGGATGGAAAATGTCAAGTGTAGCTTTAAACCATCTTTATGTCTCTCAGATTTTGGGTTACTGGGGAAGGCAAAATGGCAGCTTTTCCATGGCTGTCTATGGGCTGCACTTCACTGAGTGGGCCTACCTCTCCTTCTGTCACCCATCCTCCTTACTTTGCATCAGCCCCAAGCTGTTCATGCAGTACAGGAATACCACCCTAATTCCTTGTAGCTCCTTTGTGGGCCCTGTAGGCTGCTCTGGCAGCCTACAGGAACTAGGGTTGGGGAACAGAATCAGCCCCTACAGTCTTAATTGTATTTTGAGTTGCTCCTGCATATTCTAAGAGTAACAATAGCTGGCAGAGATTTTTCCCATCATCTTCTCTTGGTGAAGAGATTATTACTAGAGCTGGTTGGGATTTTTTCAGTAAAACATTTTCTTGTTAAAAAATGCTAATTCACCAAGACCAAAGCTCTTTGTGGGAAAGTGTTGATTTAGATTATTTTCCTGTGTTGAACAAAACTTTGAAAAAAGTTTTGAAATTGTTGGACATCCCATTTTGACATTTTTGAAATGAACAAGTTTATTTTTTTTATTGAAATGATATTTTGTTTAGAAATGTAAGTTATTTTATAGTATACAAATATAAATGAATCATTCTGAAATTACTAAAACAACAATTGAGCCAAACTGATGATTTTTTTTGCAGTTTTTCAATTTACAGAAATTTTCATGATTTCATGATTTTGTCTGAATCCAAATCTCAAAATTTTTCCTAGGATGGAAATACTGTTTCCCATACAGCTGTACTTATTACTTTTCCTGGCTCCTGAGAACCTCACTTTTACAGTCAGTCAGAAAATGACATTTTTAATTAAAAATGTTGGGTAAACTGACTTCTCTACATTTTTTTCATTTAAAGTTTCATTACATTTATTGCCCATACATGTTGACCAAAAATGTTATTAAAACATTATTAAAATTGTTTAATTTTTTTGTTTACCAAAGCCCCTTTTTCAGTAAATGAATAGTTTTCATAACTGTTTCAGTAATGGTTTCTATCACATTCAATAAAAATGTTGATGAAAAACAATTTCAAAAGAAAAAATTAAAAATGCCTTTCAAACCCTGTGAAATTGAAACAACTTTGAAATTTCAAAATAACCTATCATTTTTTAAAATACATTTTGACCAGCTCTGCTCAGCATGCTTTTGCCATCTCCAGCTTCGATTGTGTGAAACCCTGTGAAACCCTATGTGAAAACCATTCAGGAAATTCAGCTAGTACAATTATTTTGGCCCTATCCCCAAAAAAGTATTGGGACTGTTTGTTTATTTGGTGGGTTATTTTTATTCAAGGAACATATTTTACTCATGTTCTGGTGATTTCACTGACTTCCATTTAATTTCTGGGAGCTATTCAGGAAGTTGGGTTTGACCTCTAAATCCCTTTATGGTTCAGATCCTGTGTATCTTAGAATACGTCTGCACTGCAGCTGGAGGTATAATTTCTAGCTCATGTAGACATACACATGCTAACTTTGATCAAGCTAGCACACTAACAACAGCAGTGTGACTGTGGCGGTGGTATGCAGGGGTGGTGGCTTGGACTAGCAGCCTGAGTACAATCTCGTCTGAGATCTCAGGTAAGTACTTAGGTGGCTAGACCAAGCTGCTGCTTGTGCCAGTGTAGCTACCCTTCTATTTTTAGCACTCTAGCTCAGTCAAAGCTTGCATATGTATGTCTATGCAAGCTGGAAATTACAGCTCCAGCTGCAGTATAGAGGTACCCATAAAGACAGTGCTTTACACTGATAGTCAAGATCAGCTGGAATGCTCATTTAAATGTATGCAGTGCTGTTGTAGGATATTAGAAAGACAACGTAGGTGAGGTAATACGTTTTATTGGACCAACTTCTGTTGGTGAGAGAGAGAAGCTTTTGAATGATACAGAGCTCTTCTCCAGGTCTGGGAAAGATACTAAGAATGAGTACCTTTCCCAGACCTGGAGAAGAGCTCCGTGTCACTCAAAAGCTTCTCTCTCTCACCAACAGAAGTTGGTCTAATGAAAGATGTTAATTCACACACCTTGCCCCCCTACATTTAAATGTCAGAGAGCTAGTGTCCAGGTGTTCTTATTGGAAGGCTTTTGACCTTAGAATTTGTTCCACCTTGGGTGAGGGAAAACTCAAATGTGTTGACCTTCTGGCACGCTGCAAGGACTATCTAGCCTCAGCAATTTAGTGCAAGAAGTGAAGACAAATATCTTTTCCACTTGAAACTTCATGGGAAATTTTGGTCACTAGAATATATTATAACCCGTATTGGAACTTGGTCTGGACACACCTCTACTCTTAGAGTTAACACACCTCTACTCTTAGAAAAAATAAAATGGGACACCCAATGACCTCAATTATTTGGGAGATGATTTTTTTTTTTTTTTTTTTTTTTTTGTGAAGCATGGCTCCTCCAGCAGCACCATGCCCATTGACTTTGTACTTAATGATAGGAGAGGGTGATGCCAATTGTATCATCATCCTTGTAGTTCTCCTATCCAAGTACTGAGCTGGTCTGTATTCTGCTTAATGAGACTCCACGGTATCACAGTACTGGGAGCATGTCTGTATGGGAACTGGTGCACTATAACCCTAATGAGTTTCTTTAAAATTCAGAAATCAGTGTTACATTTTTCTGTTCTTAAAACCAACTTGGAAATGACTTTTTGAAGGAATATAATTAATGACTAGAGCTGGTCCCATACCATTTGACAAATGCATGAATAGTAACAAAATTCATCAAATAATTTATTCATTGGCTTTTTTAAAAAATTCAGCCAACTGTATTAATGTTCATCAAGGACACCATAGGTCACATCTCAGAACGTATTGCCATTTAGGGAAAATATTTTTTGATGACATATGCCATAATTTTCCTCTCCTATTAGTCTAGGAGGCATTTGTATATAAAAGTTGACACATTGAGAATCCTTTGTGTAGCAGGGTAGTCATCCACTCTGGCCTGGAGGGGCTTAAAACAGCCCAGGAGAAGGCTGTTGCTGGAGTAAGTAGTTCCCAGGCTGATTGGGGAAGCAGCCTCAGCTGTGGCCATGCCCCAATCAGGGCTCAGCTGGCCCTTATAAGAAGGTGGTGGGCCAGGAGCACAAACACTCTCTTTCTAGCCTTTGGAGAGGGAGGGACCAGGCTGCCTGGGGGAGCTGAGGAAGGTACTAAGGGTGGAGCAGTGCTGGGGAAGGGCCGGGGAGCTCCAGCCTAGCAGAGCCCCAGGCTGAAGGAAGGGCCCATTAGAGAGTACTAGGGCTGCAGAGGGGCAGCTCCGCTATAGGTAGAGGCAGCAGGTCCAAACCCAACCTTGCCTGTGATGAGTGGCTTATATTGCAGTCTGCCCCAGGGAGCGGGGGCTAGTTGGGGACTGGCAGTAGCCTATGACTGAGGCGAGGTGGGGATAGTGGGTGTGGGTTCCCTGGGAGGGGAGACCCAGTGACTGAGGGGTGTACTGCCAGGGGGCAGTACCCTGGCATGCAAGGGGCACTGGGTCCGGGAGGGACACGGGGGCCAGGAAAAGCAGGACACCGGCCTGCAGAGGGCGCTCTGATAGCTGGAGAGCTAATTCCCAGAAGGCACCAGCAGGAGGTGCCACGGGGTGAGTCTGGCACGGTTACACTTACATTCTAAAGTAAATAATGCTCAGCACGGCAGATGTTGCATTAGTGGTGCAATGACAAAATACCTCAAATATTCTTTTATTATTTATTTGTATTTTGGGTAGCACCAAGGGTGCCCAATTAGAGATTTGGGACCCTGTTTTGTTAAGCATTGCACACATAACAGAGAGATGGTCCCTACCCCACAGAAATTGTAATCCAAGCATAAGACAGGAGACAACAGGTGGCTACAGCAGACAAACAAGGTGGGGAGCACAAAGTAGCAGAAAGCAATGGAGTCAGCCCACCAGCTGCTCAGCCATAGTCAAGCTGAACTGCCCTATAAACTCCTTTGCTAAAATCAGCCTGTTTCCATTATAAGTATCTTCATAATTAGTTATGAGTGTCTAAGACCTTACTCCCACGAGCCTGAATGATTTCTTACCACTGTGAACACCATTGCAACTCCTCCAGTGATAAGTGCTAGTGTTACTGGAGCTCCTGTTGTAAACAAATCAGCTGCTTATGTTTGTGTATCGTGCTCTGAGACAGTTTAGACAACCTAGTAGTTAAAATGACAGGAACACATCTCTTGTCACAATCCACCATTTTTGTGACCTGAAGAGCTGTGCTGGTTTTAACTGAGATGGGAAATCCTCAGGAAAAAAGGCTCTGGGTGGAGCAAAACATCATGCAAAGCCATAACCCCTACTGAGGAGGAAAGGAATAGGTACATGCTTGTCCAGTGGTGACTCCTTTTTATGGAGGGATTGCGTGTGCTTCCAGCTGTCTGTGGGCTATTTAAGTGTCCCTTAAATCTACTGCAGTCAAAGCAGAAGTAATCAGGCAACACACAGGCGAGAGTATCATGTGCTGTATATCAAAAGGCCTTGCCTGTCAACGAGTCATCCTTCTTGCTGAGTGAAGGTGCTAGCAGTAATAGAAAGTGGAGAATGAGGTTGTCTAATGATCTCCACACTAGGCACTTTCCAAACATCCAATAGTGCAAATGCTCCATAAAAAATATCACCTTTCCTGCTGCCTTCAGTTATGAATGAACAGATCTATTCTGTATTAATACTGGGATTGCACAAACCGCTTTCCCTGTATGATTTTAAAATTCCAGTTAAGGGGTTTAGTTCATTCCCAGGCTATGCCTCCTTCTGGTGGCATAACCCAGTTCGGGGGAGCCCAAGTGGCAAAACACCTACCAGAAAGTTGTTATGGCTGTGCATAGACCCACACCCCTGCTTTGCTGGGGGGACCTGCAGCCAGTCAGCATTGCACCAAAAATGCTTTGCGCTGTCCACACACATACCAATAGGGGAGAATATATCCTGGTCTGTTTAAATTCTGTGTAAAATAAAATATTACGAGACTCTCATACCTCTAGAAATTATGGCAGAGGGTCTCAAGTGTGGCTCTACACTGAACAATAAGTTTGTAAATATGGCTTTGTGGGGTTTCATAGTCCTTGTGGCTCCATGGTTTCCAAATGCAGCTTCCAAATGAAGCAATGTTTTTTGTTTTGTATTTCTCACTGTCAGCCCTTCACACTCACCCTGGGATCTGACTGGCCAGTCCTTTCCATCTTGGACCTTATCATCGGCAACAGAGATTCTGCAGGGAAATTATGCTGTCTGGAGGTATTGTGGCAGGCTTGTCATGCCATATTCACTGTACTTGAAGGCACTAGAGTTAATCAGAATACTGGAAGGAATAGTTTCATCTACAGCCTCTTTGTGACTGGTGAGAGTATGAAAAATGGGATTTGGGGATAGGATTCAAGAGCCTGACTGCAGGCCCCCTGTTCTAACCACTGTAAAACCCAGCTTCCCTGAAGTGCTGGTTCCAATCCACTTACAATCCTCACTCCTGAATCTGAAAGTCCTCAATATTTTCCAAATCTATTTAGCCTGGCTTCAGTTTAAATTTGCAAATGCCAAGCTGATTTTTCCTGCTTTGATTGTGGTTTGAATTCCAAGGTTGAAAGTAATGGCTTGGATACAGTCAGACAGTCACATGCTTCAGCAGTGAAGAACAGGAAATATCAGATTCCCTTGCCTGGATAAACTAATCAAACTGGTGTAATGTTGCTTTATTAATTTAATGTCCTGTCCTGACAATTTTCATTGGAATGCTTCCCATTTTGGTTCATGGCACAGCCTTGGATGTATAAATACCCTTTAACATACATAGAGCTCCTTGCCTCTTTCTCCTCAGCTATTTTAGCACTGTTTATGCTGCCAGTGTCTATTTCATCATACAGAAAGGCAAGTTGGCAGTGTGAGTTGCTGACACTGAGTACGTATTCCAGTTGCAAATGCTCTGTGTGGTGCTACATGTATGTTTCATGTTTCTCTTAAGGGGCAATATATTGCAAACATCAGACAATGCTTAAAGTCTTTGTGGGACCACAGTAGTCACAGACATGAATCTTAAAGAGTGTGGCAGTCTCCTGGTTAGATTAATCACTTTTTCTAGCCTCCCATCAGATACCATGGTGTTCATAGCCTCTATATATCTATATACAAAATATCTCACTTATGGTATGACCCTAACAAGTAATTTGGTAAAAAAATTGGGGTTCTATATTCATTTTTACCTCACTGATTCACATAGCAAATTTGCTCAGTTTGTAAGTAAAATTGGGTAACAGTCAGCCCAGCAAGCTCACTCTGAATTCTGCCTATAAAGTTGCATGTTTTTCACCTCTTGCCTCATCACTAGTAACAAAGATTCTCTAGGGCAAATAATGCCCTCTGCTATTCCCTTCCAACCCTGTTACGTGGATGTGAATACAATGTGAAGACAGTGGGTTTGTAGGACTGATTAAAGAGAAAAAATCAGCATCTGATCTGTACTTCAGCTCTGTCAGTTTCAGAATTACAAGGCAGTCCTTAATCAAGATCAATTAACAAAGAAGTAATTGACAAGATCAAAAATGAAACTGTAAAAGCAATGAAGTAATGAGACCTGTAATTAACAATAAAGGTTATCTCCATACCGTACCCAGTTTTATATAGCCAGACAGTATCTCTATCTCATCACTGCCCATCACTGTGCTATCTTATTGCCTTACAAACTTACTACCAGAACACAAGGAGATCTCTGTGTATTTTTCAAAATACTGTTTATATAGATGTTTAAAATTAATGCAAACATTCCTTTATCGAAATGAGTGTGCAAGGACTGTCCATATGCTTTCTTGCTAACTCTGTTAGAACTTCTACTCTCAAACGCAAGCCTCAGTCTGCAATGGGAGCTGCATAGATAGGACCTTGTGCCCACACAGAGTCTCACTGAAACTCTATGTAAGCAATTCTGAAAGCACCTGCTCACATGAATCCCATTGCAGGAACAGGATCATAGTAAGTACAATGAAAGATATGAGCAAAGTTTTCAAAAGTGATTAGTGATTTTTTGGGTACCTCAATTTTTGATTGCCCAACCTGAGATGTCTTAAAGGATCCTGATTTTTCAGAAAGTGATCAGCACCTACCCTGTGATGATCAGGACATTTTAAGCTGAGCAACAAAATCACTAATCATTTCTCAAAATATTGTAATGTATCATCCATTTACTCATGTCCGATTACTGATGACATCATAGCAGAATTTTTGGAACCCTTCTTTATCTATTGCTAATTTTTCACACTTAGAAGCTGACCTCCCAGTGATTTGCCACACACCATCTATCCAACTCCTCATTTGTCATCTCCTACTATGATGACCTGCCACCATTCCTTTCATGATAACTTTCTCAATGTTATTTCCATCTCTATATTTGATATGACCAAAGTATATAACTTTGTGCCTGTTGATTTCCAACAACAAAGCCCACTTCTCTCCAGTAATATTTCTCACTTATGCATTCATCTTCTTTTCTGTCCAGAAGAGTCTTTGCCAGCACCCCATCTCAAAGATCATCTGAAAATGTTAGGCATAGTTTGTTATATCATTGTACCTAGATGAGATTTCATACTGTGATTTTTGGGGTTCAACCAGACCAATTTGGGATTGTGTCACCACCTGTCCTGCAACACTGGGTGCCTTAAATGCTATGCTGCTGTTGCTCACAGGCTGGACACCAACAGCCTGCATTCAAGCATGGAAGAAACTAGTTAATCAACTCCCCATGACATGCCTGATTTAAATACATTTTAGGCACATCTGTATAATCCAGCACATCTGTATAATCCTTTGTGGGTTGACTGTACATGTATCACACAAGAATATTAATGATCAGTGAGTTACTAGTTTTCCAATGACACATTACATGACAGCTTTTGGGACTATATGATGATAAATATTTTAGGTGTAGTGAGTATGTCAGGTCTGACAACAGTTGCTGACAGAGGAGTGAATAACCAGTGGGCCTTTGTGACACACACTTTTTTTAGTCTGCGCTGTTTTTCACAATGAAATTCTCCATGATGTTGTGATGTGGAGCCCATTCATATTCCATCAGGACCCATTCTGATTCATCACCCTAATTTATTCTGGGCATCCCGCTACCACATATGTCTCAAAATTGGGCCAAACCAGAAGAACATAAATTGACTGCACAGAAGAATAATCATAGAATCATATAATATCAGGGTTGGAAGGGACCGCTGATGGAGGGATAGGGAGAAGCTTTTGGCGATGCTCCAATAATAAGACACATCAGTTTAATAACATTAATTTACATCTGTTCAGCATTGTCATTAACTACACAATACTGCAACACTTTCTTTTTTATATATATATTTTAAATGTTCACTATTTATGTACAGCCTATTCCTAGCTGAGTGGATTTGAAATGCTTTATCTGAGGTTCTATTCCCATTTGCAGATATTGGGATCATACACATTGATGAATAATAATGTAATGAGTGACGAGCGCAAAACAATAGGCTGGCTGATTTGGTAAAACAATGTTTTTCTTAAACAATAGGTTATTTGATCAAATCATTCTCCGAGAGAGAGGGAGATGGAATTACAAAGGATGAGCTCCGCACTTGAAGCAGCTGAAGCATTTTAATGTATCAGGTCTCTACACTAGATGGTCATGGCTTTGTTTCTCAGCTTAAACTAGGTGTACTTACAGCTGTGTATTAGATTTGGGGGTTGTGGGAGAATATATTCTATATGTATCTTATTTCTTTTACAGAGATTTTTTTCCAACTATTTATTTAGTCATCATTAAAATATTGGATGAAGAAATCTATTAATGTAAATTGCTAACCTTAATGACATCACCACTTGGTTCAGTTAAAAAGAAATGGAATATTAAGTTAAGGATGAAAGCACTGATTATATGTTGTCTTAAAAAATGAGATTTATCTAAAGGAAATGTATATCCTCCAATTTATTACTATTTGCTATGTGCCAAACTGGACTGGAGACCTTAAACAAAATACAGGCCCTGTGTGAAACAAAGCAAATTCTTCTCTACATAGATGATTCTTGGAGTATTTGGTTGTGAAGAACAACAAACTTGAAGTGTTGACTGCTTGTGATGCTATAAATTGCGGCTGTTTGGTGTCTTGTTTTGCTGATTAGGAGAAGTTGCATGATGTTTGCAATACTTGGCTATTCTACTGGCAAACTGCTCTTTTATCTAAAGCTTTGTCATCTATTTTGAAGAATCGATCATAGACCATTAATGTTTTGGGACAAGATCCTCAGCTGATGATAATCAGTGTAGCTTCATTGACTTCAATTTACCCCATGTATTTTATTATTGTTTTTCTCATCAATTTAATTTGTCTTCATTTCAACTCCCTTTCATTACATGTTAGACACCTTAGCACAAATTCCACAGTCAATAACGAAAAGCAATAGGTATTTCAGTGGAACAACTAAAGCCTAACAATGTACTGGACCAGTCTGATGTGAGATTACACAAGTACTGCCTTTGATTCAGAGAGAATTTAAATATGGAAGTAGCTAAAATGTTAGTGTCACTGTAGAGGTTTGTGTGAATTCTGTTTGTTCCCTGAACAATCCTGCAGAGAGGCATTGTTGAAATGCCAGAGGTTAAGATAAAATATTCCTAGATACATTAGACACTATGGGAGACAAGAGAGTTTAGCTACATGAGTCCTTGTACTCACTTCAGGGATACAAACCTTTGATACCGAAGTCTTATGATTGGTTTGGAACCCAGCAAAGTTTGCCTTTTTTAAGGGCTGTGGGTGAGTATATGTGTTTTCGTTTTTGTCAAGTTCCTTTCTGGTTTCCAGTTTTCTTTAATGTAGAGGCTTCCGATCAAGAGAAACATATAGCTTTGCTTGTGTCTTTACTCTGTGTATGTATAAACTAGAGATGAAATCAGTGGCAAAACTTCCATTGACTTCTACGGAGACAGTATTTCACCCATCTCTTTAGAAAAGGTCCCTCAAGAAAAAATCATTACTACATCTCTAGCATAATACATCCTTTATGCCGTTCATTTTCTAGGTACTGTGATCATCTCCACTTTCAGTACATTTTGCTACCCAGAAATCAGAATTTGTATTTGACTTATAAAAAGGCCAGAGAATGTTGCAATATCTATAAAATATTGCCGTAGCCTTTTTCCATCCTCACCATTTTAACATAGTCATGCAGGCCCCAGTCCTGAAAAAAATTATGTACATGCTTAGTTTTGCTCACGTTTAGTAGTACCATTGAAGTCAATGGGACTGCTCACATGCTGCTAGACTGGGTCCTTAAACGTAATTAGGAGGAGAATGTTGATGCATAAGATCTGGATGTATCCTTTCTGTGCCCCAACTCTTAAAATAATTTGTCAGGAACAGCTCTTTCATACTGTGTTCACTGAAAATTACATAAATATTTGCTTAACTTCAGATTCTTTCAAAAGAAAAAAGGGGTTCATAATTTTAAACATTGTAATCAAAATGTAATAATTCATCTACTGGCTTACACTAGCTATGACAGTGAACACTGGAATTCTCAGTTCCACAAGGGAGAAAAAACACCTGGCAAGTATTGGAGAGATGGAAATTGAGACCATTCCTTTCCTAACCCCCAGTCATCCTTCTGTGTTTACTGGCACAGTCTAACCAGGTATGGAATCCTAAGGATGTCTGTGTCTGAAGCATGGCCAACTATCATAAACTAGGTGACATTGCTATAAGCCAAAAAATACAGAAACAATATGGGAAGACACAATCAGGAACACTTTTGTGTTTCTGAATGAGCTCATACTCCACAAGTAGCTGCCAAATCCTGATTTTTGTCTCAGAAGAGTGTGAATAGTAACAATTAAATAAATAAGCAAATATGTGGAAGGACAGTTAAGATATAACTGTCATGTGAACCTTTTTTTAAGGTGTAGAGGGCAGTTGTATGTTCACTGATTATGAAGATGTATTCTACAGTTTAAGCAGAATTCCTGAGCTTCAGGATATTGATACCTATGAAGTACCAAGATGGGGGCACTTTGTCTGAAATATTGATAGCGCGGCAACCATTGAAATCAAGAATTCATGATTCAAACAAGAGCTGGATCAAAATAATTCACTTACCTTCTGAAGGGTTAAAATCCATGTGCATTTTATATAACAACCTGGTATATGGATTGTGCCAGCTCTTTTTCAGACCCAAAGTCCAGAGTTTGGTCGAGAGACCAGAGGCCTAGCAAATAGTGATTAGCTAAGAGAAAGCTGGGGTAAACAGATAACGTTGCCTTTGCTTAGATATGCTTGGTCAGTAGAAATGCCAGAGGTTGAAGCAATAACTGAATAATTATGTTTCATCCAATGTTTCAAATTGAACAAAGGATCCCTGTTCCTATTGTGTTTCTCCTGTAGGGAAACATTCTTCCCACAGATCCAACCTTGAGTTTATGAAAAGTTGGCATATGTCAGTATAAAGATATGGCATCCTTCCACCTTCCTTCCCAGGGACCAATGCTTGCCTTAAGACATGAAGAAGACAATCTGTATTGTCATATACTTTCACTGTTTCTTTGCTTTAACCCCTAGGAATGTACCTGTTGGACAATCAAAGGAGTTGCTCCATTCCTATGGACCCCAAATCACAATTCAACATATATATTTTATACTTATAACATTTTATCAAAGTATTAATTAAATGTTAACTTGCTAACTTGAGACCATGGGCGGAGACATTATGTAACCTTTTAACCATTGGCTAACGTGCTAGCTTGTCTTGCTGCAAAACCTATCCCGGGGTGTGGAACTGCCTACCCCGTCACTTTCCCCCGCCCATGGAAAATCTATATATTCTATTGTAATCAATTGATTGACAGTGTCTCTGAGCCTAATAAGCAAGGTGACACTCCGCCAGCGCTGTGTGTAATAAACTCCTAAGCTTGACCTCTACACGGTGTGGATTTATGTCCTTCACCTTCTAAACTAATTACATAACACAATAATAACAATTTATCATAAATGTGCATACACCGCAAACATAAGCAACCTCACCTTATTTTATGCATTCTTCCAGCCTTCCTCTGTCTTGTCTCACATCTGTTCATGAGTCTTCTCATGTCCTAGCTAAGCCAATGCCCAGTTTTGAAAACCCTTAGTCATGTGAGCATGCCCATCACAACATCATCAGTGGGATCAGTATTATTTACTGAGTGTAACATATTGTCATAGCCTTGTTGTTTCTTTTTCCATCCCCACCATTTCAACATATTCATGCAGGCCCCAGTTCTGCAAAAACTTATTCATGTGCTTAGCTATACTCACATAAGTAGTACCATTGAAGTCAGGGTTTTCAGGATCTGCTCCTTAGATTTTAAGCCCCTAAAGAATCACATGGGTTGATCTCGCAAATAATAGTTTTATGCCATTTAACTCCATTATCTTGATTGGAGTTATTCCTGATTTACACTAGTGTAACTGAAATGAGAATCTGTCCCTGTGTCTTTTTTTCCTGTATATGAAATACAGTGAATACATATTTTCAGTGTTACAGTATGTCCACTGTCCTTAGCAGATAGCTGTATCTGGATACAGCTATGAGCCAATAGGATCTTCAAATATCACAGATGTCTTGTGTTTTGAGTGAATCATCTTTCTGCTGTGTAAGCCAGAGAGTTGATAGGTCACAGACTTGCCCAAACATGCATTAGATGTATTGGGGCAGATTCTGTACCTCACCCCACTCCCTTTGTGCAACTCAGACATCACAAAAGGAACTGACTCTTCGACCCCAAACCTACACCTGTGGATACTGCTCTGGTGCTATTGGCCAGGATGGGCAGGAATGGTGTCTCTGTTTGCCAGAAGCTGGGAATGGGTGACAGGGGATGGATCACTTGATGATTACCTGTTCTGTTCATTCCCTCTGGGGCACCTGGCACTGGCCACTGTTGGAAGACAGGATACTGGTCTAGATGGACCTTTGGTCTGACCCAGTAGGGCCATTCTTGTGTGTGTTGGGTGCATCAAACATGTGTAAAACCAGGTCCTATTACTCCTTCCCTGAAGCTGAGGCGATTGGGTGGCAGAGGGGTGCTTTGGGATGAAGAGAGGTGGGCAGGGGAAGTGGAATGCATGCTGGCAGTTATTTGGCATAAGGTCCTAGGGAATTACTATAGCTGGCTGATGGAAGGTAGAGTGGTCTACTCTAAGCGGTGCCAGGGGCCAGGCAGAGAATCAGTGAGCTGTAACCAGCTCCCTGATCGACATCTCTCACTGCTGTATCCAACAAAAATGGGTCACAGGATACCTAGGTTATTTGCTATGAGTGTTATCAGTGCTATGAGAGGAGCAGCTATGCATCCATTATTGGACACAGATATTTAAAGAGAGGATCACCTCTCATCCAAACCTATTAGATCCTGGCACAAAGCAGGAGCCATATAAAACTCAGATTGTGAGCCCTCATCCCATGCTTTGACCATGCTAGCAGCATTTCTGATGGTGCAAGCAGTGATGGGACCTTGCAGCTATAGCAGGCTCTCCATTTGTTCACTGCTGACACCTGAGCTCTATCATGCCTGGAACAGTTTGGTGCCTCCCTCAATGACCTAGTGGATAGTGGTTGTTTTTTTCCCTAGCTGACTTTGTCACTTAGAGACAGAGCTTAAAAGAGCTGCACTGAAATATGGTGGGAATCCAAAGCAAAATGAAGAAATGAGACAATATTAGCAAACTTACCTATTAGCATTGTGCTGAAATAGTAGAGGCAGCTTAAACCTGCACTTACATGCAACAGCACAACTTGAGATGCTCCTAAATTCTGGAAGACTCTTATTTTTTTTTCATTACAGCTAGAAGTAACAAATTACAGAAACACATGAAATTATTGCTTTGGGTTTAACTTCCAATAATATAAAATGGTACAATTAATGTGAAAGATAATACATTTTAGTATGACCAGTGTGCGTGTGTGTGGCTAGCAGCTTTCTTCTTTTGCGTGAATTCCTGCAAAATACACTAACTAAGCTCTGAGTGGGAGAATCTAAGATTCATATATGCTCAGCACAAGATCAATTTTAGCGCTGCAAATTTTTGCTGACAACACAATTATTTCCTGTTGACTCTCTGACAGATTCTTATATTTAAGCATCTATCTCCTCTTCCATCAGGATCATACTCTCATAAAGCCTTGCCTTTTCTGTTTCCGATGCACATTCATCCATAGTACATCAGGAGCAGTCATGCTGAAAATAGGCTTTTCCAAATGGACAAAACTATACAAATAGTTGGTGTCGTCCATGGCAATTATCACTTCAAACTCCTTGAAAAATCTCACTTCCCTAAAGTTTGAAAAGTGGAGATCTGCCCCCTTTATTTTGGAGCCGTACTCCTAATTGTCTCTAAATTTACAACAACCATTTCAGCTTTAAGAAATCCAAATGCCCTCAGAAATTTAGTCTCTATTTCAGTGCTGGCTTTTCTTTTAATGGTTTTTAATTTAATATAGTCCTCTATTTTATATAAAAGAGGAGGGGATAAGAGAAACTTCCAAAAGCTTGCATTATTTCTCATTTGATCAAATCTCCTCTCAAACCCTGCATTTTGACAATCATTCTCCAGATTAGTTTCACTGCACAAGAGTTAATATAGGGCATATTTCAAGGAGAAGAATATAGCTGGAAATTAAATATCAAAATGAATAACATTTTTGTCCTGGTGATTTAATATCCTACACAAACAATCAATACTTTTTCCATTATTGTACCAATTGTGTGCTACATATAGCTATGGGTTTTGTGGGAAAAAATAGTTGATTGCAAGTGCTCTCTGATTTCGTTCTTTTGATTTCTGTAAGGGTTATTTGGTAAAACGGCACCAATGTAATAACATATATGTTTCTTAATATTTGGAGCCTCTTTAAAATATGAACCCTAACTTTTTAAAAGGCACTTTTAGTGAGCCATATAACAAGCTATTTGGAGATGTTGGGTTCTCCAGTAGAGCAGTGGACTGGAAGTTAATAATTATACTACCTAGCTCTTATATAGCATTTTTTCATCCATAGATGAAAAGGCATTAGGACTTTTTAGTTCTGTTCCTGTCTCTGAAAAAAGTGCTGATCCTGTGGACAGTTCCATGCAGTCTGTGCCAGTGTGAAGCCCCATTGATCTGAGTAGGGCTCTGCACAGGTGTAAGAGCCCTCCGGTGTGGAAGAGCTTGCAGGATGGGGCCTAATTGTGAGATTTTTTTTTTTTTAATAAGTCCTCTAACTTTTCTGTGCCATCTGTAAAATGGGTACAATAATATTTTCTGAACTAACAAGGATATTGTGGGGATTACTGTAATTATTTAATATTTTAGAGCACATAACATTCTGTTCTCCAGTCTGTTCTATATAGGTTCTTATTGTGCCCTTGTCACCTTAGTATATGAGCACCTTCTAGCAGTGAATTAAGTGACTTCACCAATGTGAAATGTTCTAGATAAAATAAGTGCAAAGTATTATTATTCCAATTTTAATAACTGCTATTCTTGTAGTCAAATCACACCCCTTAACATTTGGATATAACGTAGAAATCTAATGAAAATAAGTTTGTGTATACATTTTTTTTCAGACATCACATAGATAAATTTAAATAACATCTTCTTTTCTTCTCCCATGAATATTTAGCTTGCTGTAAAGTCAAAGTTAGTCTTTGCTCACTATTTTCCCTTCTTATCGTATAACAGACAAACATTTCCTGCAGCAAGTGTAGTATAATAGAGCATCTGCCTCTGTATGAACAAACTGCCAGATAGCCCTAGTGAACAGTCAATTTATGCATTTGACAGGTTTATTACTTTATCAGTTATTTGCTCAAAGAGGGTTTTATTGTATGAAAAACATTGACATAAACTGGGGCAGAGCAGGCTTATTAAGGGGTCTAGATTCAGTTTTTACTATTTGGTATGTGACTTTTTTTATTGATGTGATGTATTGACTTCTAGAATCTGGATTTGTTTAAAAGAGTTGTGCTGTAAATACAGGATTTCTCAGGGTTTGGAGGAAGGCGATCTGGTTTTTGTTTCATTTTGTTCCGTTTTAACACATTTCTCACTATGCTGCACGGTGTAGGCACTTGGCATTTCTCAGTTACAGGAGGGATAAGATTCAGATCCTCATGTTCCAAAAGGACAAGACTCATATCACTTGAACTAAAGGAAAATTCCTGTTAGTGCCTGACCTAGTGCCCATTCCAGAGAGTTAAATAGACACTGAATCAAGGGCTTAGTGGCTACTAGTGGAGGAGCTACACCTAGAACAGGGTGATTACATATATTCTGTAAATATTTGTTGACATTTAAAAATGAATTTATTTTGTCAATGATCACTGTCTTTTTGTGTTCACTTTCTGTAAACACTCATGCTGTTCTTTTGCTTGCACAAATACTCATGGAAAATGGATCCGAAGCTTTCATACTTCAGCATTTGCACCAGAAATGGTATGTTTTACATATCACAGCAGGGGCAGAGGGATCCTAAAATTTCTGGCCAGGGTCCTGGAACAGTCAGTTAACTGACCTGGATAATGACTTAACTGACCATTTCCAATTAGGAGCATGCATGTGTCACACACTAGTATGTGTCTGTAGCAAAGTATAAACCCAATTTTGTTTTGTGAATGCCCCTGTAAAATGCACTGTTGCCTCATTTGATGCCTTTTTACCTCTATCTTGGACTAGAATTTGAAGAGGTAAGGAGGTCAGGAGAGTCACCTGACATGTGAGGGAGAGGTTTGGAATGTTATAAAAGGAAGGCTTTCTCATTGGCCTTTTGAGTGAAGAGGTCAGAATAAGGCAACAAGACTGCACAGGAGGAGAAAGAGGAAAGGAGAGTCCTGGGACCCCGGAAGGACAGACCAAAACCCAGAGGGCTCTTGGAGTGGTTGGGACACAAGAGGGAGGGATTTTTGTGATGGTGTTTGTTGTTTTCCATTGATCTCTTAATTTCATGTGGCTTTTTTTCTATGAATAAAGTGTGAGTGGCTTAGAAATTCCTTTGCAAAGTCGTGTGTGTCCCTTGTTCCACTGTCACATGGTCCTGAAGGGGAAGGCAGTAATTCAGAGGATCCATAGCTTTGGTGGAACTCTTGGGGTATGCAAGAATTACTAGGGAGGCCAGGAAAAGCTGGCACTAATTTCAGATATGTCTACACTACGAAATTAGGTCTATTTACTAGAAGTCGATTTTTTAGAAATTGATTTGATACAGTCGATTGTGTGTGTCCCCAGTAAGCGCATTAAGTCGGCAGAGTGCGTCCACAGTACCGAGGCTAGCGTCGACTTTCGGAGTGTTGCACCATGGTAGCTATCCCACAGTTCCTGCAGTCTCTGCCGCCCATTGGAATTCTGGGTTGAGCTCCCAGTGCCTGATGGAGCAAAAATATTGTCGCGGGTGGTTCTGGGTACATGTTCTCAGGCCCCCCTCCCTCAGTGAGAGCAACGGCTGAGAATCATTTTGCACCTTTTTTCCATGCAGACGCTGTACCACGGAAAGCATGGAGCCCGTTCAGATCGCCGTGGCAGTTATGAGCACTGTAAACACTACGCACATTATCCTGCAGTGTATGCAGCACCAGAACCTGCAAAAGCAGGCGAGGAGGCGACGGCAGTGCGGTAACGAGAGTGATGAGGACACAGACTTCTCTCAAAGCACGGGCCCTGGCAATTTGGACATCATGGTGGTAATGGGGCAGATTCATGCTGTGGAACGCCGATTCTGGGCCCGGGGAACAAGCACAGACTGGTGGGACCTCATAGCGTTGCAGGTCTGGGATGATTTCCAGTGGCTGCGAAACTTTCGCATGCGTAAGGGCACTTTCATAGAACTTTGTGACTTGCTTTCCCCTGCCCTGAAGCACAAGAATACCAAGATGAGAGCAGCCCTCACAGTTGAGAAGCGAGTGGTGATAGCCCTCTGGAAGCTTGCAACGCCAGACAGCTACTGGTCAGTCGGGAATCAATTTGGAGTGGGCAAATCTACTGTGGGGGTTGCTGTGATCCAAGTAGCCAACGCAATCACTGATCTGCTGCTATCAAGGGTAGTGACTCTGGGAAATGTGCAGCTCATAGTGGATGGCTTTGCTGCAATGGGATTCCCTAACTGTGGTGGGGCGATAGACGGAACACATATCCCTATCTTGGGACCGGAGCACCAAGGCAGCCAGTACATAAACCACAAGGGGTACTTTTCAATGGTGCTGCAAGCACTGGTCGATCACAAGGGATGTTTCACCAACATCAACGTGGGATGGCCAGGAAAGGTACATGACGCTCGCATCTTTAGGAACTCTGGTCTGTGTGAACAGCTGCAGCAAGGGACTTACTTTCCAGACCAGAAAATAACCATTGGTGATGTTGAAATGCCTATAGTTATCTTTGGGGACCCAGCCTAGCCCTTAATGCCATGGCCATGGCACAGGCACCCTGGACAGTAGTCAGGAGCTGTTCAACTATAGGCTGAGCAAGTGCAGAATGGTGGTAGAATGTGCATTTGGACATTTAAAAGCATGTTGGTGCAGTTTACTGATTCGGATAGACCTCAGCGAAACCAATGTTCCCATTGTTAACACTGCTTGCTGTGTGCTCCACAATATCTGTGAGAGTAAGGGGGAGATGTTTATGGCGGGGTGGGAGGTTGAGGCAAATCGCCCGGCCACTGATTACGCACAGCCAGACACCAGGGCGGTTAGAGCACAGCAACAGGGCCGGCTTTAGGCACTGCAGGGCCCGATTCGAAAGAGCTGCCGCCAAAGACAGCGGCGGGACTTCGGCGGCAGCTCAATTGGTTGCCAGTGCCTACGGCAGCACATCAGCGGAGGGTCCTTAGGGAGGTTGTGGGGCCCTCTTAGGGGCACAGGGCCCGATTCGGGGGAATCGGGTGAATTGCCCTAAAGCCGGCCCTGCACAGCAGGGCATGCTGCGCATCAGAGAAGCTTTGAAAACCAGTTTCATGACTGGCCAGGCTACAGTGTGAAAGTTCTGTTTGTTTCTCCTTGATGAAAACCCGCCCCCTTGGTTCACTCTATTTCCCTGTAAGCCAACTGTCCTCCCCTCCCCCCTTTGATCACTGATTGCAGAGGCAATAAAGTCATGGTTGTTTCAAATTCATGCATTCTTTATTACTTTATCACACAAATGGGGGGATAATTGCCAAGGTAGCCCAGGAGGGGTGGGGGAGGAGGGAAGCACCGGGTGGGGTGGTGAAGGAGGGAAGGACAAGGCCACACTGCACTTCAAAACTTATTGAATGCCAGCCTTTTGTTGCTTGGGCAGTCCTTTGGGGTGGAGTGGTTGGGTGCCCGGAGGCCCCTCCACCACGTTCTTGGGCATCTGGGTGACGAGTCTATGGAAATTGAGGAGGAGGGCGGTTCGTTACACAGGGGCTGCAGCGGCGGTCTGTGCTCCTGCTGCCTTTCCTGCACCTCAACAATATGCCGGAGAATATCAGTTTGATCTTCTAGTAGCCTCAGCATTGCATCCTGCCTCCTCTCATCATGCTGACGCCACCTATCATCTTGATCCCGCCACATGTCCTTGCGTTCATATTGTGCTTTCCTGCACTCTGACAGTGTCTGCCTCCATGCATTCTGCTGGTCTCTTTCAGTGTGGGAGGACTGCATGAGCTCAGAGAACATTTCATCGCGAGTGCGTTTTTTTCGCCTTCTAATCTTCGCTAGTCTCTGGGACGCAGATGATACGGGGAGCGTTGAAATATTTGCAGCTGTGGGAGGAAAAAAAAGACACATTTTAGAGAACAATGGGTAGACTCTTTCACGATGAACCAAGCTGTTAACGTTACATGGTTTCAAACAGCAGCGCCTCATTTCCCATACCATGCACCCGTTAGGGTGGCCATTTAAAATGGATTGGCCATTTAAAAGGAGGGGCTGTGGTTTTCGGGTTAATGTGCAGCACAAGCCCAACTAAACCCCTCCCCCCACACACACACCCTATTCTCTGGGATGATCGCTTCACCCCTCCCCCCACCATGTGGCGCACAGCGGGGATGATTTCTGTTCAGCGTCAGGCAAACAGCCCAGCAGGAACGGCCACCTCAGAATGTCCCCTTAATAAATTTCCCCCATTTCAACCAGGTGACCATGAAGGATATCACTCTCCTGAGGATAACACAGAGAGATAAAGAACTGATGTTGCTTGAATGCCAGCAAACACCGGGACCATACGCTGCCATGCTTTGTTATGCAATGATTCCAGACTACGTGCTACTGGCCTGGTGTGGTAAAGTGTCCTACCATGGATTACGGAATAAGGCTGCCCTTCCCAGAAACCTTTTGCAAAGGCTTTGGGAGTACATCCAGGAGAGCTTCACTGAGATGTCCCTGGAGGATTTATGCTCCATCCCCAGACACGTTAACAGACTTTTCCAGTATCTGTACTGGCCGCGAATGCATCCCAAGTCTTCAGGACAAATTAATCATTAAACACGCTTGCTTTTAAACCATGTACAATATTTACAAAGGTACACTCACCAGAGGTCCCTTCTCCGCCTTCAAGGTACGTGAGCCTGCCTTGGGTGGGTTGGGAGGGTACTGGGTCAAGGGTGATAAACAGTTCCTGGCTGTCGGGGAAAATGTTTTCTCCACTTGCATGCTGTGCCCTATCTTCAATGTTCTCCTCATCATCATCTTCCTCGTCCCCAAAATCCGCATTCCTGTTGCATGAGAATCCATTGACGGAGTCCACGCACAGGGGTAGCGTAGCTGTAGGGCAGTGGTTCCCAAACTGGGATTCGTGAACCCCTGGGGGTTTGTGAAATGTTACAGGGGGTTCTCAGGAAAAAATTCCCTAATGAAGGACAGAGCTGTCCCTAGGGACCCCGGGCAGCATGGGACCAGCAGCATGGAGCCCCTGGACTTCCAAGAGCTAAGCAGATCAAAGCAAGCATATCTATCAAACTTCAAGACTCCTTATAAGAAATGGAAAGGGAGGTGGATATTTTTTGCTGTTTTTAAAATTAAATAGGCAGCTTGACTTGTTTTTAAAATTATTAGGAAGAACAAGTTTAAGCTTTGTTGTAATGTGCGTTGTTTGCCTGGACTGCTCAAGACCTGAATGCTTGTGTAGGAGGAACTGTTTGAGTTGGCTTTTTAAATACATTCATGCTCTTTCACATCTGATACTCCTTGATGAAACATAGGAGTCTTGTCTTATAACAGGCTTATTCAAAGTGATACAAGCTACGAAAGTGAGATCTTGGAAGAGTGTTGCCGTTTTCATAATGTAATAAAAATACTGTAATGATAGATAATAATAAATAGTATGTAATAAGCAAGTCATAAAAACAAATTTTATATTTCCAGGATCACTGCTTTTATAATTTATACTCAGGTAAAGGAGAAAATCCCTGGAAATATTCATTTTTAGGAGGGGGTTCGTGAGACTTGACATTTTAGTGAAAGGGGTTCACAGGTTGTTAAAGTTTGAGAACCACATAGAAGTGGCATGTCTGGAGCTCTGACCCGGAGCAGCCGTTTGCCTCTCTGGTTCTTTGGTAGGCTTGCCTGAGCTCCTTAAGTTTCACGCTGTACTGCTGCGGGTCCTTGTTATATCCTCTGTCCTTCATGCCCTTGGAAATTTTTTCAAATATCTGGGCATTTCATCTTTTGGAACGGAGTTCTGATAGCATGGATTTGTCTCCCCATACAGCGATCAGATGCAGTACCTCCCGTTCGGTCCATGCTGGAGCTCTTTTGCGATTCTGGGACTGCGTGGTCACCTGTGCTGATGAGCTCTGCATGGTTACCTGTGTTGATCAGCTCGCCACGCTGGCCAAACAGGTAATGAAATTCAAAAGTTTGCGGGGCTTTTTCCTGTCTACCTGGCCAGTGCATCGGAGTTGGGTGCTGTCCAGAGCAGTCACAATGGAGCACTCCGGGATAGCTCCCGGAGGCCAATACCGTCGAATTGTGTCCACACTACCCCAAATTCAACCCAGCAAGGTTGATTTCAGCGCTAATCCCCTAGTCGGGGAGGAGTACTGAAATCGATTTTAAGAGCCCGTTAAGTCGACAAAAATGGCTTCGTCGTGTGGACGGGTGCAGGGTTAAATTGATCTAACGCTGCTAAATTCGACCTAAACTCATAGTGTAGACCAGGCCTAGACAGAATGTCTGCAGAGAAGGGCACTAGACATAACATCTACATCCCGGAGAGAGTGCCAAGAAGCCCAGAAACAGGCTGCAAACTGTATCCAGCCCCAGCCAACCTTACAAGCACATGGGATCCAGTGGTTAGATTAAGGTAATAGAATTTAAGACCAGAAAGAACCACCAGATCATCTAGTCTGATGTGTATCACAGGCCAGCAACACCACCCAGTACCCCCACACTAAACCCAACAACTAGCATTAGATCAAGGTATTACAGCCTTAAGAAACTAAACTATTGTGCCACAGGCAGAGAATAGAAGGGACCCAAGTACACCAATGCCTGAGGCCCCTGCAATGGTAGGAAATTGATTAAGTGAGATATATGCAGATGATCTTGCCAAGTGACCCACACCCCATACTGAAGATGAAGGCAAAAAACCAAGATGGTCCCTGCCTATCTGACCGGGGGGAATTCCTTCCCCATGCCAAATATGGTGATCAGCTAGCCACTGAATCAGACAGCCACACACCTAAGAGAGAGAATGCTCGGTGGCACTTTAGAGAACTGGCCCATCCCATTCAGTGTCCCATCTCCAGCTGTGGCCTCTCTGATACTTCAGAGGAAGTCAATTAAAATAGTAGAATACACTGGGAGAAAAATCAGTTCCTAACATTTGCACATGACTATCTGAAGCCATGAAGCATGAGATTTTAGGAACATCCAACTCAAACCAGAAGGGACCCTCACGGCTGCGATGCCTTGCTCCCGTACTATCACAAGTAAGCCTGTCATGCAATCCCACTCATAAATTGGTCCAGCTCACTCTTAAAGCTAATTTAGTTGTTTGCTCCCACAACTCCTATTGGGAGGTGGTTCCAGAACCTCATCCCTCTGATGGTTAGAAACCTTTTTCTGAAAAAATCTGAATTTGTTCATGGCATATCCATTTGTTCTGGTGCCAACATTGTCCTTTAGTTTAAATAGGTTTTCAACCTCCCTGGTGTTTACATCCCTGATATATTTATAGAGAGTAATCATAGCCCCTCTCATCCTTCATTTTGCTTAGCTAAATAAGCCAAACTCTTTTAGTTTCCTCTCTTAAGACAGGATTCTATTCCTGATTATCCTAATAGCCCTTCTCCTCACCTGTTCTGGTTTAAATGTATCTTTCTTGAACATGGATGACAGAATTGTATACAGTATTCCAGAAGAGGTCTTACCAGTGCCTTGTACAATGGTATTAATACTTTCTATCTCTACTGGAAGTGACTCGCTTGATATACCCTAGGATTACATTTATTTTTTTTACAGCTGCATCACATAGATGGCTCACAGCATCCTGTGATAGCCAATACACCCTGGTCTCTCTCCTCTGTTGGTCCTAAATGATAATTCCTCAGTCTATTGCAGAAATTCTTCTTATTAGACTGTAAGTGACTGACTTTGTACTATTAAATTTCATTCCATTTCTCTCACTCTAGTTTTCAAGGTCATCCAGATTTTCCTGTATAATATTCCAATCCTCCTGTGTACCGACAATGCCTCCCAACATTTTATCATCAGATTTCATTAGCTCACTCCTACTTTTTGTGCCAAGGTCATTAATAAAAATATTAAATAAGATCAGTCCCAAGACCAATATAAAGAACTCCACTAGTAATGTCTCCCCAGTCCAAAAGTCCACCTTTCAGCACAACCCTTTGCCTTCTCCCTTTTAACCAGTTCCCCCTGTGCTACCATGTCAATGCTTTACTGAAGGCCAAGTATATTAGATCTACTGTTTGTCCCTTATCTAAAATATCAATTATTTTCATAAAAAAGGAAATCAGGTTAGTCTGGCATGGACAATCTTTAGTAAACCAATGTAACATTACATCCCCTTTCCATTTACTTCCATGAATTGAATTATTCATTCAAAATTTGTTCTGAAACCTTGCCTAAAATCCAACGTTAGACTAACTGGTTTGTCGTTGCCTGCATCATTTTTAAGTATAGGTATGATGTTAGCTATTCTCTAGTCACATGGTACCTCCCCAAATAGATAGTTATTAAAAATCCTTGCTACTGGACTAGCAATCTCATGTGACAGTTATTTCAGTATTCTGGGATGGAAATTATCCAGTCCCCCCCATTTGAGTACATTAAGCTCTTTAAGTTTTTCTTCTGCTTCAGATGTGGTAATTTCCTGCCTTCGTGTCCATGTTCTATAATATCATACTTATTGAAAATCACAAAAATATTTAATAACCTACATTATCTTTCTACACCGCACAGCAGCCCAGCCTCATCCTTCCTTGTTCTTTATTTTATTTATATAACTAAAAAAACCTCTTGTTTATTTTAATTTCCTTGACAAGATCTAACTCAGATTCACTTTTCAAAACTCTCACTTTATTCCTACATTTTCTGACCTCCAAGATGTAGCTTTCTTTGCTGAAGAATCCCTTTTTTCATTCCCTGTAAGCTCTCTGCCTACTTCTGCTCTTACTAAGCTTTTTGAGGTGGTTATTCATCTAGCTGCATCAGGAGCCTTTCCCTACAAGTTTTTCCCCCTTGCTTGGGATGCAAATTGCAGTTCGTTTTTGAATATATAACTTAAAGAAATTCCAAGCCTCTTCCGTTTTTAAGTCCTTGAGCTCTTCAGTCCCATTTGCTCTGGGTGAGATTGAGGCATGGATTTGAGTCAACGGACTGAGGATTACTTTGACTAAGACTTGAGTGATGCTATGGGGCTGAGAAAAGCAATTGGAAGATATGGCAAAGAGTTTAGCTGCCCCATTGGGAATGTGAGTTTGCAAGCTTAAAATGCAAGGGGGTCAGGTTCCATTCTCAGCTGTTAATGTATGACCAGGTAGCAGCACCAGGAAGGGTGTCCCTCTTTCATCTGCATTCTGTCAGGCAATTGCAAACTTTTCTTTAAGATGTGGACCTTGCTACTATGATCTATGACTTTGTCACTTCTAGTTTTGCCCACTGCAATGTACTCTAAATTGGGCTTTCTCTTACATCCATCCCAGAATAGGGGAGGGGGAAGGGATAGCTCAGTGGTTTGAGCATTGGCCTGCTAAACCCAGGGTTGTGAGTTCAATCGTTGAGGGGGGGCCACTTAGGGATGTTATACCAATAGAATAAAAACCAGCAGGATCTTATTAAGAGGGATAAGGCAAAGATGCCACATTTATTGTAAATATAATGATAAAGCAAAAGATAAAAGTAAACAACGTTGTTTGACTACTTATTCCTATCACTACTTATTCCTTATACACACACATATATATAGATAGATAGATAGATTCATTCACACAATCATTCATTCAAGTTCTGTATAGGTGTTATAGTTACCAGCCTAGAAGTTGCTCATGACAAGTTACTGGCCAGGTATCTTGGTCATGAGGATGGAGCCGAGTCTGTGTCAGATGCACCTGATGCTCCTGGAGGTTGGCAGCAGAACCAAAGACTCAAAGTCCTTAGTCTTGAGAGTCCATTCTTATAGGATTTAATTCCTATGTTCGTCTATGGGAACTGTTTCATCCTGCTGTTGCTGACTCAATCAGCAGATGGCACATTCCTGTTCAAAGTGCACATTCCTGGTGGCTCCACACTGTCCAAAGTTTGTGTTTCTCATCCTTTTAGGTGATGGGGTGGATCCCAGTTTACCCTCAGGGGGTTGTTTGGTGGTCCTACTTGACACATTCTTCAGCCGATGGATACTCCCTTTCTAGGCTGGCACCTCCCTAACCATTTATGTACATCAAGTATTCATCAACATACATTCCATATCTTAACCATATTTTAATTTACTGTCTCCACCACTTTCGGGGTGTGTGCTAATTCATTTGAGACTCCCGGCCCTTTAATCACAGAGGGTGGGGGTCTGTCCTAGGAGCCGTTGAATGAAGTGAAAGTCACTTAACAGCTTATAGTGTTTGTTTACATTGTATCAATTACTTCAAGAACAAAGTCAATTAACTTGTTTGTAAGTTTTACATAGTAGTAAAATATCTTTCACAGGATAGATATAATCAATGGTTTCTACAGACAGTAGCTTACAAGTTTTAACAGAAGACCCAAGAGATTTTTGTACTTGGTGAAACTGTTGGATTTTAAAGTGTGGGGGCCAAATTATGAGGGGGTCACTGTCACTTGGGGGAATCACTGTTAGTACCTTCTTTAATATCCCTACAGGGATCTGGGGCAAAAATCAGTACTTGGTCCTGCTAGTGAAAGCAGGGGGCTGGACTTGATGACCTTTCAAGGTCCCTTCCAGCTCTATGACATAGGTATATCTCCATGTATTATTATTATAACAGGAGGCACTGAATATAGGGCCCTGTGAGATAAACTGTTTGGGAGTGGAGTGTAAAGGTTTCATTCTGACCAGTGGCTAATGTGTAAATTGGAATAGGAAAGAGCCACAAACCAAGGAGGAAGGGGAATTGTGAAGGAGTGTTGCTTACCAAAGCCAGAAAGAAGGAAAACTCTTCTCCCACTATCCCTTCCTTTAACTTTTAATTTTGATCTATAAAACCTAAATTACCTACAACCGCTCTATCCAAGAGGCTTCTTCTTTCTCCATGTGTGCTACTGCCACAGTTGCAATCAGCAGAGATACTCTGGCATATAAGAAAGAGCTGTTGGAAAGACATTCCCGTCTCCTGGTCTGAAATAGCCCAATTGTGTTGAATTTCCAGGCATGTTTCAAGGAGCTGTTTCTGTGATTCTGAGAGAGATGGCAGGTTACAAAGAGTTGGTATGCTTGGAGTGATGAGACTACTTTTAAGAGGACTTGTTTAGTTGCATATTTTGTTATGTGATGATGGGAACATGTTGCTAAATTCACAGATGTACTGTGTACAGAGCAGGTTGGAATTCTTTTGGATTTGAAAAGTTCAAAATTTGAAATGCTGGGTTTTGAAATTTGAGGAGGGGAAATGGAAAACACATCTTCAATGTCTGCCTTTTTAACTGGCTATAATGATGATGGTTCTGGTTTTGTTAAAAATGCTTATCGTATAGGATCTTTACAGGACCCTTGGGGTAAGTGACTGTCTGTAGTGTGTGTTTGTTTGTGTTTGGGGGTTACTTGCTGTGTGCTGAGCTTGTGTTTGTCAGTCTGTTTGTTTGTTTGTTTGTTTGAAGGACCGTGTGCTGTGGCTGGCAGTTGGAAGCTGTGAGCTTCAAAGGAAGGTCTGAAGGCTAGAAGCCTCTGGTAATTGGCTGAGCCTTAATCAGTGGGCGGGGCATTCATCCAGGCCAGGGCTTTATAAAGCAGCGCACAAGCGACCAGGGAGCTTTTGCGAACAGGGGCTGCTAACAGGGAGTTTCGCAAGGGAGTTAGGAAGGGAGCGCGGGTCCCTTGCCAGTTCTATCTTATACCCTTTATTCCCCTTAAAACCTATAGCCCAAACTACATTCAAAACTTCTTGCTTTAAACAACCCCTTCATTAACTAGGAGACAATGCAGGCAGAAGCCCAGCTGCAGAGTGGGGGCTATCCAGTTTATTGCCCTGAGTGTAGCATGTATGATCACCTGCCCTGTTGGCGGGTGGCGTATGTGTGCATTCGGTGCAAGGAGCTCCTGGCCCTCAGAGACCACGTACGGACTCTGGAGGCCAGGGTGGCGGAACTGGAGGAGCTAAGGGAGGCAGAGAGGTATGTTGATGAGGCTTTCCGGGACACTGTAGAATTGTCCCACCTCCGGTCAGACAGCCCCTGCGCTGTTGAGGAGGATGAAAGGCCCAGGGAAGCAGAGCAGTCAACGGGAGCAGAGGGAAACCTTCCCATAGTTGGGACCCTCCTTCCAGATGGTGCTGGGGTTGCCTCTCACACTGAGGTTACCTCTCCGGGGGAGGGAACTCCAGTTGCTAGGAAAAGGCAGGTATTAGTATTGGGAGATTCGATCATTAGAAACATAGATAGCTGGGTTTGTGATGACCGGGAGAACCGTATGGTGACTTGCCTGCCTGGTGCGAAGGTTGCGGATCTCTCGAGGCATCTAGACAGACTTATGTGTAGTGCTGGGGAGGAGCCGGTGGTCATGGTACATGTAGGTACCAATGACGTAGGGAAGGGTAGGAAAGATGTCCTGGAGGCCAAATTTAGGCTGCTAGGGAAGAGACTGAAATCCAGGACCTCTATGGTGGCATTCTCAGAAATGCTCCCAGTTCCACGCGCAGGGCCAGGTAGGCAGGCGAGTTTCAGAGTCTCAATGCGTGGATGAGACGATGGTGTAGAGAGGAGGGGTTTACATTCATTAGGAACTGGGGAAACTTCTGGAATGGGGGGAGCCTATACAGGAAGGATGGGCTCCACCTAAACCAAAGTGGAACCAGACTGCTGGCACTTAACATTAAAAAGGTTGCAGAGCAGTTTTTAAACTAGGAGATGGGGGAAAGCCGACTGCTGCAGAGGAGCATGTGGATCGGACAGAGACTTCTCTTAGGGGAGAGTCTATTGATAGAGATTCTCTAGGTTTTAGTCAGGAGCAGAGGATGGAAGAGGATAAAGTAGGGGCCAGATCAGATGATAAACATTCACATAAAAAAGAATCTGATACATCAGAAAAGGGCAGACAAATAAACAGTGACAAGTTTTTAAAGTGCTTGTACACAAATGCTAGAAGTCTAAATAATAAGACGGATGAACTAGAGTGCCTTGTGATAAAGGAGGATATTGATATAATAGGCATCACAGAAACCTGGTGGACTGAGAGCAATCAATGGGACACAATCATTCCGGGGTACAAAATATATCGGAAGGACAGAACAGGTCATGCGGGGGGGGAGTGGCACTATATGTGAAAGAAAATGTACAATCAAATGAAGTAAAAATCTTAAGCAAATCCGCATGTTCCATAGAATCTCTATGGATAGAAATTTCATGCTCTAATAAGAATATAACATTAGGGATCTATTATCGACCACCTGACCAGGACGGTGATAGTGATGAAATGCTAAGGGAAATTAGAGGGGCTATCAAAATTAAGAACTCAATAATACTGGGGGATTTCAATTATCCCCATATTGACTGGGAACATTTCACTTCAGGATGAAATGCAGAGACAAAATTTCTCGATACTTTAAATGACTGCTTCTTGGAGCAGCTGGTACGGGAACCCACAAGGGGAGAGGCAACTCTAGATTTAGTCCTGAGAGGAGCGCAGGAGCTGGTCCAAGAGGTAACTATAGCAGGACCGCTTGGAAATAGTGACCATAATACAATAGCATTCAACATCCCTGTGGTGGGAAGAACATCTCAACAGCCCAACACTGTGGCATTTAATTTCAAAAGGGGGAACTATGCAAAAATGAGGGGGTTAGTTAAACAGAAGTTAAAAGGTACGGTGACTAAAGTGAAATCCCTGCAAGCTGCATGGGTGCTTTTTAAAGACACCATAATAGAGGCCCAACTTCAATGTATACCCCAAATTAAGAAACACGGTAAAAGAACTAAAAAAGAGCCACTGTGGCTTAACAACCATGTAAAAGAAGCAGTGAGAGATAAAAAGACTTCCTTTAAAAAGTGGAAGTCAAATCCTAGTGAGGCAAATAGAAAGGAGCATAAACACTGCCAAATTAAGTGCAAGAATGTAATAAGAAAAGCCAAAGAGGAGTTTGAAGAATGGCTATCCAAAAACTCCAAAGGTAATAACAAAATGTTTTTTAAGTACATCAGAAGCAGGAAGCCTGCTAAACAACCAGTGGGGCCCCTTGATGATCGAGATACAAAAGGAGCGCTTAAAGACGATAAAGTCATTGCGGAGAAACTAAATGGATTCTTTGCTTCAGTCTTCACGGCTGAGGATGTTAGGGAGTTTCCCAAACCTGAGCTGGCTTTTGTAGGTGACAAATCTGAGGAACTGTCACGGATTGAAGTGTCACAAGAGGAGGTTTTGGAATTAATTGATAAACTTAACATTAACAAGTCACCGGGACCAGATGGCATTCACCCAAGAGTTCTGAAAGAACTCAAATGTGAAGTTGCGGAACTGTTAACTAAGGTTTGTAACCTGTCCTTTAAATCTGCTTCTGTACCCAATGACTGGAAGTTACCTAATGTAGCGCCAATATTTAAAAAGGGCTCTAGAGGTGATCCCGGCAATTACAGACCGGTAAGTCTAACGTCTGTACCAGGCAAATTAGTCGAAACAATAGTTAAGAATAAAATTGTCCGACACATAGAAAAACATAAACTGTTGAGCAATAGTCAACATGGTTTCTGTAAAGGGAAATCGTGTCTTACTAATCTATTAGAATTCTTTGAAGGGGTCAACAAACATGTGGACAAGGGGGATCCAGTGGACATAGTGTACTTAGATTTCCAGAAAGCCTTTGACAAGCTCCCTCACCAAAGGCTCTTATGTAAATTAAGCTGCCATGGGATAAAAGGGAAGGTCCTTTCATGGATTGAGAACTGGTTAAAAGACAGGGAACAAAGGGTAGGAATTAATGGTAAATTCTCAGAATGGAGAGGGGTAACTAGTGGTGTTCCCCAAGGGTCAGTCCTCGGACCGATCCTATTCAACTTATTCATAAATGATCTGGAGAAAGGGGTAAACAGTGAGGTGGCAAAGTTTGCAGATGATACTAAACTGCTAAAGATAGTTAAGTCCAAAGCAGACTGTGAAGAACTTCAAAAAGATCTCACAAAACTAAGTGATTGGGCAACAAAATGGCAAATGAAATTTAATGTGGATAAATGTAAAGTAATGCACATTGGAAAAAAATAACCCCAACTATACATACAATATGATGGGGGCTAATTTAGCTAAGTCAGGAAAAAGATCTTGGAGTCATCGTGGATAGTTCTCTGAAAATGTCCACGCAGTGTGCAGAGGCGGTCAAAAAAGCAAACAGGATGTTAGGAATCATTAAAAAGGGGATAGAGAATAAGACTGAGAATATATTATTGCCCTTATATAAGTCGATGGTACGCCCTCATCTTGAATACTGCGTACAGATGTGGTCTCCTCATCTCAAAAAAGATATACTGGCACTAGAAAAGGTTCGGAAAAGGGCAACTAAAATGATTAAGGGTTTGGAACGGGTCCCATATGAGGAGAGATTAAAGAGGCTAGGACTCTTCAGCTTGGAAAAGAGGAGACTAAGTGGGGATATGATAGAGGTATATAAAATCATGAGTGATGTGGAGAAAGTGGATAAGGAAAAGTTATTTACTTATTCCCATAATACAAGAACTAGGGGTCATCAAATGAAATTAATAGGCAGCAGGTTTAAAATAAATAAAAGGAAGTTCTTCACACAGCGCACAGTCAACTTGTGGAACTCCTTACCTGAGGAGGTTGTGAAGGCTAGGACTATAACAGAGTTTAAAAGAGAACTGGATAAATTCATGGTGGTTAAGTCCATTAATGGCTATTAGCCAGGACGGGTAAGGAATGGTGTCCCTAGCCTCTGTCTGTCAGAGGGTGGAGATGGATGGCAGGAGAGAGATCACTTGATCATTGCCTGTTAGTTTCACTCCCTCTGGGGCACCTGGCATTGGCCACTGTCGGTAGACAGGATACTGGGCTAGATGGACCTTTGGTCTGACCCGGTACGGCCTTTCTTATGTTCTTATGTTATGTTCTTATCTGCATTTTTTTTTTAAAAGTCTAAGTCAAAATGAAATATATACACTCCTCCAATGATGGTAAATATTGTTTAATAGCTCTATCTAAAGCACTTCATAAATGTACCAGACCCAAACCATTCCAGTTTTTCTCCCAAGCAAAAGGAATGCACCATTATCAATTATAGTTTAAAACTGTTATTCCAACTGAGCCATTTATAATTCATTTTAGAGTTGTTGAAGTTTTCTTTTAAGGAGCCTTTGAAGATTTTAATGGACTTAATGGATTAATTTTTTCCTGATGGATTATTTTGTACATTACAAATCCAGAATGAAGAGCTTTTGCATTTTTTTTCTATAAATGAATCCCTCATGATTTCTTAAGGACTCATAGCAGTCAACTCAAAACACACACAAAAGGAGAGAATAGTTATTAGGGATTTTTGTTGCCTAGAGATCTATTAAGATTATATATCTCACTAATATTATAATAAGTGTTTTGTTTTGTGTGATAGATGAACCTCAAAAGGTTGGTTGATTCAGTGTGAAGGAAAATACCCAAAAATCTGTATGCGATCTGAATTACCTGGAATTCTTGAGCATGCAAACCTGAATTCCAAGTCTTGATTCCTGGTAGTCCGTGTATTCCACTAAGAAACATAATATTTATACAAATCTAAATGAAAAGTGAGCTCTGTGCATGCATGCATGTGCAGATATATAATATGTATCCCCAAGAAGCACATTTTACCACTGCTTTCAGACTCTCGAGCCACGTTTCAATTACATACTAGGTTAAATTATAGTTTGGTGTGTGGTATAAATCTATGGAGTGATAGTGAGTGGTGAAGAATTATATGGCTGTGGGAAAGTGGCTGAATCCCTGAATTGTTCCACTGAGTCCCTGAATTCACTTTCAGGCTTCTTAACTTTTAGTTTTGAAGGTGTCCATTTTTAGGTATAAATTGGATTTCACTACAGCACAAATTTCCATCTCTTATTTTCAAACTACGTTTTTGTCTTGCAGTATGGTAATGTGTTGTACTCCTCTGATTCTTGAAAGAGGTTCAGTAGGTCATATTCTCAGTTGAGGTAAATTAGTGAAGTCAATGAAATTACATGAATTTACACCAGCTAAGAATCTGGATTTGTCTCTGTAACTGGGCCCCATGATGTGGATTCAAATGTGGCTTGGGGGCAAATCGTTCTTAGCAGGATGCACTGAGCTATTTTCCAAATAGTATCTGTATATGACAAAGCTGATTTGGCAAGTGATATGGAAGTGGCTAGAGTAGGACAGAAGGATCCGCTGAGCAAATATGGAGTGCCTGAGTATTCAGTAAGTATAGTAAATCTACTGTATAAAGCACCTACAACAGTGATCCAAAATGTTTTGAATGACAAGTCCCTTTGAAGTGAAAAGTGGTCTGCTATTTATCATATTGATGGGCTATGTCCACAGGAGGACCCCAATGGGAAAAAGGGTGAGAAGGTGCTAGATGAAGAAGACATAGCAATAAAAGTGTCCTCAAAAGAAGATCTAAGAAAAATAGTAAACCAGAAGCATGGCCAGCTAAGCAGGCATGGGATGGAAATGAACATAACTAAGACTGAGATCATGTGGATCAGTAGAGATGCCACAGGGAAACTGGATATAGAGATTGATGGAGTATGACTAAAGCAGACTCACCAGTTTAAGTACTTTGGCAGCTGGGTTATGGAAGACCGTGAACATGAGATACAGACCAGGGAGTGCTGGAAGAGTGTGGAATAACATCTCAGGAGTTCCATATGACAAGCATATACCACTGAGATTGAAAGTCCAACTGTATAGAACAATGGTGTGCCTAGAAATGCTGTAGGGTGCAGAAGCATGGGTAGTTAAGCGAGGACAGGTTCAGGGCCTCCAGGTCTTCATGAGATGAGGTGTGTTTGTGCTATAAAAAGAGTTACCGGGGGATAGCTCAGTGGTTTGAGCATTGCCCTGCTAAACCCAGGGTTGTGAGTTCAACCCTGGAGGGAGCCATTTAGGGATCTGGGGCAAAAATCTGTCTGGGGATTGATCATGCTTTGAGCAGGCGCTTAGACTAGATGATCTCCTGAGGGTCCCTTCCAACCTATGATCCTTCTGGGGGGGGCGGGGAAAGAGAGAGATTTCAAAATGAAAGCATTAGCATGGAAGTCAGTCTGTGATACGGCTCAAAAACCTCAGGAAGTATGACTTTGGTTGTTTGGACAATACAGAGGGGGGAATGCAGTAGGAGGAGAAAGGTGGGCAAGTTTCAACAAAATAAAGACATCTCTAATGGATGATGAACTTCCCATGAAGAAAAGGAAAGAACTGTTTAACTCCAATGTTCTGCCAGCAACGATATATGGAGTGGAAAGCTGGTCAACAACGAAAGTGGAGGAAGAAAAATTTGCTGTCGCTCACAGAGCAATGGAAAGGCGGATGTGTAAGGCATCGCTCTGTGATCACATAGTGAATGAGGAGATCAGAAGGCATACAGAGGTGACCGATATAGTGCAGGCAATGTATGATGATGAGCTGGTCATGTAGTCCACAGGCAAGACAATAGGTGGACAACCTGCATTGGTGACTGTTTCCCCAGAGACCACAAGTAACCACTGGGCAGACCGAAAACGTGCTGGGCCAATCCCATGACAAAACTCTTTGGCCAGTAATGGAAAGAACATGCTCGCAACAAAACAGAATGGTGTGGCGTCGATTTGCATTTGTGGTGGGACGGACGAGGACAAGACGGACAAAGGTGATGATACAGAGGATGAATAAAGAGGACCTGGTGATAGTGTGGCAAGACAGGTTAGTAGAAAATGCAATGCCAAGAAAAGCCAATGAAAAGATGGATGGATAGATAGCATCAAAGAAAATATCCTTAGTACTGCCTTAGATGGGTGAATATGTCAGATGCTTGCACTATGACCTGACTCCAGGTGCTGGGGTAAAGGGAAGAAGAAATCTGATAAAGCTAAATGAACCCAATTTATTTTTAAATATTACTATTGACACTCCAGTTAGAGCTGATGTCTTAAATACAGTTGTGTGCTGAGCACTTTGCAACTGTAAACTTTTTTTGCCTTGCTACTGAGATAATTGTCTCATTGGAGAAACTGAATCTAGAAGCAAATAGGCTGCAAACATGTTATGACTCTGACAGTTACTCGGATACTTTTCAAGGCTCCAATGGCACTTCTCTCTCTCTTTTAGGAGGGGTTCTTGAGAGCTTTCAAGAAGCTTTTACTGAGTCAGCTTTGAAGCTCTAAACATGCCAGGAATTGCATGGCCAGGATAAATCTTTCTCAAAGCACCATCAGTGTGGAACTTTGTTTTATAATAAGCGAGTTGAGGGGGAGACGTGTCTTGAGATGTAGCATGACGGGATAATTAGAGAGGAATATGACTCTGGTGCCAAGCCATGTCCCAAATTCTTGACACTCACAAGCCTTGGAGTGCAGTCTTTCCAAACTTCTGCTCTTTTTTTTTGTATCAGCTGCAGTTCTGAAAGGAGAAAGGCTTTTGAAGAGAAAATCAGTTACAGAGATGCTTTATATGCATCATCTCTACACAGAAGCATCTATTCATCATGCGTGCAGTACTGCCAATCCCAACCATTCAAAAATCATGAGTCTGATCATCCAGAATCATGAGTTTGATTGTAAGAGGGAGGAAATCTGCCTCCAAAGTGTGTGTGAAAAAATATTTTGGGTTCAAGATTCAGCCTTAAACACAAATGCAAGAATCTCTGCTGGGCCTCAGAGGAAAACTTGTTATCTTCTGGGGCGCAGGAAGCTGCCATTCTATCTGTCTCCACCCTCCCCATCCTCACTACCCTCTGCCTTTTTCCACCATCTCCTGTACTTCTTCAGTTTCCCTCCTGTTCCTCACACTCTCCCATTCCTTTTACAGTACAGTAACTCCTCACTTAACATTGTAATGTTCCTGAAAAATGCCACTTTAAGGGAAACAATGTTAAGCGAATCCAATTTCCCCATAAGAATTAATGTAAATGAGGGGGTTAGGTTCCAGGGAATTTTTTTCATCAGACAAAAGACTATATTATATATATATATATATACACACACACACACACACATATACAGTATAAGTTTTAAATAAACAATTTAATACTGGTACACAGCGATGATGATTGTGAAGCTTGGTTGAGGTGGTGGAGTCAGAGGGTGGGCTATTTCCTAGGGAATGCCTTACTGCTAAATGATGAACTAGCAATTGCCTGAGCCCTCAAGGGTTAACTCTCACACTCTACAAGACAGCAGGAATGGAGGGAGGGGAGACAGCCTTGCAGACAGAGACAGAGACACACACCATGTGTGTGAGAGAGAGAGAGATGCACATTTCCCCTTTAAGTACACTCCCTTGTTAATTAGATCAGCCTGCTGAGACCACAGCTGCTTCCAGCAAGCTCCCTCCCTCCTAAGCCCTGTCGTGTGCCCCGCCCGCTCTATGAAAGATGGGGTAAGCAGGGTGCAGGAGCAGGGGGGAGGGGGACACCCTGACATTAGCCCCCCTCTTTCTCTACTCCCCCCTGCACAGCAAGCAGGAGTCTCGGGGAGCAGCTCCAAGGCAGAGGGCAGGAACAGCACATGGCAGTGCGGGAAGGGACAGCCGAACTGCCAGCAATTTATAGCCTGCTGGGCAGCTGCTGCACAGGAAACTTAGGGGAGCGGGGAGCTGATAGGGGGAGCTGATAGGGGAGCTGCCGGTCCACCCTGGTTCCAAGCCCCCACCAGCTAGCTGCAATGGGCTGCTCTTCCTGCAAGCAGTGGACAAAGCAGGTGGCTGCCAAACGATGTTAGAAGGGAGCATTGCACAACTTTAAATGAGCATGTTCCCTAATTAATTAGCAACGTAACAACAAAACAACGTTAACCGGGACAACTTTAAATGAGGAGTTACTGTACCTCTGTAGTGCAGCAGGAGGCATACTTCCCAGCATGAGTAGACAGACAGAGAGACACACTAGCTGTGCTCAAGCTAGTGTGCTAAAAATAGCCGTGTAGCCAAGGCAGCATAGGCATCGGCTTGGGCTAGCCACCCGAGTATGTTCCCAGAGAGCCTAGGTGGGTTTGTACTCAGGCTTCTAGCCTGAGCTGCTGTCTGAACTACCCCCAGCTACACAGCTGAGACAGGAAGCATTCACCCAGCAGCACTTTAGCTGAGCCCTTACTCTCTCTATCCCATATATTTTCTTGAAATCTCAGCCTCTTTTCATTTCTTCTGTTGTTGCATTCCCTTATCTTCCAATGGTGTCTCAGCTAGCCCTTAAGCCATAGAGTGGCAGGCATTTTTTCCTATGGGAGCCTGGCTTCAGTCTCATTGACAGTAATGGGCCATTTTGAATAAGTATAAAATTGCAAGATGGAAGGCAAGAGTACCGAGAGCATGGGAAAGTGTTCTTGTTTGTTTGTCTTCTTTTTACGGCAATATAATCATGAGACATGGTAACATCATGGCGGGGAGTTTCAAGAGCACCTAAGATTGACTTCTCGTGGCAAATTCACCTCAGAGCTGAACAGGCCATCAGAGTAGAAATTGTTTGGAGTATAAGAAGCGACTGTGTGATCAGAATGCCACTGAGGCTCTGTGAGACTAGCTGTTGACATATGCCCAGTAAGAAGTAGAATAATCCTTTCATCTGTTTGAAAGGTCAAGTTATCTGCCCTGAGTAGTATCCCAGACACCTCCCTTTTTGTATTTGGTAATGTTAGATTGTGATTGTTGTTATAGCTGTCCTCATGTGCCACATTGCAGGGCTCAATACATAAATGCATTCACAAAACAAACTCTGCAGAGTTCATACAGCTCCAGTTCTCATCTCTCCCATCTTCTGTTTTTGAGCAACAATGGGTTAGCCCTGAATAATTTGGTTAGGGGTATAGTTTTACTGGTACAACCTCTAGTATGGGCATAGTTATATTAGTACAAAGCACCTTTGTAATTGCATCCACTCTAGGGGGATTGTACTTCTTTAACTTTACTGGAATAGTATTTAACTATACTGGTATAGTTAAAGTGGTATAACTTTTGTGCGTAGATAAGACCTTCAAAATTTTTACCTATAATGCTAATTTCATAATAAAGTTAGAATTCAGGAAACTTACATGATTTTGAGGATGAAAGGCCATTTCACATTATTTTCCCCAGGGCTTTCATGATGAGTGACTTTACTTACCCATGCAAAGGTATGAGATAACTTAGGAGGCTTCTTATTTCGCCTAAAGCCTTTACATGTCTTGACGAACAGCATCTGTCATCATCCTTCCTTCCCACTTCCTATATTAATTACTTCTCTCTTTAATTAACAGTTTTTATTTTTTAAATAAACCCCAAAGTGCATGTCCGTGAGTGATAGCTTCCTGACAGTATTTTATAACTGAGTAGCATTTACTTGCTCAAAAAACTCTCTTTGATAACATAGTACCACTCAGTAGTGACAACAGGAAGTCATCAATCAGAACAAGGTTCTCCACATTTCATTTAAAAATATAAATATCCTATTTTTAATAAAGAAAAAGAAGTAAGGCTGAGCAGAGGGATGACACATAGACACCCTGCCAAAGTCTCTTAAAAATCAGATTATTTTTTTAAACATGAAGATCACAAACCACATTTTATTATCCAGAACAAAATATCCAGATCAGAAATTAGGATAGGGACTGTCACACTGGCTCAGACCATCCACATAGTCCAGTATGCTCTCTTTTGAGAGTGGCCATCACCAGTTGTTGCAGCGAGGTATAAAAATCTCTTCCTCTTCATAGGAAGATGTGGGTTTAATCTGCCCCCCACAAAGGTGTTATTCTGGTCTAATAGTCCAAGATTATCTTAAACCCTAAAGTCTAATGTTTAATATCCCCTCCAAATATTTTATTGTCATTAAGTATAACTGGATAGGCTTGATCTACATATTTATATCCATATTCAAGTCATGTTCAAGCAATTCTGAATTCATTTAATATCTTGTTTTCCATCAACAGGGAAGACAGTGCAGAAGGTGTAACACATAAATAAATGATATCCCCCTATAAAGAACAATGTTGTATTGGCAGCGGCATAAGTGACTGTACAATACAATAATGTAGCTTTCATTTTTAGCACAGTGCATTTCCTATAAAACCACATCCCATAATGCTCTGTACTCTGAGCTAAATAAAACAGCTCCATCCTGTAATCGCAGAGAGAGCTAGAGAGACAAACTTTCTTCTTTGCTTATAAGTTTTCAGGTTAGCTTTGAAAAGATATTGAGTGTGTGAAGCAGAGAGACACAGGAATGGTGTGGCAGATAGCAAGGCCTGAAGAGGAAGAACAATGGCAGGATTATAGGGAGAAACAGTGAATTGACTGGTACTAGTGAAGTGAAGGGTGAAGGAAGAAAGTTATAGACTAGGGCCAAAATCTGCTTAGCTTATTATGGCTATTAAGCAGTGCCATTTGGTTTCAGTGTCACTTCTTGAGTGTCCAAGGAGGTCTGTGTGGAAATTGGAGTAAGACCACGGGGAGTTTCAGAAGCTTCTTTCTATGTGTGAGCCGGTAAAGGCAACCTGGTAGGTCTCTTCCATCTCTCATGTCTTAGATTCTACACAACAGGCTTTGATATTATTAGAATACAGAATTTGTGTTCACTAGACCAACATAAAGCACCACGGTTATTTAATCTGGAGTTCTGAATTATTCCCTAAAGCACAATTAATTTTTTGCATGACTATTTTTTGATATCTTCCACTATATGGAGATTTTAAAAGTAGCCACAGGACTGTCTTCTGAAAATAGGTTATTGTTGGCCAAATCAAACTTTAATTGTATTCCAGCAGTTCAGGATTAGTGCATTGATTTAGCTGAACGTGCATTCAGTAAACACAAAATTAACAACCAGAGTATAGCGCATCCTGGGAGAAATTCACAAAGGAAAAGGCATTGGAAAACTTATTTAATCAAATGTATACTACAGCAAATAAGAGCCCCTCTCCTAAGCTTTAGGAGTCCTTGACAACCTTGGAAGAAATACATCTAATAAAATAGACTCCAGCAATTGCCCACAAAATATATTACCCTGGCAGTTACATAAATATTAGAAATGTAATAAACCACACCAACACAATCACAATTGGATTCCCTGTTGGACCACTTTTCAGCCTCACCCATCTCCCAGACACCTATGAGCCATAGCGTTGCACTTATATTAAGGTTCTTTAAAAAAAAAAAAAAAAAAAGTTGTAAAGAGTTAATAAGTAATTAGATGTTTTCATAAGTAGCTAATAAATTTTTATAGATTGTTATAGTCCAACAATCCAATAGGTTGCTTATAACCCAGCATGCTCCCATTAAACCCAATAATCAAAATTCAACCAAAGTATTACAGACCACAGGAGACGATACTCTTGTGTGTCACAAGCAGAGAAAAGGAGGGACCGAAGTGCTTATAATATCTTATAAGGGGTTTATTGGATTAATAACAGAACATTTCATACGCAGAGAGAACAAATCATGTCCTGAAGTTTGTTGATTTCAGGCTGTTATGAACCAAGATGGGGAAGTGAAATGCAAAGGTCCAGAGACTCTAATGGATAAATCCCTACCAGAAGTCCCTTATATCTGGCTCAGAAGTCACTGCTGACTACAACTGTGGCAGTATGTCATGGGGTGGGGGTAGAGAGACGAGCAGGAGGTTGTTTGAGGTTATTTAGGGCTTACAGGCCAAAAATACCTTAAAACCAAGCCAGAAATTAATAGGCAGTCAGTACAGATGGCAGAGCACAGGTTTAATTTCCTCATGAAAGGAAACTTTGCTTAACAAGCAAGCTGCTGAATGTTACACCATTTGCAGTCTCTGGATGGTTTAAAAACAATTTATGGTTTACATCGATCTTGCCAACACACAAAACTTGTATCAAAGTGCGGAGGACAGTGTATCTTAACATCTGACACTATTCTGTGAAAAAGATGCTTCAGACTGAGATTCTCAATTACTTTTGTTTTGTTGGTGTTTGCTTTTATTATTGATATGTATAAGGTCCCAATCTTGCCATAGTTTACTCCACACACATATAAGAGTCTACACATTCAGATCCCTTTGTAGAATTAACGCCGTCAGTGGTATATAGTTCTGATCAACTGTATTACACCTCTTTTGGTGTTAGGTTAAAATCCATATTTTATGTTTTGGTCTATATGTCTTATTATTTGAATGCATTTTTGTTATCAGTATCAACCTTAATATACATTTTCATTTGTTTATTTAAAGTACATAGTGTAGACCACCAGGTCTTGAAATCTAATTGTTTATTGAGCAATTTTTTTTAATTTCAACAAAATTTTCCTGCTTGATTTTGACCAGGTACTAGAGCTGGTCAAAATGTCTAAAATTAAGAATTTTGTTGATCCACAGCTTATTAATGTGGCAATTGCAAAACCAGCCTCCAGTACGCACTGCAGGAATCCTTCTCAGAGAGGATAGTTCCGATTATAATATGAGAACCTTTTCTGCTTGCATCAATTCAATACTGTTATAGTTGAAACAGACCTGAAAAATAGAACAATGTCACTAGAGTACAATTGCCAATTGTTACTTTTAATTATGTTTCTATGCATAATTCATAAATACACTGCATGGACAAGAGAGTGGAAAAAAGATAAGACTGAACAAAAGAATTAAATTCTCCATAAAACAATTATGATATAAATAGGCAAGTTATTAAATATGCTTATTATCAAAATAATTGGTGTGTGTTTGTTTGTTTTCTTGTTCCAAGGCTAAATAGTGCCTTCCTTTCTAAAAACAAAGAAACTAAAAAAACTGTTATCTCATCCATTAAGTGGGTCTTCTATTTCTAATATTCTATTACTTTAAAAGCAAAGTGGTTTTGTTTTTGTTTTTGTTTGTTTTTACAAAATATAATTAAACAAGACTCATTGTACTGAGGGCCACTAGCCTACTTGTCTTAGTCACATGAGTTGTCAGCGTGTTTCAGTAGCCACTAGCAGCACAGTGGGTCTTGTAGCTGTGCTGCTGTTTGTTGCAAGTCCTGTGCTCTTTAGAGGGGAGTCATGGTGTGCAGTAGGACCTAACCATGCCTCAGGTAGCTCTCTGCAATGTTTCATGGAGCTAGCCTGAATCTTGTGGAAGCAACATTCTGATTAGTGCCCCACCTCCACAGTTGGGTCTATTCAAACTGATCTATGTGTCATGTGTCCCTGTCATATCTGAAGGTCTGACCAAAAGACAATTGAAGTCAGTGAAAAGATGCCCACTGACTTCAAGTCAGTCCTAAGTGCCTTACAAATCCTAAAGGTTCTAAATCACCAGTTTCTGGTTCCCTCTCCTTCCCCCTTTTTCTAGGGGTGGAGGTATCTCTTCCATCTCTCCCAGAAGAATGAGTTCCACATGTCATTCTGAAGGCGATAATATTAATGCTGTTTCCTTTGCCTGGCTTGCTTCTTCTATATTGCTCCTGGGCCAGCTTTTTCTGTGGACCTTCTCTGCATAGAATACCAGGGTTTGAAAGGACCTCAGGAGGTAATCTAGTCTCACCCCCTGACAGATTTTTGCCCCAGATCCCTATAATGGCCCCCCTCAAGGATTGAACTCACAACCCTGGGTTTAACAGGCCAATGCGCAAACCACTGAGCTATCCCCCCCCACCCCCAGGGTAAAGTGAGAACCATATTATCTGTTGAGATCAACTGGAGTACTTACATGAGTAAGCCAAACAGGATTTGGCCTTCTAGTTTTCAAATGCCACCCCACAAACTCTACTGGCCCAATGCACTGAAACTGCTGACTTTTAAAGGGTGAGCTTGGGCAGCATGTAATGGGGACAGTCAATGAAATTAAAAAGGGGGGAAATCCAAAACAAGTGAAAGGAAATGCATTTTCATACTTTGTGTAATTAATCTGTGGAACTCATTGCCATGGGAAGTCGTTGAGACCAAGAATTTACCAATCACTTTTTTCAATCTTATTTATATCAATATGATGAATATCCAGTTATAATTAGCTACAATAAAATTTTAAGATATTAAACATTATGCTTCAGGGTTTAAACTAATCTCTATGTGAGGGGAATCTTTTCCATATCGGCCTACTCTTATGCTATCCTCTGAAGCATCTGGCCACTGTTAGAGACAAGATACTGGACTATAGGGATGTATCATCTGATCCACTCTGATCACATGTCTCTATAATCTCTACAGATGGAAATTCACATGTGAAGTCCTCAACAGTACTTTATATTAATTCTTGAATTATCAACTTGACCATTTTTTATTGGAGAGAAAAGAAAATGCTTCCAATGCTAGATGCAGAAATAATTATTTTAATCTTTTTTCTTCAAAGGCTATATGGATTCAAGATGAAAGTACATAAGGGCCCTTCAGAGACAGTGCAAAGGGTTAAGGAGCACAAGACTGTAAAGTTTATATTATCAGGAAAACTCTGATTCTAAACCCTTGAGACTTATCCTGTGTCCTGGACAGAATATTCTGTAGTGATATTCATTCAGGCATTGTTTAAAAAAAATACTCTGCTTTGCACTTCAGACACTATATAATTTCATCACCTTATCATTTGTTATACCACATTCTAGTGTATGCACCTCTGACAACTATTAGTGATAATCTCCCAGGGCTTTTAAATAATTTGTCTGTAAAATCTTGGGCAAATTAGAGATGGGCCTGCAAATATTTTTTGGATTTAGAGGTATAGAGAAAAGTCCCCTGCCTCAGTTAGATATAAATCAGAGCTTTGAAAAATTCCATGAGGTATTTTAAGTTAACAAATTAGTAAAATTACCTAAACATATCAACATGTAACTTATTTCAAAGCCAGCTTTAGAGCATTCCCTCTCAGCTCTGATTTTGGATGAGACATAACTGATCAAATTTCCCAATCTGTGCTAACTCTAGGTTTTATTTTTTTATTTTATTTTTAACAAATGATTCTATCAGGTTATGCTTCCATTGGTCAACACCAGATTTAGATTTTAGACTCAAATGAAGGTTTAGTGGCTAAGTTTCAGAAGAAACTTTCCAAAATTCTAGCTTTCAAAGCATACAGAATCTATAAACACACCAAATATAATTAAGTAGCCCTCTCTAGTGTCATTCTGTGGCTGCTATTATTTAATTGCTAGTAAATCATTTTATAAAGGGATGAGTAGGAAACTTTCCAGAGAATTTCATTTTGAGCCAGAATTGTATTTTGCAGATTAGTGTCTAAATTTGTTCCATGACACTTGAGGTTGTGATGATTATATCTATTACATACTCTGTACAGTGGGGCCCTGATCCCCAACTAACACCTCTGAGCACCATCATAAGCCAAATAATAAATAAAAGTCAGTGGGCTGCATACACACTAAAGTGTTGTTCAGTGACTGTAGTACAACAAGAATTGCCTCTTGGTGGAGTACAAATTACTTTCTAATAAGAAAAATTCTAGACTTCAAGGGTTTAATCCTGAAAGTGCTGAGCAATTGCAGAAAAGTGCTCAGTGCCTTTAATTCCCATTGATGTCAATGGAGCAGATTTGTGAGAAAACCCCCAAACCTTGCGAACTTGAAAATAAAAAAAAGTTAGGATTGAGGATGAAGAGATGGAAGGTGAAAGTCCATTGAATAGTGACAGTAGTCTGTAGTCTGGTGCACCAAAAAAACTTTTTTTCTGGAGACAGGACATGCAGAAGAGGAGGTTTACAAGAAATGCTGTAGAATTTTACTATACCCCAGGCTCTCAACCCAAAATCCTGCATAAGTCTCGGAACAAAGGTGTAATGCGGGCTATGCCACAGGTCTCCCCTTCCCCTTGGCAGGTAGAATAGAAATTCATCAGTAATGGGCTCAGTCCTGTGAAGTATTGAGTAAAGCTTGTTGGGAATTTTTCAATTTATTGTTTTTCAATGAAAAAATGCTGATTTGTTGTATTTGCAAAACAGGGTTATTTTTTTGACAAATTTCCTAACTAAAAAATGTTTGAGAAAAAGTTTCAAAATTGTCAAAATGTTTCATTTCAATGCTTCTGAAACGAAAATTTCTAGTTTTTTTCCAGTTTGACATAACTTTTGATTTTAAAATTTAAACTCCTTAGGTCAAAAAAGGAAAAAAATCTGAAACTTGAAAAGAAATATTTTGAAATGATTGAAACAAAACCTTTCAATTGAGATGATCAAAAATCAGTCAAACAAAAACCCAACAACCAACAACTTTGTGGTTTTTCAGTTTGCAAATATTTTAAGTAGTTCGACTTTGTGCCAATTTGAGACAGGAAACAATTTCAAACTCTTGAAAATATTTGCAGGATGGAAAATATTGTATTCTGCCCAGTTCTAGCGCTGAGCATCCTGCCTTCCATCTCCTTAGTTTGCTGAGTTTCTCTTACCTCCATAAAGGGAGACCTTTGGTGTGTTAATTTCCATTCTGTTCTTTCTGCTGCTGCTACTACTAACATCTAAATATGGGCTGCTTCTGTATTTTATGTTAGTACATTCAGAAAATCATGTAAATCCATTGTAATTTATGGATTGCTTATACAACTAATAATAACTTCTTAACCAGACTTTTTTTTTTACCTACAAACTGTGCACACAATTAGTCTATGGGGAAAAAACCAAAGACTTCTATTATTGTTACCCTCTTCCGCCCCCTCCTCTTCCTTTTCATAAAGCCCACCTGCTATATGTTGTCTTCAATGATGACTGTACTTTGTACAGTACCTAGCACCATGGTGTTCTGGCCAGGTGGAGCCTTTAGGATATACTGTCATGCAAATAATGATGGGACAAATCACCCCTTCTGCCTAGAGACTTCCTATGAGGAAATCTCTGAAAGGATCCTGTCACAGGGATTCCTCACACCATTTAGGTAGAAGTGTGGTTGTCTCCCCATAATAAAGACCACAGGACTCTCACTCAATGTTGGACGAACCCCTGGGATGTGGAAGAGGACCTGTATTCTTTCTGTAGTCACTGACATCCCATGACTCTGCACTGGCAGGAGTGCCTTTCCTGACTGTGGTTGCTCACAGTACTCTGAATAAAGAGATTGGCAGAAAAGGTACTAAAACCACAGTTCTCTTCTCTGTGTGCAGATCCAGCGTACAATGTAGCCCAATAATAATAATGGAACATTTCTATTATCAACAAGGTAGTTACACGTTGGCATGGTCACATTTTTTTAATGAAAGAGCCACAAAGATAATAGTAAGTCATCTTAGCAAAATATCTATTTTAAATTTCATAAATGCACCAGGCCAGACAATAAGTGTGTGTACATTGTTTGTTTAAACTGGTTTAAGCAGAAACTGTCCACAGCTGAAAACCCAAATCCAAATACACCAAAACCGTGGGGGGGATTCGTAACCTGTTTGCAGATCTGAATTATGCACCCTGTATCCCTATATGATTTGAGACTATTTTATTCAAGAAATCACTAGGATTTTTTTTCAGTTTTTAATTTTAAAAAAATCAGCTGATTATATATACTCTCCCTTCAAATTAACTAAAATAATTTCACTTCTGAGCTAACACCTTGAATGCCAAATTGCAGCTAAACATACATATTTAAATATTTAGCATCAGCATTAAACCTGAATGTTCACAGAACCTTAACTACAGGGGAGCGAACAGCAATGCTATAATATTTCAGGACAATCTGGGATTCTTTTCTTTCTCCTTTATTTGTTCCCAGAAGAACACTTAGTTTTATGTAATGCATGAATACCAAGATTTGTGGTGGGAATACTTCACATCTAAAAACGGTTGTCCCTCAGGGATTTGTAGCACTGTTTTAGATTTCTGTTTCCTGCTTTAGATTTCTGTTTCAGTTTCCTGATGTTTCACCATCACACCAAATGATTTTACAGAAGAGTTCTGTTTAAGCACTTTTCTGCATTATGTATGGTACTTTTTTTATATACCTGGATTAGGTTACATTGAATTACATTGGCAAATTAATTACAAAGCATGGTCTTGTCATGACAAAAACATATGCATATAAAAATGTAACAAGTCATCAGCATGTAGTAAATATGATTTGTTGTTCAAAAACTATTTTTATATTGAATCCACTTAGCTCTTTTTCTTCTGGGGGGAGTTTCTGAACATGTTTTCAGTCATAAACCACTGAGTCTAAAAATATGGAAAAATGAATGCAAGGACAAAAAGTCCACGTCCCTCTTTCCAAACACACACAAAAGAAAACCAAATGAAACCAAAACCACACGCTTGAGTGATGTACATTCTGTGAGGTGCTGCTATAATTTTTATGTAATGTACTTCTGCTGGTGATAATCCTAACTTAGTCAGATACTCATGTGAAAGCACTAAATGAAGTAGAAGTCTTTCCATAGATGGACCAGATCCTCAGTTGGCATAAACCGCTGTAGTTTGATTCACTGCAAGGGATCTTCACTGCTAGCTCTATTGACTTCAGTGAAGTTACACTGGCTTACACTGAAGATCTAGCCCATTTAATTTATTGTGATGCAAAATGACAATTTATTATACTGCTTCCACTTTGAAAAGAGATCATTATTACCTACCTGCAGTTTAAATAACAAACAGGTGGATAAGAATTCTGTGTAGAAAAAATACAAACAAAAAGTAGAAACATCTAAGTCTACAGTAAAGGGTTCATATTTACTGGTATGCTCTGCCCGCCTTACAAAGCAGCCATGAACCCATTGTTTTCTGCCACCTTCTGCTGATAGAGTGCTGCAGTGCAGCCAGAGCCTAGTGGTGAATATAGCTCAATGAATGTTGGTAATCACGGGAGTTTAGGGTTTAGAATTTATTAGGGAGAAGTAGCAAAAAGGATTGGGGGGATTTTAGAAAATGTGAAGCTTCTCCTTTTTATGATGTAGGCGTTAATTGGATGACATAGACATCCTTGCTAGGAAACTTAGGCCACCCTGAGATTTATTGACTGACTACAGCATTTATCTAACAAGAGAAAATTATATGCAAAGTAACTGCATGGGTATGCACAGCCCTCATTGTGAAAAGTGCCTAATTTAATATCCTTTGTGTCAGGTTCTGGAGAGAGGCTTGGGGAATTCTTTGACTGCTGTGCTAAGTAGTGTCACATATATAAAACATACCAAGTGCACCGTCCTTACTGATCTGTAAGTCAAGTAGTGCTAGCTGCAGAGCGGGTGAACAGATTCTTATCCAATTTGACTTTGTGCTAGAGTTCTGGTGAGGGATTTTGTGTTCAAGTGCCCCAGCCCATCTGAAACTATACCACTTCCAGTGTGCATACTTGGATGTGGAGACTTAAAATTCATTTTTCATAGGCATTCATGCAAATCAAACTTGACCATTCAACTGTTTGTTGAAAGTGAACACAAAAAGGAATTTGAATACAGATGATATATGAATTTCAAAATGTCAGTGAATACTCACAGAATACTTGCCCCACTCTCATCACTGATCTCATTTGGTTTGTTTTACCCCCAAAGGCATCTCTCATTTTGTTACCATTAGAGATCCTAACACAAGTATGTGGTGAGAGGCTGTACCCTCTGTTTCACTATGGAAAGCAGGAGAGGATGGGATAAACACGTGGGATCCTAGGTGGAAAGAGTCCGACTCCGAGTGAGGAATGTCTTGTAGGCAGAGCATGTGATGGAATGTGTTCTAATGAGCTGCGCTTGAGAAGTTCTGAGACACAAGCACCATGAGTGCTGTAAGATGTTCTGGCTCCCAAAAAAGTGCAAGAATTGTGTCTTGGATCATTCTGGCAGGACTCAAGCAGTGGTTCTAGACCTGACTCTGCCACTGTCTTGCTGAGTAAATCACTTTATCTCTCTGTGTCTCAGTTTACCTATCAGGATAATAAAATTTTCCTACAATGACTGAGAGGGGGTATCATGAAACTTAAAAAAAAACACTTCTTGGCATCCTTATGTAAATAGCACCTTATCAGTGCAAATTATTAATTTCCTTTAAGCCTATTTTTTTTCGTATGTCTTGTCAGTACTCAATGTACTGATTGGTTTTTTAGAAAATAAAAGAAAATTCCATATGACAGTAAAACCCCAAAAGGAAAATATGTAAGTGACAGTCAATGTACAGAAATCTCAAGCCAATTACTTTTAAGAAGTCTACATAGTTTCAGATGCAGCTTGATGCTGTGAAGAAAAGTCACAGACTTTGCACTGATATGGTCTTCAGACTTGAATCATTTGTTTTTTAGAAGGCATTTAACTACAGAGCTTTTTCAGTTTGGGAAAATAATCAAATGCATCATTTTTCTGAAGTATATTTGGCAATAATAAAAAATTAGGCTGTAATGATAGTCTATTTGTCAAACATGAATGAAAAATATATATTTTTTACCAAATATGCCCACTATATGACATTTTATATATGGCTGAGCATAAGGGTGAACAGATACCATGAGCAGAGTGAATATTTTAGTATATGCACAGCACCAGCCCCTTACCAAAAGTCTTGACTGATTCTGAATATTTGCCCCAGGTTCATGTTTGTATAATAGTACAGTAAATGTTCTGTTGGTGGCATCCATTAGAGGGCGACATAACACTACTCTCATATCAAGTGATAATATTCCACTCAGCAGATGGTAGTGGAATAATAACATTCTGAGGGATTATATAAGGACACACACAAATAGCATATTATAATACAGAATAATGTCAGAGAATATCAAGTCTTTTTCCTTTCTCTGTCAAACATCTGCTAGGAATGACTCAGTAAAATGGATTTGTGGCTGACAGTCAAACATAAGCTGATACAACAGCTTGCCAATTTTAGTATTGCCACCCCAAGCATTCAAGCATCAGGACCCCAAAAATCAAGAGACTGACTTAAAAATCATGAGATTTTAATAATACATTTGGGTTCTTTTTATTTGCTTTCTGGTTTTGGAACCTTTAAGGTTCATGTTTTTAAGTTTATCTACACAACCATCAGGTCTAGAAACTTATGTCTGATTTAATGAAAGCTCAGAATCTGGTGTATTTACATGAGTACAGAAAAACATCAAGTATCAAAGGGCTTGTGATAAAATTGTGAGAGTTGCCATCCATGCAAGCTGCAGAACATGGCAGGTGCTTATCTTACACATGGCAGGGAAGTTAGAAGAGGAAAATCAGGGAAGTAGATATGAAAATAGGGAGAAAATTCATGATGCTGTGCATTTTTGCTACATTCACAGTAAAATCTGTGTTCATCGATTAAAATTTCTTTTTGAGTCAAATTCACAAATCTGATGGCATTTCAGGCATATGCACAAATATTTACAAAATGAATATTGGTAGTTTATCATATAAAAACTGAACAAGGCAGAAACTGGCTGTATCTGTTTGTTTCTTTAGAGCTATGTTAATACAACTCAGTGACTTCACTTAAAGTCTGTGTTCTGAAGGCCTTAAATACATCTCCTTTGGTCAAAAAACAGGTCTCCTTGTACCCTGGATGTCCCTGGCCAAAACCGTGGGTGATGGGTTGGTCTCTCTGGCTATTTATATTTGTAAAGGTCCAATCCAGCTCTAAATTCCAAGCAATTCAAGGGCATAAACTAGTTAGGCCACAATCAAACATGTATGAGGTATCCTAGCCAAGGCCCAGTGCACCCTGTTTATAACATTTTCCAGTATAATTGCCATATTTTCTTGAAAAATCCTACCTATTTTTGTCTTGACTACTTAGACATCAAAAAGAGCAGCTTTATAATTAATGTAATTAAAATGCATCCATTTACTTTTCATTATAGAATGGACTTTGACCGAGCTGTTAAGGAGTTATAGGGACAAGTCCTGCTCATCTTATTGGTGCATGTCAAAGCCATTGAATTCAAGTGAATAAGAAGAGAAAGATTTGGCACATAATACAGTACTAATTAATTAAATTACACACTGTTTACTGTAGAAAATATATAATTAACAAATAGTTTCATAATATTTCAACCTAGAAAATTCAAGTATATAAATAATTATCTAAAAATCTGTAGTGATTAAAAAGGTGGAACTCCATTATGATATTTAAAGAACTGTTAAGAACATAGGAATTGCCATACCAGACCACTATCTGAGATAGAATACTGGACTAGATGCTTAAGGGGATGGCATGAGAAGCCTAAATTGGCAGATGTTAATGGTCTGCCCCCCCATATCGGTTTCATCCTAATCTCTAAAAATTGAGATTGGCTTATTCCCTGAAGCACAAGGTTTTATATCCCTTCTAAAATTGTTGTCAATAATGATAACCCTTGATATCCATATAACTATGCTATCTGTTTTGAATCTTGTCACAGCAAGAACAAAGAACAGATGAATTCAGGATGCACAGAACCTGTTACACTGTCCCGTTATTTGCTTTTTAAAGAATGAGGGAAGAGGAACACAGAAAATATCCTATATAAGCAAAAGCGTTCCCAAACTGGAAGACTTGTCAATGAATCAGACACTGCATGAGATATCTGTGTTCAGGGGTCAGGTGATTGTTTTAAACTCTCTAATTCTGTACATTCATCTATAGAAAGGGCTGTGTGGTTTTAGCAGAACTGAAGAGAATAGCCTTAGCATTTTATAGGGGTGGAGTGTGTACATGTGCACATGTGGTGAAGTCATTTGATGCTGTGCTTTGTGAATTATATACTTTCCTCTGTGCTCACCTCTTTACAAGTCATTGTCCTCTTTGGTTTCTACTCTCCAATTACCAAGCAATCTGATATTCCTCAGCTCGTTAATGCCTTCATATGTCAGTTGGATTTTTAAACACCATATTAGATTTGCTGAACAAAGCTCTCCAAGTAAAATGCAAGGAGAGAAGATTTTGCCACATGCTGACATAATCCAGAAAGATAGTACGACAATCATCCAGAAACCTGGGAAAATAAAATATTCACTCAAACAACTTTAACCATTCGTATCATGAGGCATTCAAAGAGTGTCATCCAAAGACAACTGAAAGTCATCCCCTGATTCAGTAGGCTTGGATCAAATTTGAAGAATCGTACCTATTCTGACACTAATTTTTAAGTAGAACACCTCACTGAAGCTAAAGGGGACTTCTGCTTAAAAAACTGATGGCATGATGTGTCCCAAATTAGTACAAATCTGAAATCATTGAATGAACTGGGATTATAATTAGGGAGATATCATTGGTATATCTCAAATTGTCAAGGCAGAGCTAATTTTCAAAACAGAACACTCACTCCTGGCCAAAAATGGTCCTATAGTTACAATATTCCACCTGCATATATGAACCAGAGGTGATTAAGATATAAAAATCAAGAGTACACGAGAGAAAATAGATAGATATAGAAGGTGATGTGTGTCTCAGCTGCTTACACACTACATGTAGTAGTACTCAGGAGGATAGACCTGTATGAAACTTGGTGGTTCCAGGCTGCAGAAGTTCATGAAAATATTGCTGTTTGTTTCAGTCCATATGGGTCACCCCCACCTCACCATCTGAGTATCATTAAAAGTCAGATCCATCTCCCTATTCCCCAAGGCTGCTTTGTACTGCTTTGGTGCCACAATTCAGCCAGGTAGCCGATATAACTAGCTGCCAGGAGATTCTTTAAGATTAAGAAGAATTTCCAGATGGCAGAAAGCCACCTTTGTGACCATTCCCCCGCACCACTTGTATGCACCAGATATAGTCTCAGCATAGCTTAGGATTCAGCCTCTTGTCTTTTTAGTTCAGTCTCAAAGGAATCCTCAGAAAAAGCATAGAATTTTATTTGTTTCCATGCCATAACCACAAATTTTGCGTGGTTTTCCTGCAATCTAATAAATCAGCCCAGGTTTACTTGAGAAGGCCAAGTCTGGAGTTTATGAAGAAAGCAAGAAAATGACTAGCTTTGATTCATTTCAGACTTCATTTCAAACATTTCACACACACACAGGAGTAACCAAACCCGTAATCTCCTAGTATGCATGCAATAATCTTGTGCATTTGCAACTGCATATACGGTCCTTGCAAACTTTCCAAATTGTGGCTGCCGATGATTATCCAAGAAACAGAAGGGAGAAAGTAAGTACCAGACAATACAAATGTAGATTGCAGGTAACTTTTACAGTGCTGCCAAATCTCATTATCTCATTGCAAGTAACGAGATTTTGGGAGGAACTAGGAAAGGAAAGATGGGAATTAGTCACAGCTGGGTCCTTCTTTGGCCATGAGCATCAGGCTAGGTTTTGTAAGCCTTATGGCAGAGGTGAACCTTAAGGAGGGATTTGAAGGAAGACAAGGCAATAGTTCCTGAGATTTTATCTGATTTTTTTGCCAGGCATAAAGGGCAATATAGGAGAGGTGGGAAGTGAAGGTTGGGAATGCTGGTGGAGTGAAGGGAGAGGTTGATGTCAGTATGGGTTATTCAATCAGTTGGGTAGTGTGGGGCTAAGTTATGAAGGGCTTATAAATAAAGGCAGAAAGCTTGTATTTGAAGTGGGAGTGAAGGTGGAGCCAGAACTAAAGAGCCAACATGGTCAGAGAGATAAGCCAAGGTGAGAACTTTAGTAGCAGCATTCTGAATAGAGTTGAAGGAAGGAAGACCGTGATAGTCAGGGCCAGAAAAGAGGAGGTTGCTAAAATAAAAAAGCAATGGGGATCTAGATTTGAGCGTTTTAGCTGAGTGAACAGGTCAGTTTTCAGATATGTTGCATACAAAAAGGCAGCAAGTCTTAAAGATGGTCTGAATACATGGGTCCAGTGAGAGGCCCAAGGCAAAGATGAGACCCATGTGAAAAATACTGTCAGACACAAGAAGATAAAGTTGGTATGCCAGACTACAGCATGATGCCTTTTCTATAAACTGTAAAAAACCTGTACACTATTTTTGAAAGAAAAATCCTAAAACTACTTTATCAGTAATTTCACTTTACTTTCAGAAATTTGAATTTCACAAATTAGCTCTGTTTTAGAAATGTTTACATAGTCCTACGAAATTCATGGTCATGTAAAAATGCGTCATGGACAGACATGCCAAACCCGCAAAAACAAAAACAGAAATTGGGCTTGTTTTTGGCTTAATTGGCTTGTGAGTGGCTTGTTGCTTGTTTGACTTTCAGCTTGTTTCTTGTTGTAGCTTGTTGCTTCTTTTTTTTGACCGGCTCCCGGCAAGCAGGGGCGGGGCAAGCAGGGGTAAGAGGGGGAGAGAGTCAGGGGTGCACAGAGGGCCCATCACAGTCCCATACTGCATGCTAGGGAGATCTAGTCACATAGAGTGTTGGGGTTCTTAGGGATTGGCTTGTTTTGGCCTTGTTTTGAAATTGAATTAGCTTTTTTTTTGGCTTATTGTGAATGTCGGTGTGCTTATTTACCGAGTGAAAGTTGGCAGCTGTGGTCATGGACCATGAAATCTGGTCTTTTGTGTACTTTTACACGATATTATAAGTAAAAGTATACAAAACTACACAGCATTTCTCAAACTGGGGGTTCCGACCCAAAAGGGGATTGCAAGGCTATTGTAGGAGGGTCATGGTATAGCCACCCTTACTTCTGTGCTGCTGCTGGTGGCAGCGCTGCCTTCAGAGCTGGGTACCCAGCCACCAGCCACTGCTCTCTGGCCACCCTGCTCTGAAGGCAGTGCAGAAGTAAGGGTGGCAATACCATGACCCTTCCCACACACACAATAGCCTCACCATCCCCTTTTGGGTCAGAACCCCTAGTTTGAGAAATGCAGAGTCTTAAGGCCTTTACATGTTTATATTTTGCCATTTTTAAATACATATTCATGTTTTTTCACAACACTGTGAAATTTAAGATTTAAATAGCTGAAACCATGAAATTCAAGATTTTTAAAATGCTATAACCATGACATTTATAAAAATGGACCATGAATTTGTTAGGGCCGTCCACATTAGGGGTGAGTGTTCCATGCCATTGCAGTGCCTGTCCACCTTCTTCTTACAACTCTTATTTTCCACATATTCTTTTTTCTCTCTTTAGATTTCATTTTTTCCAAACTTTAGCACCTTGCCAATTGTGGTTAGTTACATTATTTGATACATCTTGGCTGCTCTGGGTTATGGTTTTTGATTTTTTTATACTTTTCTCTGTATGGGTAGTTGAAGAAGTACTGAAAAGATTTGGCATTAGTCCAAACCTTCAGCTAAACCTAACTGTAAATATTTGTTTAATTTAGTGCAGATAAGTACATTGCTACATCCATCTAATCTCACTACCCTAATTCTCTTCCCTGTTTCCATTTAATCCCCAATCCTGTCCCTCCTTCCCATGTCTTTCCAACCACTCCCACCTGATTTCATGCCCAATGCAACTGATCCTTGCTCAATCCCTAATCCTCTTCCCTTTTCCCATTGCTGCCTTCTTCCCCATACCATTTATTGTCTATGAGGCCAGCAAGCATGGCAGTCTTTGTTAGGAACCAGGCTGCCTCTTATTTCCAAATTGTGAGCCTCCCTTAATTAAATCTCACATGGTTTGACATGTTTCTGAAACAACAGACGCCCAGAGCCAAGAAAAGATAGAACTCTCAGGCCTTAAAAACTTTAGAAGGTAGAGACCTTTACAGAAGAAGCCATTGGGAGACAATAGACTTGGTGGTCACAAAGAGGGGTCTAGAGTATCTTGAGAGGAAGGAAAGTGGTTTGTCGCTAGGTCTTGCTGGGGAGGATGTAAAGGGAATAGAGATTTGACCTTTAACGCTGGATATTTTTTGTCAATAGAGTTGGTGGATGGTTATCTCAAGAGAAATAAACTGCAGTTAAGGTTGTCTAGGCTGTGTACTGAAAAGCTTAGTGGGACAAATTCTTTGCCATATTCCTCTCTGTTAGAACCATGAGAGTAGTTTCCACTCCCATTTGACCACTTGAAAGCCCTCTACCTGGAACTGCCCTGATGTATGGTAGTCCTCAGTAGGCATCAGATAAGCATAGTCTGTTCCGATTCCTACCTACCTACCCTCAGCTCTTAGTACATGAGGCCTTTGGGAGCCAAGAAGGGGAAGTGGCGAGATTATGCTGTGCTATGGTACTTACCAGCAGACATACAGCCTGCCCGAGGACCATAGCTAGCTGGCCTAACTTAGAACAGCCTCCAGGCTGCTCTAGCCTGGACTGGTCTGCAGCAGAGAATTCGGCAGCTATAATCAGCTACCTAACAGCCCTGCTTCCCACTGACACTATATCTATGAACACAGTTTAGGAACTGGAATAATTTCTAACTTATTTGCCTATACAACAATAATACTTATATTGAGGAGAAAGAGAGAGACTTGCTTTTCTCTAGAATGTTCCTGATCCATGTTTATCCACCTTCCAATTATGTCCATTTGGGGATATGTAGCCACTTGTTAACGGTTCCCTTTTCCTAGATGCTTAGGTATACATGTTTACCTACTTCAGTATTTCTAAAACTGCTAGTAAAACAACAACCCACCCTCCAATAAAACACATAACAGATTCACAACTGCACTTCTGATGAATGCACTAAGTGTTCAGAACTCCCCTCACAATCCCCTTTTCACCTGCTCAAGTGGCTTGCTGGCAGTGTAATTTTTTGCAGGGTTCCCTAACCACTTAAAGTGTATCGAGAAGCTGATTGAAGAGCTCTCACAGGGAACACAAAGACTATACAAATGGGCCATAAGCCTTGTGATGAGGTCATTTACAGCTAGTGTATACTATAGAAGTTATAGAATTAGATCAGGGAATTTTTTTAATGTAAGCAAGGTCTTTGTCCTCCTCTCTCTCTCTTTCTCTTTCTCTCTCTGCCTTGGTTCCTAATAAATAGCCTGATCCTGAGGCCATTGAAGCCAATGGCAAATCTCCTAGCAACTTTAATGATACAAAGTCAGGCACATTTATGCAGTATCACCAAACCAAGTGTTAAAATTTCATGAGTCAGTCCCCCCAAAAGTCATGAAATTGGCTTCAAAATCATGAGTGTTATAAAAAACACCATAATACCTGTGATGTTCTTTTTCTTTGCCTTATGGTTTTTGAGCCTTCAGGGTGTACTCTCGCCATGTTTTCAAGATTTTCTCTGCAACCATGAGTACTAGAAAGTTAGGTTTTTTTTTTAATGAAAGCTGAGATTTTCACAGTCTCCTGACTCTAATTGCTGGGGCTCTCAGAAGATTGGTAAATATCACAAAGCTCGAGATAAAATGTAAAGACCTGATAACAGTCATTTGAGCTGTGCCTTTTTTTTAATCAGGGTAGGTGGTTCTAGATGGGTCTGGGTTACTTGTATGTTCTTTTGATGCTGCATCCAAGAATACATACTTTAAAACTTGCCCATTGCTCTATTGCTTACAGAAGCAGTGCTACTGAGGGCTTGAGTGGGACTTAACTGGAGCATGGGCCATATATTGTTCCACTATGAAGCTGGCCTCTCTGAGGAGGCTCTGGGCCCTTCTAGTAATAGAAGAGCCCAGAGCCTCCTCAGAGAGGAGGAAACAAACAAACAAAAAACTGTATATCTATTTGTACTGACTGCAAACAGTTTTGGTTTTTGATGAATCCCATGTACTAATGAGTCTGCAAGCAAGCGAAGTATGCAAGTGGGCATGCAATCCACTCATTGAATTAAGATATACCAATGAAATGTGCAGCTTTCTTCCACTCCGCCCGCAAGATGCCATCTTTAAAACTATTAAGGTTTCCCATGAGGATACTTTTCTGTGTTTTAGAGAAGAATCAGAGAGACAAAGGTTGAGAAAACTGTATGTAACTTAACAGCCCCTGTTCCCACCCCATTCCTGAATTGTTATTGTTTGACATTTCGTATTGGCTGCTTGCTGCTTTTACCTTTGTTCTACTTATTATGTATGTTAATAGACCCATACAAGTTTAAGTCCTGATTCAGCAAATCATTTAAGCACATGCTTGAATCAAATTGATGTCAGTGGGTCTTACACACGTTTTTAGCATGTTTAGCCAAATTGGGGCCTTAATGCCTGCAGGTATGTTGGACATGGGACTTTTAAGATCTTATGAAAACAGGCAGACTGCTTAAGTGCTATGTTTCACTCTATATGCATCCGAAGAAGTGGGTTGTAGCCCACGAAAGCTTATGCTCTAATAAATTTGTTAGTCTCTAAGGTGCCACAAGTACTCCTGTTCTTTTTGCGGATACAGACTAACACGGCTGCTACTCTGAAACAATTCGTAATACTGCTTGGAAACAACCCTTTCCTTTCCTCTCTTTATTTCCTGTGGATTTGCTGCTACACCTCTACTCTGATGTAACGCGCCCCGATATAACATGAATTTGGATATAACGCAGTAAAGCAGCACTCCAGGGGGGTGGGGCTGCGCGCTCCGGCAGATCAAAGCAAGTTCAATATAACGCAGTTTCACCTATAATGCGGTAAGATTTTTTGGCTCCCGAGGACAGCGTTATATCGGGGTAGAGGTGTATTAATTTTGTATTGGTAAAATATGAGAAAATCCTTGGGGGTAAATCCTTGGTGATACTGCAGCAGCTTTGAACTATTCCAGTATCCCAAAACTGCTATAAAGACAGTGTGTGGTCTCAAGTTCAGCAGAGCTGCCCTAGTGTTTCCTACTCCAGACCTTCATACTCAGTGAAGGACTTTTAGCCACAGAAGAAGGAGCATGGCCATGGTTGTCCCTACATCCCAGGCACCTCCACCTACCAGCCCAGCCCCTGGATCTGTCGAGGCTGCTCTTATTTGTGCCAGGAGGCTGAACTAGACTTGTGCTGAGCTACTGAAGGAATCTGAGGCACCATTGCAGCCCCAAGCTATGATGAGTGTTGCTTGGCTGCAAAACAGGAACTGTTCCTTTGTATACAACATCACATACTATGCCCAACAAATCATCTTTTTTTTATACTCCTCTCATTCCCACCTCCATAAATCCTTCATTTTTCTACATTCTCCAGCTAAGTGTCTAGGTATCTAAACTTCATGTATACCATGTTTGCTACTATAGCTTTAATTGACAATCCAGCTGGAGAAAACTGCTCATCGGGGCCTTTTAAAACTGGTCAGCTATCGTCCATGGCACTCTTGATTGTGTCCTTTAAGCTCACCAGGAATACTGATTCTTACGAAGACATAAAAACTGGCGCCTATGGAGCAACAGAAATGTAAAGTCTTGCACATGGTGGATTCAGTAGCACTGATGAAAAATAATAACATGTTGAGAACATGATCACTGCACCATGCTCTCATTCTGAATGCTGAAAACATAATAAAATGCTGTTCTCTCCTTTCCCTTGTCTCATCAGAGAATAAAGTAACTCAAAACCTTGACTTAATACATTGAGCTATGATATAAATAGGGATCACCTGCAGTCCAGTTTACAGAAGCCTTTGGTAGAAAATAATTATAATAATAAAAAATAAGCTGCCCCTTTCCATCTGAGCATGATGCCATCACAACAGTTTAGTTCAATATGGGATCAGAATGCTGTGTAGTGTATATCAGGAGCATTTGCTCCTGGTTGTTGGATGAGAACTTAATGGGTGAACAGCAGTGAGTTTATTCACCAGAAATATGAAATGCTAATGAACAGCTTGCTATAGTTCCAGTCCTGGCTTCCATCGTTAACCTGATTAGGCCAGAATTATCTGCAATGTTCTTGGATGTTCTTTCACTAGTATTAGAAGGTCATTAAACAATGGGCATATATTTCACAAGCTCCTGTGGGGTTTCTTTTAATTTCAAACAGGTAGAGTGGGATTTCATGTTTCATTTTGAAATGCTAATTTTTGTATATGAGTTGGCAGATTCTCAACTTCCAGCAGCGAGAGCCTGGGTTGAATAGATTTTATTACAAATGTTTTCACTGTTTTAATTTTTTTTTATCGTAACCAATGTATTTAACACAAAACAAAACTTTTACAATGTACATATTTTAAAGGTCTCTTGCATATAGTCTGTTTTTCATTCCTGAGACTGGATATTTTCCATTTATTATATGGGAAAGCATCAGTCACTGCATCAAATTTATTTCTGGTTATTCGGTGTTGATTATAAAGGTTTGATTGTTAACACAATAATAGAATGGCAAGAGGCTGAACCTCACAATCAGATTCAAAATATTGGTAGGGTAATTAGGAAAGAAAATATTTGGATTTCATATGTAGGGCCAGCTTGTAGCACCCCTTATTTTCATTGGTGAGCAGTTACTTACATAAGTAGACCCAGTGAAGTCACAAATGTTTGTTAGGAGCTCACAATCTGAGCCTTAATAAAGATACAGTGGCAAAAACTATTTTTGTTCAGTTTATTAATAAAGATCCTTGGGTTTTGTTCTATGTAGCCAGGGCCGGCTCTAGGCACCAGCCCTCCAAGCACGTGCTTGGGGCGGCACTTTCTAAGAGGCGGCACTCCGGCCCCCCTTTTTTATTTTTATTTTTTATTTTTTTGCTTGGGGCAACATTGCTGGGAGCCGGCCCTGGCCCAGCCACTCGCCCTGCCAGCGCGAGCTGGGATCCACGCCCCCTGCCCAGCCCGGCGGCGCCCTGTACAGCGCTGCCCTGGGGAGACTCGGCGCGGAAGCGGCAGCAGGACCCTATCTCCCTCCCTGCATCCCGGGCGCCGCTTCCCTTCCCCCCCCCAAGCCCCTCTTGCGGCCGCTGCAGCCCGGAGTGTGTGAGGAGCGGGGGGGGGGGGGGGGGGGAAGGGAAGCGGAGCCCGGGATGCAGGGAGGGAGATGGGGTCCTACTGCCGCGCCGAGTCTTCCCTTCCCTTCCCTTCCCCCCCGCCACTCCTCACACACTCCGGGAGCCCCTCTAGCCACCGCTGCAGCCCGGGCTCCCAGAGTCAGGGCCGCCCGGGGGGGGGGGGGGGCAAGTGGGGCAATTTGCCCCAGGCCCCGGGTATGTCCAAGGCTCCCCCTGCCTCCGTCTTCCCCCATCCCCCGGCATCTCAGCCGGTAAGGGGGCGGGGCTGCAAGCTGCGGCCCAGCGGCGGGAACTCAGGCCCCGCTGGAGACACCAGGCGGCTGCAGCGATGTAAGCGGCATGGTAAGGGGCCAGGGCACCCCCGACCCCATCCCCCACAACCCTGACCCCCAGCTCCGAGCCCAGCCCCTCTGAGCCGGGCACCCCTGACCCAATCCCCCACAGCCCTGACCCCCAGCTCCCAGCCCAGCCCCTCTGAGCCGGGCACCCCGACCCAATCCCCCACAACCCTGACCCCCAGCTCCGAGCCTAGCCCCTCTGAGCCGGGCACCCCCGACCCAATCCCCCACAGCCCTGACCCCCAGCTCCGAGCCTAGCCCCTCTGAGCCGGGCACCTCCCGACCCCATCCTCCCCACAGCCCTGACCCCCAGCGCCGAGCCCAGCCCCTCTGAGCCGGACAACCCCCGACCCCATCTCCCCACAGCCCTGAGCCCAGCCCCTGTGAGGCGGGTACCCCCCAACCCAGAGCCCAGCTCCCCACCCAGCCCTGGGCAACAGCAGCACCACCCCCAGGCAGCGACAGCCCATTGGCACCAACCATCACCCAGCAACAGCCCATTATGTAATTGCAAATGTATACATACCATTAAAGCATTTAATGTTTTTAAATAATGTATTTAGTGTATTTTCAAATTATTACAAATTAATTTTTGAATCTATTTCACTAGTTATTTTTTACATTTCCAAATACATGTTACTATAGTATTGCAACTTTTTTTTATGGAAGGGGCCCCCGAAATTGCTTTGCCCCAGGCCCCCTGAATTCTCTGGGCAGCGCTGCCCAGAGTGTGTGAGGAGCCAGGGAGGGAGGGAAGTGGCGTCCCCTGGAGCCAAGCCCGGGCTGCGGCGGCGGCGAGAGGGGCTCCCGGGGTGTGTGAAGAGGTGAGCGGCCGGCTGGGCTCGTCGGTGCTGAGCAGGTAGCCCTGCAGCCGGAGATCCTCGCCTTCCCGCCCGCCGGGGCTGGGCCAGGGCACGGTGAGGCTGAAGAGCAGCAGGTCCGGGGGGCTCTCCAGGTCCTCGGCTGCCAGCATGTCAGGGGTGAGGGCGGTGAGCACAAACTGATCCACCTTGGCCACCAGCAGCGCCGCGAAGCCCAGGGAGGGGGCTGTGTTCTCCGCGCTGCCCCGCAGCCGCACTGCCACCTGGAAGTACTCCCACTCCGCGCCGCCCAGCAGCTCCACCTGCGTGGGTTCAGAGTCACGGCTGGGCCAGGGCTTGGCCACCATGTGCTGGTAGCGGATCCCACGTTTAGGGGGGAGCCCAGTGCTGGGGTGGCAGGGGGTGCAGGGGGGGAAGAGAGAGCCAGGTGCTGGGGTGGCAGGGGGTGCGGGTGGGGGGGGCACTGGTGGGCTGGGGGGGGGGGCAAAAATTTTTTTGCTTGGGGCGGCAAAAAACCTAGAGCCGGCCCTGTATGTAGCTTTATTTTTCCTTCTTGTAACCTATAACATATTCTGTCTAGATGCTTCATGTCTCTGCCTCCAGTGCACGCATTGCATGGGAATGTTTCTAAATGTACTGAACAAAGTTACTTTATAAATTCTAAAGCAGGGCATTGCATCACTAAGGTTCTCCCCACCATACAATCAAATCTCAGCTTTTATTTTTGTTTGACCATGGTCACCCTAATATTCTCAGTGATAAAAGAATATTTTTATCCTATTTTTGTGCTCTTTAACTTTTTTTGCAAACAAATGTTACTCTAGATACATGGAAATCAAAAATTCCTCCAGCGGACTTCCTCGTGGGTAGGCTGGTGCAGCTGTGGGGAGGTGCACTGCTGAATTTATCCGGTGAAATATGTTAAATATTTAGCGAAGTGGGAAATTAGATGTATTCATTAATCTATTGAGGTATGGTGTCAGAATTGTTAGAAATCTGTCTAATGCATCGAATCAGTTTGCTCCAAAATATAAATTGCTCTCCTTGAGTCCTGATATTTATATTCACAATATGTTGTGGTACTGCAAGAATTGGTCATCATACTGTAGTTAAGATTACTGGCCCAGATAATACTCACCCATGGAAAAACAAAGTGAATTTTGGGATGTGGGGGTGGGGTTTGCCTTCCCATTAAATTAGCGTTTGGGCCTCTGAAACCTGTGGATCTGTGTGAGGCCCCTTGTTCCCCTATAGCAGTTGTGGGCAACCTGTGGCCCATGGGCCTCTTGCAGCCCATCAGGGTAATCCGCTGGCAGGTCTCAAGACAGTGTTTACATTGACTGTCTGCAGGCACGGCCGTCCACAGCTCCCAGTGGCCGTGGTTCACGGTTCATGGCCAATGGGAGCTGCAGGAAGCGACGGCCGGCCCACGCTGCTTCCTGCAGCTCCCACTAGCTGGGAACGGTGAACCGCGGCCACCGGGAGCTGCAGGAGGCCGTGCCAATGTAAACACTGTCTCGCGGCCCGCCAGCAGATTAACCTGATGGGCCACAGGTTGCCCACCACTGCCCTGTAGCTTTCTTTTTTCTTGTGTATGTTTCTAGACCTCCTGGTTGTGAAAGTAATATTGTAAATGTGAAACAATTGATGCAATTTTTCTTCCTGAATCTGCAGACAGCCTGAGACAATAGCTCTGAGGGACATGACCAGCCCCATTCACTCAACAAGCTCAGGAATTTAATGTTTACACTTTAAATATCAACATTATTAACAATTGTACTGCATTTCATTTTAGGAAAAATATTCACTCCCCAATCCCAAACACCCTCCTACACCTCCCAGGTGACAAAAGTCCCCTGGCCAGTTGCCAAAACCTTCACTTTCCAACCTGACAATGTCTACAATGCTTTTATATGTTTTCAGTAAAAAACAAAATCTGCAGCATGTTTTATATTAAAAATGTGGGGGGGGGAGGTATCAGTAAAATAAATAGATGTAATATCAAGTTAAATAACATGACAAATTCTGTATTAACTGTTATTAAATAACAAGGAATTCTGTGTGCCCTGTATCATTTTCATATTTAATTCATTACAAATCATAATTATTATTTGAAGCTCTAGTGCACTGGAGTGTCACAAAATCCAGAGGCTTTGCTGCAAAATTTAAGGTGAGATTTTTGCCCACTAGGTGTTCATTGGAGCAAAAATCTTCTCAGACAGATTCTGCCAGGTGCTCAGTAGTGTCTTACTCCACAGGCAGCTCTATTGATTTCAGTTCGACTATTTGTGAGCTAAGGAATTTTTGTAAGGGTGCTAGAATCTGGCCCCGTTTGAGGAAATGTCCATAATATTTCCAGTCTAGTTTGTTTTCCAAATAGTGTGAGCACTGTGATTCTCTAAAGATGGGGAGTTTCCAGAGGGAATTAAGTGAAGGCTTCTGAAATAAAGGCTGCCCGAATAAATGGCTTAAAAAGGGAACCAATCCAGACCACTCAAGGCTTCTGAGTATGGTAATCATACTGAACTTCACACCCATTTCTGAGCTTCTGTTAAGATGCCTGGAAATAATAAGTGTTCTGCTGTGGACTCTGAATAATATACAGTGGATCTGTCGTGTGACAGTTTGCAAATGATGTGATATCGTGAACAGCGACCTCATGTAATCAAAAGACAGTAGTCCAGGTTCAGCGTCAGTTTTATCATGCCAGACACACAAACTAAAACCACTGTTTCATGCTGCTTGTGCACAGCCACTGCTGCCATATGGAATACTGCTCTGCTGAACACTGACTAATTGGAATACAGCAATGTAGGCGTGGCTATCCTAAATATGGCTGCAAAGCTCAGACTGTAATTTTCCCTGAGTTCCGAGTGTTAGGATTTTGACTTTTACCCCTCTCTACTCTGAGATAGATTTCGTTGTCTAAAATACAGATCTGTGAATTTACAATACACAGCTCTACTTCTTTACATTGGCTAAGGTATGAGGGAGTATAATCGAGTGGGTAATATTACCATCAGAACTGGATTTCATTGCCAGCACTGCCAGAGACTTGAGGAATGTAACTTTGCTGTCTGATCTCTGTTTCATAGTTTCTCCATCAGTAAAAAGGGAATATTATTATATAATGGATGGGGGTGTTGGGAAGCATAATTATTAATGTTTGTAAGGTACTTTGAGATCCTTGGTTGAAAGTCATTTAGAGATGGAAAGTACTACTTTGGGCTCTTTGGGGCAGGGGAGTTTGCACAGAGTCTAACACTAATATTATTGTGTACAGCATATTGGCGCCTCCAGCCATGGACCAGGAGCCCCATTGTGCTAGGCACTTTGCAAACACAGAACGGAAGATGGTTCCTGCCCCAAAGAACTTTCAGTCTAAGTATAAGACAAGAGGCAACAGGTGGATACAGACAGTGGAGCATAAGGAAACAATGAAACAAAATCAGTCATCATGATTGGCAGACTTCTTAGCTCACCAGCTCCCTAAATGGGGCCTTGGTCCATGAATGGTGCTCCTAGGCACTATACCAATACAGATAATATTCTCTTGAAGGTTGCTCCTTGATCCTTGGGAGCAAGTGACTGATAGGGCTGAGCTGAGCTGAGTGATTAGGAGACACAAGCCAAACGTTTCAATTCTTAGCGCCTAAAGGTAGGCTTTTTTACATTTAGGCTCCTAAATATATTTATCCTTATTTTTCAGAGGTCCTGAGACCCAGTAGTTCACCTTTACTTCATTTGGATTTCTGGGTTCTCAATACTTCTGAAAATAAGTGACCTCATTTTGGTCAGTAAAATACAGATTTAAAAGCTGAACTTTTAAGCACCAAGGTTTGAAAATATTGGCCATTGGCTGCTCAGTGGTTTGAGCATTGACCTGCTAAACCCAGGGTTGTGAGTTCAATCCTTGAGGGGGCCCACTTAGGGATCTGGGGCAAAAATCAGTACTTGGTCCTGCTAGTGAAGGCAGGGGGCTGGACTCGATGACCTTTCAGGGTCCCTTCCAGTTCTATGAGATAGGTATATCTCCATATTATTATTATTTTTTATTTTTCAAATACATGTGGTTTAGCAGCTTAAAAGCCTGTAAATGGAATTCCTCAAAGTACCAGTGATTGTGTTATTGGTGCAAGTTTTGGAGCGAATCTATAGAAAAGTAACATTTCATATGAATGGTACCAAAGAGGTACTCAGGAAAAAGGTGGTCTCAGTCCTGAGGTGTACATTTGCTTTGAAATTATATATACATTTTATTTTTATGGAGATCATTACATTTTGTGTCTTTGTAATGCTATGTTTAAATAAATAAAATTAAGTAAATAGAAATGATTTTGAATTCCCAGACAAGGGTTAGTCCCAGAACCCTTAATCAGGGGGAAAAACCTCCCATTGATCCCAAGTTCTAAGATCTATTTTTAGTATATTGGTTAATTGATTACAGTATAGATGTCTGATTTAAATTCTGAACATTTAATAGAGTTGATCTTTGATTTTAAATTTTTTAAAATTTTTGATAGAATCTTTAATTTAACGAAAAAAATTGGGGAAAAATATCCCAAACATTTCAGATTTTTTACACCCATTTTTATACCAACTCTGATATTTAATTATAATTCTTATTATCAGTGACGGAGATCAGTGTCAATGGTAATTAGTTTGTGTGATCATAAGATATCAAAGGTTTATAAAATTTTTGTGTGCCTGCTTAATTTCCTATTTCAGAAGTAATCTTAGAAGTCCCTTTGTGATGTAACAGTTTCTATTACTTGGCCAGATTCCACTCTCACTTATTTTTTGTTAAAGTCAATTGGTTTTGGCAGCAATCTGTGGCAAATTTATATTTCCCATGATCTGTTTCTGATAAGAGATCTGTCCTTCAGGTCATCTTAGTTTGATGATCTGTTTGTACATTTAGTTAACTTACTTAGTTCAGGTTCAGCGGTTTGAGTTTGCTTATGCTTATATATCTGATGGGTCTAGAGACTTCACTCTCTCTAACCCCATTGCTTCATAAAAAGGATATGTTGTCAAACCTGTATTTCCCACAATGCATGGCTGATTAGTGGGGATAATTGATCTGGCCATTTAGGCAGCTGTGGTTGATAGTCCATTTGTGGCTCCCACATTTAGTTCAGTGGTTTTAATAAAACTACAAAGAGTGTAAAGCTAGGACAGATCTTGACCTCAAATGTCTTGAAAAGAATGAGCACCTTCCTACTAACTCTCACACACATAATAATGCACATAAGAATATTACATATTCTTCTGGAGCTTTTTTCCACATATGGGATAATTAGGTCCAATAATATATACTTGTGATCTCATCCTGACTTCAGTGGGCATTTTAACTGAATAGGACCATAGGATCAGACCCTTCAAGTATTATAAAAGAATTACAAGATGGGTAGAGTAAATGTATCTATTCTCTTATCTCTAATGAGATTCTGTTGTTAATAATAAGCCATATTTCCTCTCAATTTCTCCCTCTCCCATAGTAATTAAGGATTCCATTCTGTCATAAATATATATGCATAACTCCCATTAGTAATATACATGTACAGTATAAAGCAGGGTAATCCCCCTAAAAGAAGAAAGTATTTGCATATTGTTAAGGAGAAGGTGGTAGATCCATAAAGCGGGATCCACACTGGATTAGATTTAATATCTAAATCAAAGTTGCTAGTGCAAAGAAGAATAATTTATAGCCAAAGAAGTTTATTATTATTGTTATTGTTATTTGTATTACTGTAGCGCCTACAAGCTGTAATCATGGACCAGGACTCCATTGTGCTAGGTGCTGTACAAACAACAAAAAGGAAGCCTCTTCCCCAAAGAGCTTACAACCTAAACATAAGACAAGAAACAACAGATGAATGCAGACAGATGGGGCAAGGAAACCATGAGACAATACTGGTCAGCATACCAGCAACCTAACCCTTGTCACAAGGTTTTGCTGAAAATAGACAATGTTATGAAACAACTGTGAAATAAATGGTGTAACATGACCAAGCCAAAATGAAAGCTATCTGCGGGTGGAATTCACCACTGTGCAGAAAGCGAACACAAAACAACCCCCTCCAGATTTAAGTATTACATAGACTTTGTGCTGATGCTCTGCCCCAGGGCAAATTTCACACTAAGAATATTTCTTATTTTGTATATTATAGTAGCACCAAGAGACCCCAATAGAAATTTGAGCCCATTTTTGCTAGGCTTTGCATATACACATAGGAAGAGAAAGTCCCTGCAACAGAGATCTTACAGTGTAAGCATATAAACATGGGGGGGGGACGGGACGCAGAGACAGATGGGAAGGCTTGGAGATTAGTAATTTGCCCAGAATCACACATGGAGTCTATGAAAGATCTGAGAATGGAGCATATCTCCTGAGTCCCATCTCCTTATGGCTTTAGCCACAAGACCATCCTACCTCCCAGATACAAACTCTGTAACACCACAGCTATTGTAATAACTTTTTTAAATGTATGATCACAGTATAGTACACTGGTAGGGTGCCTGATTCTCAATGCCTAGGGGGTGATGCTTAAATAGTCAAGATGATCCTGTAGCTATTTAAAAAGGGATAAAAAACAAAAAAAGATAAAGAAGAGAGGTGTATTGCAGACTTGTCGATTTATCTGCATGATGCAAAGTTTGAATTCACTTAGACAAATACCCAACTACAGGGGACCTTTCAACTAGTTGTACCCTCATATCAAGCCTCTGTTGTTGCTTAAAATAAAATGACTATTCAATAAAACTCAGCAAAATGCCTCAAGGCAACTCACCTTTGAAAAACAAACTAAACCCATCAGATAAAACCGTCAGGGCTTGGGCTTTATCTAATGCTGCACACTTTTATAAATTGATTCACTTTTCTGCCAACCCAACATGTCCATGAAATAGCCTGGCTGCTGCTACAAGTGCAATTATTATTCCGCCTGAGGTGATTTGTGTGGTCTTAAAGCCCAGCAAACATCCTTTTATACTCAAATAGATTGGAGATAGAGTAGACACTTCAGGCAGACAGTGATTGGCAGACTCCCCATAACATGACAGTTGCAGACCTGCCCCATGGCCTGATGGGAGTCTGCATCATTGTGCTGGGGTTGGGCAGATTCATAGTGATGGGTCTGGTGAGTGTCATCCTGATGCCAAAGCCTGCTCCATCATGAAAAATGATAACCCCGATTCATGCAAATCCAAAAGCAGAGAAATCTTAAACACAGCAGAATAGGTGTCAGTCCAATTTAGTTATTAAGCTTGTAGGGAATTTTGCACATACCGAAATCACAGATCTATTTTCTAATATATATGTGATACTGTGACTTTATACTTACAAGGCATTGTTTGGTATTATAACAGCCCATGCTAGCTCTGCTAGAGTTGAAGGCCTGTCAGCATTTTCCAGCTAAATCTGGACCTTTTTTTAGTTCACTTTTGTAACCCAAGGATCTCTTGATGCCAACTGACAGAGGGCATAAGGGGTGCATAAAGGTTACAGGGATCCTCTAGGTCTGGTATTTCTATTCTACTTCACACAAAGGGGTCCTGTGAGGTCTGTAATAAAAGCCTGTGTCACAAAGATCATCAATATCTTTGTGAAACACATGTACAGACGTTGTGTAAGGTGTTATGTATATACACTGAAAATAATGTTCTTAAGGTCTGTGTCTAGCGACTGGTCACCAGCAAAGGTGAAAACCAGGTTTGCTGTCAGGCAAGAAAGGTCTATCTATCTGTCTGCTTACATGCAAATTAAATATTGTAAGGTTCACAATGGGCCTCCCCTCACAAGTCCAAGCCAAATGCTAATGAGGTACTGTGAAATCTTCAAAGAGAGAAAGTTAACAGGAAGAGGCAAACAGCAAGAGTTATCCTGTTTATGGGTAATACAATGAGTTTTTGAAACTATAACTGTGGTAAAGATGAATCCTTCAATCTGTGAAGACACGCAGTCAGTGGGCTTGATCTTATGAGAAGGGGTCTCAGTCAAACTGGTAGAAAATGCTGGGGAAAGAACTTTCTTATAGGAGGTAGGGGAAGGCCCTGTTAGTTACATTTAATTTCTAGACAGCATGTTATGATTTCATTTTATATATAACCATTTATTTCCAGTATTCTTACTGACTTTCATTCAAAACTCTCTGTTCTTTAATAATTAACATATCCCTGGTTTCACTATAAATATATCTAAGTGCTGTGTGTTGAACAGAGCAGAATTCTAAGATCTAACTAATAAGCTGTGTGTACTGTTCCTTTGGGAGCAGGAGGCCAGCTAATTCTGTGAGTGTTCAGTTGATAAGGGTCTGGACACGGTGGGAAACTGTGAGGATTCGGAGGTTCGTGTGTGCCTATCGCTAACCTGCGCATCGAGAGGTGGATCTGGAAGGCAGTACTTATGTTGCCAGAGGGTGGTGGTTTCCAGGAACTGACCCAGAGCAGGCACAGACAAGACTTCCACAATCTAAGGCAACATTTCTCAAATGCGGCCACCATGGCTGCATGTGGCCACCAGGGGCTTTTCTTGCAGCCACAGCCTCCCGGGCAGTGATTTGAGGGTGGGGGCAAAGCAGTGGCCCCTCCCCAGGGGCCACCAGCAGTGGATGGGCCCTGACCCCCTCTTGAGACACACAAGCTGGAGGAGCATGCAGGCAGTGAGTTCTCCACCTTCCTGGGGGTGGTGGGGTAGGGCTTCAGCCCTGGGGTGGTGGGCGGCAGGCTCCAGCCACAGAGCTTCGGGCTCTGTCCCCAGGCCCTGTCTCCTGTGTGTGGGGCTTTGGGCTCCATTCCCTGGTGGCGCAGTGGCAGGCTCTGGCCCCGAGCTTACCTCCCCATCACATTTGGACCCCACTGCCTCCCCCAGTGCCCCATCATCCCTGCCACCCTCTGCCTCTGTACCCACCTCCCCATCCAGGGCTTAATTTGTCCCCGGACTTGCCAGGGCTGAGTAAGTCTGCTGTGAAAAGTGATATTAACAAACATACAAATATCACTTTTCACAGCAGATTTACTTATAGCTAGCAAATCTAAAACAAAACAAAACAAAAAACCCCCAAAATCAAAAGAAACAACAAGAAAAAAAGACAAGAATGTTCAAAGCACCTTATTTGTGTTTCTATTCTGTTTTGATCCAGAAAAGAATAAAGACAACTATACATTATTTTTATTTTTGAGTCTGCAAAAAAAAAAAAAACCCTACATAAATAAATTACAGTAATTTGGACATGTATATGTGCATATTTATTTGTTTTTCCAAAAGTTAATTAAGTATTTTAGGAAAAATTGTCAGAGGCATCACCAAACTCTGAGGCCACCAAAAATTTGTGGTGAGAACCCCTGATCTAAGGGCAGGTGATGGTGGCGTACCTCACAGCTCTGAGTACCTGTGGAAAGCATAACAATTTCAGACAGCAAAAGCTTGGTTATCAGCCTGATTCCAGGTGGGCAAGCTCAAAGTCAGAGACCTGGATTCTACTCCTGGGTTGGCCACTGACTCACTGTGTGACCTTAGAGGTAAGGTGGTGCTAATAATAATTATCTTATTTACCTATCTCAGCCAGGTGTTGTAAGGAATAGATATACAATATTCTCAAAGCATTAAGGATATTAAAAGAAAGGAGAAAATAATGGTAAAACCAAAAAAATTGGCAGGGGAACTAGGAGGCAGGTGTATACCTAAAACCACTTAATTCTGTGTTTGTTTTAAACTGACTGGATTTCAAGTCGATAGCATCCATTTAACTAATTTCTCAAAGAAAGAGTGAAAACCTAATGCAATAACCCAACGAGATAGAGATAGATATAAATACACCATCTTTGTAATATGATTACAAGGTTTTAATTGAATTACCCTCCCTTCTAATGTACAGCATTAATCAACTTGCCAAGCTGGGCTGTGGGGTGGGAAAAGCAAATTGCCTTCCTCTGAATGTCCAGGGTGAATTCAGTGGTGTAAGGTGCTGGAGGTGTCAGTCAAGCTAGTTGCTCTCCCTAAAAGCAAGGAAAATTAATTTCTTTGGGGCCATCCCATGTCATCGTGCGCTGGATAAGACCTCCACCTTTAACTGAATATATTATTTCCTTCATAGTGCATGACTTCAGAGTACTGAATAGACCTGGCTGAAAATTTTCTATCAACTTTTTTTAATGGAAAATGAACACTTCTTCAAAATGGAAATTTGAGAAATGTCAATTTTCTGTTTTTTTGTTTTTGTTTTTTGTTTTTTGTTTAGTTTTCCCAGGAAAAAGATGTGTTTTCAGCAACCACAACTGAAAATAATGCATGTTGTTCCGGTAAACCTTTTTGGTTTTACCAAATAGTTTTACTCAACCAGACAAACTTTTTCAGTTTGCCACCACTGAAAATTGAAAAATAAACAATTTTGACAAAACATTGTTGTTTTCTTGTTTTCATCAACATTTGTTGTGCTCAAAACAAAATCATTTCCTGATCAGCTATAATACTGAGTGATATTTAAGTCTGTTGCAATCATAATATCATAGAACTGGAAGGGACCTCGAGAGGTCATCTAGTCCAGTCCCCTCCACTCAAGGCAGGACCAAGTATTATCTTGACCATCCCTGACAGGTGTTTGTCCAACCTGTTCTTAAAAATCCCCAATGATGGAGATTACACAACCTCCCTAGGCAATTTATACCAGTGCTTAACCATTCTGACAATTAGGAAGTTTTTCCTAATGTCCGACCTAAACCACCCTTGCTGCAATTTAAGCCCATTGCTTCTTGTCTATCCTCAGAGGTTAAGAAAAACAATTTTTTCTCTCTCCTCCTTGTAACAACCTTTTATGTACTTGAAAACTGTTATCATGTCCCCTTTCAGTCTTCTCTTCTCCAGATTAAACAAACCCAATTTTTTCAATCTTCCCTCATAGATCATGTTTTCTAGACCTTTAATCATTTTTGTAGCTCTTCTCTGGATGTTCTCCAATTTGTCCACATCTTTCCTGAAATGTGGCACCCAGAACTGGACACAATATTCCAGTTGAGGCCTAATCATCGCGGAGTAGAGCGGAAGAATTACTTCTCATGTTTTGCATACAGTACTCCTGCTAATACATCCCAGAATTATGTTTGCTTTTTTTGCAACAGCATTACACTGTTGACTCATATTTAGCTTGTAATCCAGTATGACCCCTAGATCCCTTTCTGCAGTACTCCTTCCTAGGCAGTGATTTACCATATTGTGTGTGTGCATCTGATTGTTCCTTCCTAAGTGAAGTACTTTGCATTTGTCCTTATTGAATTTCATCCTATTTACTTCAGACCAGTTCTTCAGTTTGTCCAGATCATTTTGAATTTTAATCCTATCTTCCAAAGCACTTGCAACCCCTCGCAGCTTGGCATTGTCTGCAAACTTTATAAGAGTATGCTCTATGCCAGTAGCTAAATCATTGATGAAGATATTGAACAGAACTGTTGTGTATGTGTTTGTATATATCTATCTATTGATCTAGATTTGATATAAATTAGGGCTGTCAAGCGATTAAAAAAATTATTTGTGATTAATCGCACTGTTAATAGAATACCATTTATTTAAATATTTCTGGATGTTTTCTACATTTTCAAATACATTGATTTCAATTACAGCACAGAATACAATGTGTACAGTTCTCACTTTATATTTATTTTTTATTACAAATATTTGCACTGTAAAAAAAACAAAATAAATAGTATTTTTCAATTCACCTCATACAAGTACTGTAGTGCAAACTCTTTATCATGAAAGTTGAACTTAAAAATGTAGAATTATGTTTAAAAAACCCTGCATTAAAAATTAAACAATGTAGAATTTTAGAGCCTGCAAGTCAATTCAGTCTTACTTCTTGTTCAGCCAATAGCTCAGACAAACAAGTTTGTTTACATTTGCAGGAGATAATGCTGCCTGCTTCTGGTTTACAATGTTACCTGAAGGTGAGAACAGGCATCCTCATGGCACTGTTGTAGCGAGCGTTGTAAGATATTTATATCCCAGATGCTTCATGCTCCAACCACCATTCTAGGGCACATGCGTCCATGATGATGATGGGTTCTGCTCGATAACAATCCAAAGCAGTGTGGATCGACATATGTTCATTTTCATTATCTGAGTCAGATGCCACCAGGAGAAGGTTGATTTTCTTTTTTGGTGGTTCAGGTTATGTAGTTTCCACATTGGAGTGTTGCTCTTTTAAGACTTCTGAAAGCATACTCCATACCACATCCCTCTCAGATTTTGGAAGGCACTTCAGATTCTTAAACCTTGGGTCGGGTGCTGTAGCTATCTTTAGAAATCTCACATTGGTGCCTGCTTTGCGTTTTGTGAAATCTGCAGTGAAAGTGTTCTTAAAATGAACAACATGTTCTGGGTCATCATCCGAGACTGCTATAACATGAAATATATGGCAGAAGGCAGGTAAAATAGAGTAGGGGACATACAAGGAGTTCACAAATTTAATTAATGCATTATTTTTTTAACGAGCATCATCAGCATGGAAGCATGTCCTCTGGAATGGTGGCCGAAGTATGAAGGGGCATACAAATGTTTGGCATATCAGGCATGTAAATACCTTCCAATGCCGGCTACAAAAGTGCCATGTAAATGCCTGTTCTCACTTTCTGGTGACATTGTAAATAAGAAGAAGGCAGCATTATCGCCTGTAAATGTAGACAAACTTGTTTGTCTGAGCTATTGGCTAAACAAGAAGTAGGACTGAATGGACTTGTAGGCTCTGAAGTTTTATATTGTTTTGTTTTTGAGTGCAGTTATGTAACAAAAAAAAATCTATATTTGTAAGTTGCTCTTTCATGATAAAGAGATTGCACTACAGTACTCGTATGAAGTGAGCTGAAAAATACTATTTCTTTAGTTTATCATTTTTACAGTGCAAATATTTGTAATAAAAATAATATACACTTTGATTTCAATTACAGCACAGAATACAATATGTATATGAAAATGTAGAAAAATATCCACAATATTTAATACATTTCAATTGGTATTCTATTGTTTAACAGTGTGATTATAACTGCGATGAGTCACGATTACGTTTTTTAATTGTGATTAATTTTTTTGAGTTAATCGCATGAGTTAACTGCAATTAATTGACAGCCCTAATATAAATATAATCGGGAGTGTGAGCTTCTGCTGCCTGATGAAGAGTTAAACCCTAGTTCAGCAAGGTTCTTAAGCAAGTGCCTAAATTCAAGCACATGAATAGTCCCCTTGAAGTCAGTGGGAGCATTTGCATGCTTGAAGTTAGGATTGTGCTTAAGTATCTTAATGAAACAGGACCAAAGAGCTGTTTTGTTTCCATGTGTCCACTGCCCTACCAAACAGATCTGGACGGGATGAGTGAGTTTGCAAATTAATACGTTTCCTATGTTATTGATCGTCACACAAATATGAGGGTCTTTGTAGCTAATGTATTAACTTAGCATGCTATAAACCTGTAGGAAGAGATATGACTAATTCATAGATGAATTAATGCCTGATCTGGCCTTCGGGCTTCTGGTTGCTGGTTTTGAATGTAACTAAATGCATACAATAAAACAAACAAGATTTTTTTTTTCTTCACAACTGGCACAGTGCAATGCCATTTAAAGTGTGAAAAGAATTCTGCTGTAAGAAACTGTAAAGTGGCAGAACAACAGGTTCCCAGGAGAGAGAACTTGTAATATCAAACATACAAACTGGTGTGTGCAGAGTAGGGAAAGATACAAGAAAAAGTCATTTTCAAGAAGCACAGATCAATATTTACTATAGCAAATGCTTGGATGGGAGGAGGGTAGAATGACATCAAGAAGAAAGATGCTGTAACATTAAAAGGTACATGATCTACCTCATTACTTATATCATATAAGAGATTTTTTTTTTTTTGAATGATCAATGGGAAAAGTTAGCACTTTGAAAAGATATGAATATACTAGCGTCTTCATAGAATGTACAGATGGATGTTACAGTCTCACAATTTGTTTTACTTCATTCTAGTGTACAAAATAACTATACTGGTAATTAGATTGAACTTTTTGTTTTTTACAATGTGTGAGCTAAAAACCATTTTTATGAATTAGCAATGATAACCATTGATCTGTGCTCCTTGAAATCTCTCTCCACTTATGTTTGTCTGGCCCAGGCCCACACCCACACTCACTGCCGGTGGTGATCATAATGTTAAAATGCTGGAAGAGAGAGGGCTAATACAATTAATTTTTTTAACATGTCATCATTCTGAAGTACAAGTGAGGAGGTGGTAATCCTTCACATTTCGCCTGCTGTTACCACAATTTCACACTAACAATTCTGGCACATTGAGCGGAATATATAAAAATTGGCTCAAAGGAGAAACACTCAAATTGAAGTTTTTCTGATTATATACTGCATGGCATCTGATTTATGCCCTATGCATAATTAGTAGTTGTAGTCCTTCAGTTTAGACAAAAATGTTAAATGAACTAATTAGGGAATAAACCCTATCCAGATGGGTTTGTTGCTGCATCAGTAAATATGGGCTGGTGATAAATGATCTACAGACTCAGTTTTAAAATGGCCGTGGATAATTCTAATTAAATTACCATGCTAAAAGTGCACCAAAATATCATATTAGATTCAAAATATCTGATTGAAAAGAACTGATGAACTGTGTTGCGATGCATTAGTCTCATTATGCAAACTGGAGTCCCAAGAGAGTCATCCAGAGGACTATTACCCTCTTTTCACCTGCAGTAACCTAAGATCCTAGGGAGTGTTGCTTACATATCACAATACCTGCTACCCACCCATGGGTAGTTTCCCTTTCTAACTAGCAAACTGTGTTGTGTCAAAACATCTTGATTTTGTCATCTTGGAGATGAAAGTGAATGGGGAGATGGGTGTGTAAATTTCATATGCTCTTTTGGAAATTTAGTGGACAGTGTTTGCTGATATAGCTAGTGGTCAGCATTAAAATATCTGTATTTACTAACTGATATGAAACAATTACCTCATAGCTATTTCTAGAACTGGTTGATAAATGATTTTGTGAAATAAACTGAAGTTGTTTCTGTTTTGAGAGTTCAAAATAGACCACTTCAAATATTTATTTTAATTGTTATGGAAGTGATCATTGACATTTTTCATTTATTCATCAGTCAACATGTATTTTTCCCCACGTAAAAATATTTTTTGTAAAAGCCATTTCTCAGATGTTTGGAAATAGAGTTCCATAAACATGGTCCAGCTCCCAAGTAAGTCTCCCACAGTAACAAGCATCATCCTAACATACAATTCACACTGTTCCCAACGAGCGCACTTGTTTCAGCAGATCTTAATTTGACAGCAAAAGCCAATTTTAAAGGTATCCCAGGCTGATCCCATTGAGGACTTTGAAGATCAGGACCAGGATTTTAAATTTGATCCTTTGTTCAGTGCAGAGCCAGCAGAGAACTCGGCACTGAGGTGATTGTGCCGTAGCTGCTGGCAAATGCTCACTTTGAATGGCCACTTGCGGTGAAGGATGAACAATTCCATCCCCTCATATTGGGGGCTGATTCTGAGAGGTGCTGAGTGCCCACATCTCCCATCAACATCAGTAAGAGTTGCAAGTACTAGGCCTGCCTCATGATCAGGCTAAAAATTGTATGCACGGTATATAGTCTGCCAGCTTCTTCTTATTACAGAAGGCTTTCAGATTTAGCCCCATGGATGCTTATTTCAATCTAGAGCTTTGCTAATTAGTCTCACATATTTCAGAGTAGCAGCCGTGTTAGTCTGTATCCGCAAAAAGAACATGAGTACTTGTGGCACCTTAGAGACTAACGAATGTATTTGAGCATAAGCTTTATTGGGATACAGCCCACTTCATGGGATGCATAGAATGGAACATATAGTGAGGAGATGTATATACATACAGAGAACATGAAAAGGTGGGAGTTGCCCAACCAACTCTAAGAGGCTAATTAATTAAGCTGAACAGCCTCTTAGAGTTGGTTGGGCAACTCCCACCTTTTCATGTTCTCTGTATGTATATACATCTCCACACTATATGTTCCATTCTATGCATCCCATGAAGTGGGCTGTAGCCCACGAAAGCTTATGCTCAAATACATTTCTTAGTCTCTAAGGTGCCACAAGTACTCTTAGTCTCACATAGCTGCACATTTTGGATACTCATTGATTTTGTAAGTAAGTTTTAGATTTTGCAGCTTGCACCATTTTACATTTTCTCTCTTCCTCTCTCTCTCTCTCTCTCTGTTTTCTCCCCAATATTCAGTATACCTTTAAGGCACAGATACAATTAAACGTATTTTGGGCAAAGCCAGACATTTCCAGCAAAGCAATATAACCTTACATCATTAGATTCTTACCAAACCATACACATGTCGTACATGAACTTCTGCTTACTGCGTTTGTGACATTGAGAGAAAGTGATAGTTCACTGGAGTGAAGTATTTACCATGGATGTTTGCAGCACTTAATCAATAGTTGCTTCAACCTTGGCAAACAGCAAAAAAACCCATTGGTATAGCTGCCTTTTAATCCTGCTAACACATCCTTTATCAGCCTCACTGATGTGGTAATTTAATTAGCAGAGTGCTAATTACTAGAGCTGTGGGATCTTCACAAACCCATCTTTCAAGCAAGCTCCCTTTTTCCTAAGTAAAAAAGCAGGCTCTCTGAATTCATCTTGTTCTTTACTCTCCTCTACATGTCCCCTCCAAATAAAATTTCTCGCCCACAGGCAATCCCCATGCCTTTCCTGTGGAGTTGTAGAAATCTCTTCACTGTCCCACTTCTGTGTTCTGCCTCCTCTGCACTTGATTTGAGAGCAACTTTATTTCATTTCTTCCTTCCTCCTCAGTGGTACCATCACTTATTACTAGCACCCACAACAGATCTTGGAAACCACCTGGGGGACTTTTGTTCATCCTTGCTCCTACTGTTCTTGGTTCTACCTTCCAGTGCAAAGTAAGGATTTGGTTCACCTGTGTTTTCTCTTCAGCAGAATCTCCTTCACACCCCACTTCATTCACTCTCTCGCCAAGAAACTTTACCATGCTTAGCTCCTGTCACAGGGTGGGCTCCCTCACCCAGGATTTCTTTCTGCAAGCAACCCTCATGCACTCTTATGTAAGTTCACCAATGGAGTGTACTTTATTTACAATGTCTTATGTAGCTTCATGTCCCATCAATTTAAGGCTTTTCCCAAGCTTCAATATGCCCCCCAGGCATAAGATGAAAGGGTAGGAGAGAGGTCTCACTTCTCTGAGATCCTGGGCTTCTTTGCCCTTCCTTCTAATAGCCCCTTTCCCTCCTTTCCTGTCTCCCACATATCAGTCCCAGCTGAGGAGCTGAATCCTCCTGTTAACTGGTTAATCACTGAGTCCTAATTAATTGTCTCCCACCTTTGCCCATTTAGAGATGCTTAAAACATACACAGAGTGGTGAGACAGCCCTAGGCTACTCCCACTTTGTCACAGGCCTCAATCCAAGAAAGCACTTAAGCACATGCTTAAGTCCATCCTTATTCAGGTAAGCACTTAAGGATATGCAGATCCCATTGACTTCAGTTAGACTTCAGCACATGCGTCCTGAATCAGGACCTAAAATCCTTTTCCCAGCTAGTCTAATCCAAAGATTTGCAATCACAGAAGCATTTTTCTATAGAATCTGATAAATTCAGCAGAAGTCTAACTATTGGGCATAGGCTAAGGACTGAGATTTCCTGTCGGATCTGGGTGAGCTTCCCCAAAGTTTGCATTTGTGGTAAAATAAATAAATAATAAAACCCTAACTGCAGAATGATTGATTAATTAATGATAAAGTTGGGGAGTGAGGAGGAGAGGTGGTTTCTTAAGCACTATAATTCTTTTCTTTTGATCACTTGTGTGTCGAATGACAGAATTTAAAATCTTTAAGTACTTCTGTACTTGCACTAGTAATATTGAACCCTTACTGTATTTAGTTGACATCTGTTTCTTTGCATCTTTCTAAGTACAAAGGGAAACCTACGAAGTGCTCAGTGGCCCATTTAAATATCCAAAGCAATTTTTATTGTTTTCCCAAAACTGTAATAAAAGAGGTGTTATCTCTTTCGTTCCCTTGATGCATTTTAAATTTAGTCTCAAGACCATCATATGTATCTGACAGCCCAAGGTGTAAAGCAAAATTTATTTGATATCAGAATTGAAATGAATCACTGGGGCAGGAAACATTTATGAATATTTTCTTGTGGGAAAAAGAAGTGTTGTCAGATTTAACACCCGTCATGTCACTTCATTGTATGAGATGCCCAACCTAGCTTGTGATTTCAAGAGAACAAGGGCAGGTTAATTGTAAAAAGTGGATATTTGTTAAAGCGATTTCCTTGTATATCGAAAAGAAGAAGGAAAAAATAAAGAATTCAGAAAAGTTCATCAAAGTCTTTGGGATTTTATTTTCCCTTTCTCTTCATTTTCTATGGAGAGATTTTTTGTTTGAAAATCTCCACAACATATGCAAAACAGGGATGACCATTTGGAAGGATATTAGGACAGACCAGGAATTTATTCCAGTTAAAGTTCATATTGTAGACACCAATCTTGCAAACACTTGTACATATGCAACTTGACTTCCATGGATAGTCTGATTGAAACTAATTGAAACTCACGGACATAAAAATTAAGCACATGCAGAGATTACTGCAGGATCAGGATCTTGTTTTCAGACCCTATGGAGGGATCACTAAGAAAAATATTTCACAAGTCATGATATGATTTTGTTCATGATGGCATTTGTGCAGATTAAATATGAATGTTAGTGGAATTCTCCTTTTTTGACCAAAGTAACAAAGGACTTTCCACCGGAAGTAAAAAATTACTTCCATAGTATTCGCTAATACGATACCCAAAGAAATATTATTTCTTCAAGGTGAATGCTAGCACCATCTTTAGAACTTACTTTGCTCATCTTTATGGTCTCCCTGTTTTCTTGTCCGACATTCTCTTCTCTTTAACCTTAACATATTACCATAACTGCTGTCAAGACTCAGGGGTTTCTGTGTTTCAGTGTGATTGTGAATATTACCCTCCAGATTCTTATCTGGTTTGCACTGGATTTCCTACTGGAGCTTTAGATTCCCTAGCTTTTCTCCCACCCATTGTAGACTGTGTCTATCTGCTAAGACACCATGATAAGACCTACATAATGAGCATCCTGTTATTAGGCCTAAACTACAGCAGTCTCCTTTGACAGAGAAAGAAAAGAAAAGCCTGCTTTTCTAAGGCCGGGTAAAAAAAAATTAAAAAAGCAGATAATAATTGTCACCAGTTTAATGTGATGTTGTACACATGCATGCCCCCACCCCCAAATGAATTAATGAAAACTCAGGATAATGGAAATTATATGCAAGGAGGAATTGAACACTCAATCCCATTTTCACCCATAAATCACTCCTGTGAATTTGGAGCTTGAGAGGAGCTGTGTTGGTGGTAGCAAAAACTGCCCAAAGCCACACCTGGTCTAAAACTAGATCATGGAGATGACTAAGCACAGGGCTGGGAACAAGGAGGTTCTGGGTCTAATCCCAGCTTTGCCACTGACTGGTCTTAATACTTTATTATTTATTATTTATTTGTATTACCATAGCACCTATGGGTCCTAGTCATAGAGCAGGAGCCCATTGTGCTAGGCGCAATACAAACACAGAACAATAAAATGGCCATTGCCCCAGTGGGCTGACAATCAAAGTAAAAGACAAGAGACACCAGATGGATACAAAAAGAAGGGTGAGTACAAGTAAACAAATGCATCAGTATTGGTCAGTATGACAGGCAGTGGCCTCTGCATACTAGGAGAGTCTTGAAGAAGAAGAATGAGGTAGTTTTGCAGATGTGAATGGAGAGCACCTCCCAAGTGGGTGGCATGGGAGACAGCACAAAGGTGTTTGTTTAATAATTGAACAAGTGGCCAGTGGAGGCTGGAATCATGGCTGATCACAGGTGAGCATCGACCACTCAGTAGCAAAGGGGAGATGATAGGTAGGGTAGGGATTGACTGTGACGGACCTTGAAAGTGAATACAAGTAGCTTACAAACCACTTACACCTCTTAATAAAGAAGAAAAGAAATGCTATATACTTTGAAAAGAAGCACAGGTGCCCCTTGTGTGCTGTGGAAGAAAAAGATGCAGGGACTTCTTCCAAATATTTTTAAGGCCTGGGTTTTCTATTAAATTAATCTTAATATGCAGCCAGTAATCACCTTCAAAAATAATATAACCTGAAGTTTAGGGTTCCTGGAACATGTAAACTTCATAGAATTAATTAGCACAGATTTTTCTTTAACAGTGATACCAATGCAGTGGTGCTCCATTGGTTAAATCCAGAGCTCAGTTATTCTGACTACCCTCTGGTCTGGAATTTTCAGAAGCACCCAGCATTGGCCTAACTATGGTCCCGTTGAAGCCAATGGGAGTTTTACCATCCAGTGGCTTCAATGGGAGTCAAGTTAAGCCAGTGCTGAAGGGTTTGAAAAAAATCACACTAGTTTTAGTCTTGATATGGTCTGCTACAGAGGTAGTGGCTAGTTCAAGACTTGCTGTATGTTTCTTGGATTATTTGTGCCTCTTCATTTAATTGTTTTTTAAATACTTCCTTATGGAAGGGATTAGAATGTTTGGTTTTAATCTGGGACACTTTGGTACTGCAGACAAGGATATTATTAATAACAAGGAATAAGCTTTAGTGGTATAAGGACCTTCATACTGATATAACTGATATCCACACTGGGAAGTGGGAGTGTACCACTTTAACTATACCATTATATTGAAAATACTTTTCAACTTTTGTGTGTCGACAAGGCCTGAAATAGAAAGCTAGTCTTAACAGACCAGTCTGCTGATAGCCCTTAGTTTATTTTTTGTGTGTGTTTTGTTTGTTGCTTTTGTCTAAAAGTGTGTCAAAGTCAATGGAAACAGCATGTCAGAAACGTGATATGTCTACAATACTAAGTGAGGGCTTGTCTACACTTAAAATGCTATTGCGGCACAACTGTTCCACTGCATCTGTGCCTCTATAGTACTTCAGTGTAGACAATACCTACACCTGTTCTCCTGTCGGTGTAGGGAAACCACCTCCCCAAGAGGCAGTGGCTAGGTTGATGCAAGAATTTTTCCATCCACCAAATAGAGGTGACAGAATTATTACCCTATAAGATTTCTAGTGGCAAAATTCTGTACTAACATTTTCTCCATGCATTTTTTACACAAGAGATGCTGCAATATGTCTTTAATACCAAAGATCAACTAACACTGGGCACCCATTAGCACAGATCATATCTAAAGTGGAGACAGTGAATTCTGGCTTCTTGAAACACTTTTCACTGCTTTTCAGCCAGAGACTGTGGGAACACTGAATAAAAATATTGAAGTTAACACCATATGTGTAAACCTGATGAAATAAAGGCATATTTTGTGATGCAAACATGCTTTAAAAGATGCAGATTTGAGCCTTTTAATATTTATTTCTATTTTAGCAGTGCTTGGAGACCCCCAGCCAAGAATGGATCTCCATTCTTAATAAGTGACAATGCCTGGCCTGAACATCTCAAAGATCACCCAGTCGATCAGGGGCAGAGCTAAGAATAGAACTCAAGGCTCCTCACTCGTCCAGTGCTTTATTCACTAGACTATAAGACTACACCTGTAAGCAACTGCTCACCCGTATCAGTAAGGGGCTCGTATAGGATTGCCAGTGTTGATTGGATATATTGCTAGAGGTTTCATCACATGACATAATCTTTAATTCCTGGAGACTAATAGTCCTCAGTGACTTTTGCCATTAACATATAAATGGTGATAGAACTAATTGTGAGGTAAGGTACTAATCAACACATATAAGGGTAGCAAAGTCAGGCAGGATATAGGAATATAAAATCAGAAGTTTTATCCGAATCTATTGCTAGAAGTCAATAAAGTTTCACTGATTTGCACTAGATGAAGATCTGGACCAATATGTTTTTTCTATTATAGTAAGAACAGAAAACAAGGAGAAAATGAACGACATTTACAAGCCTGCATGCCTACAATTGGGCTCCTACATAAGTTTAAAGTGGTCTAATTTAAAAAAAAAAAAAGATGGACACCCACAAACCCCACTGAGGTCAACGGGAACTGCAGGTGCTCAGCACTTGTTGAAAATCAATCATGTTCGTTTAGGTACTTAAACATAAATATAGGAGCCCAAGAATAGGCACACAGGTTTGCAAATGTTGGCTGATATTGAAGCACTGCAACTTGCTTTGCTTTTTTTAGAAACAAATAAACAGAACCTCCCTTGCTCCACTGGGATGTGTGTGTATGTGTGTATGTAATATTTGCTTATATATATCCAATATAAGTAGTATACCAATCCAGAAGTAAAAGCAAAACCATAAAAAAGGAAGGAAAAAAACCATAAAAAAGGAAGAAAATCCAGACATTTTAATGATTCCCATGATTTAGTCTCAGCCAGAATCCATACAGCATGTGATGGTTTACTGTAGTAAGGAAATTAATATGGCAGTGAGGTTTCTGTATCTTTCCAATTAGAGCACATATCAATTTATCTTTATGTAAATGTTGCATAGTTTATATTTTAAATATAGTATGACATGTAAAGGGAGTCTACTAATTGGAACACAAGGCTCCCGAGGCTCAAACACATTACTTAACCAGTTGTGCTAGTAAATCTTTATATACTATATTTTGCCTGTTCAGCTGATAGCAGAGCTGCAGAAGCACAACCTGCTTAAATTTATGGGAAAACAACAGCAGCTTGAGGAAAAAGAATCATTGGGGAGTGGGAGGAACGCTCCCATTCTCCCCACTGAGAAGACAAATGATGAGGATCTCTTTCCAAAACCACAGGATTCCCCTCCCTTTCTTAGGAAGAAAAATTAGTCATGAGAAAAAGAAATTCAAAGATCATAAAGCATGAAGAAAAAGAGGAATTGATCTTGGATACAAGATGGGATTGAGTTATATTATAACAAGTTACAGGTCTTTTCCTACTGAAAGGCAGAGCCAATTGATTTATTATCATGACTCCCAACTCGCATTTTTTTTAGGAAGGAACTGCAGATACTAGGTAGCACGTCACTTTTGATTTTCCACACTATGTCTTAATTACCAATGCTAGAAGATCATGTGGTAGTATTTTCTGACTTCAAAGAGTTCAGCAGCTTAAACAGCATGAGTGGATCAGATTTGTAAGAATGCAGAGTGACAACAATATGGTGTCTTCGTATTTTACAATTGTCAGTTCATTTTTTCTTTATTGTATATCAAAGTGAAAATAGGCACACAGAAAAGATAATGGGTTTATTCAGCACACTTTCCTTCTGCTTTTGGAAGAATTGAAAACATCCTCTGTTTCAATAACTGAGATTCAAACCTTCAATGCCAATAGTCTTTTTTCCTATGGAAATGGCAAATAATCTTAAATCCCTATTATAAATATGGATCCTGATTCTCTTCCCACTTATGCTGGTGTAAATCAAGAGTAACTCCAATAAAATAAGTGGAAATATACTAGGGTAAAATTGATGTAAATGAGAAGAGAATCAATCCCATGAGCAACAGAATCCAAAACATTGCATAGTGGAATGTTATCTCTATAGACCACAGTTCAACAAAGCACTTAAATACATGCTTAAATTTAAGCATGTGACTTCAATAGGATTGCTCACAAGGTTAAAATTAAGTGCTTTGCTGATTTGGGGCCATAATGCCATTCTTTCAAAAGAATTCCATCGTGAAATTAAAGTGGTATACAAATGTTATTGATGAAGTTAAGAGCTATATAGGAATTTGTTTGTCATCTGTGGGGTAAAATACAGCAACTATTTAAAGCCACACAACAATACTACTATACAACAGTTTAAGTCAAGCAGTTAATATTTTACTCATCTTAAACTCTCTAAGGGAGTTTTAGATAGGCAGAATGTAATCATCCAAATTCAAATATGGGTATTGTTTTTAAATTATCAATACTTATAATGATATAATATACAATTTACATATCAGTCACTATACTGGTACAATACATAGGCCAGATTTGCAATGAGGCTATGCCTGTTCAGACTGAGGATCTGGCCCATATATTTAAAATGCAAGCGACATTACATTTTCTTTTTTTACATTAATTATTTAACCAGTGTGAACATAACTTCCACCTCTTCCATTTGGTTAATCTATGCAAAATGTTTCCATATTTTGCCTTTTATTTTTGTTAAACTATTTTAAAATGGCAATACCATTTATAAATGCTCTGTTGGAGACTAAAGAAAATGTTGATATCTCTTTCAATGAATGATAGCTGAGAGGTCATTATATTGCTTGCTGTTTTATGAAACCAAGTCTATAATCATTGCTTTGGTTGAGAAAATCTATTTTCCTCATCCAGCAGTTTTTTGTTTGTTTGTTTGTTTTTTTTACATATTTAGCTTCCTTGCTGTAATAGAGAACAAAAATAGTTGACTCCTCCAACTGCTCTGGCTGTGATCATAAATCAAGATAATCAGTATCAGCAGAGCAAACAAGAAGAAAATATTATGATAAAACATACATGAGAATGAAAGAGTATAGTTTCAAGAGGTACAGTATCGATATATTAATAACAGTGTAGTATGTTTATAAAACAATGGGTATTTTTTTAAAACAGATCCTTTTAAAATGGGTTTTGCTTGAAAAGTGTTCTGGGTTATTAGCAGTATGTTTAACACTTCAGCATTGATTTGTTAATTCTATCTGCAAATACTGCAGTTATTGGAACATTATTTTGAATATTGTAAATTGCACATATCTGTATATCTTGATCAGCTAAGCATTTTAATGCCCCCTTTCCCAAAAGGAAGTGGCATCCTACTAAAACCTTTTCATTGTTACTCTTGAGGGAGTTTCTTTCTGAATCGTTTAATTGAGCAATTCAAAACATTCACTGCTACATAATAATAAAATACTTATATAGTATATTCCATTTAATCGGGACATGCTTAATCAGGAATCTGCTTAATCTCAGAGAACTGATTTCCGAGTAATAGCAATAACTGTTGCTTAATTGAAATAGTAATTATGTAAATAGAAGGAATCCATCTCCAATTCTGTCAAGTTTGCATCTAGACTTTGCATCTTCATGAGCATAGAATGTAGATTTTGAAACAAAAAAGATCTGTTCCAAGAGAAGAGGAAGAATAAGCATAAAGCATCTCTTACTATCAACTTCTAAGCCATCAACCTATCACTTTGGCCCTGCCCTCTCCTGAATCCTGACTTTACTTGTCTACTCTCTTGCTCCTTCTTGTCCTGGTTGCTGTCTATTAGCTTCTAAGCATGGTTGTTAACCCCTGGGTTGCTCAGGTACTACAGTCATGGGGCCATATAAGAATTTAGATAAATAGACCTTATACAGACAAAGCAAAAAGAAAACCTTTGACCCCATATGCCTCTCCAATTACCATTCATTTCTTACTTACATCTTCCTGTCAACTGTTTGAAATGGGCCACCTTGTTTACATTGGCTCATTAACACTACAAAAGTGATTTCCACCCCTTCTTGTCAACTGTTGAGATTTGCCTACTTCCAACTTAAATTAAATTGGCTCGGTAGTATTGACCCCCCACTTGTTAAGGCAACTCCCATCTTTTCATATCCTATGTATTTATACCTCCCTACTGTATGTTCCACTCCATGCATCTGATGAAGTGGGTTTTAGCCCATGAAAGCTTATGCCCAAATAAATTTGTTAGTCTCTAAAGTGCCACAAGGACTCCTCGTTGTTTTTGCTGATACAGACTAACACAGTTACCACTCTGAAACCACTTCAGCATTGATTCTTCCAATCTATTCCCACTGTCCAATGTATTCTCATATATTCTGCTACGTTTCTGCAGTCTGCTTTTTTTCACTCTCTAATACCACTGACCTCTTCCTGGACATTTCCCTGACACCCCAGGGTATAATTCCTTCCGTACTCCCAACTAGGGGGTGAGGGATATCTGGTGTACTGGAGACCAGACCCAAGATTTCAACCTTCCCCTGACCTTTTCTACCCATTTCCTTCTCACCTGGGAAGGGTAGGTGACCCACATAACCGGTCCTCCCCTGTGTACAGATTGACGATGCAGATAAACCATGCAGGAGAATAAGAGCCAGTAAATTATTGTATGACTCAGTATCAGATTACTTCCTATGCTAGAGCAACCATGGAACGAATTGTGACTCTTCTTCTACAGACTGGTATGGGGTGATGCAGCTAATAATGCAGGCCTTGACAAAACATCTCAATTATGATCTCTGTGTTCATTGTTTTTTAATATTCAGATGGGCACGAAGTCCATTTTCTCAGACATGGTGCTTACTGGCAGAGGTAACACCAGCTGATTTGCATTTGTCTTTCCCTTTGGGTTAGGTTTGATAAGTTCAGGTTTATGTTTTAGAGCCAACTTTTTGCTGAATGCAATTTTAAATCAATATTAAAGCGAGAACAACTTACAGATTTATGACATAGCATACAGAGGGCAAATCTACACTCTTCTTCATCAAAACAGAGTACAAAACGGCACCGAAATTGCTCTGATTGTGGCACTGGTGACAAGGTCTGACATAAGCAATAGGCAGTGAGAGGCAGATACGGTCATCATCCCTAATGTTAGTGGTGGTATGAATTCTGCTTTCTTCAGCCTCCTTAGCCTCATTTAATAAGACCCTGACCTCTGTTTTCACAATGTCATGCACCATGGGAATGACGGACCAGAAAAAAAGTGAAGTGTGGTCGCCTGATATTTTGGAGTTAAATTCTTCCAGCACCTTTGGTTCTTCAGTGACGTAAATTGTGACTGTAATCATTTCCCCAATCAGTAGTGGAGTTTGAACTTGCGATAGAAGAACAGTCAACATTTCTGCTACCATTTTTGTTAAACGAAGGGGAAGAGCGACATGCTCATCCACTGCCTGGGATATTATAACATATTTTTATTTCTAAGAACATAAGAACATAAGAACCAAAGGTCCATCCAGCCCAGTATCCTGTCTATCGACAGTGGCCAATGCTAGGTGCCCCAGAGGGAGTGAACCTAACAGTTAATGATCAAGTGATCTCTCTCCTGCCATCCATCTCCACCCTCTGACAAACAGAGTCTAGGGACACCATTCCTTACCCGTCCTGGCTAATAGCCATTAATGGACTTAACATCCATGAATTTATCCAGTTCTCTTTTAAACGCTGTTATAGTCCTAGCCTTCACAACCTTCTCAGGCAAGGAGTTCCACAAGTTGACTGTGCGCTGTGTGAAGAAGAACTTCCTTTTATTTGTTTTAAACCTGCTGCCTATTAATTTCATTTAGTGACCCCTAGTTCTTGTATTATGGGAATAAGTAAATAACTTTTCATTATCTACTTTCTCCACATCACTCATAATTTTATATACCTCTATCATATCCCCCCTTAGTCTCCTCTTTTCCAAGCTGAAAAGTCCTAGCCTCTTTAATCTCTCCTAATATGGGACCCTTTCCAAACCCCTAATCATTTTAGTTGCCCTTCTCTGAACCTTTTCTAGTGCCAGTATATCTTTTTTGAGATGAGGAGACCACATCTATATGCAGTATTCGAGATGTGGGCGTACCATCAATTTATATAAGGGCAATAATATATTCTCCTTCTTATTCTCTATCCCCTTTTTAATGATTCCTAACATCCTGTTTGCTTTTTTGACCACCTCTGGACACTGTGTGGACGTCTTCAAAGAACTATCCACGATGACTCCAAGATCTTTTTCCTGTTTTGTTGTAGCTAAATTAGCCCCCGTCATATTGTATGTATAGTTGGGGTTATTTTTTCCAATGTGCATTACTTTACATTTATCCATATTAAATTTAATTTGCCATTTTGTTGCCCAATCACTTAGTTTTGTGAGATCTTGTTGAAGTTCTTCACAGTCTGCTTTGGTCTTAACTATCTTGAGCAGTTTAGTATCATCTGCAAACTTTGCCACCTCACTTTTTACCCCTTTCTTCAGATCATTTATGAATAAGTTGTATAGGATCGGTCCTAGGACTGACCCTTGGGGAACACCACTAGTTACCCCCTCTCCATTCTGAGATTTTACCATTAATTCCTACCCTTTGTTCCCTGTCTTTTAACCAGTTCTCAGTCCATGAAAGGACCTTCCCTTTCATCCCATGACAACCTAATTTACATAAGAGCCTTTGGTGAGGGACCTTGTCAAAGGCTTTCTGGAAATCTAAGTACACTATGTCCATTGGATCCCCCTTGTCCACATGTTTGTTGACCCCTTCAAAGAACTCTAATAGATTAGTAAGACACAATTTCCCTTTACAGAAACCATGTTGACTTTTGTCCAACAATTTATGTTCTTCTATGTGTCTGACAATTTTATTCTTTACTATTGTTTTGACTAATTTGCCCTGTACCAACGTTAGACTTACCGGTCTGTAATTGCCGGGATCACCTCTAGAGCCCTTTTTAAATATTGGCGTTACATTTGCTATCTTCCAGTCATTGGATACAGAAGCAGATTTAAAGGACAGGTTCGAAACCCTAGTTAATAGTTCCGCAATTTCACATTTGAGTTCTTTCAGAACTCTTGGGTGAATGCCATCTGGTCCCGGTGACTTGTTAATGTTAAGTTTATCAATTAATTCCGAAACCTCCTCTAGTGACACTTCAATCTGTGACAGTTCCTCAGATTTGTCACCTACAATAGCTGGCTCAGGTTTGGGAATCTCCCTAACATCCTCAGCCGTGAAGACTGAAGCAAAGAATTCATTTAGTTTCTCTGCAATGACTTTATCATCTTTAAGTGCTCCTTTTCTATCTCGATCATCGAGGGGCCCCACTGGTTGTTTAGCCGGCTTCCTGCTTCTGATTTACTTAAAAAACATTTTGTTATTACCTGTTGAGTTTTTGGCTAGCCATTCTTCAAACTCCTCTTTGGCTTTTCTTATTACATTTTTACACTTAATTTGGCAGTGTTTATGCTCCTTTCTATTTACCTCACTGGGATTTGACTTCCACTTTTTAAAGGAAGTCTTTTTATCTCTCTCTGCTTCTTTTACATGGTTGTTAAGCCACGGTGGCTCTTTTTTAGTTCTTTTACTGTGTTTCTTAATTTGGGGTATACATTTATGTTGGGCCTCTATTATGGTGTCACTGTACCTTTTAATTTCTGTTTAACTAACCCCCTCATTTTTGCATAGTTCTCCCTTTTGAAATTAAATGCCACAGTGTTGGGCTGTTGAGATGTTCTTCCCACCACAGGGATGTTAAATGTTATTATATTATGGCCACTATTTCCAAGCGGTCCTGTTATAGTTACCTCTTGGATCAGCTCCTGCGCTCCACTCGGGACTAAATCTAGAGTTGCCTCTCCCCTTGTGGGTTCCCGTACCAGCTGCTCCAAGAAGCAGTCATTTAAAGTATCGAGAAATTTTGTCTCTGCATTTCGTCCTGAGGTGACATGTTCCCAGTCAATATGGGGATAATTGAAATCCCCCACTATTGAGTTTTTAATTTTGATAGCCTCTCTAATTTCCCTTAGCATTTCATCATCACTATCACTGTCCTGGTCAGGTGGTCGATAATAGATCCCTAATGTTATATTCTTATTAGAACATGGAATTACTATCCAAAGAGATTCTATGGAACATGTGGATTCACTTAAGATTTTTACTTCATTTGATTCTACATTTTCTTTCACGTATAGTGCCACTTCTCCCCACCCCCGCATGACCTGTTCTGTCCTTCCGATATATTTTGTACCCTGGAATGCTTGTGTCCCATTGATTGTCCTCAGTCCACCAGGTTTCTGTGATACCTATTATAAGAGAAGAATTCAATAATAAAAAGAATTAATAAGAAGTAGGAGCTCAGCCTGATGCCTCTTTCCAGTCGTTAGCACTCCACTTCTGCATAACAAATACTGTCGTATTATCAGAGGGAAGGAAATAAAAGTGAAGCAAACAAGGAATACACAAAAATCAAATTCCCACAAGTGCAGTATTCCCCCTATTATTAAGTAATTTTCTTTATCGTAGAATCATAGGGTTATAAGGGTCATCTAGTCTAACCCCATGCAAAAATGCATGATTTGTTCTGTCTAAACTATCCAAGGCAGATGGCTATCCAGCCTTCTTTTGAAAACCTCCAGTGAAGAAGCTTCCGCAACCTCCCTAGATAGTCTGTTCCATTGACCTACTGTTTTTACAGTTAGCATGTTTTTCCTGAGATTTAATGTAAATTTTGCTATGCTCTAGTTTGAACCCATTGCCTCTTGTCCTGCTCTCTGTGGCAAGAAAGAACAACTTTTCTCCATTTTTCTATGGCAGCCTTTCAAGTAGAATCATAGAATCATAAAACTAGAAGGGACCTTGAGAGGTCATCTAGTCCAGTCCCCTGCACTCAAGGCAAGACTAAGTATTATCTAGACCATTCCTGACAGGTGTTTATCCAACCTGTTCTTAAAAATCCCCAATGATGGAGATTCCACCACCTCCTTAAGCAATTTATTCCAGTGCTTAACCACTCTGACAGGAAGTTTTTCCTAATGTCCAACCTAAACCACCCTTGCTGCAATTTAAGCCCATTGCTTCTTGTCTATCCTCAGAGGTTAAGAAGAACAATTTTTCTCCCTCCTCCTTGTAACAACCTTTTATGTACTTGAAAACTGTTATCATGTCCCCTCTCAGTCTTCTCTTCTCCAGACTAAACAAACCCAGTTTTTTCAATCTTCCTTCATAGGTCATGTTTTCTAGACCTTTAATTATTTTTGTTGCTCTTCTCTGGACTTTCTGAAATGTGGCACCCAGAACTGGACACAATACTCCAGTTGAGGCCTAATCATCGCGGAGTAGATCGGAAGAATTACTTCTCATGTCTTGGGTACAATACTCCTGCTAATACATCCCAGAATGATGTTTTCTTTTTTTGCAACAGCATTACACTGTTGACTCATATTTAGCTTGTGATCCACTATGACCCCCAGATCGTTTTCCACAATACTCCTTCCTAGGCAGTCATTTCCCATTTTGTATGTGTGCAACTGATTGTTCCTTCCTAAGTGGAGTACTTTGCATTTGTCCTTATTGAATTTCATCCTATTTACTTCAGACCATTTCTTCAGTTTGTCCAGATCATTTTGAATTTTAATCCTATCTTCCAAAGCACTTGCAACCCCTCCCAGCTTGGTATTGTCCACGAACTTTATAAGTGTATTCTCTATGACATTATCTAAATAATTAATGAAGATATTGAACAGAACTAGACCCAGAACCGATCCCCGCGGGACCCCACTCGTTATGCCCTCCCAGCATGACTGTGAACCACTGATAACTACTCTCTGGGAATGATTTTATTTGAAGTATTTGAAGACGGCTATCATGTCCCCCCTTAATTTCCTCTTTTCCAAACTAAGCATACCCTATTGCTTCAGTCTTTGCTCATGTGGCTTGCATTCAATCCCTTTGATCATCTTCATCGCTCGCCTCTGACTCCTTTCCAGATTTTCTACATCCTTTCTATACATTGTGACCAAAATTGGACACAGTACTCCAGCTCAGGCCTGACCAGCACTGAGTAGAGCAGTACTATCACATCCCATGACTTGTATGCCATGCGTCTGTTAATGCGACCTAAAATCACATTGCTGACTCATGTTGAGGTTCTGATCCACCACACCTCCCAGATCCTTCTCAGCAGTGCTGCTGCCAAGCCAGTTATCTCCCATTCTGTATTTGTGCATTTGGTTTTTCTTCCCTAAGTGTAGCACCTCATATTTGTCTTTCTTGAAGCCCTGTTCTCCAATTTATCAAGATCCTTCTGAATTTTAGCTCTATCTTTCAAAGTATTGGCAAACCTGCCCTCCCTCACCCCAGCGTTGTGTCATCTGCAGATTTGATCAGTATGCTCTCTATTCGTACATCCAGGTCATTAATAAAGACTGAGTGATAAAACTGATAGAAAATTACATAGTCTCATGTAGTGGCTTAATGTGTTAGCCAAGGGATTGGGGCTGAGGACTACTGGGTTCTATTCTAGTCTCTTTTATTAAATTCACTGTACCTTAGTTTTTCCAGGTATGAAATGGGGATAATATCACTCACCTACTCTATAGGAATACTGTGAGACAATTATTTTTTGTAAAACTCTTAATTCATCAAATAAAGGTCACTGTATCAAATGAAAGGGTTGTTATTTATTAGTGACCGTTCATGATGCTTCTTATATCACAGTCATGCTCTGGTCTTCACCACCCTTGGTTACTACTGTGCGAGTGACTTTGAACACATCCCCAGGCCTGAATTTCCAGCCCTCTCCTGGAACAAAGGTCTGTTGCTCCTTTAATGAGACAAAAGCACAGCAGCTTGTTGCTTTAACTGGCGTTAATAATCACCTCCAGTTAAACACAGTACTGGGTTGATTTGGAATAAAAGTAAAACAAGTTTATTTAATCAGAAAAAGAGAGGTTTTAAATGAGCTCAGGTATAAGAGAGAAAGTCAAAAATGGTTACAAACAAATAAAAGTGAAAAATGCTTTTTAGTGACTAAGACTTAACAAAACTACAGTCTTGGTTCTAGGTAAGATTCTTACCATATTGCTTTTCCACAAGATGACCGACATCCACCTTGGTCAGGATCTCCCACAAAGTCCAAAGTGCTCTGTTCCTTTGTTGTATTAGGTGAAAGATAACTTGGGATTCTTTGCCCCTCTCTTTTACAGTGAACTTTTTAAATGTACCCTTCGCAAGGATCAGTTCTCCTGCTGTGAGGAAAAGTGCCATGGAGGCTGATGGAGAAGGCTGCATGCTGGTTTCTTTCCCTCTGGTGCTTCCTACAGTGCAAATTGATGTGTCCCTCAGACTCTGATATGCTAATAAATGGACACTTGACTGTGATTGCCAATTGTCTGTGATTGCACCTGGATGGAGGCATCAGCCTTTCTTTTGCCTGGAAAAATAACCTATTTACCCACTCCCCAGACTTGTTTCATTCAAACACATTTTAGTACCATATTTCCTTTACATTTGCACAGTCCTCTGGGTGTTTACTGTACATATATCACACATCAGTCTTTTATTAGATTTCCAATTATATCTATTGATATCTAATGATATCTATATCTATATATCTACAGATTATGACATAAGGGAATTTGGGTGCAATGAGCTGAAACTCACTACCTGACACCAGTAAGCCCCTTGCTCTCTAGTGTTGGGATGCTCTTTACACAAGGGTGGGAGGAAGCATGGCCTGGCCAGAGCTTCACCCCACTGATTATGGGAGCAAAAGGCACAGGTTAGGGAATCCACATGGTGCCTCTGGCCCATGTCCTGGCCCCCAGCAATTGTGGAATAAGGTAGGGGTAAGCAACCTCCCACTGCTGGCCTGGCATTAGCCCTACCACCCATGCAGAGATAAATCTGGCCCACTGCTTTTACTGGGCGCACAGTGGATAGTATTTGGAATGGTCAGTTTGGAGAGAGGGAGGAGAGAGAGACACAAAAAATCTGCACCTTTTCTTACTATAATGAGAAATAGTGAAATGCAGTCTCTGTTGTTCCAGAGAGAATGGAAAAAAATTGACTGAGAATGCAGAAATGTGCTACCTCATGTCCTTATACTAGTGTGAAAGAGCTCTTATTCTGCCATTAGCACGCCGCTGCTCCTGGTGCTGGTTTGGCAAAAGCCTCAGCATGTTTGGCAAAGTCTCACTATTGAATCTGCACAGAAATCCTGTCTCTTCTCTGTAGGTCAGAAGCTGTATTTCAGACTTGTTGCCATTGATCAGCTGATTTAAAGCAGTGCCTTTGACTTTCAAGTCAGACTTCAATATGGAAGCCTAACTAAATTCCCTGCTCTAAATCATCTCTCTATAGAACTGAAAGGTATGAATGTATCATCCATATTAGATGCAGTATAGGGCTATGAATTGTATACATTTTAAAGACCATAGTCATGTCTTAATTGTCATGTTTTATATATTGTAGAAAATTACTAGAGATAGTGAACATTGAAACATTGAGCCACCCAGCTACATCCTGGTGCCTACTCTACATTGATATACATAGCATAATAGTGACGATACCATGATATAGTGATAGTAGAAGCACTATCTCTACTACAGAGGCAGCCTATACTAGTATAATAGTTATTCTTTATTTATTAGTTATATATACTGAGGTAGCACCTGGGAGCCCCAGTCATGGACCAAAGTCACATCCAAATACTTGACAAAAATAGAGCCTACAATCTATGCATAAGACAAGAGACAGCAGGTGGACATCACAGGGACCTCTCAATAGACAATACTGGTCAGTATGCATCACATCACAGCAGCAGTCACAGCATACCAGCTGCCTAAAAAATGTTGTCGTTTTTTTGTAGGCATCACCACAAAAGAAGAGTTTTAAGGAAGGATCTGAAGGAGGACAAAGAGGTAACTTTGCAAATATTTACAGAGAACTTCTCCCATGTCTGAGGAGCAGCCTATGGGGAAAAGTAAAAAGGTGTTTCCTTGAAAATTAAACAAGGGGGTGATGAAATCTGGCAACATTGGCAGAACAGAGGTATGAAAGTCAACATCTTAGTAACATCTGAGAGTTGATAGGTAGGGTTTGGATAGACTATGAAGGGCCTTAAAAGTGAAGACAAGTAGTTTTTGCTTCATGTTATATAGAAGATGCAGCCACTGAAGGAAAGCAAAGAGAGCAGTGATATAGCTGATGCAATAAGCATGTAGTGAATCAAGATTGTACTTCTCAAGGTCGGAGAGAAGGAGGCTGCAGTAGTCAAAACTTAAGCTGACGAGGGCCTGGATAAGAGATTTAGCTGTGTAGATGGTGGGGAAAGGCTGGATCTTAAAGATGTTAATTCAGGCAGACGCAGCAAGATTTAGATATGACCTGCACCTGGGAATTTAAAGACAGGGTCAAAGATAACGCCTGGGTTACATGCCTGAGTGACAAGGTGTTCACCACCATGACTGAGGAAAGAGAAAGTAGGAGAGCTTGGAGGGAAAAAAATGAGAGCTCTGTTTTGGCCAAGTTGACCTTAAGCTGCAGGCTGGACAGCCACAAGAAAGTGGACTGCTTTCCCAGGAGAACCTTCCCCTGGGACTACTTAGGAAAGCAACTGCTGAGGAATTTTACATAGTGCAGCATTGCCCTTTCATAGGAACTCTTTCCCAGCATGCCTTTCTGCGGCTGGCTCTCACTAAATTTGGCACAGACACAGACGTGTGGCTGCAGGCCTAAAGTGGCCTGTTTGCAACTAGCCACTGGATGTTAGCTGGTAAGTGTCTTTCATCCTGTAATGTTTTCAGTTTTTGTTCCTGAGAATATACATTCTCACAGATATAACGCAGCATATATACAGCTGTAAAACTAATGTTCACTTCCACATTCCAGGCTTTTGTCAAGTGTAAATAGAAACAGTAAAACAATTGTAACAGTTATTAAAATAGTGATTCTTTACAAAACATTGATATAGTACCATCACTTTGACATGGTCTTGTGCTTTATAAACACAGAGAAAACTTTAATATATTGTTTTAGTACAGGAGTGTAGAGGACCTAACGGACATCATAGCTCCATTGTGCTAGGCACTGTACAAACATATAGTAAGAGACAGTCTCTACCCTGAAGAGATTACTGACAGAGCAGGTAGAAGGTGGGATGGTATACAGAGGTACAGTGATGTGCTCTAGGGCACACAGTAGGTAATAGAAGGGACAGTAATAGAGTAGAGGCTAAACCAGCATTAGAACCCAGTCAGTGCCCTGTCCATTAGGTCATCATTCTGCCTCACAAACCATGGTCCCTTCCTGCAATACTGTGCAGTCTAAACTTAACAGACACACACAGAACCACACTTCAGGAAAAGGAGGCTGTTCGGGGTTATTAATGATGAGAGAATAAGGCGGGAAGCATTGGTAGAGGACTTGGAGAAAGTCACAGGAAAAAGAAGACTATTCCAAACATGCAGCATGATAGAAGGTGTGAGTGAAAAAGGAGCCAATGGGAGGAGTAAAGTGAGAGGACTAGAAAATAAAGCAAATGGATGAAGTGTAGAGGAAAAGGAATGTCTGAAGCGTTGTGACTGAAACCATGCATATATTGCTTAGAACTCCCCAAAGCAAGTATTTACAAAATGAGGATTAAAATGTAATGGAATTGAAACAAAATGTTGTTAGAGCAGTGCTGGAAACCACCTGAAATATTACAACAGTTACCTGTGGCATCATTAATGCTTCTGGGATTGATTCATAAATCAGGTCTTAAAACATAATAGAGTGGAGAGGGCTGGTGCTTTCTATAAAGATGAGATTGAATTGTAGGAGAATTAACGATGCCATCATTAGCGCCTTTAATCTATTTTATTGAGAACTGCTTCTCCTTTTATGAACAATTTGTCCTTTAGGCAAAGAATGGAATTCTCTAATATTTCTGAGTAAGCAAAAATTTTAAAGAGTTTCTTTAAGTGTTTGAAATGGAGATCTTTTGTCAAGTCTCTTCCTGAGAGAAGTGGAGGGGCCAGCAGCCAACCCTGGTTTCTTTAGTTTTATAACAGTCAAAATTGACTAATCTTTGCAGAGCAAACATTTTCAGTGGAGGTCAGATGCAAACATGCACTCTGCTTCTGATTGAAGGTTAACTTAACTGAGTGTGCTTCTAGAGTCCACCCAGACAATGGCCTAGGCCTACACTCTACTCCTGCCATGAGGAGATGAATAAGTAGAGATGCAAAAATAGGTGAACTATAGACATTTTCATGCATTCAAGACTGAATGGTTAATTGCAGCAAGAAATAGGCTGTTTGACATCCACACTGTTATTCCCAACTGTTCTTTTTTTCCAGCACCATCCATACAACTTAGAATGAAACTTGCCTTCTTTGCATCACAATCAAGTCTGACTTTCCAACAAGGAATGAATGCATGCTGAATGACAGAATACAAAGGATACACTTAGGCCTGGTCTACACTAGGAGGTTATGTCGAATTTAGCAGCGTTACATCAAATTAACTCTGCACCCATCCACACAACGAAGCTATTTAGTTCGACATAGCGGTCTCTTTAAATCGATTTCTGTACTCCTCCCCGACGAGGGGAGTAGCGCTAAATTCGACATGGCCATGTCGAATTTGGGTAGGTGTGGATGGAATTCGACGCTAATAGCTCCGGGAGCTATCCCACAGTGCACCACTCTGTTGACGCTCTGGACAACAGTCCGAGCTCGGATGCTCTGACCAGCCACACAGGAAATGCCCCGGGAAAATTTGAATTCCTTTTCCTGTCTGGCCAGTTTGAATCTCACTTCCTGTTTGGACATCGTGGCGAGCTCAGCAGCACTGGCAACGATGCAGAGCTCTCCAGCAGAGATGGCCATGCAATCTCAGAATAGAAAGAGGGCCCCAGCATGGACTTATCGGGAAGTCTTGGATCTGATCGCTGTGTGGGGCGATGAGTCCGTGCTTTCGGAGCTGCGATCGAAAAAACGGAATGCGAAGATCTACGAGAAAATCTCAAAAGCCATGACGGAGAGAGGATACAGCCGGGATGCAACGCAGTGCCACGTGAAAATCAAGGACCTGAGACAAGGCTACCAGAAGACCAAAGCGGCAAACGGACGCTCCGGATCCCAGCCCCAGACATGCCATTTCTACGAGGCACTGCATTCCATTCTAGGTGCAACTGCCACCACTACCCCACCACTGACCGTGGACTCTGACGATGGGGTATTGTCGACGGCCGCTTCCTCGGAGATGTTCACGGACGGGGAAGATGAGGAAGGAGATGAGGAGGACGAGGCAGTCGACAGCGCTTACAACGCTGATTTCCCCGACAGCCAGGATCTCTTCATCACCCTCACGGAGATCCCCTACCAACCCTCCCAAGGCGTTAACCGTGACCCTGAATCAGGGGAAGGATCAGTCGGTAAGTGTTTTAAACATGTAAACATTTATTTGGAACAGAACAGGAATGGAATATTAACAATGGGTTTTTCATGATTACTTTGCCCTAGGCGCTTAACTTTTTAGTCCTTGCCAGTGCAACTACTGCAAAAGTATCTCAAAATGTCCGTTTTTTCATGATTAGTTTGCCCTAGGCGCTCTACTTTTTAGTCCTTGCCAGTGCAGCTACTGGAAAATTATGTCAATATGTCCGGGGATAGAGCTGAAATCCTCCTGGGACATCTCCACGAAGCTCTCCTGGAGGTAATTTGAAAGCCTTTACATCAGGTTCCTGGGGAGAGCGGCCTTATTGCGTCCTCCATGGTAGGAAACTTTTCCGCGCCAGGCTAGCAGCAAGTACTCTGGGATCAGTGCCTCGCACAGCATGGCCGCATACGGCCGTGGTTTTTGCTGGCATTCACACAGCATGCGGTCTTTCTCAGTGTCCAAAATCCTCATCAGAGTGATATCACTCATGGTGACCTGCTTTAAATTAGGGGAATGTTAGTATTGGGACTGATTGCCTGTTCCTTTACATAACTGTAACCGGCAGTTTACAGCCACGCGGTGGAGGCGGGACAGGGGCAGCATACAGGGATCTTTCCCGGGGACAGCCGCGAGGGGGGTGGGACAGGGGCAGAGTTCATGCTGGCCGGATTGCCGGCAGCAGGAACTGGCCAACGCTAGGGGCATTGCTTTGAACGTGAAAGGAGGGCACTGCTATAAATTAAGCTTTCAGCAGCCAAAAGTCTACGGCTTACCATGTCCGCCTGCTACCCGAATTCCACTGTCCTGCCCCGCTTGTGTGATCTGTACTCCAAGACCCCAGGCACTGAATGGGAAGGCCGAAAATTCGACCTTGTCCTGAGTGTGCATGTGATAGGTGCTGTGCATGGTCTTGTTCGCAGAGAAAGACTATGTTCATTGTTCACAAAAATGTATCTTTGTGAGGGATTCACTCCCTTTTTCCCATCCCACAGCTGTGAGTGTCTCCCGACCTACCCCGGCATCCCCCTCCCAGAGGCTGGCGCAGATTAGGCGCCGAAAGAGAAGGACACGGGATGAGATGTTCTCCGAACTTATGGGTTGCTCCCGAGCCGAGGCGGCACGGCACAGCACACCCAGTGGAGGGAGAACATGTCGCAATACCAGCGATCACACAGCGAATGGGAGGACAGGGGGTGGCAGGAAGACCAGCAGACGACTCAAACGCTGCTTGGACTAATGAGGGAGCAAACGGACACACTCCGGCGCCTTGTAGATGTTCTGCAGGACCGGAGGCAGGAGGACAGAGCCCCGCTGCAGTCTGTCTCTAACCGCCCTCCCCCGCCACAAAGTCCCATCCCCCCCTCACCCAAAGTCCCAAGAAGGAGGGGCGGCAGGGGCCGTGGAAACAGTCACTCCACCCCTGCAGACTGCTCAAGTACCAGACGGTTCTCATTCCCAAAGTTTTTATAAGTCCTTTCCTTCACTCCAAAAGCACCTCACCCAAGCCCCCGTCCCAGTGTCATCCCCTACCTGTGTAGTTGTTAATAAAAAATACGTTTCTTTTAATTACTGTTTCTGTCAGGTTCTTTTAGAGGAGAGTGTGTTTGAAGGGGGGGAAGGGGGCTGGTAATTGGAGAGGACAGTCACCTTTACCAGGGTACAGACACGGGGGCAGGTTCAGCAGCAGGTCACACACACATTGCAGTCACTAGGCACCCTGGTCAGTCTGGGAGGTGGTTTTCATGTTCTGTGTGGGGAGGCTATGTGAGTTTGTGGCAGGGGAGGGCGGTTACAGATCTTATGCAGCGGTCCTTAGCCTGGATGACAGAGCCACGCAGCAGCGGATCTGTAACCGCCACACATAACCTACCCCACCACAAAGTCACCTAGCCCCCACACACAGAGTCCCGAAAAGGAGGGGTGGCAGGCTCCGTTGAAACAACCAGTCCACCACTGCGGACCGCTCTAGGAGCAGGAGCCTGTCATTCCTCGAGTTTAGAAGTGTTCTTTCCATCACTACACCCGCTCGCCATCACAGTCTGCGTCCCAGTTTCAAACCTTTACCACGAAACCCTTAAGAAAACGGTGTTAATGAACAAAGTTCCATTTATTTTACTTTTAAAGGTGTGTTTGAAGGGGGGAAATGGGGTGAAGGGGGTATGTAACTGGAGAGGATAGTCAACATTAACTGGGTAAAGAAATGGGGGCAGGTTCAGCTTCTCTTTAAACAAACTTAATTGTCACAGGTTACCCTGCTCACTGTGGAACTTAGCTTTCAATGCCTCCCGGATGCTCAGCGCATCCCGCTGGGCTCTTCTAATCGCCCGGCTGTCTGGCTGGGTGTAATCAGCAGCCTGGCGATGTGCCTCAACCTCCCACCCCACCATAAACGTCTCCCCCTTGCTCTCACAGAGATTGTGGAGCACACAGCAAGCTGCAATTACAATGGGGATATTGGTTTCGCTGAGATCAGAGCGAGTCAGTAAGGTTCTCCATCTCCCCTTGAGACGTCCAAAAGCACACTCCACCACCATTCTGCACTTGCTCAGCCGGTAATTGAAGAGTTCTTTTTCAGTGTCCAGGGCGCCTGTATAGGGCTTCATGAGCCAGGGCATTAGCGGGTAGGCTGGGTCCCCGAGGATCACTATAGGCATCTCCACATCCCCAACAGTTATTTTGTGGTCCGGGAAGTAAATACCTTCCTGCAGCCGTCTAAACAGACCAGAGTTCCTGAAAACACGAGCGTCATGAACCTTGCCCGGCCATCCGACGTTGATGTTGGTAAAACGTCCCCTATGGTCCACCAGTGCTTGCAGGACCATTGAAAAGTAGCCCTTTCTGTTAATGTACTGGCTGGCCTGGTGCTCCAGTCCCAGGATAGGGATGTGAGTTCCATCTATAGCCCCACCGCAGTTTGGGAATCCCAGCGCGGCGAAGACATCTATGATGACCTGCACGTTTCCCAGGGTCACTACCTTTGAGAGCAGTAGCTCAACGATTGCGTTGGCTACTTGCATCACAGCAACCCCCACGGTAGATTTGCCCACGCCAAAGTGGTTCGCGACTGACCAGTAGCCGTCTGGCGTTGCAAGCTTCCAGAGGGCTATGGACACTCGCTTCTGGACAGTCAGGGCTGCTCGCATCCGGGTGTCCTTGCGCTTCAGGGCAGGGGACAGCAACTCACAAAGTTCAAGGAAAGTTCCCTTACGCATGCGAAAGTTTTGCAGCCACTGTGATTCATCCCAGACCTGCAGCACTATGAGGTCCCACCAGTCCGTGCTTGTTTCCCAGGCCCAGAATCGCCGTTCCACAGCATCAACATGACCCATTGCCACCATGATATCCACGGCGCAGGGTCCCGTGCTTTGCGAGAGGTCTGTGCCACTCTCAGACTTAATGTCCTCACTGCGCTGCTGTAGCCTCCTCGCCCGATTTCTCAGCATCTGCCTCTGAAAAAGGTGGATGATAAGGTGCGAGGTGTTGACAACGGCCATAACTGCAGCGATGGTCGCAGCGGGCTCCATGCTCGTAGTGCTGTGGCGTCCGCGCTGTCACTCACCAGAAAAGTGCGTGAACTGATTGCCCATCGGCGCTTTCAGGGAGGGAGGGCGGGAGTGACAGTTGAATGACGGCAGTTACCCAAAACCACCCTCGACACATTTTTTTCCCCTGCAGGCATTGGGGGCTCGACCCAAAATTCCAATGGGCAGCGGGGACTGCGGGAACTGTGGGATAGCTGCCCACAGTGCACCGCTTCCAATGTCGACGCTTGCCCCGTTAGTGTGGACTCACAAAGTCGAATTACTGTTCCTAGTGTGGATACACACGTTCGACTTTGTAATATCAGTTCCACTAATTCGATTTAAGTAAAATCGAACTACTCTCGTAGTGTAGACATACCCTTAGTATCACTGTAACAGTTTTAGGGAAACTGCAGCTGTATTTTCCCCTCTGTGGTCCCTCAAAGGCATCTGCTTAAAGGTTTCTTGCTCCCAGCCATCTCCTCTCTTGGGCAGAGACACACATTTCACTCACTTCTGCCTGGGGTTTTAAGGCTCCACAACTCCCTGGTCTATACTGAGATATCCTCAGCAAGCCAGTCTGCCTAAAAGGCCAGCACCTGTGCTTTACTTACTTTCTGAGGCCAGTGTATGACAGTGTATTGCCAGCAGTTACAAGTTACCACACAGCTCCTAAAGCAAGCATCTTTAGGTAAAAGCATTACAGAGAGCCTCTAAAAACAAAAAAAGGAACCTGCACATAGGCTAAAAAGCTTACAAGAGGTCACCCCCAACTCCAACCTAGGGCTGTGGTAGGTGTCGGTCTTTCAAATCCCACAACTAGCTTTTCCCTGTGGTTACAAGTTCATTTCAGTTTTTAGATCAGGAACCAAGACCAGGCAGATCAGCCATTTCTTTATACTCCGGCCTTTGATCTCCAGTCCCTGGGAACAGATAATCACCAGTCGATGCCACTCTCCTCAGGGTATAGCTACAAAAGGTTGTAGGTTTTTTGTTTGGTTGGTTTTGTTTTGCATACCCGATGTTGTGGTATTTGCATTAAATGCTCCCCAGGGTTTCCCATTTAATAGGTATTGTCCCAAAAGTCCATGCTTGTCTGGCACATTTCAATATAGTCATTTGAATTCTTTATACTTCCCACCTCTCACATCTGTCACACAGAGCATTTGCTAATAGTTCAAAACTGCTGGGTGCTTATGCTCCAACCAAAGGCCTGTTTTCCTTGTTGGGTATCTTAATAAGAAATTTAGAAAGTTTAAACTAATCCAGCTTTGGAATTGTTCAATAAGGAAAGATTTTTCTTTCTTTTTATTGCAATTGTTTATAGTACATTGCACTAGCAGGCCCACCCTCTCTTTCAAAACTTACTTGCAATAATTACTCCAGTCCAAGGATCATGTCCAATCTAACAAAGCTAATGAGAACCAGCCCTTCAATCTACACTGTAATCAGTTTATAACAAGCTGCCTTTTCCTGTGCTTCATTACTGTGACAAATTCTATTTTTCATACCTCAGAATGATAAGGCAGGATGGAAAAAAATCATTTTCCATCACCAGACGTGCATGAAACGAAGATGGGCTTAAGCATGCAGAATTGATTTATTTGCATTCTTCTATTGCCTTGCTTGCTGCATCTTTGAAAGAAGTTAATATCATATCTTTGATTTGGCCCCAGGAATGGCAGGCCTTGGCAATCAAGCATGCTTGTTATAGCAGAAAAATAATCTAGACCAGTGGTGCCCCAGTGTGTGTTGATTTATTTAGACATGTGGCAGACTCTTAGCAAAAAGCATTTCAGAATCTGTTAGCACTTCTGACAATGCAATCTTTATCTGCTTTTTAAAATGTGTATGACTGTCACCTCTAACCTTGTCAACTAGCTGCCTGGAATGTCCATCTTCTTCATTTTACTTCTTCCCATACATTTTTATTCAAGCTCTCCCCAGGCTACTTACTCAGTGAGATTCAATGGTGTCGACGGGTGTCAGTGATGACATCACCATATGTTGTTTATTTCTAGTATCAGCAATGACCAGTACTGATCTAATATTCACATAACTTACTACAAAACAAGTCTGCTTACTCAGATATGCTATCTCTAATCCTATCTTCCCTATTCTCCCCTTAACCTCAGAAATTCCAATAATGTCTCCTTTTACCCAGCATGATGAAAACTAGAAAAGTCCTGCTCACCATGACTGTAATATGATGTCTGTTCATTAAGCCCCTGATCCTGCAAAGGGATCCCTGTTTTTAGTGCCAGGATAAAAGAATAATATGCAAAGATTGCTGCTGCTTACTGGTCCTAAAAAGGGATTTGGGGTCAAGCACAGACTTCCAGTGTGACAAACCACCCTTTAGCTTCTAAGATATTTCAATATTTGAAAATATAAAAGCTTGCCAGAGGGTAGTAGTAATAATTTTCACTTCTATAGCATTTTCCCTTTTCAAAACTTGGAACCCTTTCCGAATATTAATGAATTAAGCCTCAACACCTCTGAGAGTCAGATCAGAATTCATCTCTTCATTTTATAGACTGGGAATCCGAGGCCCAGAAAGTTGAGGTAACATGCCCAAGGTCACACTGGAAGTCTGTAGCTGTGCCACAAATAGAACCCAGTTGTCAAATTGTTCTTTGTTGTATCTGCCTATTGACTTCAGTAGAAGCACTTCAGGTATACACCCATATCTCTGACAGCAGGCCTTCTGTCTCCCAGCTGTTTGCTTTAATCCCAAAACCATCATTCCTTCTTCCAAGCATGTTAAGACTAAGGGGACTCCCTGGTTCTCATCTTCATGAATAAGAGACTCCTCTCAAAACAAAGAGAGATAAGAGAGTTTGAGTGCCTTATATGTTTTCACAATTTAAACAATTTTATTGCTATATTGTCCTAAATGCTGTACACACATTGACTTTGAAAAAAGTCAATATCTCTCTCTACATCTAGCTTTGCAATTGATATGTACACAGCTTACATGTTAAGCAAGAAGCTGCAACATTTAGTCAGGAGGCACAATAACCAGTAACTGGTATCTTAGCTCAAGTGGAATATTGATCAGGCAATCAGGGAAGGTGCTACTCTACTGCCTCTATATCTACAGGAACTTTGAAATCCAACTCACTGTTAAAACAGCCAGCCTGTCAGTGAATTCAGATTAAGTGTCTGCACTTCAGGAAAAGGAGTCCATAAATTAAATTCTAATACTTATGACATTCAGAAAGAAAGAGGCTTTCATTGTCATTCATGGTTCAGCTCCTTTGGATTGGCAGATTTTTAACTTCCATTTGTGATCAACCCCCACAAGCCAGACTGAGGGTATATTTTCTAGTATCCCTTCAGTTTAGATAACATTACAAAAGAAGCCAAGGCATGGTTGTGATTTCAAAAAACAAGACAGCAATGTGTTTTGTTTTGGTAACAGTGGCTTCTGGGAGTGATCCCAACCAGGCGAGTCTATTACCTATTTGATCATACAGAAGCATTGTAAAAATGTTTATATTTTGAGTCGTAGAATGGAAAAGTCACCTTTCTAGGTGCTTAGTTCTTTCAGGAAGAAAGGATTTTTAAAAGAAAAGAAAAAAACACACTCTTTTCTCTAAAGGGCTATTGACTGTAAAAACTTGTATGACTGCTTGGCAGTCTGCCCTTCATCACCTTACTTCTGGTGAGCGCTACTGAAACTAACTCCCAAAATGGAGTGGAGCTATTTATTGGAAGATGTGTAATTCCTGTCACTTTATAGTTTTTCAGTGTTCTTTTGGCAGAAAGGAAACTGGAAACATGCTGACAAAGTCCACTATAGTATCAGCATAGTATTCTCTTAGGCAATGATCAGTGTGGTAATGTTTTAGTGGGATTTTAATTATTATTGTTTGATGCTCATATGGGAAAAAATCTATAAAGTTTAATAGGAATGAAAGCAGTAGAGTTCTATAGAGATTACTTTTCAAAAGATAGAATTTAATGGGTAGTGATATCTTATCTCTATCATGCTTAAAGCAACCTATATAATGTAATAATAGAGTATTTAGAATTCTGCTTTAGAATTCTGTAAGTAGGGATAAAACTCTATGGAAATGTTTGTCATTCTGTTGGATTTATCCATAGGTCTCATGTGAGAAATAAACAAGAATTTTACAACAGCATACTGTACTCTGGATAAAAATCTATACTAGTTCTGTGGTGGGGAAAATAACCTCACCACATCCTGTAGTAAATGTTTTTATTTTTGGTTCCCAGATATTAGGATATGAATCTTTCTTCAGCTTTATTTGTTCAAAGGGAAATAGTCAAAAGTACCAAAGCAGGCTGGATCATGGTGGTGCAACAGAAATGAGTGATATTAGTCAGAATAGGCAGAAATGAAAGCTGAGTTTTTAGCTGTTGAGTATAGCATTGGCGCAGAAGTTATGGAGAGTCTGGATATAGAATAGTATGTCAACCTGTGGTTGTCTTGTTCTCTAGGCCACAAGGACCATGTCATACACTGAGCACTTTTGCCTAATTAGAATATCAGTTTTTAAAAGCCAGATGATACTCAGACTCTGATGTGTCTAAATTTAAGCATGTGAATTGTCTGACGTATTTCAGAGGAACTGCTTACGTACTTAGAGTAAACCTTTCAAATCAGGGCCTCAGTACTGGAAGGAGAAAACACACATAATTAGGAAATCAAAGGGACTACAGATGAGTCCCATGGTGTCAACCACTATAATAAAGCTAGGACGTGTGAGGTTGCAATTTAACAGTCTGTGAAATAAATGAAAATTGTAAGAGTGTTCATTAAGGCATATTTCAAAACTTATGTTCAGAAATCCATACAGGTACATCACATCATGACTGATTTATTTATATCACAGTAGTACTTAGAGAAACCTTAACCAAGACTGGCACCACATTGTGGTAGGCACTATACAAACACATCATGCAAGACACTCTCTTGTCCTGAGGAGCTCACAGTCTACCGGCAAGGCAGATAAAGGATTGTAAGGAAAACAGAGGCACAGTGGGATAAAATGACTTGCCCAGGTGGCAAAGCCTGAAATCGAACACAGGTATCCTTGTCTGTTGCCCTAGTCACTACACCATGCTGAGTTTTAATAGCAGATATTTCACAGACTGCATGCTCAAATATTCATGAAAAAAAACCAAAGTTAGTTTCCAATCTCTTAATAAGATCTGCACAGGTGGACCCCTGTGCCCATACAGATCCCCACTGACAAACTGAGCTCATTGCAGATGAGGGCCTTAACTTCCTTTCCATAAGCATTTGCATCAGAGACTTGTTTATGGGAGTTACACTCATCCAATCAGAGGACAAAACCAAATCCATGTGATTTATGTGACCAATTCCAACTATGCAGTAGAGCTGCTGGAAATGTTTCGATTAAATGCTTTTTCGTTGTAAAATACTGATATTTTGAAACAAGATCTTTTTTGAAAAAACATATAGCTTTAAATTTCATCAGGAAGGTTTCTTGGTTCCAGAATGGAATTTCTGGTGAGAGAGAGAGAAAACCCCAGTGATTAGAACACTTGCTTGGGATATGGGAGACCTGAAGTTCAGATCCCTGCTCTAAATCAGGAAAAACAGGGACTTGAACCTGGATTCCCCACATGGCCAATGAGTGCTCTAACTATTGGGCTATTGGCTATTCTGGGGTGGTGTGTCTCTCTTTCTTGACAAATTTCAAAAGGTCTCATTTTTGTTCTGATGTAGAACAAAAACACATTTTGAAGCACTGATTTTTTTTTTTTTGCATATAGAATTCTTGTTTTCTGACTAGCCCTAGTGTGCAGCACATCTCAAATTTCAAATATTATGTATCGAACTGGAAGAAACTAGTGATACATTTCATTGTTATTTTGAATAATGATTATGTTTCAAAAATCTATGAGGTGCCTGTGGACAGTGAACAGAAAAAGTGGGGAAGTTTGTCAAATAAATAATTCATTTGTGAATTATTTGCTCAGTTCTACAATACTGTAATAACACTGCTCTACAGCCAAAACGCTTCTGAAATAAATGTAATCAAACTTTACTAATTCTGGGTCACTGAGAACGAAAATGATGCTTAAAATTGTTGATTGGCTCTAGTTTTCAAGATATGCGATTGGGTCAGTATATACGACCCTTGACTTGGGAATGGCGGAGGTTAAGTGAGTTATAAAGGGAAGGGATCTCAATTTAAACCAGAAATGACTAAAATACATCTTTGACTGGATCTATGAATAAATCTATGACCGGGTTTGGACAGTACTTGCTTTTTAGGCAAAACAATGAATGATGCAATCTGAAGCTGGTATTGCGTCATACATTATATGAATTGCATCATGTTATTCCTAGAAGTCATGGATGATGCAATCATAATGAAGCTTACATCACTCTGCTGAACAAATTGCCCTATATCAGCTCTAGAAATCATAGAGTGTCGTGCTCTCTTATTTGTCAGTGTTTGATTTTGCAAAGGGACACATTTCTGTTTAGCCAAAGTGAGCAGAGATGCCTCGTACTTGTGTGAACAGTGCAGATAACTTCTGCTATGTTTGTGGTGAAGTGACTTTTGCATCACAAAAGCGCAGTATAACCACTATGGTTAAGAAAGCCTATCACCTTTATTTTGGCTGCAAAATTGGAGATCAGGACAAGAGGTGAGCCCCACACATATGCTGCAACACTTGTGCAACAAATCTTCGCCAGTGGTTGAACAGGAAAAGGAAATCTATGCCTTTTGCAGTGCCAATGATTTGGAGAGAGCCAACAGATCATACCAGCAATTGTTACTTCTGCATGGTGCCTCCAGTTGGGAAAGGTGTGTCAAAGAAGAAAAAGTGGACTGTGCATTATCCAAATATTCCATCAGCTATACGCCCAGTACCCCATGGAGAAGGACTGCCGGTTCCTGATGCACCAGAATCATTCTCACTTGAGTCAGACGAGGAAGAGGAAGAGGATGAAACTTCTGGTCCTGAACCATCAATGTCACAGGACCCACATTTTCTCCCATCTTCCTCCTCTGAACCACACCTCATAACACAAGGTGAACTGAATGACCTTGTCAGGGATTTGGAACTACCCAAGAGTAAGGCAGAGCTGTTGGGCTCCAGACTACAGCAGTGGAATCTCCTGGCAGGTGATGTTAGGGTTTCCATGTTCCGTGACCGTCAAAAGGATCTTGTCCCATTCTTCTTCATGGAAGGTGATCTTGTAGCCTGCAACAACATGGATGGTGTGATGGCAGCCCTCAACATCGTTCACGATCCAGATGAGTGGAGACTGTTCATTGATTCATCGAAGACGAGTCTTAAAGCTGTTTTACTGCATAATGGCAATATTTTGCCATCAATTCCAGTTGGTCATGCAGTACATATGAAGGAAACCTATGACAACATGAAACAACTTTTGAGGTGCATAAACTATGACCAACATCAGTGGCAGCTTTGTGGCGATTTGAAGGTTGTTGCTCTCTTGCTTGGTCTGCAGACTGGATACACAAAGTACTGCTGTTTTCTCTGCGAATGGGATAGTCGTGCAAGAGATTCCCACTACATCAAGAAAGATTGGCCCCTCCGACAGTCATTGGAGCCTGGGAGGAAAAGTGTTCAGCATCCACCACTTGTTGAATCAAGGAAGATTTTGTTACCACCCTTACACATCAAGCTGGGTCTGATGAAGAACTTTGTCAAGGCCATTGACAAAACACAAGCAGCTTTCAAGTACCTCTGTGGAAAATTTCCAAGGTTAAGTGAAGCTAAGATAAAGGAAGGTGTCTTTGTTGGTCCTCAGATTCGTGAACTTCTTCGAGATGATGCATTTGACCATGCACTGCGTGGCAAGGAAAAGACAGCATGGAAAGCCTTCCAGATAGTGGCAATAAATTTTCTAGGAAACAACAAGGCAGACAACTACAGATTGTTGGTGGAAAACCTCCTCAAGGCATACAAAAGCCTTAGTTGCAACATGTCACTAAAGATACATTTTTTGCACTCTGATCTAGATTTTTTTCCACCGAACTGCGGAGCAGTGAGCGACGAGCACTGCGAGCGATTTCACCAGGACATTGCAACAATGGAGAAACGCTATCAGGGCAAATGGATCCCATCAATGCTTGCAGACTATTGCTGGACAGTGACAAGAGATGCTCCATTTAATGAATACAAGAGACAAGCCAAGAAACACCGAGTAGACACTGAATAGGACTAAACTATGTACATAATAGTTTTTTGCCTTTTGTTTCATAATAAATTTTATTTCTATAACCCTTTTGCTGATTTTTAAAGTGTTACATAAACAGGACAGGTGAAATATCATGTAAAGCAACCATAAACACATGAAAAGACCTAGGTTTACAATTTATGATTAAAACTCTACTATCTACACAATATACATAGACATAAAATGTAAAAACTTAAATATCTTAGAAACAGTAGCCAATCAGTTGTTTTAATTGTCATATTTGAATTCAGCACATCAAAATATATAATAAATAGCACATTTTATCTCTGAAGCAGACGACTTCTCAAAAATTGTAGACCAGTGTAATGGTCTTTTGCACTTAGTTCCCTTCTTTGCAAAAAACACGGCCTGTAAAAATTCAAGTCTGCTAAACATTGTATGGCACTGCAGATTGTTATTCTATTTCTAGACCTAAAGCAAATTCTTTTCAGAAACAATCTGTGCCCAATGCTTGCTGTTGCTGAATGCAAGCACAAAAATCAGATCAGAACAATTTCTACCTCCTGGCGATGATCATAACTTGAAGAAACAACCCCTGGATAATTTGACTGGGCAGTTATTTGTTGACTAAGTTTCTAGCCTTCATCACTGTGGAAGAAAGTTTGAAAACATGAACCATGGGAATCCTATAGACTAACAAACTAGAAGACAAATAAAAAGAACCCAACATTTATTATTTTAACCCAATCTCATGATTTTTTGAGTCCTGACTCATGATTTTTGAACACTTGGGTTTGGCAATACTAGACATTAAAGTTCTTTAGAAAATGTCAGAACCAGGTTTTTGTTTGTTTTTGTAATAGAAATTGATAGACAAACTTACTATGAGGTTTGCTGTCATGCCCCTTGTAATGGTAACAATAATAATAATAATTTGTAGGCCAGACATGTATGCAATACTTGTAGATTGGTCTTCAGTTGGCATTCTTTATGTAGTCATTAAATATAATTATAAAAATCATCCCATGTTTGAATTAAGAGTTCAGCAGATGATGAGACTTTACTGGCTAAATCCCCAGGTCAAAAAAAAAAAAAAGTGAAACATTGAAAAAGGTTTCTAAGTTCATATTTTGTTGAGCCAGTTCTAGATTTAAGCTGCTGGTGGCATAGTAAATATGCACTTCACAGGATGACAGGTAGTGGTGCCCTTGTCCCACTTCTTCAAGAATTCTGCCCGCAGTGAGACCCTTTAATTTACAGTTGGAACTTTGCTAGCAGAAGTTCTGTAGAAAATGCATCTCCTAGGCAGTAAGTCATTTCCCTCTCCTGTGGTGCCTACCTTGTGGGCTGCACCAACTGGCTTTGGGGATAGTTGATTCCTTGCGCTGCTGCAGCCTCCATTCTTGGTGGACCAACTTCACTTGAGTTTAAGCTGCTCTTCAGTGATCCAGATAGTTTGATGCTCTGAAGCTGAATATGTCTTGTATGCCCAGTAAAATATTGCTCTACTACAACTCTCTATAAGTTCACTATACCATAGATTCCATAATGTTCTCTGTACTATAGGTTCTGTAATGTTTTATACTATAAGCTCTGCCTGCCCAGCTGATAACCATCAGATGGATATGACATACTGTTTGGAAAGAACCCTTTAACTTCCTTTCACATCAATACACCATGAGCTGTGCTGGTTCCCTTTTCCCTTCCATATACCTCAAAGTGCTTTATAATGGAAGTAAATATCATTATCCCTATTGAATTGAAGGGGAAACAGAGACACAGAGAGGTGAAGTGGCTTGCTCAAGGTCATTTAGCAGATCGGTGGAAGAGCCAGGAACAAAGTGTAGGTATCCTGACAAAAAGCCAAGTGCTCTCTCCAGCAGGCCACAATGCCTCTTGATAAGCAACTTTGAAAAAAAAAATCTAAATATAAAAAGTTATATGCACAGCTCACCCTGTGTCTGTGTGATGGGGTTTACAGACCCACACTAAATCAAGGCCAGGCATAGAGAAGCACTGGGCTTGGGAAACCACACCCCTCATCAGCAGCAGGGCAAGCTCCAGGTGGAGGGACAGTTTAAAAAGGCACTGGTGGGCCTGGGGCAGGGCAGGAAGAAGCTACAGGTTGCACCAAGAAGTGAGGCTGATGCCTGGAGCTGTGAGAGGAGTGACAGTGGAATTCCTAAGGCTATTCAGAAAGCAGTGATCCAGATTCACAAGAGACTGTGAGGAATGGGACATTGTCCCACTGATACACTAAGTGGATACTCCTGAGCCTGTGACTATGCCCGAAACCAGGGGTCGGCAACGTTCGGCACGCGGCTTGCCAGGGTAAGCACCCTGGCGGGCCGGGCCAGTTTTATTTACCTGCTGACGTGGCAGGTTCGGCCGATCGTGGCCCCCACTGGCCACGGTTCGCCGTCCCGGGCCAATGGGGGTGGCAGGAAGCCGCGGCCAGCTCATCGCTCGCCCGCGCTGCTTCTCGCCACCTCCATTGGCCTGGGACGGAGAACCGCGGCCAGTGGGGGCTGCGATCGGCCGAACCTGCTGCATCAGCAGGTAAATAAAACTGGCCCGGCCCGCCAGGGTGCTTACCCTGGCGAGCCGCGTGCCGAACGTTGCCGACCCCTGCCCCAAACAGAGGAATCTCAGCCTGGTAGGAAGTGACCCATGGGGCAGTATAACTTGGGATGGACTAACAAGTGGTTAGATACTGCAATGTCCCTCTAGGGCCCTGGGTTGGAACCCAGTGGAATGATAAGGTCTGGATCCTCCCCATGTATCTTGACTATGGCAGACTATTAAGAGTTTGGAAGAGTGACTCAGGATCAGGGCCGGCTCTGCTTTCTTGCCACCCCAAGCAACAACAACAACAAAAAATCAGGCTGGCCAGAACGGCAAAGCAAAAAAAAAAAAAAAAACCTGCAGCGCGGAGTGGCAAATCAGGAAAAAAACAAACCTGCGGGGCGGCCGGAGCCAGGGTGCAGGGGGACTTTCTGCACTGCAGATGTGCATCGGCTAGAGGGGGGGAGTGTGAGGGAGCGGGGGGAGAGAGAAAAGGGGGGTGGCCAGGGCTTCAGCGGGGCGCTCGCCACGCAGCCCCGACTGCCACACCGCCCGCCGGGAGGGCTCGGCGCCTCTCCGGTCGGCAAGGAGGGAAGGACGCGGGCTGCCCTGCCGGGTTTGCTACAGACCTGGCACCGATTGGGACAGACGGAGTGCGCAGCCCACTCCCAGCAGGGCGCTCCCCTCCTCCGCGCCGCCGCCCCCTACAGGGCGGCCGGATCAGCAAACAAAACAAAACCAAAAAAAAGCGGCCGTGCCCCCCTAGGATTGAGCAGAATGCCGCCCCGTAGAATCTGCCACCCCAAGCACGAGCTTACTCAGCTGGTGCCTGGAGCCGGCCCTGCTCAGGATGGATTGAGGCCCACCACATATGACTCAGCCAGGGCCCCTTCTAGAATGACAAGGTCGGAAAGAACAGTGAAGCCACTGCCTGACCAATAGGCCAGCTGGCTATCAGACTGACCCTCTGCAGCCACATAGACCCCTAATATGAATGTACAAGATCTAATTCTCAGCTGTATTCTTTCAGTTGTACACCCGTGTAGCTTATAGCCTTATTTATAGTTATGAGTTACTTTAACTAATTATCCACCCCAATGTGAGGGCTTACACCTACTTGAAATGTGAGGGTTCAGCCCCAAGATCGACTGCAGTGGAGAGGTTATAAATAGAAGCTGGAGCCTATGGTGCACAACAGGGACAACAGTGTGCTCTTTTTGTCATAGTTACTTTTATTAGCCAGCCAAACAACAATACAAACACCACAATCTGGTAAAGGAGAGAGAGAACGAATAGTGAACATCTAGCATTGCATTACTCATACCATCTTTTGCAGAGAACTCCCAAGTGTCAGTCATCATCCTCATCCTCATCATTCTCACTATTATCATCATCACCAGTGGTTGTCATCCTGGCATCTACTCAGGCATGTAGGCAATGATACAGCTTTTAAATGTGTGACGCTGATGCCTACTGGGTTCATACATATTTATGAAGGCTTCAATTCCTTTTCCTTATTTGAACTTCCATGTCCCACTACCTTGGGGTGCCCTGGTTTTCTAGGCTTATTAGTTCCCCTTATGCTCATTAACATTTACATCACTCAAACACTCTAACAACTTGTGGTTAGCTCATTACTGACACCATCTGTCTGCAAAATACCAGAAAGTTAACACTTCTATTCTGGTGACTGTTTCATCTTGTGATATAGGGTCACTCACTGGTTAGCTACTCATGTCAACCTATCTTTAGACCTGAGGCCTTGTTTGGCTAAGCTAAATATCTCAAGCCTGCAACCTGTAACGCCTGTGTTACAATACTAATACTTATATTTCACCTCTATATCCTAAATATACATGATTTCTTTTATTCTTGGGTACAAACTCCACTCAATACAGCACAATAAAACTGGTGTAATGCAGTGGAGAATCGGGCCCAAGATGTGTGGAACAGCATCCAGATCTCTCTCACTGGTGACCAGCCTGCCTATCCCAACTCTTGTGGTGCATTCTGCAGTGATATTGGTAGAGTTATAGCTGGTGGCTTGTGCTTATGCACAAAAGGTCCTTGAATGTTGAAGACTGTATCATGTAATAACATACTGTAGGACAAATAACATTACAACGGAGGCTCTTAGGGGAGATTGTAAGAATATAGTAGACATTTTGACAGGATCTTACAAAAGATTTGGGAAGAAGAAAAAATACCAAAAGCATGGAAAATGCATCATATAGTGACACTGCCAAAGAAAGGAGACCTCAGTCTGTGTAAGAATTAGAGAGGCCTTCAATTGCTGTCTATCGCAAGTAAGGTATTGGCATGTATTATTCTAGACAGAATAAAGATAACGGTAGTGTGACATTGCACTCCATATGATTTTATGAAAATATGCCAATGAGTGTGAATATAATGTAACTGGATTATGCTTCATGCAAAAGGTCTCTTGTAAGGTATCATTACAAAGCTTACAATCTATTGACTGTGGTCATCCTAATTGTATAAATGTATCATTCTTCTAGCTGAAACTAGAAATATGAAATATAACTCTGAGGTCCTATTATAATTATGCAAAGTGTGGGCCATTAATGGTGTCTTGGAATCTTGATGGCTCCCATTAACTAGGAAAATTGGTTGTAAATGGCTCTGTTTACTTGCAGCCTTCCTGTGTTCCTGTGAGTCAGCCCAGGAAGAATGGAGGCTTCGGGTCTCACAGGACATGTGAACATGTCACATGATACTGGAATCCATCTTAAACCTAGTGCTTTTCCTTTTAGTAGGAGGGATAGGGAGGGAGAGAGACAAAAGATTCCTGCCTTGTGCCAAAGATATAAAAGGGGGTGGAACAAAACAAAGGTGGTGGCCAGTCATGAGAAATCCCCAAGTTACCACCTGAGCTGGAACTAACAAGAACTGTACCGGGGAAAGGATTGGGCCCAGACTAGGAAGAAGTCTAGTCTGTGAAAAAAGCTATTGGAACATCTCTGAGGGTGAAATTTACCTGTATTCAGTTTCTTAATGTATTAGGCTTAGACTTGCGTGTTTTATTTTGCTTGGTAACTTACTTTGTTCTGTCTGTTATTACTTGAAACCACTTAAATCCTACTTTTTATAGTTAATAAAATCACTTTTTGCTTATTAATTAACCCAGAGCAAGTAATTAATTCCTGGGGGAGCACACAGCTGTGCATATCTCTCTATCAGTGTTATAGAGGGTGGACAATTTATGAGTTTACTCTGTATACGCTTTATACAGAGTAAAATTGATTTATTTGGGGTTTGGATCCCACTGAGAACTGGGTATCTGGGTGCTAGAGACAGGAACACTTTCTAAACCATTTTCAGTTAAGTCTGCAGCTTTTGGGTGACATGGTTCAGACCTGGGTCTGTGTTTGCAGCACACTAGCGTGTCTGGCTCAACAAGACAAGGTACTGAAGTCCCAAGCTGGCAGGGAAAACGGGCTCAGAGGTAATCTCAGCACATCAGGTGGCAGTCCCAAGGTGGTCTCTGTGACCCAACCCATCACAGGTAGATTCAAAGTTATGATAAGAACAGAAAAGGTTTACATAGGAGAAATCATGTATAGATCAAACAGTAATGCTCTGTATTACAATATAATTGTCAATTGAATGTCAGTCACTGCTTTATATGATTTTTATAGATTTCCAAAAATCCTTTGATACAGTAGGTAGAATAGTTTTATGGAAGTTGCTATACTGCTATGGAATCCCTTAGAAATTTGTGGACATCATTCAGAGCTTTTATGAATATATAACATGCCAACTAATACATAACAGTGAACTGAGTAAGCCATTCGAGGTCACTATGGATATCAGACAAAGCTGTTTTATGTCATCCATGATCTTTTTTCTGGTAGTGGATTGGGTAATAAGACATCCAAAAAACATCCAAGGGGCATGCAATTGACTTTCACACAGAAGTTAGAGAACCTTGATTTTGCAGATGACATCAACTTGCTATCCCATACTCATAGAGACATGGAAGCCAAAACAATTGTCTCCAGGTCTGTGCACAATTTGTAGGTTGAAAATCAATACCAATAAAACTAAAACCATGAGAATCACACAGAAAAAAATACCAATAACATTTTCTGGGATTGACATAAAAGAAGCCAAATATTTCACATATCTTGGCTCACTGAGAGTACAACAGGTGGAACAGATGAAGACATTAAAGCCAGAATAGTAAAAGCCAGACATGTCTTTCTAACCCTAAAGCTGATCTGGAGAAACAGAAATATTGCCTTCCAAACTAAACTTTGAATATTTAATACCATTGTCGTCAATCTTACAATATGGTGCTGAAACTTGGAGACTTAAGACCTTACTATCTAAACTTAAAGTTTTCATAAACAGCTGTGTTAGATAAATCTTCAATATGCAGAGGGCCAGAAAATATCACAATCAAAGAACTGTGGAGGAGGACAAAACAGACACTGATGGGACAGGAAATTCCAGAATGAAAATGGAGATGGCTAGGACATACATGGAGAAAAGACCTGAATAACATAACATGACAGGCATTGGAGTGGAACCCCTAGGGCAAATAGCAACGTGGCAGACCAAGGATACATGGAAATGCACAATAGAAGCCTATAAAAATGACATGGGAAGAAGCTAAGCCTACAGCAGGCGACAGGCAAAGTTGGAAAGCAGTGGTGAAGGCCATATGTTCCACATGGAATAGAAGCATAAGAGAGAGAGAGAGAGAGAGAGAGAAGTAGTCAAATAGGCCAAAGGCTAATGCTTCCTTTGTACAACACAGTATGATTTCTAAGCTACAAAGATACTATCTCCTCTCTAGTCTGAATCCTATTTTGCATTCTGCTCCACTACTGGTTGTTCTAGTATATGGACTGCAGAGTTTAGTTTAATTCTCTACAATATATACATATATTCCCAGGTTTAATATGAATAAACAACAGCTGGTCTCCTTGCCAAAAAACTTCTTGCCAAGTTCAGAGCCACAATAAATTTAATATTATACTGGAACCTAATAGCTAATTCCTATGAAGGGTTATTTCACCCATAAACATCTGCTTTTAATCTGGCTTTACAGTCCTATATGTTAAAAGATACTATCATTTTGGACTTACTGTAGCTATTAGAGTTTTCAGGGTTTATTAAAATCATTACTAGTTTACTACTTGTTTTTGTGCTACTGAAACATAGTGATAATTTATAACAAGTATTTAAAACACTTTACAGAAAAAATGAAATCTCTCCTTGCTGTTATTACCTTATATGCTACTATCGGTATCAATAAAAAAAATCTTGTTTACTTGCTAATTAATCAACTAATAATATTATAGTGGGGTACTATTTTTTAAAGAAACTTTAAAGTAGATAGGTAGGATAAGCAGACATTAATACACAGTACTGGATTTTACCAAGAGTTGGCTAATATTGTATTTCCAAACAACTTTAAATGGATATCTGTTCTGCTAAAATCTAGTAAAATGCTTCACTTGGAGGTTGGTATTTTTACTGGGCACATTATGTGATACAAACCTCAATTTATGCTGCTTTCTACTGACCAGGTTTTGAAGACTGAATGCTATTCCATGGAATATTCAAATACCCGTTATTATGCAAAGAGTTCAAAAGATCTGTATCATTCTGAAGATACTGTATTCCCAGGAGCAGTGAGGTCATTGTTGTCAGTTTTTTATTAATCTGGAAACAACAACCTCATTTGTAAGTGTGATGTCGAGTATGCTTATAAATGAGAGGTGACAGTTACAAAGCATGGCCTTTCCAATCTGTGAGTTTCTAAATATGGATTGAGAAGATCAGCCATCAATGCCATTCAGCTAACAACTGAGCAATTTTATGAAATTCATTTTAGTCCCAGAACACTGAATCCTGCATATATTAGTTATAATATGCAAAATCTATTATCATTCATCATTTTCAGACAACTGCTGAGAAAAGGATTCTTCAACACACTGCTTCTGTTCATTATATTGAAATATTTGGTCAGTTCCTTACCATGCATGTGAATTTCTTGATGGATATTAGCCCAGGTTGCCTCTTCAGTGACTCTGCCACCACACCTGACCTATTGTCTTGGACTGTGTCAGCCAATTTTTTTCTTCTTCAAACATTCTCTCACTGGACTACCAAGAAAAATGGCTGACACTATAAAGGAAGCATTGATCTTATCACAACAGTGTCTTAGACGCGTGTCTTCTGGAATGGTGGTTGAAGCATGAAGGGACATATGAATCTTTAGCGCATCTGACATGTAAATATCTTGTGATGCCAGCTACAACAGTGCCATGCGAATGCCTATTCTCACTTTCAGGTGACATTGTAAACAAGCAGCGGGCAGCATTATCGCCTGCAAATGTAAACAAATCTGTCTGTCTGAGCGATTGGCTGAACAAGAAGTAGGTCTGAGTGGACTTGTAGGCTCTAAAATTTTACATTGTTTTATTTTTGAATCCAGTTATTCTACATTTGTACATTCAACTTTCATGATAAAGGGATTGCACTACAGTACTTGTATTAGGTGACTTGAAATACTATTTCTTTTGTTTCTTTTTTACAATGCAAATATTTGTAATGAAAAGTAAATATAAAGTGAGCACTTTGAATTCTGTATTGTAACTGAAATCAATATATTTGAAAATGTGGAGAACATCCAAAAATATTTAAATAAATGGTATTCTATTATTGTTTAACAGTGTCATTAATCACAATTAATATTTTTAATCGCGTGATTAATTGTGATTATTATTTTAATCGCTTGACAGCCCTAATAACTATATTAGAAGCAAGAGGAAAATGAAGGAAAGTGGAAGGTCACTACTGAGTAGGGAAGGAGAACTAATAACAGATGACACTAAAGATATTCACTAAAGATAGTATCAGAGGGGTAGCCGTGTTAGTCTGGATCTGTAAAAAGCAACAGAGAGTCCTGTGGCACCTTTAAGACTAACAGATGTATTGGAGCATAAGCTTTCGTGGGTCAGATGCGTCTGACGAAGTGGGTATTCACCCATGAAAGCTTATGCTCCAATACATCTGTTAGTCTTAAAGGTGCCACAGGACTCTCTGTTGCTTTTCACTAAAGATATTAATTGTGACCAGATGCTTAACACAATTAATATTAACAAGAATGGGGAAGGAACATAAGCCAGAATCAGGAAAGAACAGGTTAAGGGAAACTATTAGATAAGATAGATGTATGCAAATCTGCAGGGCCTGATGAAATTCACCCTAGGGAATTTAAGGAACTAGCTGAAGCAATCTTGGAACAGTTAGCAAATATCTATGAGAACTCATGGAGGATGGTTGAGGTCCCAGAGGACTGGAGAAGGGCAAACATAGTACCTATATTTAAAAAGAGAAATAAAGAGAAGCTGGGGAATTATAGACCGGTCAGCCTAACTTTGATACCAGGAACAATACTGGTACAAATTATTAAACAAGCAATTTGTAAGCATTTAGAAGATAATAGCGTGATAAGTAACAGCCAGCATAGTTTATGTTAAGAACAAATCATGCCAAATCACCCAATTTCCTTCTTTGACAGGGTTACTAACCTAGTGAGTAGGGGGAAAGCAGGAGATGTGATTTATCATAATTTTAGTAAAGCTTTTGACACAGTCCCACATGTCATTTTCATGTGGTCTAGATGAAATTACTCTAAGGTGGGTGCACAAAGGGTTGAAAAACAGTATTCAAGAGTAGTTACCAATGCTTTTCTGTCACATTGGAAGAACATGTCCACTGGGGTCCCAAAGCGGTCTGTGCTGGGTCCAGTACTACTCAATATTTTCACTGATGACTTGGATAATGGATGAGGGAGTATTTTAATAAAATTTGCAGATTACATTAAGCTGGGAGGGGATTGCAAAGCATTTCAGAGGACAGGATTCAAATACAAAATGACCTTGATAAATTTCAGAATTGGTCTGAATTCAACAAGATGAAATTTAGTAAAGGCATATGCAAAGTACTACACTTAAGAAGGAACAATCATATGCACAACTAAAAATAGGGAATAACTGTCTAGGTGGTAGTACTGCAGAAAAGGATCTGATGGCTATAGTGGATCACAAATTGAATATGAGTGCACAATGTGATGCAGTTGTGAAAAAGGCTAATATTTTGCTTGGGTTTATTAGCAGGAATGTCGTATGTAAGACTTGGGAGGTAATCTATTCAGCACTAGTGAAGTCTCAGCTGGAGTATTCTGTCCAATTTTGGGCACCACACTTTAAGAAAGATGTGGACAAATTGGAGAGAGTCCAGAGGAGAGCAATAAAAATGATAAAAGTTTTAGAAAACCTCATCTATGAGGAAAGGTTAAAAAATAACGGGGCATGGATCATCTTAAGAAGAGAAGACTGAGGGGGCCTGATAAAAGTATTCAAATATTTCAAAGCGGACAGTGATCAGTTGGTCTCCATGTCCACTGAAGGTAGGACAAGAAGTAATCAGATTAACTTGCAGCCAGAGAGATTTAGGTTAGATATTAGGAAAAATCACTTTCTAATTGTAAGGATAGTTAAGCATTGGAATAGGCTTCCAACACTCTGTGAAAGTGATCTTGCCAGGACTCCCCCCATTTGCTTCTGCCCATGGAGCACTCTTTTACAGGCGATTCCACCGATGGAGAGGTTCCAAGTGAATTAATGCCTACAGGATCATAGGGTATGGTGATGGGTTTACATGCAAAAACCCTTTGACCCTTGTATAACTTCAAACACATGTTATGAGTCTCAATGGTACTACTATCATGCTTACAGTTATACTCCTGCTAAAGGACTCTGCTAGATCAGGACCTAAAGTAGGTATAACCAGTCTTACAGTTTCGCTTTCCATGAGTGATAATATTCACAAATTCTACTGTTTCACCAGTATCCATGCCACATAAAATAGGTATTCGTGTATAAGTTTGGAATAGAAAATGATCCTTTACAAGATTTTAGTGGTTACTCTTTTTACTATATGGCAGAAATAGAACTTGTATACTAGGACATATTTTTCCACATTCCTTTCCCAAAGAGAGATTTTTCTTTTAGTTTCCTCTGTCCACAGGCAGGAGGAGCACTACAATACTTCTCCCACTCATCTCCCAGTTTGCTCTATGCTACATTTTTACAGAGGCGATAACTGTGATGCTGTGTATAAGAAAGGTGGCCATTTATATCACTGTTGTTACCACTGTTACACAATTTCCATAAGTCATGTACAAAGTATGTCATGTAAGGCAGTGGTTCTCAAAGCCGGTCTGCCGCTTGTTCAGGGAAAGCCCCTGGCAGGCCGGGCCGGTTTGTTTACCTGCCGCGTCCGCAGGTTCGGCCGACCGCAGCTCCCACTGGCCGCGGTTCGCCGCTCCAGACCAATGGGAGCTGCGGGAAGCAGCGTGGGGTGAGGGATGTGCTGGCCACCCTTCCCGCAGCCCCCATTGGCCTGGAGCGGTGAACCGCAGCTAGTGGGAGCCACAATCGGTTGAACCTGTGGATGCGGCAGGTAAACAAACTGGCCCAGCCCACTAGGGGCTTTCCCTGAACAAGCGTCGGACCGGCTTTGAGAACCACTGCTGTAAGGTATCAATGGAAAAGTTATGACTTGCTAAGTATGATTATCCTGTTTTATCATCTTTGTATGTGAAGTTATGAATAATGGCTATGTACTTGTATCTTAAACATGTGTTGTATTCCTGGGTAACACCCCCCAAATAGATTTACACCAGGGCTAGACAGCTATGTGTTGATGGCCCATTAAGGACACTCCACTCTCACAATGGGCCACTGAAGAAACTCATCCCGCCCAGTGGGTCTTCCTGTGGATGCCTCAGACAGCAAGGAGACAATGGTCACCCCCTGTGATTCAGAAAAACACATAGGGGGATGTAATATGCTCATGTGACCTGGACTCTATCTTGGGCCAGTAACTTTCTATACACAGAGGCTTTGTTTGGGACAGTAAATTTCCATGCACTGGCAAAGTACATAAAAGACACCTGAGATCTGCATTTTGCCGCTTTTCTGCTCTAAATCTCTGGACTGTGGATTTACAACAAAAAGGAAAATCTTGAACTACTGATTGAGCAACTTCCAATCTTTTGGATGTTACCAGAGAGACTTTTGCAAGCCAACAGTCATATCACTACTACAAACCTGATACAAGGATTTTGCAATCATTTATGTGTATATGATCCATTAACCGTTTATAAGTCTCTTCTTTTATTAATCTTTAGTTAGTTTACTAAGGATTGGCTGACACTGTGGTATTTGCTTAAGCTCTGAGATATATATTGACCTGTAGGTAAGTGTCTGATCCATTGGGATTAGTAATAAATTCAGATATGGTGAATTAGGTTTTCAATAACCCCTCACTATATTAGGCCTGTTTGTCTAGATGGAGGCCAAGGGCTGGAATGTCTAAAGGGGACTGTCTTTGGCTTCTGGTTAACCAGTGTGGTACTGCAGAAGCTCTTTTGTTATTGACTTGGTGAATCTAATTATGAAATAAGCCACCAGTTTGAGGGGATTGTCTGCCCTGATTCTTGCAGTCTGCCCTGAATGTGGCATTCTCAGTCTGATCCATCCCAGGTACAGTAACCTTAAGCTAATTGGAGTACTTGGAAACAATGACACATATGACATTTAGAGTTTTATGCTGTAGATTAGTTGCAATGAATAAATGATTAAGATTATATCCAGACAATAATGAGAGGCAATTGTAACATGTTGTCTATTTTAAGGCAGTGTGTATGAATGCTGGGCATTGGTCAATAGCTTTCCTGATTTTCCTGGGTTTGTATATTAATTTGAAATAAGATGTGTAGAAAATGGAAATGAAAAATAATCAACAGATTTGAAAATGTTGTCTTTGTCTTAAGGAACTGCTAATGGAATTAAGAGTCTCTCTCTAGGCTCAGTAGTGATTGCAAGTTCTCTACAGTGTTCTTTGTGAAGTTGTGGTTGCATAAATAGTTCCCAGTGGCCAGCTGTCCACATCGTACAAACCACCGCAAGAGCAATTAGAACCAACTCTATAGCTGAGAGGCCAAGATTTTAATGAGCATGGAGTTGGAAGTACCATTTCATAGATGTGGTCCATTCAGATAAGGATTACACAATGGTGAATCTCCAAAACAGTTTTTTTTTCTAATGAGTGGATTTTTTAAAACAAAATAGGGAGATATAAAAACATTATTTCTTCTAACACTCATGTCTTGCCTGTTCATATTTATTCCCCTTTCAATCAGTGGTTGGCTTTTTCTTATGTTAAATAAATATGTTCAAAAGGGTCTCAATCTCCTTCCAAGCACAGTGGCTCACATTTCAAAAGTTTGCAGTTGCTAGAGAAGGATTAAGTGGCCACCTTCTTTCTTCTCCTGCTGCAGTATCAAATACTCAAGACTAGGACAATAAGGGTTGGATTCAGATCTCACATTGGCTTTACACTGGTATAACTCCAGACACTTCATTGGAGTTAATAACGATATATACAAGCCAGATCTTTCAAAACAAACACCTGTTCTTCTAGCACACTTGTAAATCTTATGCCATGAAGAAAAAGGATATTTTAAGTGGTGATGAGTTTGGACTATGTCTGTACAATTTCTGAATTCTGATTGCTCTTTTGAAGTTGAATTATGAAAAACTGCTGTATTAGGAGTGCCTATATCTGGATCCACCATGGCTGACCAGCCCTGTAGAAGGGATTTATCAGACTTATAGAATAGAAGGTGCTTGGGACTTAACCCTATTCAGGTTGTCTGGGACAACAGGTGAGCTGCCTCCTTAGAAAACCAGTTTAGCTGATTCATCTAAAGGGAAGGGGGGAAGGTAGGAGTGGCTGAAACTTACAAGGACTTGAAAAAGGACTAAGTGACTAGAAGGGGTTTTAAAGAAACAGACAAGAATAAGGGGGTTGACATTAAAAGAGGAAGTGTAGATCAGGAGAGAGCAAGATCACAGAAGCTGGGTGAGGGGTTCAGAAGAGGAGAGGTCACAGCATCTAGCAGCCTCATGTTTAAAGGGGGGGCTGCCTGCTTTCTCTGAATAAGCCAAGGGACTCAGACCCCAGCCCAAAAAGATACCTTGGAGGAAACTAAGGCAGGGACATGTGTTTATTTTTTGGTATGATCTGTACTTTCCTGTGCTTTACATAACAAGTATAAAAAAGGATGAAGGTGCTAGACTCTGTGCAAAATAATGAATGTGTTTATTGACTGTATTCACAGTGTGCCCCTGAGAGAGTGTTATGCTAAACTAGAACCTTTAAACCTTTCGGGTGGAGTTCTCAGACAGGGATGTGTTTAAGTAACTGGGGTATCTCAGGGGTCAGCGCTGTTCCTGGGGCCTAAGGCAGGTGGGCTGAGGAACCCCATTTCTGAGAAGCAATAACAGACTGAGAATCAGTGCCTGGGAAATATGCCAGAGAGGCTGAGGAGGGAACCAGTGCTGCAGCCTTCTGAGGCTCTAGCAGCGTGAAACACACCAGGAATCCAGAGCAATAGGCTGGGTTTCCCGTCCTAGTGGGTAGCTGCCACTCACTAGGATCTAAAATGCTGAATTATTAGTATTATTTATTTTATTATTTTATTACATACATTCAGTGCTATTTGCAAAATGATGACATTATGAAATTGAGAGGAAACTGAGGTTAGCCAAGTGGGGGATGGGTTAGAAATTAATGACTTCTTCAGTTTAATCCAGCACCGCCATTCAACATAGATGAGTAAGGGATAATCCATGGATATAGCAGGGATAACAAAGAAACAACAAGGTGGCCATTAGAAGAAATATGGATTGAAATGTGTTTGAGCAAGGATCAAACAGCAAAGCTGTGCAAAATACAGATATTGACATGGCCTACCTGTGCTGAGCACTGTTTTCAAATACAAAACCAAATCCAAACATAAGCTCACTTTGCTACAAAGAATGCATGCCTATTTCCTTCATGAGGTTCTCTTAAACATAGCAAAAAATGACCTTTAAACTACCTTGACAGATAGCAGCTGACTAGAAAATTACAGTCATTAACAAGGATATCTAGAGAGCAGACTATTGTAAAAAATGATACTAAGAGACAGATGTTAACAATTTGCAACCCCAAAAGACAGCTACAATAAAACCCTACATTTTTAGTGTTCTAAAGGGTTGCTATTGAAATTCAGCATAAGATACACAGAAACATAAAGTGCATACATTTTTTTCATTCCTTAGATGTATGCTTTACATGGGTAAAATGTTGAAAGTATTCCACTGCATAGATTAATCAAAACAATAAAAAACGCAGTCATTTGTCAGTCCTTTGAGAATGACACTTCTAAAATGAAATCAATTTAATCTGGCCTAGTCCAGGTAATGTTTGGGAAATTTCAGTTGCAAGTTGGCTTCCTGCTGTTAGTTGAGATACACATTAGTAGTATATTTAATATTCTCATTTTAACCCCAGAAAACTAAACTGTTGTCAAAATAACTTAATTTTGTTTGGCATAACAATTCTTTTGACATTTCTCTCACCCTTTTCATGTAATAAGCAGACATGATAACAGAAAAATATTGATTTGAATATGATGAATAGACAAATATTTTTCTATCTCCATTTTAGACGGTTCTCTCACAGTAGTAAAATTTGAAAACACACAGTAGTAAAACATTGATTTTTTTGTCATTGTCAGTGAACAGTTATTTGGGGCTAAATTTTGTCCTGATTTAAACCCGGGTATGAAGTCAATGGATGTGCACCAGGGTATATATGTCATTGGTCCTATGTTTATGAAAGGAATCAGGAGACTAGCAGGAGACTAGCAGACTAGGGTGAAACTGGATTGATCTGAAAAAAAGGAAAAGATACATATATTATAGGAACTTTACATTTCCCCGTATTCTGATCAACTTTAACCAGATAATTCAGAAATTATTAATATGGAAAGAATTTAGTTAAGAAAAAAATCATGATCAAATCCTCATGCTGCATTAGACACAACTAAAGGTGTGTGAATAATTTTTTTTTTAGTTTGGTGGCAATTCTGGGGGAAAAAGTGTTGAAACAAAACACTTGTTTTCAGTTCAATTTTGACCATTTTTAAACACTCTTGACTGTTTTTTTAAGGAAAATTTTAAACAAAAAATTTGAAATATTTTGTTTTTAAAATATGAAACTTCCATTTTTCAGATTTTTTTTAGATTTTTTTCCTGACCGTCATTGTTTGGTGATACTGACACAAATTTGTGAAATGCTTTGATGTCACAGAATCTGCATTTTTTGCGGAAAAAAAGTTTTGTATGAAAAATTTCACTCAGTGTTAGAAACAGATGATCTTGTGTCCGTGCTGGTTAAATCTTCATGTCATTATCAATGTATGCTGAGAAGATTCCAATGCCTGCAAATCTATGTTTGTTCTTTCTGTCTCATTGGCAGGTCTGCTATTTTATTAACAGTGTTTGCTGTTAATTTTAATTGATGTGTTATGTTGGAGTACTTGAACAGGGAAGAAAGACACGACACATCCAGTAATAATGAAAAATGTAATGTAGTCCAAAATCACATTGGCCCACTGAAAACCCGTCAAAATTGAGTAACTAAGTTTCAGGTGGAATATGATTATAAAAATGATGAATGCAATTTGGGGGGTGCATGCTCAAAAGGAATCACAGATATGATAACTCCCTCTCTATCAGGAGAAGATCAGCAGGGTAACAGTCTACCAATATTCAAAGGGTATGAGTACCAAGGAAGGAGAGGAATTATTTAGTGTGGCATGTGGGAATAAAGCTACAGTAAGAGTAATGGGTTTAAACTAAGAAATGGAAAATGAAGGGAGATTGTCTGGGGAAAAAATCAGATCTACAGGACTGTGGAATAATATATCCAGGAAAGTAGTGGAAGTCCTGAAGTAGTTAAAGCTAGACTAGATTAATGTACTTCTATGTTTGCACGGAACTGGACTTGATGATCTAATTGTCTTTCCTTGCCCTAACTTCTGTGATTACATAATGGTAGATTTCTGGATTAATGAAAATGAATTTTAAAAATCATTTTTGTTAATCAAATAAAGGCTTTCATAAACATTTGTCCCTACAAGTGGGCTGACAATTTAAAGTTAGGAGAAATTGGAAGATTCGTGTTATGAAAGACTTTTTGTTAACACTGCAAAATTTGTTTTGTTAAGTTTATTTTTATATAAATGAAACCCATATTTTTTTATTCCTTCCAGTTTTAGGCATCCCACTGTCTGTAAATATTCTTGAGTAGAGGCCTCTCCTGTTCCCCAGATGTTTCAGGAATGTAGTCATTCTCTTTTTTTTTCTTCTTCTTTTTTTTTATTACTAATTGCTATGTCTTTTAAGGTGGATGGTTAAAAGTTAAGTGCTTGGGAGGATGTGACTGCTAGGCCATGTTAAATTAGGGCCAGCCAGGGTACAAGCTGAGACCATAGCTCATGTCTACATTTCTGATCACTGACCCTGAACTTGCATTATAGTCTTTCCCATAAATTATGACAGCATGAAAAGAATTAAAATGAAACATCTTTTTTTTTTTTTTTCTGTTCTAACCTGAAAAGGGGCCTTGAGAGCTGAATGGGTTTCCCTTGGACCATCTAGTGCTTCAAAGAGAGAGCTTGAATTTTTACACTTTCACCCCATCTGTTTCCTAGCACACCTTTCCAAGGAAGAACCGATGTGTTCCCACAATCCCTTGAAAATTCCTGTTCAGTGTATTCCTAGGTCAAGCAAATTGCAATTTATTGAGTAGTTCATTATGTTGTCCTTGCCTTTATAAAAGCATGTGTTGGCTATATTAATCCTTTCTTTAGGCATTAATGTAGAGTGCTTAACTTAGTAATTCCTTTTAAGCACAGAGTTTATAGAGTTTGCCTAAAAAAAAATGATTGTTTTGCTTGATAAAAGTAGAGAAATCTATTTGTGACCAGTTTATCATCACAAGATGTGTTTATAATGAAATATTTGTGTAAAGCCAAGAAAATATGTCTCTTTCTATTATAAAAATGGGGTTGGAAGGAATAGATTTTTATCGGTAACTGTGGATAAACTTCAATTTCACCACACCCACACAAACACACAAAACAATATTTCCATTGATAATAATAAAAATTTAGTAAGAAAAATGTTGCTTGAGAATATATCAGTTCAATTTTTAGTATAGATACTTTGTGTATTTTGACATATGATATTGACAATTTTGTGTTTTAATCGTTATAAAGCTTTAACTTTTGGAAACTCAGTATCGTTAAACTATATTGTCTGACACACCCCACCTATTGTCTGAACTCCACATAATTTCCCACAACTGTGAAAATGTAAACCAATAAAAATTTAAAAAAGCTTAAAATCCATAATTTTGCACAATTGTGAAAATGTAAGTCAACAATAAAAATGCTTTAAAATAAATATTATTGGTTGAAATTATTTTAAAAAATGAATTTTGCCAGCCTACATAAAAATATTCATATGATGCACCTGGATTACTGCATGAATGACCAAGAAGAATGTGTGGATATACTGAAAATCTGAATTGTGTAACATCTGCTTATAGGCAAAAAAAGCAAGGTGTACTGAAGAGACTAACGAATGAAGAACAGAACCTATTAGGAGAAATGAAGCAATTACTTTACACTCTATTCCTGATTACTGCATAGGCTGACTGATATCAACTCCTCAGAGTGAATTCATGGTACCATATCTGTTGTACTGCCCCAGCTTCATTTGTTTATTCAAAATGAAATTGTGCCACCTGGTTGTGGAGGGCTCAGTCAGGAGCAGGCCGGCACATCCAGGTGAGAGAAGAAGGGGGGAATAATGTGCCCCTTTGCACTCATGCCTGGGCTGCCCATATTGCCACAATGCAAAGGGGAGAGGAACCTTTGCTGAACCACTACTCCCTGTCCCATGAGTAAAAGTGGCCAAATCCACCTCCCAGGTTTTTCTATCAAGCTAGAGCTGTGTTTAATAATTATTGGTTAATTACATTATCTTTACATTTAAAAATACACAGGAGCCTTGACAACTAAATATTGCAAAAATTTCATAATCGATGAAACTCACTCATCTATAGCCAACCAGAACTTAGCCTAAGTCCCATGTCAGTCCTCAAAATAGGATTGCTTCCTTTACCTTAGTCAAAGTGTTAATTGTTACTGAAGCCAGTTCTTTTGTGTCAGCCAAGGCAGAAGTTTCAGAATCTCTGCTAAGCATCTGGGTCTACTAGACCTCAGTGTTATAGATGTACTACCCGTTAGTGGCTGAACTGTATGCCAGCACTTCTAGAAGTGAGGATTTGCCAATTTACACTTGCTGTCTCTAAATTTTGTAAAGACGTTAACAATTTAAAAGCCATGGGAATGGTCAGTAGAAATACAGATCTGAGGAATATGCTGATTTGGGGACTTCCTGTGGAGTTCACTCAATTGTCCAAATTCTGAGGGTTGGTTTCTTTGTTTTGTCCTTTTCTTTCTGGGGCCTGATCGAACTACAACTGTAGAATCAGATTTTCAAAAGTGCCTAAGTGATATAGGAGTTTGAGTACTATTGAAAGCCAAAGGGACTTCTGCTCCTACAACACAGGTTTTTTTTTGAAAGTTCCACCCAATTCTATAAATACTCTCTTTGTGAGTTGGATTGGCCCTTACTTGGAAAGATAAGTTTCACAGTGTAAATCAGTGGTGGGTAACCTGCAGCCCGTGTGCCGCACTTGCCCCATTGGGGTAATCAGCTGGCAGGCCGCCAGACAGTTTGTTTACATTTGCATGGCCACCCGCAGTGTCATTCTGGCAAATGGGAGCTGTGGAAAGCAGCGCGGGCCGCTAAGAAAAAAGTGCAGAAGAAGGTATCGTGGTGAATCCATGCATATGAAGGGCAACAGAGCATCTACCAAATCCTTCCCTTTGCTTTTCACAGATTAGAAAATTTTCACCAAACTCTAGAGGAACAATGGAATCAAAACATTTTGAGGGAACATATCAGTGCTTTCAATACTTCTGGTAGAAACCAGGTAGGCAGGCTACCTGCTCTCCTGTCAGTCCACTTGCCAGACAGTGAGTGGGATGTCCAGTTCACTGACCAGCGAGCTGCCAGACTCCCTGGTGGCCAGCTCACTGAGTTGCCCAGTTCTCTGCCTGGGAAGCAGGAGGGCTCCTGCGGCTGCCTGGATCCCCAGGTGGATGGAACCCTGGCTGCCTAGCTTGCCTGTTGTATTTTATTTTATATTTTTATTTTAAATTAGTAATTGGTATTTTAACTGGGAATTGGTTTACTAATTGGTAATGTCCTATAGTAATTTTTATAATAAAAACTAAAATTATTTTTATTTTTTTTCTTATAGAAATTACAAAAATAAATTATTACCAATGTATACCAGTTACCACCCCAGTAATTACCAATGAAATACCAATTTAAAAACCAATTACCAATGTATAAAATAATACAAAACTAAAATAAAAATAATACATTATTTTAATATAAATTTCATAATGTTGAATGTAACATAAAAGTTGAGTAAATAAAGTTCAAATGAAATGTTTCAACCTAAGCAAAACAAAACATTTCAGTCACCACCCTCTACCAGAAACCTACTGACTGCTATACTTACCTACATGCCTCCAGCTTTCATTCAGACCACATCACACGATCCATTGTCTACAGCCAAGCTCTAAGATACAACCGCATTTGCTCCAATCCCTCAGTAAGAGACAAACACCTACAGGATTTCTATCAAGCATTCTTAAAACTACAATACCCACCTGGTGAAGTGAAGAAACAGATTGACAGAGCCAGAAGGGTATCCAGAAGTCACCTATTACAGGACAGGCTCAACAAAGAAAGTAACAGAACTCCACTAGCCATCACCTACAGCCCCCAACTAAAACCTCTCCAGCACATCATCAAGGATCTACAACTGAGATACAAAAGGAGCACTTAAAGATGGTAGTCATTGCGGAGAAACTAAATGAATTTTTTGCTTCACTCTTCACAGCTGAGGATGTTAGGAAAATTCCCAAACCTGAGCTGTCCTTTGTAGGTGACAAATCGGAGGAATTGTCACAGATTGAAATGTCACTAGAGGAGGTTTTGGAATTAATTGATAAACTTAACAGTAACAAGACACCGGGACCAGATGGCATTCACCCAAGAGTTCTGAAAGAACTTAAATGTGAAATTGCGGAACTATTAACTAGGGTTTGTAACCTGTCCTTTAAATCAGCTTCTGTACCCAATGACTGGAAGATAGCTAATGTAACACCAATATTTAAAAAGGGCTCTAGAGGTGATCCCGGCAATTACAGATCGGTAAATCTAACATCGGTACCGGGCAAATTAGTTGAAACAATAGTAAAGAATAAAATTGTCAGACACATAGAAGAACATAAATTGTTGGGCAAAAGTCAACATGGTTTCTGTAAAAGGAAATTATGTCTTACTAATCTATTAGAGTTCTTTGAAGGGGTCAACAAATATGTGGGCAAGGGGGATCCAGTGGACATAGTGTACTTCAATTTCCAGAAAGCCTTTGACAAGGTCCCTTACCAAAGGCTCTTATGTAAATTAAGTTGTCATGGGATAAGAGGGAAGATCCTTTCGTGGACTGAGAATTGGTTAAAAGACAGGGAACGAAGGGTTGGAATAAATGGTAAATTCTCAGAATGGAGAGGGGTAACTAATGGTGTTCCCCAAGGGTCAGTCCTAGGACCAATCCTATTCAACTTATTCATAAATGATCTGGAGAAAGGGGTAAACAGTGAGGTGGCAAAGTTTGCAGATTATACTAAATTGCTCAAGATAGTTAAGACCAAAGCAGACTGTGAAGAACTTCAAAAAGATCTCACAAAACTAAGTGATTGGGCAACAAAATGGCAAATGAAATTTAATGTGGATAAATATAAAGTAATGCACATTGGAAAAAATAACCCCAACTATACATACAATATGATGGGGGCTAATTTAGCTACAACTAATCAGGAAAGAGATCTTGGAGTCATTGTGGATAGTTCTCTGAAGACGTCCACACAGTGTGCAGCGGCAGTCAAAAAAGCAAACAGGATGTTAGGAATCATTAAAAAAGGGATAGAGAATAAGACAGAGAATATCTTATTGCCCTTATATAAATCCATGGTACGTCCACCTCTTGAATACTGCGTACAGATGTGGTCTCCTCATCTCAAAAGAGCTATACTGGCATTAGAAAAGGTTCAGAGAAGGGCAATTAAAATGATTAGGGGTTTGGAATGGGTCCCATATGAGGAGAGATTAAAGAGGCTAGGACTTTTCAGCTTGGAAAAGAGGAGACTAAGGGGGGATATGATAGAGGTATATAAGATCATGAGCAGTGAGGAGAAAGTAAATAAGGAAAAGTTATTTACTTGTTCCCATAATATAAGAACCAGGGGCCACCAAATGAAATTAATGGGCAGCAGGTTTAAAACAAATAAAAGGAAGTTCTTCTTCACACAGCGCACAGTCAACTTGTGGAACTCCTTGCCTGAGGAGGTTGTGAAGGCTAGGACTATGACAGGGTTTAAAAGAGAACTAGATAAATTCATGGAGGTTAAGTCCATTAATGACTATTAGCCTGGATGGGTACGGAATGTTGTCCCTAGCCTCTGTTTGTCAGAGGGTGCAGATGGATGGCAGGAGAGAGATCATTTGATCATTACCTGTTAGGTTCACTCCCTCTGGGACACCTGGCTTTGGTCACTGTTGGTAGACAGGATACTGGGCTGGATGGACCTTTGGTCTGACCCAGTATGGCCATTCTTATGTTCTTATTTTCTATACTGAAGGACTATCCCTCACTCTCACAGACCTTGGGATAGTGGCCAGTCCTCACTTACAGACAGCCCCCTAACCTGAAGAAAATATTCACCAGCAAATACACACCACACAACAAAAACATTAACCCAAGAACCAATCCCTGCAACAAATCCCGTTGCCAACTCTATTCAAGGGACACCATCATAGGCTGTAACCACATCAGCCACACCATCAGGGGCTCATTCACCTGCACATCTACCTATGTGATATATGCCATCATGTGCCAGCAATGACTCTCTGCCATGTACATTGGCTAAACCGGACAGTATCTCTGCAAAAGAATAAATGGACACAAATCAGACATCAAGAATTGTAACATTCAAAAACCAGTAGGAGAGCACTTCAATCTCCCTGGACACTCAATAACAGACCTAAAAGTAGCAATTCTTCAACAACAAAACTTCAAAAACAGACTTCAACAGAGAAACTGCAGAACTGGAATTAATTTGCAAACTGGACACCATCAAATTAGGCCTGAATAAAGGCTGGGAGTGGATGGGTCACCACAAAAAGTAATTTTCCCTCTGCTGATACTCACACCTTCTTGTCAACTGTTGGAAATGGCCGACGTCCATCTTGATTGCATTGTCCTCGTTAGCACTACAAAAGTAATTTTCCCTCTCCTGATATTCACCCCTTCTTGTCAACTGTTGAGAATAGGCCACTTCCACCTTAATTGAATTGGCCTCGTTAGCACTGACCCCCCACTTGGTAAGGCAACTCCCATCTTTTTCATGTGCTGTATATATATACTGCTTACTGTATTTTTCACTCCATGCATCTGATGAAGTGGGTTTTAGTCCACGAAAGCTTATGCCCAAATTAATTTGTTAGTCTCTAAAGTGCCACAAGGACCCCTCGTTGTTTTTGCTGATACAGACTAACATAGCTACCACTCTAAATCATTTCAGCTCTATCACAGGCTGATGTGAGCAGAATGTAGATCTGGCTGTAGTTGAATTTTCTGTATGAGCACTTGTGTCAAATATACTCTATGTCTTAACTAGTCATACATCTTTCCTTGTTTTACTATCTTGTACCTGCCCAAATCAGAATAGGTTTTCTAATTCATACCTTTACAAGCCATAAAACAGGCCATCATTGTAGCTGTAATTAATGTTAAATGTTAAATGGAAAAGTAAACCAAATTCTGGAGACCAGAAGTACATCTATGAGGGGAGACTCTGGCTCTGAACACTACTGTCCTTTGATATAAAATGTTTGTTTATTTTGTTATATAAATAAAATATGCTAGCTTGCTTCTTTAATGCAATTATTGCTTCATGGGCAGCCAAATCCTATTTGCTTTAGGACTTGTCTACATGGCAAGTTACTGTGCTGCAAGTTAGGGTGTGAATCTGGAGTACACTAGCTTGTGGCACAGAAATATCATCCCATGTGAACAATGCAAAGTCCTGGAGTGTGTTGCACTCCAGTATTTTCACTGCACTGTAGCAATGTCTACACAGGATGCTACTGCACTGCAAGCTGGTGCAGCGTAGTTTCACACCCTGGTTTGCAGGACAGTAACTAATCATATAGATAAGCCCTACTTAGCCATGTAGTCCTGTTGTATTTAATAGGGTACTTGCGAAAGTAAGGTAAGCAGGATTTGCAACAGCGAATGATGCAAAGCCAGTTGCATCTTTGGGGCTATGCAAGTGTCACTGAGGACATAATGTGAAGACAGTGGGGATGAAGAAATTACAGCTGAGGTGTATAAGCTGCAATATCTTAAAAGTTAGTGATGGCTCATGAGATGGCAAGGAGACAGATTGTCGGAGTTTGGGGTGAGTTTGGGGCTAGAAATTAAAAAAAAACAGCATTCTTTTACTTGCAAACTGAAGGCATCTGATTGGCACAAAAAACATGGCCCTTCCCCTTCGCCCTTCGCTTCCAACCTCCCCAAAAAACAAATATAAGAATCGTTTTTAGAGTACAATAATTATTTTGGTACAATATAAAATGATCATAAACTGCATTCCCAAGCCCTACTTGAATTTTGGCTGAAAAGGACAAACCCTGAAGGCTTTACTCAAGCAAAAATCCCATTGTTTTTAATTGCTCAGGAAGTTTCACCATAATTCTGAAAGCTGGCAAACTGGTTTAAAGTTTTGTTCTAATTACTTCATCTTCAAAGAGTGTTTCTTTAAATGGAACAGGGGCTTAAGGGGGACTGAATTTAAAATCCCAACTAGAATTTACAGAGGTGAAAGCATTGAAGTACTCATCATCCTATTCTCAGTGCCGTGCATACTATAGTTCCGTTTATACAGCACCTGCTTGTAGGGCTGTGCACTGATTCTCGGACATCTGCCATTTAGGTCTTGATCATAACATATTGAGTTTAAAAACAGCAGGCATGTAAAGAAAGAAAATGATACAGTGTGTTGCTATAATCGATGTCAAGCTAACCCTGGAATGTGGCGTCAAATTCCATTGGCTACGTGAAGGCCTTGGAGGGGATATAAGTTGTGAGTTTAGCAGCACCTGTAGCCACAGAAGCAAAAGTGTGTTCACATCTGTTTGAATAGCACATGCTAAGTCTTTGGCTTGGCTAAAATGGTTCTCATGGACTTCATTGGTAGTGGTGGGTTTGGCCTTGATGCTGGCTTCTTCCAAGGATGTGTTCTCTGTTTAGTTTCTTTTTAAATGCACAAACAGCTCAGTGGTTTATGCTATTTGCAGTGCTGAAATGAGTCACACTTCATGATGATAAGCAAAATTATGGTTCCTACATGTGGGTTCCCTACCACCCAACACTCCAGTGAAAGAGGCAGTCATAATGCTGAAATCCCCAAGACCAAGTGTGTGTGGGGGTACTAGAATGGCCACCAGAGGCACAAGACATGCCCTCCCACTCCCTGCACACAAGATAGTACTGGGATGAGTAAAAGCTACTTCATTTCTAAAGGTGTAGTAAAGGGATAGTGGGGAGTGTACTCTCCCAGTGTCCTAGAGGCATTCTGCCTGCTGCCCTACGCAGATAAATTGCCTCCAGCCTCTGCCAACTGAATGATGCACTCCATTGCTTAGCACACTACGCTCCACTGAGTACTGTTTCTGGTATTTGCAATAGAATTATGTTGAGGTTTTTTTATGGGGACAGAAAGAGAGCAAGAGATCCTGGCTCCTACTTCTCAGTAAACAAAATGAGTAACCTTGTTGACTGCATACACTGACTTCAGCTTGGCAAGCCCAGAGGGGCTTTCTGCTTGCACCTCAGAATCTTGCTCTGGCTCTAGCACTAGGCCAATCCTACTTGAGGGACTCACTGAAGTGGAGTCACTAATGCCTCATCACTGCTTTGCTCTCTCCCCAGTGCTCTCTGGCTGAATCCTCTTTGGTATCTTTATTTTCTTTCTTCCCTTAAAGCATTTTCCTCAGGTTACCAAAGTCATTATCCAGGCAGTGAACCATGAGTAAATCAATTAACCCCTCTCTGCCTCAGTGTAACTGTCTTTAAAATGAGTATAGTTCTCACTTTACCTACATCCCCCGGGAACTGTGAGATCTTAATTAATGTTTGTAAAGAACCTGATATCCTAGGGGGGAAAGTGCAATAATAGGACATATTATTATTAGAAATTAAATTAGCTACAGGATTTTACCGAACATAGATAGGGCCTGTTCTTGGGCTATGGCCAACGAGTGTTCAGTGCAGCTCAGGAAGGGGTTCAAAGGTGGCTCCTCTGATCCTGGAGCTGTCTGATCCTTCTGAACCTCTTCAGTCTGAACTAGAAATCTTGTGACAAAGGCTCTCTCATGAGGTTTCTGGCACTTCTGCTCTGGTCTGAGCCAGAAATAGCATGAAAAGAACTTTTCTTGCAGGCTTTCTGGCAATTGAACTGAATGGAGCTACACTGATTTACACCAGCTGAGGACCTGGCCTGTTACCTTGCAGGTTAAAGGTCCAGCTGTGCAGATGTTTTTAATCATCTCTTTGATTTAGAAGGATTATGGTTGAAGATTGTTGCAGAAAAAAGCATGGGGTTTTAGAAATGGATTTGAATTAAGCGAAGGAGATCTTCACTCGTGTGACCAAAGTTACACATGTGCTTAAGTGCTTTTCAGGATCAGGACCATAGTGAGTGATGAACTGCAGTTCTGACAGGAAGCGCTAGAATCCTACTTATAGTACATTCAGAAAGCAGACCAATAGCACAGCAATAAAGGAATCTTTTCTTCCCCATCTCCTTGTTTTCTTCTGTTCTTTAGCACTAAGCTATGCCAAACTCACTAGCACGGCAAGAGATGATTAGGCAGAACTTTCTCTTACTCTTGTAGTATGTAATTTTATTATCCCATATGTTGCTGTTCATATTGAGTTTGTGCATCTTGATAGTGCTGACTTCTTGTATAAACATACTTTTAGCCAAATGAAGTGGCTTGAAATAAATATTTAAAATAAAATAAAGCCAGGCCTCTTAGTTTGAATTCTGATCAAAATACTGCCACAGCCACCACCTCAGAGTATCTGATTACATCAAGACACTGCCAAAAAAAAGGCACACAACTGCACAAACACCTTGGCCTAATAAATAAAACCGGTTTGTATTATTTCCCTTAAGATTAATCTTTACGAAGCCATTTCTGATCAGTATGTCTCCACTAACTGGTGAGTAGTAGAATTCAAAAGGCAGAGTGATCTAATTCAAACAGCCCTGCACTAGGGCTGAGAATACCTGGAGTAAGATTCTCACAGTTGCTCCAGAGCCTTGACGCTGCATAATAGAAGTGACCCTAAAACCCCCAGATCTAGCCAAAGAAGGATTCCCACATCACAGACAACTGGAAGACAGGAGTAAGGTTGTCCTCTAAGGGTACAACTACACAGCAATTAAACACCCACAGATGGCCTGGGTCAGTTGATTTAGGTTCATGGGGCTGTTTAATTGTTGTGTTGACATTCGGGCTTCGGCTGGAGCCCCAGCTCTGGGACACCATGAGGGGAAGGGTCCAAGAGCTCAGGCTACAGCCCAAGCTTGAATGTCTACACAGCAACTGTTAGCCCCCACAGCCTGAGTCAGCTGAACTGGGCCAGCTGCAGTCATAGGAGGGGAGGGATAGCTCAGTGGTTTGAGCATTGGCCTGCTTAAACCCAGCAGTGAATTCAATCCTTGACGGGGCCACTTAGGGATCTGGGGCAAAAATCAGTACTTGGTCCTGCTAGTGAATGTAGGGGGCTGGACTCGATGACCTTTCAGGGTCCCCTCCAGTTCTATTAGATAGGTATGTCTCAGGTCTTTTAGTCCAGGGTAGATGTACCCTAAGGATCTGTTTGCCAGCCCAACATAAGGTATTTGTTGGGGGTTGGGACAGGCCAGACGTAGCAGAGATTCCATACAGCACTGTGTCCCATAAGACAGCCCTCAGGACTGTCTGAATTACACTGGGGGCCTCTGCAGTCCCCAGAGCAGTCCAGGATTGTGCAAAGGTAATTTAAAGTCTTTCTAGCACTTCTCTTTCCCTCGACTGTGAGTTCTGTGCTTCTCCCCCCCGGCCCAGCACAGAATCATCTCACCTCTGGGTTCTATTCCTGGCTCTTCTACTAACCAGCTGTTTGATCTGGGATAAGTCACTTCACTACTTTGTGCCTCTATTTGCACTCCCACTCTTTGTCTGTCTAGTCTATTTACATTGCAAGCTCTTTGGGACAGAAACTGTCTCTCACTGTGTGCATGATATGTACAGTGCCTAGCAGAATGGGGCCCTGATCTCAGGTGTAATAAATAATAATTTGCAATGCAAAGCTTAGCACAACTGGAATATTGAATTTGTCTTATCTTGTATTTCGCCAAGGTCGAAGAGAAAAATAAAACCCTCTCAGTTAAGATTTTCCCCTCTTTGAGGGCCTGTCTCCAGAGTCTCACTTTCAGGTAAGGCACATGTAACCTCCAGTGGAAGTGTGGTGTACCCACCTTTCCTTAACAAAAGGATGCATGGCCGTAGAGTTTATTGCGGAAAGAAAAGACTGTCAGCTTGTGAATTACAGTAACTTATGTTAGCAGTTTAGGTCATGGAACTTTCACCCACAAGCAGCTACAGATGTACCTGCCAAATATATGCTAGCTGGAGCCAAGTTCCAGTATCAGACTGATTAAATTAACACCTCAGCACAACAGACCCATATAATGCCATACTTAATAATGGTGCAAGCTGATTTACTGCTGGCTCACTCCTAATGGGCAGACTCATGGTAGATGTTTTTGAATAGATTAATGCTTGCCATTGCGAAGAGACCTAAAGCCATTTAGTTCTTCTGCTGGCTGTAAATTAATTAAATAGGTTGTAAATAAATAAAATAATCAACATTCATTTTATTTCTTGCCTAATCTTTATCTTGTAGATAGCTTGTAATTACTGCATCATGCTCCTGTCAGATATGTTTTAGGACCTGGTTAAGAAGAAGTGATTTCACTGTTCTTCATCATTCTTCATCCTGTGCCCACAGAGAGCCTGTAGAGTTATAAAAAGAGGCATAATAACTGTCAGGTAATATGCTACCTGCCAAACCCCATACCAGGCCGTTCAAACCATGAGGAAATAATTCCTCATTGCATAGAATACTTTTTTCCTTCTACAGCAACCTCCATCCAAGAATCTCCAAGCACTTTACAAACTAAGCACTTTATTGCCCCATCCTGGAAATCTTTAATCACCTGAATAGGTCTTCATGCAATTAGCCAACTTCAAGACGATGGGGAAACTCACTTGAATATGAGTTTGGAGGATCAGACTCAACTACTCCTGTTCTATTCGGGTTCATATACTGTTGAGTAGAGATTAATCGGCACCTCATAGCACACTAAGGTTCACAAGTCCCTTGTGAAAACTGTTAAATATTATCATGCTCATTTCTACAAATGACTAAACAGAGGTGACTGGCTTTGCCAAGAGTGCAGGAAAAGTTAGTTCAGAGGTGGGAAAGAAAGCCTACAACTGCTAGTTCTTAGTCCCCTGTTTTATTAACCAGTCACCAGTAGAGCCGCTCTGTGATTTTGGGAGAGAAACTTAATTAGGCATCTAGAGAAAACAGCGGGCCTGGTCCTCCTGTAGTAAAACCTTGGAAGGGAGCATAGGAAAAGACATCTTCTGAAAAAGAACACCTTGGGGAGTGTCTCCCGGATCAGGGGTTGGGTTTGCACCACTGTATAGTAAGCCACTGCAGCCATCTACTCACGTGCAGACAGTCTATGCATAAACATTTGCATGATTGAACCTACATTTGTATGGTCAATGGTTTGTTATAGTAATGCATCTAATTTGGAGAGTGACAAATGAGACTGGGGGGAGGGGAGGAATGCTGGACAATTTTCAGTTTTGGAGGTTCATTCTGCCCCAAGAGCCAGAGCCAGCCATACTCTGTGGGCATGGAGATTGCATTGGTTGCAGAACTGGCCAGGCTGAGGAGAAGGCTGAGGGAAGCAAAAGAAATGAGGGAGCATCTTTCCCAACCTCACGCACTGTCGAAACTCTTCTGTGGGGCACTGGTGGGCTGAGGAGAGGTGGGATACAGCTGCATGGATCCTCCCCTCTTGTGCCATCGAAAGGGAGAAGGAGTAAACAAATGGAGGGAGACATACAGGCCTGTGGAGCAATGGATGGGTAATTCCACCAACCACACAACATCTTATATCTGTCCACACCCAGGCTGCTTACTTGGATATGGGAGGTGGACAGAGGATTTGTCCCTAATAGCACAAACAACTGCTGTTTAATTATCAGAGCACATTGACAAATATTGATCTTGGAACCATATCAAAAGGTGAAGATTAGTTATTGACACTGACAATCAGAACCTTTAAGTGCTAGTATTTTAGTCCCAGCCAGCTTGGAAATATTTGTCATCATATTTGCCTGTAACATATATATATGCCTGAAAATAGCACTCTTATTTAAATTACAATAGTTCAATCTCATCTGAGATTTCATGAGTTCTACCATAATGCAGCTGTTTTCCTCAAGGTGTTCTCACAAGGTCATAAAAAAAATCTATTTGTTATGAGCATTCTGAAACCCCAAGGAAAGCAGCTGTGTTTTTGACAAACTGGACCACATTTTCAACACCTCAAGCTACACAGACATTTATACAGGAATTCCATACATTATATATCCACGAGCAACATATTTTTAACAGTAACAACATACAGTGTTCTTAACAGAAGTTTACATGACAAAGCAGCCCCACTGTACATTGAATTGAGTTGCAATATGAAATTAAAAACCTGACTGCCAGCAGAAGACTTGCCATAAACTTAAAACATGCCACCCAAAGTGACCTCAAAGACCACTAGGGAAATCACTGAATGCTATAGAGATGCTGGAAGTGAACTTTGTCCATTACTCTTCAAAGTTTCTTATTTTATTCAATTTTTTGTTTGTTTTTCACACATTCATGAGGGGAAAATGTAATATATCAGCAGTATTAGTTATGAACTTTAATGAAAATGTTTACTAGAACTAGAGTGATTTAAATTTGGGGTCTTGCCAACAGAAATGCTCTTGGGTTGCAAGCATAGCTGGGGTTCTTGCTCATACCAGGCACACCCATAGGTCAGATGCACTAATCATACTGGTTCTGTACTTGAAAATAGTTTCTGCTACGCTGTATGAGGGAGAGCTGGTTAAGTGCTGAATGTGCAAGAAATGGCTATTTATAATATCCATCCATTAGTTTTGATACTGGTTATTTGAAAATAATACTTCCTTTTCTCATGCATGTTCAGCAAGAAGGATGGCAGATACTTGTTGTAGTTAACAATCTAGTTATAGCTAGATTGTTACTAGCCCTGAATCGTTGCACAGGGAATGAGAAGAGGGCACTTGCTCCTCTTCTGCCACTGCATAGGTCTGGGCTATTCTCCCAGTCCTGAGCAAAGACCAGGAAAGCAAGCTGGTTTTGGTGTTGCTGTAAAATGTAGAGGAGGAGGAACTGGGCTACGGACCCTCCTCCTTCTGTACCATGCAGCTGGAGCTGAGCATATATAGGGGGAATGCAGCCTGTAACCTGTTAAAGTGTAGAAATGACTACCTCCATGTGAGCCTCTCAGCACTCCTGGCGGCACTTTTTACCTCAATCACAATGTTTCTAGGAAATGCTCGGGGGATGGGACGGGGACAGTGTGCCTCTCACAGCCCTCACCACAGGAATAAGCTTAAAAGCCACAGCTGACTCCTTAGCACTAAGAACATAAGAACATAAGAATGGCCCTACTGGGTCAGACCAAAGGTCCATCTAGCCCAGTATCCTGTCTTCCGACAATGGCCAGTGCCAGGGAATGAACAGAACAGATAATCATCAAGTGAGCCATCCCCTGTCGCTCATTCCCAGCTTCTGGCAAACAGAGGCTAGGGACACAGTTAGAACAGTTAGAAGAGCCTATTCAAACCAGATGCCAAGCTTTGAAATGTATAGAGAGCCCAAAACTCTATTCTTCTTACTTTTTACTTCTTCTTACTTCTGCTCCCAGAAAGGAGAACACATACCACCGGACAACTACCAGTTTGGGAGATTAGCAGACAATTTAAATAATAAAATCTTCAACTGCTGTAAATCAGCACAGCTCACTGACTGAAGTCAATGAAGTTACAGTGATTTAAAACAGCTGAGGATCTGGCCCAGCAAGTACTGGGGTTGTTTTTAAATCAAACATTTTTAAAAGCAGTTTTTTCTAAAGAACAATTAGAATAATGTTTTCTTTTTGATCAGCATCCAGACAGTTTAATGGAAATTACACAGAGACTGATAAATAAACATCTTATTTTTACATTTTTAAATACAGTCAAATCTTACATAACAGACCATAGTGTAAACAAAAGCATGAAAAGTAACCTAATTACAGGGCTGATAGGATAAATTCCACTGTTTTATATCCACTTCTGTTTCATAAATTGCTTTTAAAAATGAACAGAGTAGAAAATATTAAACATTTGTATCAGATTTAGTGAAGTGGTATGTACGGCTTAATACAAAGCACATTACAGTAAATGGAAAGACTCCTATTAACTTCTGTAGGATTTAGATCTGACCTGAAGTGAATAAAAGGCTACATAGCAGAAAATTTTTGCAAGCAAAAGTTAATTCGGACCTGTTAACTATTATGAATGTGTTTGCAGTCTCCATCAGGCGTGACATTTGTACAGGTTAAGTGTGTCAGTTATCCAGTGATTAGTCTTCAAAATGTGTTTCTCTAATTCAGTTGGCAGCTTATAATGTTGTTTTTACTGCTTCGTCAACATTGATTAATGATTTTTACTACTGTCTAACTTAGGTAGAGGTTAGCTCAGAATTAGCTAACAGGTGTTAAGACAGCATTTGTGACAAGTAATATAGGAAATCTCATTTGTGTGACATTATAACTTGCTGCTGGGTTTTTTTGTGCATATTTCCCCCTGGTTTTCCACTTCTTCCTCAGTGTAGGAGAGAGACAAATACACACATACACCACATAATTTGGAAAGAGAAATGGAAGTCTCTACACTGACAAGAACTTTCATTTAACTCATTGGAGTAAGATTATTCACAGTAAGAGAGAAATGTACCCTTCACCATGAGTTAGTTTATCAGTGTGGGAGCCCTTATGGGGGGGGGGGGGGGAGGGATTGCTGAGCACCCTACAACGCACCCACTGATAGGGAATAGGAATGTGTGGGATAGAACTGCTGCCCCAGAGGTAACAGGGCACTGAGGATGTCATGGTGGCCAGTCACAACTGTGGGTATGCTGGGGTGACTGACTGAATGGGAGTTCACATTTTTGGTACTATTCAAGATAAAAATTTGAGGTGACTATATAGGCATATTAACACTGTTGCACAGAGACTAAGCAGAGCAATGAAATGCCCATGTGGCCAACAAGTGTGGCTAGAACAAGGGAAAATCAGGAAGCGACCTTCCTTATCTATACAAGCATTATTAGGGAGTCTTACCCAGACAGAAGCCCAGTATTATTCAAATATATGGATATAATCAGGAAGGCAACTAATATGTCTGAGGCCGTGGCTTGGTTTAACTCTGAAGAACAGTTTAGACTGTGGACAGCAACATAAGACAGAAGTTGGTGGGACATACCTCATCACATGCTGTGGTTTGACTGGATGACACCATGGGGGACAGGTTTTCACACTGACAGTGAAAACCTGTTCATTCTGCAGCAAGCCCACCAGAGACCTAAGGCTCATAATGACTTTGCTGGGCATTTAACGAAAGCGGGTGTTTTTGTAGCTTCTGCAAATTTAGGCATGCTTGCAAAATGTGCTTTGGGGGGCCTTTACAACCCCCAATTGCTACAGCAGTTGGGGAAGGCCACAGTGGGGGAAAGAGTGTGGGAAATAAGTCAGGTGCCACTCACTGACCCTGGGTTCAGGAACAGTTTGAGGTATGGGGATGAGCTGAAAATGAGGGGTTGGACAAGATCATCAGCTCCAGTTAAGCTTGAGGTTCTAAGGGTGCTCCTTTGAGATGACCCTAACAAGAGAGATAGGACATGCTTGTAGGATGGGTTTACGTAGGAGTTTAGAATCCCCTTTACTGGAGAAAGAAGTCATGTAATGTCCAAAAATGTGAAGTCCTTAGTGGGAATAGGTCATATTGTGAAAAGAAAGATTGCACGAGAATAAAGTAGCAGGGCCATACAATCATTTATCTATACAGAATTTATAGGTTTCTTCCCGAGACTTGGCCCCTAAGAAGGCTCCAGACAAGTATTGCATAATTCACCACCTATCACACCCACAGGATAGCTCAGTTAAGGATGGACAGACACAGCCTTGTGTTCTGTGCACTATTCCTCCCTAGATGAGGCTGTGTGCCTGGTTCGGTCTTGTGGCCCGGGGAGCTGATAGCCAAGTGTAATATTAAGTCGTCTTTTCAGCTGCTGCTGTGCATCCTTCTGGGATTCTCTTTCGAAGGACAGTTTTATTTTGATAAAGCTAAGCCCATGGGCTGTGCAACATCCTGTTCGGCATTTGAGAAATTTAGTACAATGCTACACTGGGCAGTGATGCAAGAAGCTGGTTTAAGAGCTAGTATGTTACTTAAGTGACCTTTTGTTTATGGGCAGGGCAAATATAGATGAGTCTATTAACCTGAGGATGCCTTTCAGGTCCTGTCAGAAAAATTGGGGTACCTCTAGTGGAGGATAAAATGGAGGAGCCCTCCACTACACTGACCTACCTAAAAACTGAGGTAAACAATCTGGTGGGGATAGCTCTATTCCTTCAGATAAGGTACACTCTGTGAGCTGCACTCTATCATTATAGCTTTCCTGCCAGGTGGTAGCCCCAAGGCAGGCATTTTGCACCTGGATTGCAGGTGCCATCACAGACATAGCTAGATATTACCATTTTATAAAAGTTACTTGAGAGATGAAGGAGGATTTGGGTCTGCGGGAACAGTTTTTGAGCTGTTTTAATGGAATATCAGTGTGGAGGGAGGAATGGAAACTTAAAGCTGATGGGATATTGTGTTGCATCGAAGTACAGACTGTTGATTGCATTCCTAACCCCACCCCACCCCCCGGAAGGAGGGACCTACACATGAACTCATCCAATCAGTTTGGGACTCTGGAGTGGAGGGGATAAAAATCCCTGTAAAGGGGAAATTGGATCTCTTTTATCTCTGTCTGGACTTACGGGGAAAAGAGTCCTAAACAGAGGCAAAGAGATGCTGCTTGGCATGGGTTAGCCCTGAAAGACATTTTGAATTGACAGATTACTACAACTGTCACCTTTTAAATCATATACTGAAACTCACTTGTGTGTATATGTTGCTTGCTTTAATCTGTAAGTAACTCTCATTTCTTTTTCTAGTCAATAAACCTTTAGTTAGCTTATTACAGGAGTGGCTACAAATGCTGTCTTTGGTGAGTGAGATCTAAGGTACAAATTCACCTGGGGTAAGTGACTGGGCTCTTGAGACTGGGAGCAACCTGAATATGTTGTGATCTTTGGTATAAGTGACCATTTATTACTAAGTCCAGCTTGTCTGAGTGGCAGGTGCCTGATGGGGACTGTCTGTGACTCCCTGGTAAGACAGTTATAGTACTTCAGGAGTTCACATTTGTTACTGGGTTGGTGGAATCTAATTATAGAACATATCACCAGTTTGAGGTATCTGCCTTGCTGCTTTTTGAGAATCTGCCCTGAGTTTGGCACTCACGGTCATGATCCACTTCAGACAGCGTGACAGTGGCGCAACCTATTCAACAGAAGAATCACCATATGTTGAAATTTGTAAATTTCTCACTTACCTGCCCCTTATGTGAGTTATTTCCATTCAGGAGAGGATTTATCTTTGAGCAAGGACTAGAAGATTTGGCTCTGCATACTTTCCACCAAAAGGTTACCAGTAATAACGTGCTAAAACTCTAAGGCCAGATTCTCAGCTGGTGTAAATAGGCATAGTTCCACTGACTTTTGTGGAGCGACACCTATTTGAACCAGCTGAGGAGCTTTACCAGAGAGCTCTCAATATTCTTGGTGGAAATGTGTTTTTGAATTTATTTATATATATGTAAAGTGTGTGATTAAAGGAGTGTGAGAGTCTTATTTGCTTTTCAGAATTAAATGTCAATTAACCATATTTATAATAATCTAAATTTTCTGAAGATTTTCTGAAGCTGAATCTCTTAGGTTGACATATGAGAAAGTGATCTATGGTGGCATAGATGGTGAACATAAAAATGGCCATACTGGGTCAAAACAATGTTCCATCTAGCCCAATATCCTGTCCTCTGACAGTAGCCAGTGCAATATGCTTCAGAGAGAATGAACATAACAAGATTAAGAGTTGTGTCCCTGACCATCTGGGCTAATAGGCATTGATAAACCTATCCTCCATGAATTTATCTAATTCTTTTTTTTAATCCAATGATACATTTGGGATTCATAATATCCCCTGGCACTTAGTTCCACAGGTTGACTATGTGTTGTGTGAAGAAGTACTTCCTTATGTTCATATTAAACCTGCTGCTTATTAATTTTATTGAGTGACCCCTGGTTCTTGTGTTATGTGAATGGGTAAACAACTCTTCCTTATTCACTTTCTCCATGCCATTTTATAGACCTTTATCATATCCTCCCTTAGTCATCTCTTTTCCAAGCTAAACAGTCCCAGTCTTTTTAATCTCTCCCTATATGGAAACTGTTCTATACCTCTAGTCATTTTTGTTGCCCTTCTCTGTATTTTTTCCAATTCTTTTTTGAGATGGGGTGACCAAAACAGCACACAGTATTCAAGGTATGGGATTCCATGGATTTATATAGTGACAATATAATATTTTCTGTCTTATTATCTATCCCTTTCCTAATGGTTCCTAACATTCTGTTAGCTTTTTTGACTGCTGCTGCACATTGAGCAGATGTTTTCAGAGAACTATCCACAATGAGTTCAAAGTCTCTTTCTTGAGTGGCAAGAACTAATTTAGACTCCATCATTTTGTATGCATAGTTGGGATTATATTTTCTCATGTGCATTACATTTCATTGATCAACATTGAATTTCATCTGCCATTTTCTTGCCAGTCACTCAGTTTTGTGAGATCCCTTTGTAACTCTTCACAGTCTGCTTTCGACTTAACTATCTTGCATATCCATGGGATCACCCTTGCCTGCATGTTTATTTACACCCTTGAAGAATTCTAATAGATTGGTGAGGTTGTCTTACATTAATAGAAAAGTAACTTTAAAAACTGCAGCATCTTTGTCTTTCTTAATGAGTGTCTGATTGGGCAGAGTATACAATCAAAATATGCCATGATGATTCAGCATTAAGAAAGTGGAATGAGGTTAAAGTGATTATGTTGCATACAAATTGTATTACACCTTACTTATTATTAGTTTGTTTTCCTCAATGGTGTTTATGCATATATGTACACATCTCCCCCTCTACACATATTTAGAGAGAACAAGATGGCTTGCTTTAGCACAAAGCTTTTACTGGCATGAGTTTGGGATGGCTGCTAATTCTTAATGGGCCTTATGCCAATAGAAGACAAGCATAATGAAACTCTGCTCTGCCACGACTTGTCCCAGCCCCCTATACCAGGAAGAAGAATAGAGCGACGGTTCAGGACCTAGCTCAGGTACAAAGGGCCTGTAACATATGACTGAATCTAGCCCCAGCCCCAGTCTCATAATCCCTTTAGCCACTCTGTGTCACCGAATAAAATAAACTATATAAATGTATTTGACTATAGTGTCTATAAAGCCAGTCTACTCTTGCATACCCAACTTCACATAGTTCCTTGTGACCCACATATGAATGAGCACTAGGTCCCAGATTGTGACTTTGTACACAGCCTTAAACGAGGGAGACACTCCAAGTCAAATTTCCTCCTCTGCTCCAAGGCAGGGTGTGAAGAAATAGGTTTAGATATAGGCCAGTTGCAAATTATGACAACCGCTGCACCAGCTCAGCTGTTCTAGCCAATGAATAAGGGAGATGGAATCCTGGCTCTGCACATTTGCTGACCACGTACTCTGGGGAGGAAGTAAGCATGCACCTAGCTCCACTGGCCCTGCATGCCCAAACCCAAAGCCTGTGTAAGAAGAATGTTCACTCCCTTCATGGCATGTCACAACCTAGCCCTTTAGAAATGTGAAGCATCAATAACAAATAAATAGCACCCAAGAGTTCTCATATGGACACCACCTCTCAGAGCTACAATTAGTCCTCAGGAATCCTGACACACAGTGGACATGCTCAATAGAAAAATTTATAAGGAAATTTTAAAAAATCTATATTCAGTCCAGTGTGAAATAAATAAAGCATAGAACAACACACTGAACACTGAGGATAAAAAGAAATACTGAACAGCTGCCTCACTCATTGAGCACTGAGTCGCTCCTGTGCATTGATTGATGCAGGGGACCTGTGGAAAAATATCATGTGATCACATAATTAAAACTGTATAAAAATGCATACGCATAAGAAGGCAGAAATAAAGTTGCACAGGCAGCTTTAATTCTAGCATTTTCTACCTTATCAGGGCCTCAGTGCAATTTTAATATTCTTTTAAAGATCTGGGTGGGTGGATGGGTGGGTGCATGGGTGGGAGAGTGGACATTATGAAATATATGTATATAGCATGTGTAAATAAACACACACAAACACACTTTAAAGCATGGATGAGCTTAGCTAATTTCAATATTAATATGTAATACCGTTTGCCCTAAAATCAGCACAGAATTAAAGCAATTTTCTTGTGCTCTTGTTCTGTGTCTGTAACACTGTCCTTCAAATATCATTGTAAATATTTCAAAACAAAGTCCGACGCTTTTTTAGGATTACACTCATGCTTTTCACTGTAATTAAATATTCATACATATCATGATTTGTTTCTGGAATCAATTTTTAATATAAATTAAATACAAGCTGTTTCATCACAATTAATATACATCATTTTAAAACATTCATTTCCAGTTTGTTTAAACCAGTATTTTTCATTATTCAGCAGACCATTTTTAATCAGAAGCATTAAAGTAAAGTAGGACAGCAAACAGTTTATAACTCAAATGTACAGTAAAATACAACATGCACAACTTTCAGATGTGCAAAAGATGAGCAAAATCGTTTAAAAAATGTATGTATTGATCAATTAAAATCTATTTTGATTAAACCAATACTGATACTTTTCCTAGAAGAAATTGATTATGAGGGGGCTGAAAACTGTTAATGAAGAAAGTTGTGCTACATTAGTTTTCAGCAATCAACAAAAATGGTTTTCCCCCAAATAAATTACCTGATTAAATAGTAATATGTAAGTACACCTAGGCAACATTTTTCAGCTGATTTTTTTTAAGGAAAAATGGTGATTTGGTGGCACAAATATTTTATGAAGAGGCATCAGTTTCACCACATTGTTCATATCGAGCCTCTGTCTCAAAACATTCCAAAAATATCAAAATGCTTCATTTCAGCATTTTTTAAACAAATGGGTTTGATTTTATTTTGTTTGAACTGAGTTTCTTTGAAAAGGTCTTTGATTTTTTTAAAATAAAAAACATTTTAAAATGGTCAAAATTAAAATAAAACATTTTAATGTTGTCAAAACAACCCAAAATATATAATATATGTACCATATATAATCGTTCCATTGAACTTTGAACACAAGCGAAGCATCTAATTTTCATTCTGCAGTGTTGTTGGTGACCCTACCAATAATGATGTAAGCCCACAGCTATCTTGTTTCCAGGTGTCTCAAGCACAGGCTTAGCAAATTGTAAGAACTTGCCTACATTTATATAAAATATAATTGAAAGGATTGGCGAAAGTGTATGGCTGACTGGGAAAATGGGCTAAAGAGCCTGTTGGCTTTAGGATGCCGGTTAAGTCCATATTGCTAGTGTCTAGCAGGTAATATCTGGCAGCTAGTTAGCCACCTATGTGAAATGAATTGGTGGTTTCTAATGGATAGTGACCACATCATGAAAAGCACTATAATTTGTACAAATTTGTCATACTTTTGGCAATGTCAGGCATGAGGTCAAGCATTGAAAATGAACTGACCTTGTAAGGGGGGGTCTCTCCAGAAAGGGCTGGGGAACATTTCGAGCAGTGTGGGAAAGCTTGGCATGCTATGGGGTCTGTTGCGTCTGTTCTGTAGTTGAAAAGAGGACTGCCATATCAAGGGGTTTCAGTCTGGCATATTTCACTAGCACTAAATTCATTGCTGTTTTCTTTCTTCTGCTTCTTCTTTCCTCCCTCCCTCCAAGACTGGACTGAATTATTCCAAATGAGCTTTAGTTACATTGACTTATGATGTTTATTGTATCCTTTGTAATATATGCTCAGAAGATAAATTGGCAGGAGCTATCCAGGATATACCACTTACAAATCCAGATGAACAATTTACGCAGGCTCAGTACTCAACTTGAACTTTTTCCAGGAAACCACATTTGCGCCATTTAAGTTCATATCATGTATCATTGTTTGTGCCTCTCAGCTAAATATTAAAATATCCATTAGCTAAATTATTTCCCTCTTTCTCATAAAATATGCCTAATTCAGTATTGAACAGTAATACAAAATCAAATAATGCTTCCCTTAAAGACACAAATCATTAATAATTATTACTGTCTTATTTATTTACCCACTACATGTTTTCCAAACACTCAAGAAAAATGGGCTCTGCTCACAATCTAAGGGCAGATATAAAGAGGAACATAATTGACAATTCGATGTAATTCATTAACCAGGCATGAATGACTTCATTAAACATTGTATTTCTCACAATTGTAGCTTTGTCTCATATATTCAGGTTCCAAGGCCATGATTAAGGCTAAGATTTAGTCATGGGTACTTTTAGTAAAAGTCATGGACAGGTCACGGGCAGTAAACAAAAATTCATGGCCCGTGACTTGTCCATGACTTATACTATATACCCCAGGACTAAATCTTGATTGCTCTGGAGGGAGGTTCTAGGGCCGCCGTGAGTGCTCTGGCCCAGGGGGGCGGCCCGGGGCCACCGCTGGTGCTCCAGGGGGAGGGAGGGTGGCATGTGTCCCGGGACCACTGCACCGCTGGTGCTCTGGCGGGGCGGGGGTGGCGGCACACAGCCTAGGACTGCCTCTGGTGCTTTGAGGGGGGGGGGGGAACGATGTGCAGCCCTAGACCGATGCTGGTGCTCCGGGAGGGGTGGGGATGCAGCCCGAGACCACCACTGCTGCTGGGGGAGGGAAACACACAGTGGCCCGAGATTGCCCGAGCTACCTGGGAGGCCCTGGGGTCAGTTGCACCGGCCACTGCAGAAGTCATGAAGGTTGCGGAAAGTCATGGAATCCAAGACTTCTGTGACAGACTCACAGCTTTAGCCATGATTATGTTTTTATGGGGAAATATGACAAGAAGTGAGTGGAGAATTTACCGTGATTATAGCGGATACAACTGAAGAATTCTGCAGCTCATTGCATGCAATGTAAAAAGCTTGATGACATTTACATAATCCATTTTCCAATATTTCAATGGGTTTCATAACTCTTTATGCAATAATTTCCAAAAGGAAAAAATAAATATAGATTTCAATGTAAAAAAAAAAGTCAGGCACATGACATACAAACCAAATTCATTTTTTTAAAATTGACAGATAGAAAATGACAGATAATTGGGTCAAACTTCTGTATAATGTGACTGCCAATATTCTTGATTGGAGAATAAATAATACAAGAGAATTTTAAAACAGTTACAATTACAGAAGTGCAAAGGCTGGGTTTGAGATTCACAGCCTGCAATTCAGTCTACAGTGGTTAGCTATGAGCTCTCCCTTTCAGATTTACTTCATATGTGGGATATATTCCACTCCAGACATGCTCAGCATATTTTCCCTGGGTTAATCATCTTTGGTCACTTCAGAGATACCCAGCGCCTCATCCCATCTCACTGAGGCTTCCTCCGCAGGATCTTCAGGGGATGCCCGCTGACCATTTCCCAAGGATCTTTGGAAAGGTCCAAGAAGAGGCCTAACACCCATATTATCTCCAGAGATGGCAATGAGAAAATGAAATACTCAGCCTCTGCAGACAATCAGATCTATATGAAAATCAGGTACGGATAATACTTTGTGTGATACCTAGAGGACCATCAGCATCTGCCTGATAGGAGATAAAGCTGGCCTGTATGCTACAAAAATGGTCTATAAATCAGATGTCTGTATACATGCAAATAGTAAATGAATAAGGTGCCAATAGACGGTGCTTTAGAATATTCATCATAACTCTTGGGTTGTGCAGGATCAATGCAACTTCTTTTTTGTTGTGTATGGCTCTTTAGATACAGTTCTTAACATAGCACTTCTTAGCACAGAGTTCCAGAGAACCCTGAGGGTTACCCAGGTAGTTCACTGACCCTGGGATTAGTGCAGAGCCCATTTTGGGGACCTTCTGATGACCCTGGCTTCCACAAAACCCTTGGGATTGGGGGGTTGCGTGGCCCTGCTTTGTAGCCCCCAGAGCACCCATCATTAACAGGGGCAGCCAGTTGGAGACGGCCAACACGTCTTCATGGAGCCTCTAGTAAAGTGGTTATGCCAGGAATTAACACAGTGAGATAAAAGGAGCCCACCTGGCTGGTTAGGGAAAGGTAGTTCGCAGGATGCCCCACCTATTTGCAAAACAAAGTGAATCTAAAATAAGAGATTTGCTTGAGTCTGATCTAACGCTCAATTAAGTCGCTGGAAAACGTTCCATTGATTTCAGCAGATTAAGCACATTCAAGTTTCACTATGAATATTCCCCAGGCCTAACTGAAACAATTTTCTTCCATTTTGTTTTCAGGGGTGGAAGCAGGATCCACAGCTGGAAGGCAGGCTGCATTTTCCCAATTTAGAAAGGGCTTGATTTAAAAACAAAATCATAATCCTTTTAAACCTTCTTGGAACAAGCCCTTCTTACCCAATTTTATCCTGTATTGATTTTTAATAGGAATGTACTTTATAACCTTAATAATAACAGCATGTCACTGGAATACTATTTGCTATTTTAAGCTTTTAGAAAAAATCTTGGAAGGTACAATTTGTCTTAAAATGACCGTACTTTGAGTGTGCACTTTGGAATGGTGAATAAAGATGTATTTATTCTGAAGGGATATGTTATGTTATATGGAAAAAGAGAAAACTGTGGTTAACCACTGAACCCCCAAGCCTTTTTTCCTCCATATTTCTCAGTTGTCTCTAGGGACAGAAATACAACAGTGGGTGGAGTCCAACTAAGTGTAGCATATAGAAGCTACTGGGTAGTTTTTAGGAACAAGTTTTAGAGGAACACTTAATCCAAACATAAGTCATGGAGATACAACAGTCCCTTTCCTTGTCATATTAACTTTGTTCTCCCTTCAGCCCGTGTCTCCCTTCAGACTCTGGTTGTTTGTTGTTGTAATCCATTGCACAATGTCTTACATAGAGGCACTGCCCGGTACTACAATCTGACCTTCCCAGGCAGATCCCTGTGCCCAAGTACCATTGGTGTAACTGAAGCTCTGCATGGGCTGTCCTTGCCCTAGTTTCACACCTACATTTGTATAAAGAAATATTTATTTTAATGAGTGTTCAGTTCAGCTACACAGGTAGTTTCTGCCATTGTTACTCAGTTAGCTAGCCTCCAGGTGCTCATGCTTCTTTAAACATAACTGTTTGGACACATCTGCCAAAAAAAGGGGGGAAAAAACATTACCACACAGATGTAAGTTGACATAACAAAATAATGCTGAGGACAAATTTGCATATTGCAATCCATTAAAGTAATTAAGAGCAAAGAATTTGTATGCTTTCTAATGAAGTATTTTCCTCCACATTTTCACAGAAATTTAACTTCACTCAGTGAAACAAGCAGTATCACACTTTATATGATGTTTTCTTTACATGGATACACATATTACAGCTATCAGTACATCCTCCTGGAATCTCATTTTCCTCTTGTTGTGTATGGAGTTGCATGTGTGTGTGTGTGTGGGGGGGGTGTTGTGTTGTGTCTTTTAATCACTGTCTGTCCTTTTCTTCCTTCCTCCCAACTATCTTTCAACTGTATAAATAACTTTCTAGTACTTAGAAGCTTAAGAATGTAGATGTTGCAAAGAAATTCAGCAACTGAATTCTCCCTTTTCAAGCTACTCACCCTCCCCATCATATCTCTGAAGAAAATATTTTGACAGAGCTTAGTTTGTGAACAGTATGTATATAGTACACAACTGGAAAAAGGGAGGACTTTTAAGACGAAACTATGTGGATCTGTTCCATAAATAATAACTCTGGTTCAAGAATATATCCAATGCAACCTTTAGGAGCCTCACAAGGACAAACCATTCTTTGAACGCTTCATGATTACATAAGATAATAAATTAATGGGAGGGCTTTTTATTTTAAGACACAGAGTGAAATTGTATGCAACCAGAATGGAGGCTATCAATGATTTGTACTTCCAGTTGTGTGGGAGTACTCTCTTAGGGCAGGTCTACACTAACCCCCCAAGTCGAAATAAGGTACGTAACTTCAGCTACGTGAATAACGTAGCTGAAGTTCGAAGTACCTTAGTTCGAACTTACCTCGGTCCACACGCGGCAGGCAGGCTCCCCCGTCGACTCCGCGGTACTCCTCTCGCCGAGCAGGAGTACCGCAGTCGACGGCGAGCACTTCCTGGTTCGACTTATCGTGTCCAGACAAGACGCGATAAGTCGAACCCAGAAGTTCGATCGCTCGCCGCCGAACTACCGGGTAAGTGTAGACCTACCCTTAGTCTTGGCACAAAAGCCCAGGAATTCTGCTGGCAGAGTCAGATGGATTTGGCATGTTTTTTTCAAATCAGACTATGGATACTTGTATGCCTGCATTATTGATAGAATCAGGCCCTTATTTTATACTCCCACACTCCATTTGTGATCAGTTAGCCTACAATAGAGGATTAATATGCCACATTGTCAGATATGATTAGGATTAGGAATTCACTTGTAAACTCCAGTTTAATTTAAATTAAACAAATCTGGAGCTAAACAAATCAATATTGCATATGCTATAGAATTTGTATTCAGTTATATTTTCCAGATAACTGGACATATTTTTATTTGTATTGTGGTTTCATACATTACTAGATCTGACTGCACAGTCAAAAACACTTGCCTATAAATCAGTTTATTCTATTTTAATTTCTCTTCTTTCTCATATAGCTGCACTGTGAGTCCCTTGTTCTATGTCACATCATTCTTCTCCATCTTACAAATTGTAATATTTCTTTTTTTTAAAAAGACAATAAATTTCAAGGTTCATCTGTTATTTATAGAAATATCATGTGCCAGCCATATCTTTATTGCGGGCAACTTGTGTTGTTAAAGTGACAGTGTTCTTCCCCAGGAGTATAATTACAGAGAAGATTCTCAACTGGTGTGAATTGGCATACTTCCATTAAAGCCAATGGAACAATATCAATTTACAATGGTTGAGAGCTGAATTTGAATCTGGTTGGTGTGTTGTCTAGGATTCTCTCATTAGGAAAATAACCACACTATGATCCCAAATGTAATGTCACTCATTATCCCATGTACTGTGCACTCAGGGCCTGATTGAAACCACTGAAGCCAGTGGAAAGACTCCCATTGACTTCAATAGGCTTTGGATCAGGCTTCCCTAGAAAAGAGGCAGGAAGGATGAGAAAAGCAAGAAAACATTTTTGTAGCAGATATTGGGGATTGTTTTATGGCTTTTCATATCGGCATTTGAGTTAATGGAGCAAATATGTAACAGAAGATACAATCATTACTGGATGGGAATAGATTTTCAAATGTCACATGATACTAGGAAAATAAATTTTAAAAGTAAACAATTCCTGAAATATTACAAATATACTCAATAACAATTAAGTAATACATATATTCAATTTTGCTCAACATCCAATTAGATTTTATGCTGAAAAACTACTAGAAAGTCATAAGGAAAATTAATATTGATAAAACTGACCCAGAAAATTTTCAAAGGAATGAGAAGTGACAAACATTAGAGATTCAGAATCTGTCCACCTCCTGCCCAAGAAGTCCTGAGGTCAGACAAACAGTAACTAGAACAAGCAGTTGGTCAGAGCTATTTGATTTTATTATATATTAAATCTCTTGCATATGAAATCAACTGAATTTTTCTTTCTGAGAGATGTTGAAGGTTAGTGATGAAACTGGACTTTAAGGAACTTTTTCCTAATTTAGATAAAATAGGTTGAAATTATATAACATAGTAAGACCATAAAAGGGAGAGCTAACAGAGGCAAGTGAGCTAAATTGACAGTTAGCTTGATCTGATGCCACTTCTTTTATCATGCTGAACAGAATCAATGGGCCCATTCCTGATATACTTATTCCAAACTGCCATTGAAGTGAATGGGAGTTATCATCGAGTAAGGGCTTCAGCATTTGGCTAAATATGTTTAAAAGAAGAGCAGGCTGGTTTTCATCAAATCAGATTTTTTGCTGAAGAAACCTCGTAGAAAGATTATTAAACCGTGCTTCTCCAAACCATTATTCATCAGTCTTATTTAATTTCTTCGAGCTTTTGACTGCTTGGCTTGTCAAAATGTGGTGCATTATTTTGCATGAGTATGAATTACATGAAAAGACAGTGAGCCTCTCCAGGAATTCAGTAATATAGCTGTTCGGCAGAAATTAGAATCTCAGATTGGTTTGTGACTGGAAAAAGAAAATTGAATTAGTAATCATAGTCATGCTTTTTGGCATTGTTATTGACTAGCTGGAGATCAAGTAGAAAAATCAGACAACTGGCTGAACTGCATTTTTATAACAAATATTGTACCTTGCAAACAGTTTTTTTTAAAAAAAAGCCCTACTGATGGTCTCAAAAAAGTTAATAACTTCGTCAGCCTGGTTTCATTTCAAAAGGTATGAAAAGTATCAATACATAAGTTAATATGTCAGCTGAATCAGACATGGTGGGAGTGAGTAATTTAAATTATCTAGTGAACCAGAATGTTTTTGTTTGAAAAGTCAAGAGGGATATTAATTGGGGCTGACAACATGGCCGACTCCAGCATTTCTGCCGCCCCAAGCAAGGAAAAAAAAAAAAAAAAAGCCGCGATCGGCGGCGGCAGTTCAGCGGCAATTCCTTCGCTCCTAGAGGGAGTGAGGGACCTGCCGCCCCTGAATTGCCGCAGGTGCCGCCCCTCTCCCTTGGCCGCCCCAAGCACCTGCTTGTTAAGCTGGTGCCTGGAGCCGGCCCTGGCTGACGATTAATCGCAGTTAACTCACGCTATTAACTAAAAAAATTAATCATGATTTAAAAAATTAATTGTGATTAATCGCAGTTTTTATCACACTGTTAAACAATAAAATATCCATTGAAATTTATTAAATATTTTTGGATGTTTTTCTACATTTTCAAATATATTGATTTCAATTACAACACAGAATACAACGTGTATAGTGCTTACATTACAAATGTAGATTTTATTTGTTACGTAACTGCGCTCAAAAACAAAACAATGGAAAACTTTAGAGCCCTCAAATCCACTCAGTCCTACTTCTTGTTTAGCCAATCATAAGAAAAACATGTTTGTTTACATTTATGGGAGATAATGCTGCCCGCTTCTTATTTAAAATGTCACCTGAACGTGAGAACAGGCATTTTGTAGCCGGCATTGCAAGGTATTTACGTGCCAGATATGCTAAACATTTGTATGTCCCTTCATGCTTCGGCCACCATTCCAGAGGACATGCTTCCATGTTGATAACGCTCATTAAAAAAATAATGTGTTTATTAAATTTGTGACTGAACTCCTTGGGGGAGAATCGTATGTCTCCTGCTCTGTTTTACCCCATCTGCCATATATTTCATGTTATAGCATTCTCGGATGGTGACCCAGCACATGTTGTTCGTTTTAAGTACACTTTCGCTGCAGATTTGACAAAACGCAAAAGGAGGTACCAATCTGTGATTTTTAAAGATAGCTACAGTACTCGACTCAAGGTTTAAGAATCTGAAGTGCCTTCCAAAATCTGAGAGGGATGAGGTGTGGACCATGCTTTCAGAAGTCTTAAAACAGCAACACTCTGATGTGGAAACTACAGAACCCGAACCACCAAAAAAGAAAATCAACCTTCTGCTGGTGCCATCTGACTCAGATTATTAAGGTGAACATGCGTCAGTCTGCACTGCTTTGGATCATTATCGAGCAGAACCCCTCATTAGCATGGAATCATGTCCTTTGGAATGCTGGTTGAAGTATGAAGGTACATATAAATCTTTAATGCATCTGGCACGTAAATATCACAGTGCCATGTGAATACCTGTTCTCACTTTCAGGTGACACTGTAAACAAGAAGTGGGCAGCATTATCTCCTGCAAATGTAAACAAACTTGTTTGTCTGAGTGACTGACTGAACAAGAAGTAGGACTGAGTGGACTTGTAGGATCTAAAGTTTTACCTGGTTTTATTTTTGAATGCAGTTATTTTTTGTACATAATTCTACATTTGTAAGTCAACTTTCATAATAAAGAGTTTGTATGATAGTACTTGCATGAGGTGAATTGAAAAATACTATTTCTTTTGTTTATAAATTTATAGCACAAATATTTGTAATAAAAAATAAATATAAAGTGAGCACTGTACACTTTGTGTTCTGTGTTGTAATTGAAATCAATATATTTGAAAATGTAGAAAACATCCAAAATATTTAAATAAATGGTATTCTATTATTGTTTAACGGTGCAATTAATCACACAATTAATCACGATTATTTTTTTAATCATGCGATTAATCAATTATTTTTTTAATTGTTGACAGCCCCAGTTAATATTCAGGTGATGAGTGGATGCAATACACCAATATGTGAACATTGGGCAGAGTTGTAAGCTAAGATTGCAAAATAAATGGGACTAACATAGCTCTTTCAACTTTTATAGACAGAAAGAAAGAGATGACAACAGGTATCTGAATGTATCCAAGGCCTGGTCTACACTATGACTTTAATTCGGATTTAGCAGCGTTAAATTGAATTAACCCTGCACCCGTCCACACAACGGAGCCATTTATTTCGAAATAAAGGGCTCTTAAAATCGATTTCTGTACTCCACCCCGACGAGCGGAGTAGCGCCAAAATCGATTTTGTCATTTCGAATTAGGGTTAGTGTGGCCGCAATTCGATGGTATTGGCCTCCGGGAGCTGTCCCAGAGTGCACCATTGTGACCGCTCTGGACAGCAATCTGAACTCGCATGCACTGGCCAGGTAGACAGGAAAAGCCCCAGGAAAATTTGAATTTCATTTCCTGTTTGCCCAGCGTGGAGAGCACAGGTGACCACAGATAGCTCAGCTCATCAGCACAGGTAACCATGCAGGCCGATAATTGAAAAAGAGCACCAGCATGGACCGTACGGGAGGTACTGGATCTGATCGCTATATGGGGAGAGGATTCAGTGCTAGCAGAACTTCGTTCGAAAAGACGAAATGCCAAAACTTTTGAAAAAATCTCCAAGGGCATGATGGACAGAGGCCACAATAGGGACTCAGATCAGTGCCGCGTGAAAGTCAAGGAGCTCAGACAAGCCTATCAAAAAACAAAGGAGGCAAACGGTTGCTCCGGGTCAGAGCCGCAGACATGCCGCTTCTACGCCGAGCTGCATGCAATTCTAGGGGGGGCCGCCACCACTACCCCACCTGTGACCGTGGATTCCGGGTCGGGGATAGTCTCATCAGCTACACCTGAGGATTCTGTGGATGGGGAAGAGGAGGAGGAGGAGGAGGAGGAGGACGAGCTTGCGGAGAGCACCCAGCACTTCGTTCTCCCCAACAGCCAGGATCTTTTTCTCAGCCTGACTGAAGTACCCTCCCAACCCTCCCAAGCCAGTATCCAAGACCATGACCCCATGGAAGGGACCTCAGGTGAGTTTACCTTTTAAAATATAAAACTTGTTTTAAAAGCAAGCGTTTTTTAATGATTACTTTGCCCTGAAGACTTGGGATGCATTCGCGGCCAGTACAGCTACTGGAAAAGTCTGTTAACATGTCTGGGGATGGAGCGGAAATCCTCCAGGGACATCTCCATGAAGCTCTCCTGGAGGTACTCCAAAAGCCTTGCCACAAGGTTTCTGGGCAGTGCAGCCTTATTCCGTCCTCCATGGTAGGACACTTGACCACGCCATGCTTGCAGCAAGTAATCTGGTATCATTGCCTGACAAAGCCTGGCAGCGTATGGTCCCGGTGTTTGCTGGCATTCAAGCAACATCCGTTCTTTATCTTGCTGTGTAATCCTCAGGAGAGTGATATCGCTCATGGTAACCTGGTTGAAATATGGGAACTTAATTAAGGGGACAGAGGTGGCCGTTCCTACTGGGCTGTTTGCCTGTGGCTGAAAAGAAATCCTTCCCTGCAGTTAGCCAAGCGCAGGTGGGGGAATTGGCCCTGAGCTTTTCGCGTTTGGCTAGCAGGGATCTTCCCTGATACCAGCCACGCGGTGGGGGCAGGGGTACAGCGATCATCCCAGAGAATTCATGGCGGGAGGGAGGGCGGGGGGGTTAGTTTGGTTTCTGCAGGGATCTTCCCTGATACCTGCCACGCGGTGGGGGGAGGGATAAAGCGATCATCCCAGAGAATTGGATGGGGGGGGGGTTAGTTTGTTTTCTGCTGCTGAAGGTTAACAGGAAAACCGCAGCAGTCAATGGGCTTTGCTTGGTATGTGGGAAAGGAGGGCGCAGAAGCCAAAAGACAATGGCTTACCATGGCTGCATGCAAGCTGAATTCTGTTGCTCGGACCTGCGTCTGTGATCTCTAACACCAAAGCCACAGGCACTCAATATTAAGATGGAAAATGCGACCTTGTACTGAAATCACATGTGCTATGTAATGTGAATAGTGTTTTTCACCATGAAAGAGTATAAGCATTGTTCTGCAAAATGTATCATTTTAAAAACTTCTCTCCTTTTTTTCAACCCTCCCTCCAGCAACTGCAATTTTTCAAGCCTCCCTCCTCCATCCCGAAGGCTATCTCAGATAAGGCGGCGTAGAAAGAGGACGCGAGATGACATGTTCACGGAAATAATGGAATGCACCCGCAATGAAAGAGCTCATTTGAATGAGTGGGAGGACACTGCATCTAAATTTAGGAAAGATGCCAGTGAACGTGAGGTCATGAGGGACGCTCGAGATGAGAGGTGGCAGGCTGCAATGCTGGGGCTGCTGCGTGAGCAAACGGACATGCTCCGGCGTCTGGTGGAGCTTCAGGAATGGCAGCAGGATGACAGAGTGCCGCTGCAGCCACTGTATAACCTCCCTCCCCCCTCACCATGTTCCATATCCTCCTCACCCAGATGTGTAAGAACGCGGGGGGGGAGGCTCCGTGCCCCCTCCCACTCCACCCCAGTGGACAGCCCAACCAAAAGGCTGTGATTATATTGAATTTGTTCAGTGGCCTTTTACTTCCCTCCTATCCTCCTCCCAAACCTCACCCAGATTATCTTGTTGGTTCTCTCCCTATGTTTATAATCACTTAATAAAGAATACATGATTTTTAAATGATAGTGACTTTATTTCCTTTGAAAGAAAGCTGGGGGAATGGGGAGGGTGGGTTCCTTACAGAGAATGAATGAGTCAATAAAGGGGGCGGGTTTTCATGAAGGAGAAACAAACAGAAATTTCACACTGTAGCCTGGCCAGTCATGAAACTGGTTTTCAAAGCTTCTCTGATGCACAGCGCTTCCTGGTGTGCTCTTCTAATCGCCCTGGTGTCTGGCTGCGCGTAATCAGCAGCCAGGCGATTTGCCTCAGCCTCCCACCCTGCCATAAAGGTCTCCCCCTTACTTTCACAGAGATTGTGGAGCACACAGCAAGCAGAAATAACAATGGGGAGATTTCTTTGGCTGAGGTCACAGCGAGTCAGTAGCGATCGCCAGCGACCTTTTAAACGGCCAAATGCACATTCTACCACCATTCTGCACTTGCTCAGCCTGTAGTTAAACAGCTCCTGACTCCTGTCCAGGCTGCCTGTGTATGGCTTCATGAGCCATGGCATTAAGGGGTAGGCTGGGTCCCCAAGAATAACTATTGGCATTTCAACATCCCCAACGGTTATTTTCTGGTCTGGGAAGTAAGTCCCTTGCTGCAGCCCTTTAAACAGAGTAGTGTTCCTGAAGACGCGAGCATCATGAACCCTTCCCGGCCAGCCCACGTTGATGTTGGTGAAACGTCCCTTGTGATCCACAAGTGCTTGCAGCACCATTGAAAAGTACCCCTTGCGGTTTATGTACTGGGTACCCTGGTGCTCCGGTGCCAAGATAGGGATGTGGGTTCCATCTATCGCCCCACCACAGTTAGGGAATCCCATTGCAGCAAAGCCATCCATTATGACCTGCACATCTCCCAGAGTCACTAGCTTTCGTAGCAGCACCTCAGTGATTGCTTTGGCTACTTGCATCACAGCAGCCCCCACAGTAGATTTACCCACTCCAAATTGATTCCCGACTGACTGGTAGCTGTCTGGCATTGCAAGCTTCCACAGGGCTATTGCCACTCGCTTCTCAACTGTGAGGGCTGCTCTCATCTTGGTATTCTGGCGCTTCAGGGCAGGGGAAAGCAAGTCACAAAGTTCCAAGAAAGTGCCCTTATGCATGCGAAAGTTTCGCAGCCACTGGGAATCGTCCCACACCTGCAACACTATGCGGTCCCACCAGTCTGTGCTTGTTTCCCGGGCCCAGAATCGGCGTTCCACGGCTATAACCTGCCCCATTAACAGCATGATCTCCAAAGCACCGGGTCCCGCGGTTCGATAGAATTCCATGTCCATGTCCTCATCTCTCTCGCTGCCGCGCTGCCGTAGCCTGCTACTCGCCGCCTGGTTTTGCAGGTTCTTGTTCAGCATAAACTGCACGATAAGGCGTGAGGTATTTACAATGTTCATGACTGCTGTCTTGAGCTGAGCGGGCTCCATGCTTGCCGTGGTATGGCGTCTGCACTGTTCACCCAGGAAAAAGGCGCGAAACGGTTGTCTGCCGTTGCTTCCTGGAGAGGGGGGAGGATATACCCAGAACCACCCGCGACAATGTTTTTGGCCCCATCAGGCATTGGGATCTCAACCTAGAATTCCAATGGGTGGAGGAGACTGCGGGAACTATGGGATAGCTATGGGATAGCTACCCACAGTGCAACGCTCCAGAAATCGACGCTAGCCGCCGAATTAATGTGCTTAGTGTGGTTGCATACATTCGACTTTATACAATCTGTTTTCCAAATTCGAATTATATAAATTCGGATTAATCCCGTAGTGTAGACATACCCCAAATCATTTCAGAAAAGAAATGATCTGTAAGTAGAGCTCATCAATTAAAACACACGCGCACCATACACAAAAGTGATCCACAAATATTTTCATGAATAAAAGCAATACATTTGATTTCCTGTCATTTGTTCTACTATTCATTGTTTGCTTCACAAATTTTAGCAGTAATGACTATTTGCCTAAAAATCCATCCAGAAAGTACAATTGTTTATCATGTGCTATTTTGCATTCATTATTCTTCTGTTTCAGTCCAATTCACCCAGGGAACCGAAACAGTCACATGTTACTTAGGTAACCACCATGAATAACAAATGGTCAAAGCAAATATTTTATGAAAAACCCACAGACTGAAAATTGTTAGCATAAAATATTTGCTAAATTCTTGCAAATATCTACAATCTACCACAAGAAATGTAACTGGTGTGTGCGTTGATCATAAACACAAAAAAGGGTAACGTTGAAACCAATGTTAGCAAGACATAATTCAGCCTATGGCTCTGCATAAGCAATAATATTTTAGCAACCAACTTACATGGGGCTGTTTTGCAATGTCGATGTTGATCCACAAGTCCTATTTTGTCATCTGGAAGAACAATAAGAGAGTGTTCTACGCTATAATTAAAGGAGATGGCAACTGCGATTATCATACTGAATAATAATATAAACAGTATGTAAAGAAAGCTCTTTTTATCCAAAGATTTCAAACTACTTTACAAAAGTAGGTAGACAAAATTATTGCCATTTTCTTACTAGGGCAGCTGAAGTGCAGGAAAGTTGAATGATTCACATGAGGTCACACTGTCTCCGGCCTCACATCTCCTGTGTACTGTCTGCTGACTTTGAATATCGCATAACTGATGTTCCATCAGGTTTCAAATATAGTCAATATAAAAATGCATGGCCATTTAACTCACATGAATAAAAAGAAGAAACTGGGCCAAACAATGTTTGTTTAAGTCCATTTGACTTCAGTGGGATGAGTTTTGCTCAGTATGGCTAAATATCCTATTTATTTTAAAGCAAATTATAAATTATATCCTGAATCATCATATCATTGATTCTGTTATGCAGAAAGAATAAGCAGGGTTTTACGGCATAACTCCCACATAGTTATTTGTGCATCGTGACATATCTACAATGACTTAATTTCTTCCAATAAGCTTAATGATGAAAGAGGATGCAGTCCCTTGTATAATGAACAAGGATTACAGCTCAAAGACATCTCAAATACAAGCTAAAGGTGTATAGAGCACATTTCTAGAGTATCACAACAGAGATAAATAAAACCTAATCAAGTGCATTGAATCCATTGAGAATTGTGTGGGTGAGAAGAGATTTGGTACCAGTATAACAGAGCTAACTGCCAAGTCATTTATCATGAGTCCATTGATGCTAATGTAATGAGAAAATGCCCCTCCATAAACTACTACTGATATTGACAACTTATAGAAACAGTTCATTGTTAAACACAAACTATACAACAAGGATAAGAAAAATGGAGTTTGTTCCTCCCTAAAAACATTCCCCCCAAAACTCTCAACAACAAATAATGTAATTTATTCTGCTTTTAAAAATTATTGTAAAAGTAAACAAAACTTCTGGACCAAAAAGAATACGTGAAAGTGAGACACATTAGGGAAAAGTGAGCACTTGTCTATTTATGTCTCTACTGCCCAATCAGTGATAGATTCTCCATCAACTATACCAACAGCAGCTGCCTTTGCTGGCTTCTTTAGAATTCCAAATGGATCAAGTTCACAGGTAAAAATTAAGCCTGTTGTCTTGAGAGATACCCACTGTGCAGTTATTGTACGCACCAATTATATTCCATAGTTCAAAGCAACAGTGTATTTCTAAAACGAAACCTACATCTCACAATCATGTCTAAATATCTCATTCGCGGGCATATCCCTTGTCAAAAAAACAGTGACCTTTCCTAATAGATCCTTCTGCAGGAGATTTTAAAAAGCCTGGAGCCTTCTTCTAAGACTGGAATCACAGGAGTGAGGATAGCTTTTTGGGAACATCTCTGTAACTTGTTCCTCAATTGTTTCTTTGATGCAGTCTCTCAAATCCTTGGTGAGGACAGGTTTCAGAGTAGCAGCCGTGTTAGTCTGTATCCTCAAAAAGAACAGGAGTACTTGTGGCACCTTAGAGACTAACAAATTTATTTGAGCATAATTAATGCTCAAATAAATTTGTTAGTCTCTAAGGTGCCACAAGTACTCCTGTTCTTTTTGGTGAGGACAGTAATTCTTTAAGACCACCAGTAATAGAGTTTGAACCCAATGGGGAGCAGAGGCATCATCATCATTACTCAATTATGTCAGCTCACAGGAGTGAGCTACAGTATTTAGGCATACGAAGTGTTTCTCATGGAAGGCTACTGGAAGTCACTAGTATTCTGGAAAAGTAGCACCTGTCCGTTTGTTCTATACATTCCAAACCCAGCACGTACTATGAGGTGAGCTCAGTAGGTAATTCATTCTCTATCAAACTTAATTGAACTCTACATATCTTGACTTCCATAGGCATACCAAAGTGAGCATATTAACAGGTAAAAATTAAACTATTCCCCTGATAGCTTTTTATGATAGTGATCTGGAAGTTATTGGAGACAACAATAATATCCAATTTATGACCATGCAAAAGTTTAAACCCTGCCACTCATCTGCCAAATGCCTGTTGCTTAGCATAGAGCAACACACAGTGCTCTCTAGCAAATGATTCTAAATGGCCAGCATTTTTCATCTGAACAGTGTTACAATAACTAAACTGCAAATGATTCTTTGTGAATTGAATCAGTCCAAGGTTTCTATAAAGACAGAATTTTCTAATGTTAATTAAGCATGCTCATCTTTAAATGGTCATTGTACAACATAGGCAATGGCATGCAGCACATAGCAATTATACATTATAGCAATTAAAGCTAAACAAGCAGAACTATGAGTATGAGGTCACAACAGTAAGCTGTAAATGACTGATCAGGAGTCACATCACTCAAGAGTATTCTTTTTTCCTACAAAGATAAAACTTGCTAATGTGTCTTTAGTGCCACGTTAGCTTCTTTGTTAATAACACTGATGTTATTGATATATCCAGGCCTCCCCCAGGTCAGAAAGATAGTTGCCTACTTAGCTGAAATTCGATGAATTCAATTAAATGCTACTGCCCTGGGCTAACTATCTAAAATACTATTCATTTTCAGCCTCTCTTACAGCCTTGAAATTTTTCTTTAATAGCATTAAACATCCTCAGGGTCCATATATGCTAGTGAGGAGGGTTCAGATTCTGAAACAAACCATATTGTTTAGATTCATTGCCAGATGTGCTTATTTAAGATAAGACCAAATACCCCTAAATCTGACCAAACAGAGATAGCTATTGCTGGCATCCTTGCAGCATGATAGAAAACTATCGATATATTCTGGGCTGGATCCTCAGCTGGTGTAAATATGCATTAGGGTGACCAGATGTCCTGATTTTATAGGGACTGTCCCGATCTTTGGGGCTTTGTCTTATATAGGTGCCTATTGCCCCCTCACTTCCGTCCTGATTTTTCACACTTGCTATCTGGTCACCCTAATATGCATAGCTCCATTTACACTAGTTTATGTCATCTTATGCCAGCTGAGGATCTGGCCTCATGAGGATCTGCTTTTTTAATAGGATTTTTTTTTTTTTGCTTTTTTTTTTTAACAATAACAACAATCCAAGCACCACCAACAAAAAAACCTCAGATTTCTTACAGATGAATATAGATCAGTGTTGAATTAAAAAAAAATCTCTTAGCTGGAGCTTTTATTCTAAAAACTATTTGGGTTCTTGATTTTTACCCCACTCATCCATAGTCTTTAAATAGAAAAGCACAATAAAAATTTGAGATCTCCAAAGCTTTGAAGACCCTTGACAGATAATTTTCTTTTTTATTTAACTAAATGATTAGTTTCACTCAAAAATCCTGGAACTCCTGCAGTCAATGCAGTTAGGGATGAGAAACATGACACTTTACAGCCTTAAATTCCTTCCATCCAAATGCATCACAAGCCACTGATTAGTGGTTAAGAGCAGAATTTTCTACATACTGTACGTAATTAGGTTTGTTTCTCCTTAAAAGCTTTAAACTTAGAACAAAGATGATGTTTATGAATTAAGACCTCCAGGCATAGTACTGAAAATAATAAAAGATAATTCCTAAATGTTAAGATGTCTTTTCTCTTTCAAAAGAACAGGGAATGAATATAGAGGCCAGAACTCATCTCTTGACTATAGAAATCAGAAAGACATATCTAAACTTTTCACTGTCGTGGAATTACGGATACATAGATTTTAAAGGTATTTGGCACAAAGAAAAAATGCAGTCTACTAATATTCTATTTTTAATATTTCCTTGCGGTTGCAGATGAACTGTGTCACCTTAATAAAGAACTTAGTAAAGCCTCAGCCTGGTTAGTGCAGACCCCTGCACTTATGTGGAGTTTCACAGAAAACAATAGTAATTGGAGGGAAGAACTAATGAGCTACATTCTACATAACAGCAATGGACTGTGTGGGCACAGAAGTCTGCAATACTAGGTCTGATTGAGGGATCAGAGCTCAAATGAACTCAACAATCCCGCCAAAGGAAAGTTCAGTGACAATGTTTCCCCATGTTATGCTGTTTTGAGATTGAGAAGATATACAATCTCTTCTCCAGTAAAAACGTACTATTACTTTGTACATCATACAGCCTGGGTAGTATGCACCTTGGCTAACCATTTTTAAATGTTGATTAATGAATAAACACTAATAATTAAATAATAAAATAGATTGTTGTGGTTTTTATATTCAGGAAACATTTTTGAGAGAATCTAGGTTGAACAGAATAAAATAACCATCTTTTAAGTCCTTTCAGAATTTCTGTATTCTAAACACATTGGTCCAGATCTGCAGCTGGTGTAAATTGCCATCAGTCCATTGAAGCTGTGAACACCAGCTAAAGATCTGGCTTATTGTTTTTAACTCAAGCATTTGATCATTATAAGGACAGAACTGAGATACTCTTTTTAAAAATGACAGGCATTTGCTTTCTCATTTGTAGCAGAGGTATAAGTTTTGAAAAAAAGACTTACCATGAAATGATTAGACAGCTTGTGTGACTAATAGGAATACTGTCCCTAAAGGGAAAATGAATATCTTAGCAATACAAGTGCACTCAATTAGAGTTTTAAATTAGAATGTAATTATGTTTTTTAAGGGAGAAGAGGAAAAAGCTTTTAATCTTCTAGGTGGCCTCATTTGGTGAAAAGACAAATTTAGGAAGTGTTTTGGCTAAGAAGATGCTTTGCATCTTTCATATATTTGGACCAAATCCAGTACCTGGAGGCCTGGAAATAAGTTATATTAGCTTGCTTACACCTGACTTTTTGAAAACTCTGTATTTTATCATTCAAAATACGAAACACTAGTTTACACGAATTACTGGCGTTTGGCATAATGCAATTTTCCATACTGTTGCCTAGAGAGATGCTGAATCTCAGCAAAATATTGTGAAAATGTCCAAATACATAAACATCAGAGGCACACTTTTTCAGGTACCAAGCAGGTCACGTTACATATTTTATATATTGGTTCCCCCAGAGACCCCATGAGATTTGAGCATTTCAATATCTATCCAGCTCTGCTCAATCTTTAAAAGGACTTGTGAGATACATTTCTACGAGTATGCCTAGCATCAGATGTGTGACTTTTGTGAACTAATGTGGTAAGGTACTGTAGCTCACTTGAGATTAAACTAAATACAACAAATATGGGTTCTTGCAGGAAACATATGGTAGATATCTTCAGACTTATTTGTTACTTTCTGCTGTGATCTTGTCAGTTCATACACTCTAGGATGGATTAGTACTTGGATATGAGTCCTCCAAAGTGCCCCTCAATCTAATGGAGAGCAGTATTGGTAATTCAATAGGTGGCACTGAGTCAGCACCACACCAGTACGGTACCATGTAGTTAGGGGACACTACACTGCTGGATATGCTACCTTTCCGAAGAAATGTAAAAACAAGGTCTTCACTCCTTGTGATCTTCAAGGATCCCATCGCATTTTTCATAAATTGCTGTTGGGGCCAAATTCAGAGGCACATAAGTATATTTTGCCTAACAAAATCCCGCCCTGCCCCCAACTTCATCTGCTGTTTCTGGGTCTCAGCCTGCAGCCTTCTGATCATGTGAGTAGTCCTTACTCAGATGAGTAGTCCCATTGACTTCAACAAGACTACTGATGGGAGCAGGACTACTTGTAATGCTCTGTGGGTACATGCTGCTGCAGTATTGTAGAGTGTCCCTCTATTCTGCTAATCCAGAAATAGCTCAATTTCAGTGCTGGGTGAATTGTTTGCAGATGGGTTAAGGACTGTGGTATCACTTAATAGTTTGTAAAGTGGTTAGAAATCCTCTGCTAAAAGTCAATGTATAAGGGCAAATAATATATTAATTGTAGAATCAGAATATAATTTTGGCACATTACTTTTTCATGTGTAATGTGAGCCAAATAGCCACATCACCAATTCACATTTGAATATATAAATATGCGAAGTATCACTGCATTGATTGCCATAGTTTCAAGGATGGTCCTTCTTGACTCCCTGAACTTCTTTTTGCTCTTCTGGGGGAAAGAGCCACTCACCTGGACTTGGAGGAGCTGTTCTTCTTTCAATAGGTCTGTACAATTTTTGTGCCTGCCTGTTGGCATATCTACTCACTAAAATTACTTCTGGTGAACAGTTCAAACCATTGTCTGTGAAGTATGGGAGCTGAGATTAAAATGTCATACTCTTTTGGTCTTTGGAATAAGCTTTTATTATGGAAATGCCTCATGGAGGTAACAGCTGTAGATGACAATACAAATTATGGGACCTGTTACTTTTGGAGCACTCTAAAGCAAGGCAAGAGTGCTGAGAAATGCCACAGAATGAGTAAAGGAAATATTTAAATGACAGTTGCAAAAAGCAACTAACAAGTGATTGAGAGCAAGTCAACCTCACAAACCTCAGCCAAAATATTAGGATTCAACAAACTCTTGTGAAAATCATATTTGGCACTTTTCTGCATCTTTAGGTGCCTACGTCCCTTTAAAAATCTGTTGAAATACCTCTACAAATCTCAGTCAGGCATAAACCTTTGAAGGGTGGTGGAGTTGCATGAGCTTGAGCAGCTCTTTGCAGAAGGCTGTAGCACACTCTCTCCCTTGTGTGAGCCTAGCTCCACTGGCCAGTACAGAGGGATCTGTGGGCTTGCCTTCCCAAAGGAGATGAGGAGGACAAAGGTCAATGCTTGGGTAGTCTTTGTGCATTTGTGTACTACCAGACTGCATATATTAATAACAACCACCCTTAACACTGCAATACAGATTGGCATTTTCCAAGTTCTGAACAATCCAGCTCCATTCACTTCCTGAATCTGTCTGCCCACCCCTTGCTCACCTGTGTTGGACTGGGAGCAGAACTTCTGTAGGGGCTGTTCCCAACACAGTGCTGCACCAATGTGGGTAGCCCGGGTGGGAAAGTACGGGAGCATCCCCACTGTGTGGGTGCATAATATAAGGCACGTTGTGAAAAAGATACTTTCTCCTTAACTTAATTTCTTTTAAAGAACTGGGCATCATTTCAAATAACCACAGTCAGAATAAAGAAAGTTATATTCATGGGGCTACATTTTCAAATAACACATTTCACATGCATTATAATGTGCAGTTTCATATATAGCTGCTTGTACAAATTAATTACAATATTTTCATCAGTGCATCATACAGGTGATTACTTCAGCTACAAATGCCAATGGTGAATCTGTTATCAGATTACAATGAGAAACAAGGGAAATTTGGAGGCCTGAAGTTATGGGAATTTGCCTATGTAATGGCTGCAGGATCAGCCCCTTGTGCTCACAACTGCATGCCGATCGATACCCCGTTTCTCAGGAACACACTTGACTTTTCTTATTTGCACATTCTTTATGCCAGGACATATACCATATGTGAACAGCTAAGGCATAAAGGCATTGTAATTTACCCCCGAAAACAGAATTAGAAATTGATTGACTGTATCCAATGTATTAGTTCAGATAACCAAGTAGATAATTGTATACATTTTTAAGAACCATTGGACTGGAAAACTGTACAAGTAAGAGAAGGTAAAACCAGAATGCAATGTGCTTTTGTGATTATCTAGGAAGATTATTAGATTGGCCTATTTCATGAGATCATACAAGAAAGGAAATTTCCACCCATGTAATCTAAATATAATGAATCCCTTATTTCAATTCCTTCATCTACTTTTTTGTCTATAATAGATTTGACCACCTGCTGTGTTTACCTGATGTGTTCATCTCCTAACTACATTTCTCCTAGGGTAAAACTATTATCTTTTTATATTAATACCTTTGGAATTGCTTTCCCAGTTATGACCTAAGTATTTTTTTTAAATCAAAACCATATAATCTAGGCAATCACCAGGAAGATCATGCTGGTGCATGCATGCTCCTTTCTTCTCTGAATAATTTATAGCAATAAGCCCTGGACTAAAATTCCCTTATTTGCACTGCCTAAAAGTGGGTATTTTATCAGGTAACTAAGTGATCTGTCAACTCAAAAAGTCCAGGTCAACTCACAAATTATGACCTGCTGGGTCTGTAGAAAGTGTTCCCATCTGCATATAATGCTGCCATCATCATAGCATGAAGCACAATGAATTGACATGAACTAACTTTGATGTAGCTATGCCAAATGTCACTGAGCATGTTTAGTATAGAGCACAATGAGATTGAAGCTGGTTACCACATAATTGTCATTGTAGTTACAACAAAGTTACTGTCTTGCTGCAAATGAATGCACTGTCACTTCATAAGTCAGCATCCTGGGTTGACCAATGTTTTGAAGCACTGTTACGTCCTGAGCTTGTAATCAATTTACACATATATTAAACTTTGTGACTTCAACAGGATTGCTCAGATGTGTAAAGTTAAGCATATGGATAAGGTCCTAATTTTGCCAAGAGACTTTTCCCAAGTAGCTCTTAGAATTCCAGACTGGTGACTGGTGAGGACAAGCTTATTTCTCCCCAGTGTGGTAACCGATTTTTCTGGTAAATACATAATACTCATATAAACTACTCTGTGATTGATAACTCGTGACCCTCAAAAGCCCATTCACCCATAACTGACCATGCTAGCTTTGGAAAGAATATTCTAATGATTCAGAATAAGTGTGTGCCTTCACAGAGTATAGGGCTGTTGTCATATTTGCAGCCCATTAACAAGAACTGCTCAGATTGGTTTTACTGTGCTCACATTACAACTCACTCCAATGTAAGATTCATCTATCACTACCGTAGTCTGGTAAGACTTTGCTCAGGGCACAAGAGGAGACAGGTACCAAGGGGTTCCATCCTTCTTGCACTGTTTCACAGAGGATATCCAGAATCCTGATGCAGAGAATGCCTTTGTAATCTACATGTGAGTACTAGATGCTTGCAGCGGACAGGGAAGGATGGGAGGAAAGGGGCTGTCATAGTTCTTCGATTGGCCCATAGTGCTGGCTGGACATACCTGCACTATGCTATGCCTTCTTCAAGGCTGGTGCACCAAGTGCACTGGTACAAGCTGCCTAAGAACACCTAAACAGACCTCTGAAGGAGTCAATGTTGATGTTTCTGAAAGTGCATAGGATAGAATGTAGCTTGCAGTATGGTGTTAACTCACAATGCAACATTTTGAGGTAAATCAGTAGCAGCATCAGGTGGTAACAGGCATTATTTACCAAGACAAGTATGGATCTCCTTTGAATATTCCATTTAGCAGGGTTTCACTGTGATGAACAAATATAAGCAGTGTGCAGACAGGGGTATGTTTGTACATTAGCCAGTGCTATCATTCTGGTACAGCATGTGCTACATATTTGGCCATCATTTTGTGATAGGTTTTCTAAGTGATAAGTTTTCACTGATTGGAGTCCCCTTCAGCAATTCAACAGAGATAGATGTTTCAACAGTAGCATACATACATGCTTTAGTTGGCATTTTCCAGCTACTTGGCAGAATGTAGACAATATGAACAGAGAGCTGGGGAGCTGGCCATGTCCACTGGCACTAGTTGGAATAATAATAATAATAATCCTCCTCTTTAACAGAGTCAGGGAGCCAATAACCCACATTCCCATCTCAGGTCTCTGATTCTGAGTCACGAAAAGCTTGTCAGCCCTTTTGCACAGCTGGGTGGCAGATTGCTTAGGGTGGCATTAGTTCAGTGCAGATGGTACACCTACTGAAAATTCTGTAGATCTGGTTTACTCTGTGATGGTTCTGTGTCTTGATCTTTTAACAATCAATTCAAAGGAGGAGGGGGAAGAGTTAGTAGGCTCTTTATGTTGTTCATCTGTGTCACTGATTTTATCAGAGAATGTCACTGTCATATGACTTTACCCTGCATTTTTTTAAAATTATTATTTGTTTGTAATTTAGGGCAGGTCTTCACTACGGGGGGGGGTCGATTTAAGATACGCAAATTCAGCTACGCGAATAGCGTAGCTGAATTCGACGTATCGGAGCCGACTTACCCCACTGTGAGGACGGCGGCAAAATTGACCTCCGCGGCTCCCAGTCGACGGCGCTTACTCCCACCTCCGCTGGTGGAGTAAGAGCGTCGATTCGGGGATCGATTGTCGCGTCCCGACGAGACGCGATAATTCGATCCCCGAGAGATCGATTTCTACCCGCCGATTCAGGCGGGTAGTGTAGACCTAGCCTTAGTTGTTGTTGGTGGTGGTGTTTTTCCTGAAAGGAGAATTGAAGAGATTGGAATTCTTTTGAGAAGTGAAAGAATGGATTATTAACTGTCCAGTGATCAGTTTCCCATCATGGGAGGGGGAAATGCTTTTAATGGTCCTTTTATCATAGGGATGTCCTAAGAAGCTAGCATTGAGTTGGTAACCAGAAAACAGTAGGACAAAGCCTACTTAAAATGCAGTTTTACTCCAAAAAGTGACTTTAACAATACTCTTTAAGACTTCATGATTATTGTCTCTCAGTGACTCCAGACAAATGTACTTAGAAACAAATATATTTTTACTTGTCAACTAAGTGCTAGCCCAGAAAACTCAGTCTGGAATCTTGAGAGTAAAACTGTTTTTCCCCCCACCTGGCTCAACATCAACAGAAATAAAAGTCCTACTGGCCAGATTATGCTCTCATTGATACCTATCCCCAAATTAGACTCCCCGTGATACCTACCTGGCCCCCTTGCTTTCAGTGGGTTTACACAGTCTCACTGATTGAAACAATTGTAGGTGGGATTTTCAAAAGTTCCTAAGGGATTTAGGTTCTCATTAACTTTCAGTCAATAGTACCTCCGCCCATTTGAAAATTCCACCCCATCGATGAGGCAGGAGATGGAACAGAATCTGCAGCTCATAAAATCTTTGCTGTCTTTTCAGGATTAATTCAGAAGAAAATCCACACTACTCAAACAGTCAGCTGTGGCTAGGGATGTTTAAGTAGTAAATTACTGTTTTTTCCTATAAATAAATTGGACCTGCTATACTTGGAGATTCTGAACACGGTTGATCCAAACCTAGAAGATTGTCTTGACCCATAATAATAATAAATTGCATTAAAACAGAGAAACAACACTGGGCACTTTCACAATCAAAGTAAAAAACCAAATAAAATCACAGCTAACATGTTGGCTATGCCTTCACTAGGAAAAAAGGTGTAATCTTAACTTAAGTCAACTAACTGGAACGAAAATTAGACAAGGGGGCTTGAGTTTTCACATGAGTTGGCAGGTCAAGGTAAACTGTAGGTTTCCCTTGACCTGCCTCTAATTTGTCCTGCTAACTTGTGTGAAACCTATAAACTACCTTGGACTTTCCCTTGACTCAAATATAAGCACACAACTTATTTCCTTCTGAAGATAAAGCCTGTGGGTGCTTGATCTCCAGTGTTGGTGTGTGTAGAGTGTTACACATTTAAATGCAAGGTAAAAAGAGTTGTGAGAAACTTGATCCTGCATTAATGAGTGTGCTGTCACCCAAGTTTTTCCAGCCAATGAGTAGGACTAAGACCCCAATCCTGCAAGCTGCTAGCATGGGTGAACTATACAATGATCAAAGTCAACGGGGATCCACAAAAATGGAGGTGTTTACTTATGCAGAGCTGCTTGCAGGACTGGGGCCTAGAAAGGCAAAAATAAGTACCTCATTACAGATGGTTTCCAGTTCTCCACCCATGTCCACTGTTTTTCCTCACCACCCTGCAGGCTCACAAGTACAGAAGCAGGCACATTGGAGCATGAGGCCTACTACTGATTAGTATGGAAGACTGCACCTTATCCTTATCCAAGCTTGCAGCCTCAGATAGCTTCCATTCACACTTATGTTGGAATATCTTGCTGTGCAGCACCCAAGGACATGCAGAATCAAGGCTGAGGTGCAATTCAGTTAACTGCTCTGAGGTTGTCACACAAGATAAATGTTCACTTCACCTTTCAAACTGCTTATTTATCGCAGAGGCTTTTTGCTTAAACTCTCTGGTCAAAGTAGTAAAGCTCTTTCTCCGAAACAGGTGGTTTAGCGTACACATGGGCAACTGCTGTAGCTCTTGGCAGTGGCAGATCGACGGTCTTCCTCAAAGCTCAGTTCTTTCACCAATATTATTCAATGAGTACATTAACGACCTGCCAGCTATGCTCTCAGACAAGTTTATCTATGCCAACAACATCTGCTGCAGCTACCAAGCTCAGTCCTTCTGAGAAATTGACAAGTCTTGAATGATTATATGAAGCTCATGGCAAACTATTGTAGTCGATGGTGCCTGTAGCCGAGCTTTTTTAAGATGGTTTCTAGTGGATTTAATCTGCATAATGCAAGCACAAGCCAAGAGTTAAACATTTTCCTCAACGTTTTCCTCAACGTCCAGTGCCGGCAGCGTGATCCAAATCCGGTTTATGTCAGTGTAACATTGGATAGGTCATTAACATATCACAACTGCTTGAGGAAGATGGCAGCCAAAGTCAGCACTTCAAACAACTTGCTCAGAAAATTGGCCGATTCAACCTGGGGTGGGAGTGTCTGGACGCTTAGAACATCAGCCCCTTGCCCTCTGCCTTTCAACAGCAGACTACTGTACTCCTATCTGGTGACACTTGTCTCACGTTAGGCTGGTCTATGTAGAGCTTAACAAAGCTATGTGTATTGTAACTGGGACTTCACAGGCAACTCCGTTGGCATGGCTACCAATACTTAGTAACATAGCACTGCCCCATATTCGCAATGAGGAGGCCTCTGTCATGCTGCTGGCTAAGATTCATGACAATAGCGACCTGCCTTTGTACACAGACCTCTTCAACCACCCGTCAGCTCGCTTGTCTTCTAGACACCCTTTATGGTCATTTATGCCACCACAGAACATGATGGTGGAATCTGCTTGTTGCAATGAGTGGTTAGTGATGACAATCATTAATCACTCTCTCTTCACGTACTCAACCATCTGTCCACCAGGTTTTGATCTGCCAATGCATCTCTGGTCATCTCTGAACCAGTTTCTAACAGGAACTGTGCAGCCAATCTCTTCAATGGGTCATTTTCTAATGACCCGCAATGCAGCTGCGGTCAACGTCAGACTATGTTGCATATTCTTGATGAGTGCCTACTGACTTATTTCGACAGCAGGCTACTGGCTCTCCACTTGACTAATGATGACACCATCAAAAGGATGGGCACATTGTGCATATGCTGATATATCATAAAGTTGGTTTCAATCCTGTTATTGCCTTCCACCTTCTGGTCCTGTAAACAGCTTCTAACTGAGCTGTCTTTTGTTCTCTTGTTGTAAAGGATATTTGTATTTTAAGAGCCTAATTAGAACTTTTTCTTTTTCTTTTTCTTCTTCTTCTTCTTCTTCTCATGTCACACTCCTCCCAGATCTCCATGTGGGGTGTGGATTTTCTGGAGAGGGGGAAGGGTTGGTCCTTTTTCATATTTGTTGTGTATTAATTATAAAATAATTTCTCCCTCCCTTTCTAACTCTTCTATTGTAAGTATAAGCACTGCTGATAACATGGGCAAGACTCAGTTCATGAAAACCTGTTGTAGCTAGTGGAATTGATCCTTTGACTGTCAGTCCATGAGGTAAAAATGTGGCAACAAAAGCTGATTTTTTTCACTCCATCTTTTCACAAACTCGGCAGAAAACAAAATATATGACAGTTTTGCTTTATGGGCAAAACTTTCCCCACAGCTCCAGTAACCAGCCACATTATGATGCATCATTTTTAGCATCTTAACGTGTGTACCTTAGTAAGCTGACACAATCAATATTGCAGAGAGACATGTGCTGAAAACCAAAATGCAGCTTTTGCCAGAGCTGACTCAGTTAATTTAAGGTCTTTTTAAAAGACTCATTTATCAAATTACTAATGCTTATAAGGAGAAAATATCAAACGAATGCTGAGCAAAGTCCTGTCCCTCTTCTGTGGTCACAGAGGGCCCTGGCCCCAGCAGAAGGAGGTCTGGATGCAGGGGACGGGGCATATCAGGAACAGGTGGGAGAATGTCTACGGTGTTCTTCCACCCTGGCAATTCTGGGATGCTGTAATGGCCCATAAGGAGCACAACTGAGGGCTTCCTAAATTTGTGCTGGGGGCTTATTCATCCCCCAGCATCTCTAGGCACAAGCCACCTTGCCTCTGTAGCAGACACTATTTCAGTGCAGGCATAAATCACCACCTAAGCCTCTATTTTCAGACACGTTCTCCCTACTCCTTTTGGTTTGACAGTCATTGCAAAAGTTGTTCTCAGCTGAAAGGTCAACTAAATTTTGGGAAAAGAGAAAAGGTTTACTGTATTAAAAATAGGGTTTTTTAGTTTTCCAGAAAGCACGGGATGACAAAAGGGTTCTTTTCAGATTAACCTCGGTCTAAATTAATCTGCACACTGTTAACATTTACCTTTTATTCTCTGTGTTGTGAAAAAATAAATCTGAGGAGGATGTCTCTAATGAGAGGGATTTTTGGTAAATGCTAGTTAAATGTTGCTAAATCTGAATGAAAGATTCTACTGAAAAGGGAAAGGTTAATTAAACTGTATATGATATGACAAAGGCCAGGAAATATTTTAGCCCAGTGTAGCAGCGTTCACTATATGTAAGCCCGTATGTAGCATGCCCCTTCCTTTACGGTTTAATGTGCAGCCATTATTTTAAATAAATCTTTGCAACATGTCATTAATAGTTAAAAAGTGCCCAACCTCTGCATGGCTAGCTAACTAAGTCCAGTTTACAATAGGGATTCCTGGACAAAAGGAAGGTGGGGGTATATGAGCCCTACTTCATATCTGGCTAAAACATCTGTGGGAAAGATAAATCCATAAGCAGAAGAACAAAATGCCCATTTCCTCATAGCATTTGTAAAGCCTGTTGTAAAATGGTAGTGATGCATCAGTGATATGTTCCCATGAGTGTAGCACCAGCTGAATTATTTTACATAACCTATCCAGTGCTTTCATCAAAAGGGAAAAAAATAACCCTTTGAACTTTATTGCCGACAGTGTCTCCCTCGCTCACATGAATCACTGTAGTGCTTGTTCTTGCATCACAGCTGTTGAGTGGGATTAGCTATGGGGATGGGCAAACCTCAACAAATTCAGAGATTTGCATCATTTTAGAGGTGCATTCCAAACTGTTGCTTATATGAATGATCTGAACCTTTATGAAACTTCCACCAGGCCCACTCCATCTCTTTCTGGCCTCCTCTTGGGGTTAGGATAGGTATTGGGCAGGCAGCTCCCTCTAGAAGCTCATGGAGCTCTCTCTTAAGTGATCAACTGCTGCCCAACCCAGCCTCCTACCTTCTTCGGGAGCAGTTTTGTGGCCTATTGTCCCCAAGAAAACCTTCCTCAGTCTCATGCAGCAGGACTCAAACCTGCTCCTCTCTGCTGGGCTCACCAATTTCATGACTTGGATACTGCAGCTTTGGCCCAATTTAGGCGACAGAATACTGCAATTATGTTTACTTGCTGTATATTAGTCAGTCAATAGATGACTCTGTGTGCTGCATAGAATGCCATATAAAGGGCGGTCATTCGTAAACAAGGCAGACAAAGCTGAAACTCAAGCTGCGTGGAAGCTTCTTTGTGTCTGTACTTGTTGATGTTTCCTTTAATAAATGTCTCCTGTTTAAGGACTGTGATTCCATATATGTCAAGAGAAGTACAATATACCATAAAAAAAAGCTAAAAGCCTCCTTCTGTCTATACCAGCAAGAAGTACTTACCTTGTGTGAAGGGAATTCACTCGTTATTAAACATCTGAATTTGAAATTTTTGTTCATTTCTGGTTTCTGGCTGTGATCACAGTTATTCAAGTTAAGGAGATTCTTATAAGCCTCCAAACTTTTAAATCTATTAAAAACTATTAAAAACTATTAAAATCAACCTGAAATAATGAGTCTCTTCAAGCTATTCTGAATTAGTTAGCCATTTAATCAACAGAGATGTAGGGTAAATTTTTCAAAAGTGCTTAAGTGGCTAAGGCTCCTAAATCCCATTGATTTTCAATAGGACTTAGGCACGTTTGCAAATTTTAGCCATAGCCTTCTGCCCAGTCCATATTTGGAAGCAGAAAACATTTTTCAAAACTTTCAAATACATTTTTACCCAAACTAAATTTCCATCACTCTGCAATGCCTTCAATCAGGATTTTCTGATCCTAAATGTCAATGCTTTCCCCCCCCCCTGAGCATTGGTAGTTCTGAATACCCTAGTGCATGGGGTTAAATTGTGCTGCACAGTGATGCAATGTCAGACAATATCTGAAAGGTCAGTCAACACTCTTTTAAATGCTTATTGGAAACCATCACAAAGTAGAAGTCAATTACTGTGCTGCTGATCACTGTCTGCATTACAGGTAGGTAAGCATTCTAAAACTGCTTTAAATATGTATATTAACCTGTGCAAAAATATTTATAATCTTGACTATATCTTTTAACCTTTATTGCATTGTCTAATGAGCTTCTCATTTTACATCTGGAATGGGTAATTATAATGATTTCGTTTGCCCCATTATCATTCAGCCTGTTGTCATTTCCATTATAAAATCCATTATTCAGATGCTTTTTGCACTTCTGCTTTACTAAAACTGTTACACTTAAATGTGATCATATTCTCCAGGTTTTTCTCCCCTGCAGCTTTCCAGATTATGGTAGAAAATGTACACTGGCAAAGCTTCCACCTCAAATGTCAGTTCCACTGGCATCTTGCTGATTACTGAACCCCAGATTGCCATTACCTTTACCTATTTGAGGATGGATTCACTTTAGCAGATGTAACTCTCTTTGGAAAGGAGCATATTTTACTAAATAACTTTGTTACAGAAGGATGTGTTGCAATTCAGTGAATGCAGATGTAGAAGATGTACCCTTTGGTTAGAATAATTTACTCCACTGTCTTTTATAATGCTTTTGAACTAAACTGAAGATGCTGATTTTTTATATATATATATAATTACCCTTATATTTATAATGGAATGTTGGGAAAACATTATAATCCCAAATGTCAGCATTTCACTTGATATAGTCAGTTCAGTCCACAAATCTAAAAACCACAGACCAAGATTTTCATAAGGGGGTGACTAAAATTAGATTCTGAAATTCATATTTAGACACTTTAATAAGTGGCAGATTTTCATACATTCCAAGCATCCAGCACCTCCCACTGATTTCAAGAACACCGTCAGGCCAATAGCAGCTGCTGGATGATCCCAAAGTCATACAGGGAATACCTTTATATCATTCCGCCATGCTACGTATTCTCTCTATACATATTGATATGCTGTAATAATACTCAATAATAGAAAAACTATTCAATTATGTTTCTTTGCCTATACTTGTGAAAGAAGCTAGCGATTTTGGATGCCTCAATTTTTGGGGTGCCAAACTTGGCATCCCCTAAGGGACTAGATTTTCAGAGAGTTCTGAGCTCCTGCCCTCTGAAAATCAGACCCTTTTTTGAGATATCTCAAGTTAGTTATTCAGAAACTGAGGCACCTGAAATCACTCATCACTTTTAAATAATCAGGCCCCAGTGCACAGTTTAATTATCATTATTTTTTACTGTGGATACTGCCTGCTCATTCCTCTGTATCATCTTCTAGTGGCGATGTAATTTTATAGCTTTTATAATGAATGTACAATTTCAGCGCTTTGCAACAAAAAAAAAAGTTTCAAAACTAAGTTTCCAATATAGTGTCAGAGAGAACAGATTTCTGTGGAAATGTAGGGATGAATCATAAGCATCTGCTCCTCTTCTCAGTTTGCCATATACAAATGTTACAAACATGTATCCCTCAAATAGTAGCAGCAACTTTCCCATGTTACGTGAGCCAAAGTTCTGCCCCTTACATGTCTTCTTTTTAACACCAAGTATGTTTTACTTTCCTAGGGATTTTAAAATGCCAGAACCTGCCCTATGCAGAGTTTGGACGAACAGCCAAAATTAATTTTGCCTGATGATGAGGTGACAACTGATGTAGAGTGGGTTTATATAATTGGTTTCTCTTTTAAACTGGATTATTTTCTACATCATGGAGAAACACTGTTCTTTATTGGATACTCAAAGCACTTTTGGCATGAGTTAGTATAAAATGCCCCCCATGACTGACATTGACAATGCTCTCATGATTTCCTTTGTGATTAGATGTTCTCTACTGTGTCTGTAATGGAAAAGCTATGTGCCATGGCAGGTGTGCAATGCATTCTAGTAAAGGGTCCTTGCAAGGGGCAATATTAAATTAGTTTCCAGGATGATGACAAACTACAAAGTGGCCAGTTTGGCTGGCTGGCTGGAGACGCTAATGAAATCGAGAAACTGCAGTTGTCATTTGCAGTGGAATTCGAGTTTTGCTGTTAAGAGTTGTTCTGAGAATCAGAAGTTTGAGAGAGAAAAATGTTACCAAAGAGAAGAATGCAACTGGAAAATTATTCACTAGCTTGTTCTAGTTCATTACTGTATTTGACTTAATGGAACTAAATTGCTCTTGAAAGCACAATCTTTTGTACTATATCAGTATTGACCTCAACCCCTGCAAAGGCAGAAATTAATTTTGTTTTTTAAAACTAGTCCCTAATGCAGGGACCAGCAAAAGTTGCTCATATCATTTACAGTGTAATGAGATCTCAATACCTGAACAACCTGGCTGCACTGGAGGAAAAACAAACTAGCTGTGTGTAAGTGGCCAGTCTGGGAAGAGGTTTGAGTGCAAACCTGAGCTCAGCTTAATTAGCTGCATTCAGATCTGCTAACCTCCCCCTAAACATTGACTTTGGTTTGGCAGACATAGACCAAGGCTATTATCACATCAACTTGGTCTCCTGAGGATTGTCATACTTTGGTGTAATTTTGGTTGTGGGGAGCATTGATGGCCTGTGATTTAGAGGAGGTCAGACTAGGTGATCTAATGATCCCTTATGGACTTAGACTTTATGCTTCTATCACCTTTGGTCCATCACTACAGTCTGGGGCATGGTATGAAACCCTAGATGGAACTTTTCAGGCCATTGTGATACAGTGCCATGACACTAGCGCATAAATGTCATAGCCTCATCCCCTATGAAAATGGAGTGGGCTAGGTGCTTTCTTCAGGCTGGACCAAAAGAAATGTCATCTCCAAGAACCCATCTGTAGACCAGAAGAAGCAGAGAGAGGTGATCATTCATCTGCAGCTGGCTCTGGCATATCACCACTGAAGAGCAGGTGATAGGTAAAAGTTGTCCACCTATGGAATTCAGGATCTCTGCTCACAAAGTGCAGTTGGAAGAAAGGAGACTGAATATTCTAATAGTAATAATAAATAGTTTCCCCTTCAATAACACCTTCCAATGAGAAATCTCAAAACACTTTACAAACAACATCACAACCCACCTGCATTATTGTTATTCCTTTTTTACAGACAAAGAAACCGAGGCAAGAATGGCCATTGATTTTGGGTACCCAACTTTGAAAACCTCAGAGTCTTGATTTTCAGAAGTGCTGAATACCCATAAATCCTTCTGAAGTCAGTGGGATTTGCTGAGACTCAGCACCTCTGAAAATCAGAACCAATGTCTCCCCATTTGGGCTTCCACTAAGTGAAACACAAAGAGTGGCTATATTATGAGAATTTGGGTCCAAGAGATTTGCTCAAGGTTACACAGTGTTAAATGGCAGAGCTCAACTTAGGACATGGGTCTTCAAAGTCACAGTCCCTCCTTCTAATGACGAGATCATATTGCTTCTGGTAATTTAAAAGGGATGGATGAGCAAATCTCAAAAATTTCAGAGTAGTGTTAAATCCGGATCTGAATTACTGGATCTGTCCCATATGGCAATAGAACCTAGCCATGACCTTTGGATCAAGATTTGAATGCCAAACCTTCCTTTCCCCTTTAGCTTTTCTGTTTATATCCAGGCTTTTGGTTCAGGCCCACTCCTAACTTGCAGTTTGAGTTCAGTTTGGCTAAACCTCCCAAAATCTGTATGCCTGTCTGAACTATCTTAACCATTTAACCCTTATTTTTTTAAAAACCAGTTACCCTCTTCTCAGTAAACTGAACTGAGAAATGTGCTTCCAAATTTGGAGGCCTACAGAATGTTGCCATGTTGCACAAAATACAGTAGCACTGATTCACCACTATAACACTTTAGATGTATATTGGTGTAAATCCATTGAAATGAGAGTTTAGTAATGAAGTGCCAAATCAGGCCTAGTATCTCTAGCCACAACATCTTCAGCAATTACACTGTTGAGATCAACATTTGCTTAACTAAAGAGACTGTACAGGAATAAAAGGGAAAACGAATTTTTTAACACTAGTTATAACTTTGCAGAGTTGTTTGTCTAATTTTATTAAGTAATGAAGTCTACACCACATCAGATGTTGGAGAGATACAAGTTCATACAGTTTTACCAAAACAGTTTTATCAAAACACAGAGTTTTAACAACAGGTCAGTGGGTATTCCCTTTATGAAACATCACTGGTTCTCTATTTGTGGAATTAGACTTAGGAATTTTATAGAAACATAGCTACTTTGGAGATAAGACACAGTGATCAAAACCACTGAAAGTCAGCTGAATAATTTTTAAAGACTGAGCCTAAGATAACAGGGGTGGAATGGAAGGGATTTAGATTTGCTATCCTCCAAACAAATCCATCAGTGTTTTCCCATTTCCTCTGAAAACCTTTAAATTAGATTAATAGACTAGATCTGTTTTATGTCTAACCTAGTCTTCAACTTGCTCTCTCTGTGACAAAACCGTTAACTTGTATAAGACTTACAGTACTTGCAATCATGATTTTTTTGCCTAAATCTCTTTCTCTTGGGTTCATATGTTTGACCTGAATATACGAATTGGTTCAAATATCTACAAAGTCTATCTACTATCATGCAAGATTTAGGGATTTGCATACACATTAGAATACCACACACTGTTTTAAGTCTTTCCTTTGGACAATTGTATCACATTCTAGAAGCCAGGTATTTGATTCTTCCTTTTACGATATCTGAAAGTTAAACATATCCATGCATTTAAAAAAAAAAAGTTTTTCTGGGCAAAAAACCAAAACCCCTGTATCCATATACTTTGTGAAAGACACTTCAGTGAGAAAAACACTGACTGGGTAACACAGTTATCTGCTACTTATCTCTTTCAAGAACAAAGATCTGTGCTTTGTAATTCAAAACTACTATAATAGAACGTATGATTAATTTCACTTAGCATCTGATGCAGTCATGATTAGCTGACTCACCATCCCTAAACATGACAGCATATTTCAGTACCTTGACAATAGGAAGAAACCAAATAGTTGGTCCAAAATCCAATTACCTCCAACAACTATGATATCTGCCAATCTGTGGGCAGAGTGTTTATTTTTATATCCAATTGCTCATTATCTGATATGCAACTCAAGGTTAATGGCTTCAGGAATAGTTAGCAAGTACTATTTTATAGGCAAATGTTGCATGAGAATGACAGCCCTAACTAGGGTTTTCTGAAAGATTTTCTTTTTTAAAACTTCCATATGGCATGCCTGTTTGACACAATGGGCTAAATTCAGCACTAGTGTAAATGGATGCAACGCCAATGGCTTCAGTGGAGTTATGCCCACTTACACTAGGGCAGAACCATATGAAATCAGTGTCAATGTCAGGTTTCTCCTAACAGCTTCAAGCAGGTGAGGACTGCTTAGGATATGGAGGGCTCAGAATTTTATACTGAGATACTGTAGCTAAATAGACTCATTCTGGGTATTTCACCTTAATTTAATCCTAAGCAAGAGCCCTTCCTTCCACTCCATTGTTCCCCACTCTTCCTTCTGCCCTCAAAAAGAATAGCGCATAGCCTCACCCTGAATCCGCTGGATCACTCACCACCCCAAGTGAGTGGAGAGCCTCATGCTCCCTATACACTTCAGCTCTATCTGCATGCAGTCACTCTGAGTGCCAGAAACTCCTTCCCAATGCTGCTTCTTTGCCCCACCTCCCCCTGTTGTTTCCCAACACAAGGGAGGAGATGGCCTACCAGTAGAGACTTCACTGATCAGTTACGGAGCGTAAGTTCTGAAATCACTGCCCTGTGACACATGTAGGTTACAGAAAGTGGAGGTGGCTCCTGACAAGCCAGAAATGGGTCAGATTAGTACTAGCTCCTCTAAGTAGGTCCAACTCAGCCATGAGTTCTACAGACCTTCCCTCCTTTTTCAAAAAGGGCCACTTAGCTTTCTGGTGCAAAGGGGAAATGCTGGGGAAACATGTTACATGTGGTTATTTAAAATGGAAATCAGTCTTGAAAGATAATGTGAAAATAAATTGTGTAAACTCTGAAACAACACAAGGCTGCTCCCCTCTCCCTAGTCTTCACCTCTCACTGGGTCACTTTTGATGATTCAAAGCTATTTCTAATTTCTCTTTATTTTGACTAGTAATACAACCAATATAAGGCACTTATATCATCTGTTCTCTAGCAGGCTAAGATTGTGATGCCCTTGATCATGTTGAGTTGCACCTGACTGCACAAGCATTCCTAACTCGTGGTGTATGGTACTATCCAACGTGAGTAAGGGAATCACAACCTGGGCCTAAGCTTGGTTCAATGCTACCAACTTACAACATTATGAAACAGCTATATAAATCTTCAACTTCTCTATCAACAATTTTTTATTGGGTTTATCTTGAAGATTTTAACACGGGGTAAATGTTTCACCTTGTTTGATTTAGCATACCTTTGAGAAAGATATTTTGACTTCAAATGGTTTTAATCAAATGGTCATTATCTGTTAAGTGTATTCATTTACCAACGTTATATCTTAGTCCATTCATAATTTAAAATTAACGATTACATTTTATTGCAATATGCCATTATGATCTTATAACAGCAACATTTCCTCTTGTATTAATCCTTGGAAGGATAGTATCGAAAGGATAGTGTCTAATTTAAAAAAATAAATACATACTCCATATAGTTTATGTAACTTTGATCTATTCCTGTTCTTTATATAAGTTTGATTTCCTATGAAATTTGTACATTGTCTCACCAGGCTACTGTGTCAAGTAAAACACACATAAGAAATATATATCTTAAAAGTTTAGAACATTTATACCTCAATTAAAACCAGCACACAAAGAGGTAAAGGGGTAATTCCTGCATCACAAATACACCAGAGGTGAAATCCTGACCCTGTTGATATCAATGGCAAACTCTTATTGGCTTCAATGAGGCCAGCATTTCAGCTCAGTGATCTGCTGTCTGTCAGATAGCTGTTTTTCAATGTGAAATCACCTCTCTGCAAAGCACAGGAGCAGCTTCTGCTGGCTCTCTCAGGGATTCAGGCCTATAGTCACGACTGATATACATAACTGTAATGAATTACCGGTACTTATTATTACTAAAATCCATATTTTATGTGTGTTGTCATCACCCAGTCTTGGATAAGTCCCTCGACATCTCTGATTTCTATGTGTAAAATGGGGGAAGTAATTCTGTTCTACCTCTCAGAGTTAATTATAGATTCAGACTCTGGTTATGAAAATTAGGCATCAGCTCATCAGTGAGAGATAATTCTTTATTGTACATTTACTACTATTGTGGCGAGTCTAGTTGTAAATGGACCAAGCAAAGGGCTTCCACTACTTCCTTTAGGAGACTATTCCAGAGGCTACCTGATCACAGGATAGATAGTGTCTTTGATATTATACCAATATTTTCCCTTTCTTAATTCCATCAGATTATTCTTAGATTGTGAGACTTTGTTAATTAACATTTGTACATGGCTTTGAGATCCTTGATGAAAGTGTAATATGAGAGTAAAACATTATTACTCAAGAAATAACATGCTGAAAATCTCATGAGACCCAGGCTGTGTTTGTTCTTAACTAAAAACCATTCTTTTAAACGTATCCCACCCTGAGGGGAAAAAACCCCACAGATTTTTTATTAGTTAACCTTAAAAAAAATTTTTTTTTAAATACTTGAGGTACTCTGTGACAATCACACACAGCTGGATCAGACTCAGCCCATGACTTTAATTGTATCACAAAATGTAATGTGACATGAACAATGCACCCTGGTGCTACAAGGAATAACACAATGTGGCTCACTGGCAATGTGTAAATTAGGGTTCTCAGAGTATTATTATTATTATGGAAACTATGGACTTCAAATAAAGTGCTGGAATCTGATCTCGGGAATGAGCCATGTGGTTTGGCCGTGTTTGCGTCTGTGCTGAATTCTTCTCTGGGGTCTCCAAATAAAGTTTTAAAATGTTGTTACTAACTGGCCCTGGTAGACTTCAAAAGGTTTTACCCAAATGTTTAGGATTTTAAATGTGCTGAAAAATTTGCCAGATCACAAATACCTTTAATTCGCTCTTTTCCCTAACAATAAGAGATGCTTAGTGGGCCAGAGATTGATCTGGAGTTGCATTTTCAGCATGTACCAGGTTTCCTCCTCTACATTTGTATATATTTTACTTTAAACGGAAAGTATGAAATCAGATTAAATTAGCCAATTTCCCCCTAATATTTCTAACTTCAAAGGGAGCACATTCACTTAGCACTTTGAAAGAGGTGCTAATTGGCTGTCTTTTGCGTGATAGAGTAGAGCAGTTAAATTGCACCCAGTCTTAAGTATATTTGAAAATCTTACAATTCAGATCATGTGATAATTACAGGCTGCTGTATTGTCAGGTGGCTTTTGTTTTGTTTTTGTAGATAAAAATGAAATGCGCATGGGGTTTCATTAACTGGCTTTTGCTGCCTATGGTTCTTAGTTAAATAATATTTAATGGGCTGTGATCCCTGTATGAGACACAAGCCTTTTGCTCTGGAGTGCAGTGTACTCTTACAGCTTGGTTAAATGTTATTACAATTCAGGTTCACAAATTTCTCCAATCTGATTTATAAACCCAACAATTTATGAACTATGAGCAAAAAAAACCAGAACAGCTTCATGTTTACTTAATCCTAAATAACAGAGTTCAGACGATATAAAGGAAAATATCAGAGATGAGCCAAAATCACATTGCCAAAGCTCCACCCATTAGAGTTTGGAGGCATTTAAAGTTTTGAATCTCTGGATCTAAACTCAACCTATTGATTTGGGTTCCAGGTTGGACCCAAATCCAGATGGGGTCTATTTGCTAGTTCTGGTTTAGATAAAGCTCAAATTTCCATTTTTCCAGTGTTTAAGAGGAAGATGTTCATCATCTGGAGACATATCAGATGAACAGTTAAAGTGACCAGCACTGTGTAATCCAAACAGAGTCCTTAATTAAACTTGAGCCCAAAACGTAGCCTAAACCACGCAAACTAAAAGGAGTGGAAACACCACTCCACTGACTGTAAGAGGGATATCCTTTTATGCAATCACTATATGGATCTGAATGTTTAGTGGTGCTGGGTTAAGGGAAACAGAGCCCCTTGGTGCACTCAAAGATGAAGTTTAAAGAATAAGAAAAAAAAAATTCCTCTTTATCCCATGATTGACACCAAGCACACCCACAATTCCTTTCCCAGTTATTGAACTTTTACACACACACACACACACACACACACACCATCTCCAATTTATAGAATACCCATTACCATAGTAGCTAAGCACTCAAGCTTAATTACAACTGTATTGCTTTTTAATTTCATTTTTTTCTTTTAATTATCTCTATCCTCATACACATTTCCCCCACATATAAATGTCATAGTACACAACTCTATAGTGCCACCCTCCTTTACTACTTCTGGCTCCAGAGTATTGTGTGATCCAGTGTATAATGACAAGAGAGGATCCCAGTCATGCAGAGTTTGGATCCAAATCTAAATTTATCCAAAATTCAGAGGTATTTGCATTAAATTCTCACCTTTGGCTCATTCTACACACAAAAAAAGACATGTTTTTTAGATCTGGATCTGAACTTCCCTGGACTTCAGAGTGGTTTGGATGCAGTGGTCCATTTTGGACACATCTTTGATAAAAATACTGTATAAATCCTGGCTGTAGTCCACCACCATAATTAGACTCTTCAGGCTGTGTGAAACTGCTGATTATTGAGCTTCTCAGATGTATCGAAAAAAACTTGGAATTACCCCCTGCACCAGAGGTGTTCATTTAATTAATACTATCACACAGGCTGTAGTATCCTATTGCTTAGGCCGAAAAAAATCTGATTTCAATTATACTGCAGTCAGGGCCCCACTAGACTGCAAATGCAGCACATCCTTGTTTTCATAGATTTCACTGTTATTATGATGTTTTGAATATATTCATTTGTCCTCTTGTGTGATTTTATGTCACAGATCCTAGATACCACTTTTTCCACAAGGGCCTCCTTGAATGAATTATTCAGACAGTAGCCAGGGCTGAAATACTTTACAATGTTCCTAGAACCTGCTTTGCAGCAATTAACACCTGCCCCCCTCTGTCAAGAAGATCACCCAGCACTGAAGCTGCTTTCATTGTGCCCATGCACGTGGTTAATCAAAAATTAGATGTTCATATTTTATGCTCCACAGTCCTAACATATAGCAGGGAGGGAGATGTGCATGAGTTTACAAAATTAAAATGAATTCAAAAATCTCTCCAGCTGCTGACAAATTATAAAAGATATATAAAATATTTACAGGCCTTTTTGCTGTGATTTTCATTAATGCAACACACAGAGAAATTTACATCATGGTTCCAAGTTCTGCTTCCATTGGCAAAACTGCTGTTGACTCCAATGGGAGCAAGATCAGGCTACATGATGGTTACAGCAAAGTCCGCTGCAAGATTAAATGGGACAGGTAGCCTCAAAATTGACTGGATGTGGTTGAGCAATCAGGAAAATTGTACATTCAATAAAAAGGTCATTATTTACCATATTCACTTTTCTTGCAGACTGAACCATATTGGTTAGTCATATAATACATAGTGCTCTGCTGTGTAACTGCATTGACTTCACTGGAATCAATCAGAGAATATTGCCCATTTTCTGTAGTTTAAACAAAGAAAATTCTAAGGGCCATATATGATCTTCTAACACACAGTTTTTTGTACATAAGTGAATTCTTATACTCCTACACTAAAAGGTGAGTAAGATTGTTCAGTTCAAAATGACACAGAATCCAGGCTATATTTTGTTGCAGATTGAGAGAGATTGAATCTACCCCAACATACAACAGAATACATAGGGTATGTCTACACTGCAGTGTAAGCCCAGGGTTTAAACTCAGACTCAAGCCTACCCTCCCCTTCCATCTAAATGCAAATTATGCTAACCCAGGGCTCAGACCCTGGGTCAGAGCCCGAGTCAAGCTAGGACTCAGGGTTCAAGTCCTATTGCTTTGCAATGTAGATGCAGACCACTGGACTCATTCTCTGGAAGTCCAACAAAAGTATCCCACAATCCCAAGGGCTGACTTTCTTTGTCCTCTGGACAGTCAAGTTTTCCCACACTGCACCACGAACAAAGGGCTAGAGTGGCCATATTTTGGGAGGTCACTAGGAAGTCTGAGATGTGGGTGGTTGGACTCGTGCCCCCATAATGCAATATAGATCCTGGAGCCCCTGGATAGGACCCAGAGTTTAACAATTCCTAAACTGGGGTTACAAATGAGTGTAGATATGCAAGCCCAATGTTAACAAACCTAGGGTCTGCGAACTCAAGTTCTACTAACCCTGGGTTTACATTGCAGGGTAGACATACCGTAAGGATCTTGACTGTGACACATAGTGTACATGGATAGTATTAGCTGCTGGTTTAACAGAGCAAAATTACCTTCCAATGTTTATTTAGATTTTTCTGTTCTTAGCTCTGCACATATACCATTTGTTGCATCACTATTCTGCCATCTTTTACCTGAATAAAACAGTTCCTACAGAGTCTCCATATAAAGCAACAATTTCACCACCCCCATCAGTTATTAATTTACCTTTCTCTTAGTCAAAGAATAAAACCACAGAAAATTATATTGAATTACTGATTGCTACACCTCATTGTGCTGAGTACACAGAAGCTTAAGATAAGACCCTAGAAAATGAACGATAGTATTGGCTTCTTCTGTGAATGGCTTTTTTTAATTACATTTTCAATTTGTTTTGATTAAAGGCAGGAGATTAGTAAAAGAATGTTATAATCTGCTTCTTCTTTAGCAACTATCTGAACATACTTTCATACAAACTGCTGAGAAGAACCCTGTTACAGCATTGAAGGAGAACTACAATAATAGATTCTTCTTTGCAGTAGTTGCCATAGAGGAGGGTGGATAATTTTGTACCATTTTCCCATTACGATCCTTCTCATAAAACTTGTTTTTCCTGGATCCATTTTCTTTCTTATGTTGAGTTCACAGTCTGAAACTGAATTCTTAGGGCCAATATAGATATACTATAATATATATACTATATAAAATAGAGTGAAGAATGGCCCAACATTAATGCCTTTTTATGATGGACTATAACAACAAAAGAAAAATATCCATACTGCATTTTTAATGCTTATGATAAATTCAGGATTGTAATAAGAGCAGAAATTGGTAGAAGATTAATCTGCTTTTGAGTAAAAGAAAAATAAAAAAAAAAGACTACCAGATATTTGTATGATATATGTGTGCAAGCTCTAACCTTCACTGGTGAGAGACACAAAGTGCTGAAAGACCTGTTTTATTCCCCCCCCCCCCCCATCACTTAGAATTCATCTTGCCTTGTCATAGTATGTTTGGTTAAGATTACTTGCAGTATTAGTTTAATATCCAATACATCCTTTCGGGGACTCTAAGCTTGATCCAAAGCCCATTGAAACCCATGGCAGCCTTTGGGTCAGGCTCTATATCCTACATTTACATGGAAGGAGAGACTCTGACAGATCTTTTCCATCTATAATCAGAACTTCAATAAACAATTACTCACATGCTTAAAGTTAAGCATTGCTTAAGTGCTTTGCTGCATAGGATGTAAATGGGCACTTTGTATACAGCTTATTAATGGCCAGATTGTGGCTGACCCTGTTAAAACTGGATTAAAGCTAAACAAAATAGAAGGGGAGCTCACCAATTTTGGTAGCTGTCATTATGGGTGTTGATGTCATTCATTGGTGTAACATAATATCCTCTTAAAAATGAGGACAAGAGAAGAAATGGATCTGAAGGAAGACCGTAACTCTAAACAGGCCCACGCAGGGCCGGCTCTAGGTTTTTTGCCGCCACAAGCAAAAAAAATTTTGGTTGCCCCCACCCCAGCCCTGGGCTCCCCCCCGCACCCCCCCTGCTGCCCCAGCCTGGGCTCTCCCCCCCCACCTGCACCCCCTGCCACCCCAGCTCTGGGCCTCCCCCCACCCGCACCCCCTGCCACCCCAGCCCTGGGCTCTCCCCCCACCACCTGGACCCCCTGCCGCTTCTGCGCCTCCCCGCACCCCCTGCCGCCCCAGCCCTGGGCTCTCCCCCCCCACACCCACCTGCACCCTCCTTCCGCCCCAGCCCTGGGTCACTGGTAACTTGCTCCCAGGGCGGGTCATTCAGCAGGAATTTTGGATGTGCACAGAACACAGACAGGATTGGTTCCCATATGGTTACAGAACTGCAGTAAAGTGGAACAATTTTCAGCTTGTGTGATTGGAGGATATCTGGATGCATATTATAAGACTGTCCTCCATAAATGAGGAAAAGTTGAGGTGCCTTTATTATTCTTTTGTTCCACTCTTTGTTTCTATGGGGAATTTGCCAATGCAATATCACTGTCTTCCTTTTAAACAAATAAAACTAAAAAAAAAAAAAAAAAAAAAAAAAAAAGCAATGGCTGTTGAAAATAGCAATTCCAGTCCTAATAACCACTGGGACGCATTTCTTGCTCAATTTATTCTACTTTTTCTACAGCAAGTTACAGTGGATCAGTATATTTGATTTGGGAGAAATCAAGTAACAGCTGCCCAAATTGAGCTTGAGCACTCCTGAATTTTGAGGTGTTCAAATCTGGAAGGCAGATGCTAGATTCCCTTTCTGAATATTAGCTAAATCTGGAAAGGAAAAGTCAATTTCTGCTTCCATGGCTCAGAAGTGGAAATCCTCCTACGTGCCTGGTACTGTATCTAAAGCTGCCCAGGTCCAGTAGATCCTCCCCTCCCTTACTTTTCATTTTAAATTCTAGTGGGATCCACATACCTCCCTTGCTAGGCTTCAGATAGAGAGGGGCACTGTCCATTTAGTCCACCCAATTCTTTCTTTGGGGGCTGCAAGGTGAGGTCACACCAGTATCCCTAATCCAGTCTGGGGATGTCTTCTGACTGAAGGGGATATCTGGGCCAAAGCCTTCTACTCCTTGGGCATACTTGTTCCCCATTCACAAGGCCACCCCGCTCTAGCAGTGAGCTCTCCATTCACAGCAAGCTGCAGCATGAGGTTTCAGCTACCATACTCCCTCCCCCTCCCTTTCCTGTTGATAGTGGCCAAGGGAATGTGGGAAATGTGGTTCTTTCCCTGCTCCAGGGCTGGCTCTATAGGCAGGGAGCTAACCAAGGAACTACAGCTCCCAGGGTCCCCTGTTGGTTCTCAGCTCCTAGGCTGGATCCCTGCCAGCTGCCGCCCCTGCAAATGGGCTGCCCCAAGCACCTGCTTGCTTTGCTGGTGCCTAGAGCCACCCCGGGGCCCACGGATAACCGAACAGAAATATAATCATATGGGCAGTGTATGGAGTTGGGAAATGACACACCCCACTCCTATAAATAGCACCGCTTCAATGTAATCCCTAACCGTCCCAGCCAAGTCGATGGTCAAGGGTCAGACATAGCTATGAAAGGTAGGGGTTACCATAGATATGGCCTCCAGTAAACCCAGGGCAAAATTATTAATAATAATACCAACAACAACAGAATACATTAGGGGTGGAGAGAAAATCCCTTGCTGACCACTCCTGTGGCAGGCTGAAACCCGGAAGCATGAGCTTTTAGAAACATAAGATAGAAATCAGAAGTGAATCCCAGGGCTAATGAATCCTGCCCCCTACCACCAAAAGCAACCCCATCATACTCATATATTTGTCCAGTTGTCTCTTAAAACTGATTAAGTAGTTTGCCCCCACAATTCCTGGGGGGGGGGAGGGAAGGAGGCTGTTCCAGAACCTCACCCCTCTAATGGTTAGAAACCGACTTTTAATTTTCAGTCTGAATTTGTTCATGGTCAGTTTATATCCATTTGTTCTCGTGCCAACACTGTATTTTAATTTAAATCAGCTCTTTACATTCTCTGTGTTTATCCCCACACACACACACACTCAATTTATAAAAAGCAATCATATCACCTCTCAGCCTTCTTTTTGCTAGTCTAAACAGGCCAAACTCTTTTAGTCTCCTCTCATAAGATAGGCCTTTCATTTCCCTGATCATCCCAGTAGCTCTTTTCTTTACCTATTCCAATTTAAAGGCATCTTTCTTGAACATGGGTGACCAGAATTGTACGTAGTATTCCAAATGAGGACTTACCCCAGTGCCTTATATCTGGAAATACCTATATACTATTGGAGGCATTTCCTTCCCCCACTCCCCACCGAGCCGGACCGCCCAAACCCCCGCCCCCCCGAGCGCCGCGCCTCACCGGGACGCCCAAACCCCCGCCCCCCCGAGCGCCGCGCCTCACCGGGACGCCCAAACCCCCAGAGCGCCGGGCCCTTCAAACCCCCCCCCCCCCCCCCCCCCCAGCACCGCGCCGCCCAAACCCCCGGAGCACCGGGCCGGGCCGCCCAAACCCCCGCCGCGCCGGCCAAACCCCATATTAATTAATTAATGGAGATATCCCATCTCCTAGAACTGGAAGGGACCTTGAAAGGTCATCGAGTCCAGCCCCCTGCCTTCACTAGCAGGACCAAGTACTGATTTTTGCCCCAGATCCCCAAGTGGCCCCCTCAAGGATTGAACTCACAACCCTGGGTTTAGCAGGCCAATGCTCAAACCACTGAGCTATCCCTCTCCCCCCAGCGCCGGGCCGGGCCAGCCAAACCCCCGGAGCAAGCGCCGCGCTGCTCAAACCCCCGCCCCCGAGCACCGCGCTGCCCAAACCCGCGCCGCGCCACCCAAACCCCCCAGCGCCACGCCGCCGAAGCCCCCCCCAGTGCCGCGCCGCCGAAACACCCCCCGCGCTGCCCGACCGAAACAAAAAAAAAACCAAAAAAACCCCTCGAGCGCCGCCCCGCCAAACAACAACAACAACAACAACAACAAAACACCGCGAGCGCCCCCCGCCACCCCAACATTAGCCGCCCCTTCTAAGGTGCCGCCCCAAGCACATGGTTGGTCAACTGGTGCCTGGAGCCAGCCCTGCACCTGATGAGACCCAGCTTGTAGCCGAAATTCTTATTACTGGATTCTAAATATATGACCTTGCACTTTTTAGTATTGAATTTCATCCCATTTCTGTCATGCCAGTCTTCAAAGTCATGCAGATCTTCCTGTATAATATTCCGATCCTTCTCCATATTGACAATGGATCCCAACTTTGTATTGTTAGCAAATTTAATTAGCACACTCCTACTTTTTGTGCCGCAGTCATTAATTAAAATATTGACTAAGACTGATCCTTGAGGAACTCTGCTGGTAACCTCCCTCCAATCCAATAATTCATCTTTCAGCACAACCCATTGCCTTCTGGGTCCCAGAGCTTGGACATATACTACAATTTTATAGACCTGCAGCCTGAGCCCAGTGGCACAGGCCAGCCGCGGATGTTTTATTGCAGTGTATACCCCTAGTATATTAGTTCCACTGAACTTCCCTTATCTAAAAAATCAGTTATTTTCTCAAAGAAGGAAATCAGGTTAGTCTAGCATGACCTACTTTTGGTAAACCCATTTTTCATTACATCCCCTTTACCTTTTACTTCCATTCATTTAAATATTTTTTCCTTCACAATTCGTTCTAAAGCCCTGCTTACTACTGAGGTCAGACTAAGAGGTCTGCAATTACCTACCTTTTCCCCCTTTTTTTAAAATATAGGTATGATGTTAGCTATTCTCCAATCATATGATACTTCCCCAGAATAGATAGATTTATTAAAGATCTTGATACTGGTGTAACGATCTCACAGGCCAGTTCTTTCAGTATTCTGGGATGGAAATTATCCAGTCCACCCAGTCTGAATGCATTGAGCTCTTTAAGCTATACTTCTACCTCAGGTGTGCAAATTTCTATTTCTAGACACTCGTTTCCATCAGCTATACTGCCTTCATGCACATGTTCCATATTATCATTCTTATTGAAAACCAGGGCAAAGTATTTATTTAGTTTTTGGACCATACCTAGATTAGTTTTAAACTCCTTCCTATCCACACTGCATAGATGCCAAACCTTGTCCTTCCTTAGTCTCTTTCTATTTATATAACTAAAAACCCTCTTTTTATTTTAAGTTCCTTGAAATACATTAGCATTCTAAAATTCTAGTATCTTGAATAATTACTACTTGTATAATATAATTATATTGTTTCATCACTCAGGCATACAAAGGGGATTCAGGACCATTATAATGTTATGTCATGAAATATGGCAGTTAAAATTGCATTCACTGACCCCCATATAGCAGAAGGACATGGCTTTGAATGTTCTGAAAGTGATTCTTATTCATCTTTATGTTTTACTAGACCTTCATGATCAACTATCTCCATTTCATACAATACTGTATCTGTCTTTGCTGCTATTTTTCAAATCAATTTTCCTTTCTTCTTATCTTATTTATGGCAATCACTGTCGATTGAATACAACGATAAGAGCACAGAGAAAATGTAATGACAAAATGTAATGACAATCACACACATTGCAAAGCGGTAAACAGACTAAACAGTCCCATAAAAAAAATCTAAGAAAACGGAAGGCAATGTTTAAGAAATGCATCATTAACAGCAAGAGATTAAAGAGCATGGGTGAGTTTCTCTCTCACATCTTAAATAAGGAATGTAGAATAGCCATCTTGTGCCACAAAAAGGAGATTTGAAACCAATTGTAAAATCATTAGGAGTTCATAAACAAACCACACTGCTACAAAACTGGGTTGATGGCTCCCTTACAAGAAATCACAGTATCTAAGTCTGGTCATCATTTTACAAACTAAATTTTAATCACTTTACCTCATAAATTCTGGAATTTTCCTTCTTGGTTGAGGATTTTGCCTACACAGCTTGAGGGAGATCTCTAGGACAACCACACAAGCTAAGGAGCAAGTGTAAGGGGACTGTTGCCCCCTTACTAACATTCAGTGGGGGTGTTTTGGTTGGCTAGCTCCCAGTACTAAAAGAATGGGGAGAGGCCAATGCTCCAGGTCAGCCTCAGCCTCTGAGCCTGATTGACAGGGCGGGCAGGCTAATCAGGGAGTCAGGAGGCTGGGGGGTCCCATCCTCCATGTGAGCTGGAATTGCCTGGGTCAGACAGAGTGGGGCCAAGCTAAGGAGAAAGCAGGGGCCCAGGCTGAGCTGGGGAGCAGAGCAGTGCCAGATCCAGAGGGGCCAGAAAAGCAGCTCAGGAAGCAAGTCAGAGTTGGGAGCAGAGCCAGAGACACATCCCAGGGAGAGCAGATCCTGTGCTGGGAGCAGAGCTGCAGCCACAGAGCCAGGTGTGGTGAGCAACTGGCGCCAGCCAGAGTGGGGACCTTGGGCAAAGGGCCCAGGGCAGAAAGATACCCCTAGCCAAGGGTCCTTGCAGGCCAGACTGGGAGGGGGATCTTAACCCAATGGGGGGCTGACGCTGGGAAGAAGGGTCCCACCACCCAAAACCCGGAGGTGTATGGCCACCACCATTGCAAGTGTCCAACCCGCAGCATCCCTGCAGCACAGCCAGGGCCTGAGAAGGAGGCCTGGGACCTACAAGGAACAGACTGTGAAGTGCCCTGATGTCCAGAGACACTGTTTGTGATGTTCCCTGCCACAGAGCAGGGTGATGTATTTTCCTTTATCCTTTCCCATTTTTCCTTATTCTTTTTTTTAATTAATTGTTAATTAAACAACTTGTATTTGCTTTAAATTGTATGAAATGATCAGTGGGTCAGGGAGGTGCCCAGTGCAGAGAGAGTACCCCGGAGTGGGGACACCCTAGCCCCTGTCCCAGGTGACCACAGCAGGGTTGGGGGTTGAGCCCCCCAGGGATCCTGGGCCCAGCCTTGTTAGGGTTACAAGGACTCTGCCAGACAAGAGAGTGGAAGGGGTGTCCTCGAGGGAAGGGAGGCATCTGGGTAAATAAAGTGGGAGTGAGGACTCAGATCCTTTCGCTAGCCCACTTCACCGGGGTAGTGCAGAAGCCAGGAAAGTTCCCCACAATAGCGGGACCATTCCCCCGCTCACACAAGCACTGAAATCCTTGAAAAAGTATATATAGCTGACCTAGGATTAATTGACATTTATACAGAAAGAAATCCACTACAGTCATGAATACAATAATTGACTTTTCCCCATTCATACCTGCAACAATGAGGAATCAGATAATAGCTCCACAGGGGCGGCTAAAATCTCAGAACATGCCTTACCGGATGTGAAAACTGACTTTCAACAGCAAAAGACAGAGCACAGGGAATTAAGATGACAAAATAACTAAGGCCAACACACTAGAGCTAGGTGAGTAATTTATTAAACTAATTTTAGCTCTTTTCCTGTTTGTAAATAGTGCACCAACAAATAATAGCTTTCTCTTATTCATGTCTTATTTGAAATTAGGCTCTGAATAACTTCTGCAAATATTTTTTCAAATGCAACTTGTTCGTGAGCATTCCTTCAGGAATAATCCAACCTGTTTTGAGTGGACACATCTCACATGGTAAATTTCTGTCACCTTATTGGATTAGCATACACCACAGAATGAGAGTTCTAGTGTGAACACTCACAATCTTAAATACATTATCATCATTATGTACTAGGTAAGCATCAGCAATGTGCTTGGGTCTGTCCAGGATATAGAGGACCAGCTTGTGTCTGACCTCTCTGTAGGTGCATGGTGTAAGAGAGGCAGAAAGAAACTCCCTTCCCCACCTTCATCCATCCTGCACAGAATGGGCACAATTACTGATTGTGGGAGCTCTGAGAAGGAGTGAACTCTGCACAGCCATTAAAGCAGGGCTAAACTACACCATTTGACTCAAGCTGGAAAGATAGTCTAGGGTGGCATTTTCAAAAGTATCTAAATCCTGTTGAAAGTACTTATTTAGGTGCCTTAGATTATAAACTTTCCAGGGCAGAGATTCTCTCTTACTATGGATAAGTACAGCACCTAGCACAATGGGGCCTAATCTCAGTTGAAACTTCTAGGTGCTACTGGAATACAGATAATAAATAATAATATTTCCCCAGTTCCCAGTAGGCTAGGGCTCAGCTGCACCTGTGCCAGGTGTAGCTCACCTGTCCGGGTGAAGGAAATTAGTGAAGTTATGTGACGGGAGCACATTGCTAGGAACAGGCTTCTGCAAAAATAAAAGCAACCTGTGATTAAGGCACCTGTGTAAAATAACCATGCTGAAAGCTGGGAAAACCTGACAGAGAGGGGAATTGAGGCAGTGGATAGGCCCAAAGCCAGACCAGACTGGCTTCTGTTACATTTCCCAGGAAAAGTCTGAAATATTTCTGAAAGTCTGCTGTTATGATAATATCCCTGATAATAAAATCACTCACTAGGATATTTACAGAGAACAGGCAAATACAATCACGGCGATTTGGCTTAAAAGAGTGAATGAATCCTAATGGAGATTTTTTTTTTTTTTTTTTTTTGCAATACCCACCCAGCTCCCTTCAAACAACCACTGTATGGTGATAAACTACTAGGAACATGGGGAGAATACCCAGTCTGATGATTTTTATGGCCATGCTCTCTGTCACCTTATTTAGGAAACTCATGAATTGGCAACGTCTATATGAAAAGGCCACATCAGGGTCACAATACAAAGGCTACCTTTTTTGTGCTGCTGAGAGGATATGCTGTCAGCCATATAAATGAAAGGGCACATGTGCAGGCAAACCAGGCACATTCAGGTAAGACGTATTGTCAACCAGTAAATCCTTATAGTGATTTATTTGAATTCTGGATTGACTTTTGTGCGTAAGTGCAAATATTTCAAAGGAAAAATTACAAACATATCTCCACCAACCTGTACCAAGAGATAAGCAGAATCAGAGGCTGTACCAGAATGGTAGCAGAATTCAAAAGTAGAAAAAATCACTAATCCTGTTAATAAAATGGTACTATAATTTCAAGTACACAGCGTTATCCTGTAGCACCAGCCAGTTAAACTGTATTTTGTATCTGATTTCTTCTGATATCCTACGTGTGATTTACCATGGTCTCTCTTAGCCAACTTGTAATCCCTAACATACTTGATTTAAAATAAAATCCACCTTGTGTAGATCACTTTAGAACTCAATTGCATACATAGGTTTGTTCTAGGTTCTCTTCAATGAGACAAAATTCCCACTGAGATCAATGCTACTTTAACTTGAGTAGGTTCTGGCCCTTTGAATGATCTCCATGCTATATCTGATCAGGTTCAAAGGACAGAACACAAGCCACCAGGCTGCATCATTTGCTTTTAAGCACTCTTTGAAGTACTGTGATATTCTGTTAGCAGCGCAGGTTGTAGTCATTGGTCATCTATTTTAGGTACATGTTTGGGCTCAATTACGGTAGTATCTAAGCACTTTACAACATTTAATATATTTATCCTCACCACAATACACGTGGGTGTTCCTCTGGAGATAGGGAAGTGCTATTATCCCCATTTTAAGGATGGGGCACTTGGACACAAAGATACTAAGTGATTTGCCCCTAGGTCATCATGAGGAAGTCTGTAGTAGAGCAGGGAATTAATTGAACCTCAGTTGTCCAAATCCAACAGGATTCCCTAACCACAGGACCATCCCTTCTCTCCCATCAAGCTTTATACTAGAGCTCAGCAATTAGGCCCCGATTCAGCAAAAGCACTTAAGGATATAGTTAGGGCTATAATGGGCATGGAAGTCATTCGCAGACATTTTTGTGAATTCGGAATGGAATTTTGATTCAGCTCTGTTCATGTTTAATGATCTTTTGCATGAGGGAAGTTTTGCTCTTATGTATGCTCGTGTAAGGGAACTGTTCTCCCCTTACTAAAACGCAGGGGGGTGTTTTGGTTGGCTAACACCCTATACCAAAAGAAAGGAGAAGAGTCCATGGGAAATCAGGACCCTGAGACTGACAATCCCCAGGAACAATGGGGAGAGGCCAATGCTCCAGGTCAGCCTGATTGACAGGGCAGGCAGGCTAATCAGGGAGTCAGGAGGCCAGGGGGGTGCTGTGCTCCGTGGAATTGCCTGGGTCAGAAAGAGTGGGGCCTCGCTAAGGAGAAAGCAGGTGCCCAAGCTGAGCTGGGGAGCAGAACTGTGCCAGCCAGAGGGGCCAGAGAAGCAGCCCGGGAGGCAAGTCAGAGCTGGGAGCAGAGTCACAGAAGCAGCCCACAGAGCAGGCCTGTACTGGGAGTCGGGCTGTAGCAACCAGAGCCAGAGGGGCCAGAGAAGCAGCCCAGGGAGCTGGAGGCAGAGCAGCAGCAGCAGCTGTGCTGAGGCAGAGTGGAGCTGGAGCTGAGGCAGAGCAGAGCAGAGCTGGAGCTGGGGCTGGAGCAGTCCGGAGTGGGGTGCGGTGAGGAGCTGGGGAGAGCGAGGGGGACTCTGGACAGCGGGACCAGTGCAGGGAGACGCCTCCAGCCAAGAGGCCCTGCAGGCCAGACATGGAGGGGGATCGTAACCCTGACAGTGTGGGGGCGACGCTGGGAAGCAGGTCTTGTCACCTAGAGCCTGAGAGCGTGTGGCCACTTCCAGAGCAAGTGTCCAACCCACAGCATCCCTGCAGCCCAGCCAGAGCCTGGGCAGGAGGCCTGGGACTTGTGAGGAACAGACTGAACTTCCCTTACATTCCAGAGACGCTGGTTGTGATGTCCCCGTGCCACAGAGGGGGGTGACGTGTTTTCCTTTAACCTTTCCCATTTTTTTCTTTTGGTT